>NC_044557.1:132342992-132972071 GCF_007565055.1 Rhinopithecus roxellana | reverse complement strand
CAATATGCCATTTCATAGACAGACAAGCATACTAGGTTCAGAGCAACTCCTTCTGCTTAGGGGAGTCCAGGAAGTTTTACAGCACAGATAAAACTTGAATTGAGACTTTAAAGAAGTATAGGAATTTGAGCAAAGAGGTGAAATAGGTTTTCTATGCAAGAGAGTAGCGTGATACAAAGGCACAGAGCTGAGAAAGGTTTGTCATATTCAGAAATCAGTAGTAAGTTCCCTTTGCTTAGAACTTAGGGCATGTTGGGTAAAGAGGAGAGGGGAAGAATGGGGATGAAGTAGGTTACCATTTTCACTGTGAGAAACTAAGAGCCCAGCCTTCCCCCAGGGTCTCCCCTCTTCTTTTTAACTTGGAATACTGCAATAACCTGGGACTGGTAACCCTTTGTGGAACTGATAGGAGTTGAAGAAAAGATAGACTTTTGAGCAGCACAAAGAATAGGATTGGATGTTCCAAAAATAAACAAAAAGGATATGCAGAATGGAGGGGGGTGCTGGCAGCATGTTCTCAGAACAAAAAGTAGTTCAGTTGGCCATTCCTAAAGGAGGGAAGCTACAGTTTAAATGGGAACAGTGTTTGCAGGGAACCTCCGTTAGAGTGCTGCAGAACACTGATGATATGGTTTGGCTGTGCCTCCACCCAAATATCATCTTGAATTGTCATAATCCCCATGTGTCAAGCGTGGGACCAAGTGGAGATAATTGAATCATGGGGGTGGTTCCCCTATACTGTTCTCATGATAGTGAGTGAGCTCTCACTAGATCTGATGGTTTATAAGGGGCTTCCCCCTTCTTTTCACTCTGAATTTCTTGCTGCTGCTATGTGAAGAAGGACCTATTTGCTTTGCCTTCTGCTGTAATTGTAAGTTTCCTGAGGCCTCCTCAGCCATGCTGAACTGTGAGTCAGTTAAACCTGTTTCTTTTATAAATTACCCAGTCTTGGGTATTTCTTCACAGCCGCATGAGAATGGAGTAACAAAACTGCACGTGGCTTTCTTTATCGCTTTGTTCATTCAACAACCTGGTGTAAGTAATCTCAAGGGCAATTGGAAGGAGTAGCAGCTTATGTGGTAAATAACAGGAGCAAACAACACAATTATTTTTGATAGGACGTGTAATAGCCTGAAAATAGGAAAGTAAAATTTAAAGGCATAAATACAGTATCCTACAGTTCACAGTTATTGGGAAAAAGATGTTGGGTGTTTCAAACAAATGCCTAACATAAGGGAACAGCCTTATGACATTGATAAAAGAAGCCAATGTCTTGTCAGGAAGACCTGGATAAAGGAGGTTGATAGCACTGCTCCACACTCTATCAAGGGATTGCAATTTGTTCTGGATGCCATCTTTTAAAAGGGACAGTTACAGAGAAAAGAATGGCCAGAGGAAGGAAACCAATGTAGTGAAAGTCTGAGAACAATATTGCAGGCAAAACAGATAATGAAACAGGCTATTTACCCTCTAATTGAGTAAAGGAGACATCACAGTTGCTGAGAGCAAGAGGGGAGACAATAACCACTAGAAGGAAGTCCAGGAGGTAGGTTTAGCTCTGTGATGAGATGATCCTTCTAATGCTTTTCCTTGTGAACAGGAGACTAAATAAGACCAAATAAATATGTCTAAATGACAAGTTCTCTGTGTAACTGGGAGTGTTTCAGCTAAGGGTGGTGCTACCTTGTTAGAGATACTGTGAGCTGTCAGAGTTTTACTTCAATGAACTTTAACACCACTAGAAGACATCTGAGAGTATAAAATACAGATACTCTTGATATCCTTAAAATATGTATTAATCAGGCAGCCTCAGCTGCATGCACTTAGGAACTCTG
Source organism: Rhinopithecus roxellana (assembly GCF_007565055.1). Taxonomy (NCBI): domain Eukaryota; kingdom Metazoa; phylum Chordata; class Mammalia; order Primates; family Cercopithecidae; genus Rhinopithecus; species Rhinopithecus roxellana. Next base: position 132,970,236 of record NC_044557.1, on the reverse strand, counting down.
AAGCCAGCGAGCCCTTGGCATGCGGTAAGAATTATGTGCTGAGAGGTTTTCTTAGTGGTTTTACTACTGGAAAGTGACTTGGTTGCTCAATTGAGAGGCTTCCATAAGAATTGCAGCTACCAGGGATTGAATGCTTGTTAGTGCCTGATGCTCAGCTGTGCACTCTATAGACTCTGTCTGGTTAAATTATCACAACAAACTTGGATAGTTGGATTGTTTTAATCCCTTCTCTCCTTTTGCCAGTGAACAAGTAGAAGTTAAATAACTTGAGTCCAGCTGCAACATTTTCTAGCTCTGTGATCTCAGGAAATTTACATAATAGCTTTGTCCCAATTTCCTGACTTAAAAGTGTGGATAGCCTATGCATGCAGTGGCTCACACCTGTAGTCCCAACACTTTGGGAGGCAGGAGGATCACCGAGGCCCGGAGTTTGCGAGAAGCTTGTGCAACATCGTGAGACCCTGTCTCTATAAACATTAAAAAAAATTAGCCAGTATAGTGGTGTGTGCCTAGAGTCCCAGGTACTTGGGATGCTGAAGTGGGAGGATAACTTGAGCCCAGAAGGTTGAGACTACAGTGAGCTATGATCCATGCCATTGCACTCCAGCCTGAGCAACAGAGCAAGACCCTGTCTCTCAAATAAAAAAACTAAAAGTGTGGAAAATAATAATGCCTGCCATGCTGTTTGCAATTGTAATACCTGGATTCCCCCTCAGATAGTAAGGGGTGGAAGGGAATTTGACCACTAACAAAAGAAATGTTGACTATTAGAATTGTCATTGTTTACAGGTAAAATATTTCAAAAATATATATATTTCATTTGGGAATTTGGTAGGGAGCCTAATGAGAGCTGCTGATCACTTGCATAGACATATTTTTATGTATCAGAACAGCTGATAGTATTTTGCCTTTATATTTCCGTCTTTATGCATACAACCTCTCAAAGCCAATCTAAAATGCTACCTACTTTGTAAAACTTTTCCTGACCCTCAAGATGGAATGGGGTTACATTTTCCTTCAAACCCTCATAGAATGTTCTGACTTGTCTATGACATTAATGATTTCCTGCCTTAATATTATATTTACTTGTGCAATTGTCTGACCCTCTCCGATTGACCTGATGCTCAGTTCTGGCATGGCCTTCAGCATCTTCTTTGTGGTATGTCTTGGAATACCTCAATTTCGGTATGCAGGTCCTCAAATCTTTATTTGACTGAGTTGAACCACATTGTTAAGCTTTAGTTTTTATAACTGTTTCCTGATTCCTTTACATAATATTGAAAGAGATTTACAGAACATTTACTTTATATGGGCCATAGTGGTGGTGGCAATTTTTTAAGCAGATATGCTAATTTCTAAAATTTCAAGTTTGTGTGCTTCCTCAAAAACAAACATTACTGCAATGACAACAGATTCTGAACCTTTGTTTAGTATCTGCATGCTGATGATGGTGAATCAATGGTGAAAGAAACAAACTATGTTTTACCTTGAACCTGCCCCACAAGGCCTTCATGAAAAGAGATTAAATGCTCCCTCCAACTGACCCAGCTCCATGGACCTGCAGATGCAGATTCTTCCCTGCATTGCCCAGCTGTGCTGGCTGAGTGATGTTCAGATGTGTAAGCACTTTGTCATTTCCTTCATCTCTCCTTTCTCCTGTCACTTAGTTTGTATGCTAAGATTCTCACCTGAGTTATCAGAATAGCCTCCTAATTGAGGTTCCTGCCTCCATTCATTCTTGACTCAGATGAGTCCCCAACTCTGCCATGATAGCGAACTTTCTATGTAATTCAGTCATCCACAATGGCCACAGGGCAAGTTCCAAGCAGTTAAGGTGCCCATGAGGGCCTCCAGGATCCCAAATTTCCAGTAGTATCTTCTTCCTTCTGCCAGACTCCATGAAGTTTTTGCTTCAGGAATGAGCATTTAGTTTTCTTCCTTTATTTACTCACTCTTTGATTCTCCATTAGCTATTGTTATTATTGAGTGCTTCCTTAGTAGTGATTAGGGTTGTGAGCTCTTTGTGAGCTCTGGGTTCACATGGCCGGGATCAAAGCTGTGTGATCCTAGAAGTTCTTAATCTCTGTCTCCTTCCATTTTCACATCTGTAAGATGGGGATGATATTGGTGCTGACATCGTAGGGTTGCTGTGAAGATTGAAGTGATACCTGTAAAGAGCATAGGACAGTGCCTGGCACACAGTAGTGCACATCAGTCTAATGCTGTGCTTGGTACTGGTCTGGGAATTTGTGTTCTCATGCCTCTGATCCTGCTATTCTCCCTATGTTGACTGTTTTCCCCATTTCCCCCACAACTTGCATTTCTGTCCATTCTTTAGAATCGTTCTAAGGTGTCAGCTTCTTAGTAAGGCTTTCCCATATCACCCTTTCCACCTTCAGAAAGGACTGATCACTTCATCTTTTGTTCTACTTCTGAACCTTGAAAATAAATATTTGTGCAGCACACTTTCATGCAAGTATTCATATACACATATGTGTCCCCTACTGGATCATGAACTCATTAAGAACAAAGAGTGTGATTTATTCAACATTGATTTCTTAGAAGCTAGCTCAGTGCCTGACACATAGTATTCAATAAATAACTGTTGAACTGTGCTTTTTGAATTGAATAGGAAAGCACTTTATCACTTGAAGTTTTAGGCATGAAATCCAGAGCATGTTATCGCAATGTCATGGTGATGTGTATACATATATGCATGTGTATACATGTATGTGTAGTTTGATTAGCACATGCCTGATTAAGGAAAATAATTACTGTGAGTTGTTCATTTATTTAACTACTTCTGGTAGTTTATAGGAAAGGAATTTCTCCAACTTCCTAGCTAGAAATGCAAGCCAGGACTTGTGGCGATTCTGTGCCAAAGATCTGTTACTGTTAGCCTGGAAGACTGCATGTCTGCCGGTTCCAGCTGTGCTTTAATAAACAGGAGCTCGAACACTTCATGATGGGAAGTACAGCTGAGGACTCTCGAATGCACAAGCTGATCATGCTGAATGCTTTTCTGGGTCATGTTCGTTTCATAAAAACAGCCAATTCCCAGCCTTCCCAGAAGAGGAAATGCTGAAGGTCCTAGCTGCCATGTGGGGTGAGGAGGAAACCAGGACGGAGAGGGGGACGGGGACTCACCACCTCCCCTTTCCTTGGCAAGGAAGCCAGCCCAGGCACCCAGCCCAGTCGCACGGGTCCCTGTTTGGACTTTGGGCTGTGCTTAAGTGCACAAGTTTTTTTTTTTTCTTGCCTTTCGTAGCGACCACGTTGTTCCAGTGACCAGAGCAACATGACATAGAAGCAGCAAAAACATAGCAAGTTCTTGCCAGTTGCTAGGCAGAGAAAAACGCTTTTGGATGTTTGAAGTATGCTTCCCATGTTGATTTCCTAACCATGACTTGTTTTCAAAGCCAAACACAATAACATCGTGAATACTCATCAGCATTTGGTAGGCTTTGCTGCCAACCTAATTAACAGATTTCAATTTAGAGGGATGAGAATAAAGGGGATGCTTTTGGTAAAGAAATAGCTTCGTGGGAAATTTGATTTTTCTCTATTTAAGGATTATTTCTTTTAATGTTTTGATATAATGTAATATTTAATTTCAACGACTATATTTGTCTCAATTTTAACACATGCAGTTTTTAGTTTATGCTTAACATTGATGCTAATATAGTTGTAGTTTTTGCAACTTGGGTAAAAACTTGCAATTTTACCCAAGTTTTCTTTTTAAAAATCTAATGAAATAATTGAAAAGGTAGTTCTCTTTGGTCTAAATGTCAGTATTAGAGCTGTGAGTGTGATGATTTACCGTGCACTGATGAAGCTTAATTTTTCTTATTGTCGGATATAGGAAAACAATCATTTGTTCTGGGACACCAAGCTCTCATTGTTAAGTGGGGCAGCCGGTGAATCCTGAACTCAGAGGTAGAGACTCCCTAGGAGGGCCACTGAGTACAGTAGGCTGGAAGGGAACTAAGAAGGATACTCTTGCCTGCATGGCCAAACATAGTTACAGAGGACAGTTTCAGCGTGATGTTGGGCAGGCCATTGGACTTGGCTGGTCCTAGCGGCAACTTTTTCCTTGTGGGTGACAGGGCTGCTCCATCCATGCAAGTGACCCGTGTTCCCCACCAGAGCTATCCAGAGTAATTTCCTTTTAATTCTATTATCAGACCATGTGGTTTCTAGCAGGGAATGTAGATCTAATTGAAGTTTTAAGGAAGCTTTATGAATAGGAAGCCACAAACAGTTGTAGAAAGATCTCAGGCCAGCTGTCACTTGGGAGATGGAAGTTCAAGGTGAATTTCACTTGATTGGCAAAAGCATTTTGAGAGAAAAGTTCGTTTTCATAATTTTTCTTTTGGTTGGAGACAGCAAAAATTGGGAAAAGATTAATATGCCTTTCTACTATCTCTTTTGGGATAATCAGGTTATATTGATGAAAATGATTTTATGTGCAAGGCAAGTAGGTATAAATTCTTTCAATCTCCACCATAATCCTGGAGAGTAGGCATTCTTATACATGGGGAACTCAGGAATAGGGAAATTAGAGAGATTCCCAGAATCACCCAGCTCAGAAGTGGCAGAACTGGGATTTGAACTGAAGGAGTCTTATGATGGAGTTCCTGCTTTTGGCCGGTACACTACATTGTCTGGGCATGCAGGGAGCGTAGGGCTGCTCCATCCATGCAGGCATCCTATCTACAGGTGGCTTGACTGCAGGTGGCTTGTCTACATGCAAGTGACATGCTTGCTTGCTACATGTAGACATTTTAGCTGGATTAGCCTCTGAGCCCTCTGTAACACTTTCATGGAGATTTATTTCATTGGGTTTAAGCCATAGATTTACATTTGTATCACTTCCATCATATAGTGAACTTGGCAGGGGCTTGATTTTGAGTCGCTGGCACCCAGCATGGTGCCTGTCTTTCAGGAACCTTATGGAGTTGAAGAACGCAGTGCCAGCAACCTGGGGCAGAGAGTAACAGTAAGGCCAAGAGCTTCAAGTGATCTCTAGGACTCTTTTTGGCTCTTGTCAGTGCTAATAGAGATAATGTCTTGTGTTGCAATTTAGAACTCACTAAAACCAAACTTAAAGATTTTTAAAAAAAGAACGTCACTAATTTCCAATGTATTTCTTTGCTCCTTTTTAAAATCATTGTTTTCATTTTTTTGGAGCTATATAAAGCCAGTCAACTCTTTTTTAAAGTTAAGCCAGCAAGGTATTTGGCTATCAATGCTAAATAAATCAATTCAGAATCACTATTGGCACCATAAAGCTTAATTCTTTTCCCTTGTACTGTCTGGGCACCTTTAGAATAATTCTTATTCCTCTTCAATTGGCTGGATTTCTGCACAGGTCCAGGGGTTGTCTTTCTGTAGGGAGAGTGATGTGCACTGGGGGCAAAATTTCAGTTACCAAGTGTGTCCAGCATGAAGTCGCAGCTGGCATTGAAAGGCATCCACCATTCCTCTCCAGGTACATTTCAGATTCATCTCCTGCCTTGCTCTCCCGTGTCCCCATCACATGTGCTGGGCTAATCATCTGTCCCCACACAGATCTGGTAGCTTCTGCCTCTGGATCTGGCCTCAAATGGTTCCCTTTGCTAGAAGCGCCTTTTCCCCTGCAACCTCACCTGCCTGCTGAAGCTGTTCTTGGTCCGTAATGCTCACACTCCATCTTCTCTAAGCATCTTTCTAGGATGCCCCCCAGTTCCATTTAATATCTCCCTTCCCTGTGCTCTGTTAATTCCCATTTCTAGACTGTCACTTGCCAAGACAAGCCCCACATCAGGTATTTGTGAGTGTCTGTCTTCCTCAGGAATTCTGAAAGCCAGGGAGTATGTGTGTGTGTGAACACACGTGCACATACACACAGTGTCTTTGCAGTCCCCATAGGTAGAATAGCAGGTATGCAAAGATAGTTTTTCAGTGTGAATAACCCCGCCTTTCATTTTTGCTCCCTCACGAAATGAATGCTTCATCCTGGTACCATAGAAAATATCTGAACACCTCTACCTTCTAGTCATAGACTTTTGGATTGCCTCTCTTCCTATTCTTTTAATTTTTTAAAATATGCCAGAGCCCACACTTACCTTACTATCTGCCTCTCGTAAATTCTGGTCAGCCTCTTCCTTCACTCTGGCATGGAACCAGGCTTAGAATAGTAGGATTGATGGTGATAAGAAGTTGAGTGTGACTGCACGCCATGGCTGAAGTGCTGCTGAAACCTTTATGAACTGGACTTTGAAGCCAATTTCTCTAACCAAAGTCTCTATTGCTCCCTGAGTCAGCTGAGCTCTGCCATGTGCCTGGCAGAATGCATCCATCTCTTTACTTAGTCCTCCTCACCGTCCTCATCAGAGATGAATGAAAGTGCCATTGTTCACAGAGAAGCCAGGCATCCACGGAGGTCCTACAACTGAGAGTCCCATGACTGAGCCCCTGATGGAAGCTCAGGTCTACCTGACTCTTCTCTTTCATAATAGAACACTGGCTTCTGAATGCCTGAAATGGACACAGGAGACTTTTCCCATCTTCTCTGTTTCCCAGGGCTGGTGACCACTGTTTGCTTTCACCTTGCAGGCCCCCACCCTACCTGTGGAGTCTTGGGCGTTAAGTTAGGGGCCTCCTCCTTGACCAGCTCATCTTTTTGTGAGAAAGTTGGGAAGCTCCCAGAAGCTCGACATGTCACGTGTACATGACAAGAAGGTGGTGGGGAAGGTGACAAGGTGGAGAAAGCCTGTGCCCCACCCCAAGGACTGGGAGACTCAGCTCCAGCCAACTATTGCCAAGAGGCAGCATGGCCCCAGTGATCCTAGAACACCTGATTTTCCAGAATAAGTTGGAATTCTATATTTTCAGCAGAGTTTTCTAAATGCTTTTAAATGCAAACCAAGCACGTGTGTTGGCCAGATTCACAGGCCACTGTTTTGTGACCTCTGCCTGGGGACATGAGTCCCTGCTGTCACTTTGTTCATTGTGTCTGCCTGCCCTGGAGCCATCTGAGTGTGTGACCCCCAGTTTAGGAGAAGGAGAGAAAAATTAATGAGGAATGAATGTGAAAAAAGATAGGAAAAGAAAGCTAATATTTAATAGAAAGAGTGATGCTAAAATAAGTAGAAAAAGTTCCAGATTTACATTTGAATACAAAAGACATTTTAATTTAGTGACTAGAAAGAATACCAGATTTCCTTATAATAGTTTTTTCAAATTAAATAGTTCTTTTTTTCTACCTAAATTTTGCTTAAGAATGGTTTTAAATGTATATTTTAAACTTCTAAATCTTAACTATTCTAAGAATTTAAAATTTTCAGATCTGGTTAAATGAAATATTAGATTACTAAAGAATAATAATAACATATATCTTCTCAACATTGAATGAATGACTTGTGTTTTTGTTACTTTGTCATTTTTGATACACTACTATAATTTGATAAGTATTTGAACTGTTTAGCCAAATTGGCACAGAGATTACACATATGTAGTGTCGTTTTAATAATGTTTCTCTATACAAAACTGTTGATGATTTTGTCATTTTAAGTGGAAAGTTTTTGACTTTACCTTAGCAATTTAAAGTTGTCTCAGTATTACATAAAGATAGCTTTGTTATTCTTTAATTATTCAATGTGTTTTTGCTAAATTCAGTGACCTTCTGAAGATTCAAAATTATCCTCTGGCGGTGGAAGTGTACCTAAATAAGCATTTAAAATAACTTGTCTAGAGCCACTCTTCGAGAAATGTCACATTCTGTAAACAATTGTCTCCATATGTTTCTAAATATGCAGCTGATAGATTCAAAATGCAGGCATGTTTACAAACAAAATATTTTCTGCTAGATAGACCAATAATTTCTGAATTTTAAGACTTTGTAAGCTGCTCATCTGTAAAAATGTAAACCTCTGGAGTGAATCTTTTTTTTTTTTTTCGAGACAGTCTCGCTGTGTTGTCCAGGCCGGAGTGCAGTGTCACCATCTTGGCTCACTGCACCCTCTGCCTCCTGGGTTAAAACGAGTCTTGTGCCTCAGCCTGCTAAGTAGCTGGGATTACAGGTGTGCACCACCACACCCACCTAATTTTTATACTTTTCGTAGAAATGGGGTTTCACCATGTGGCCCAGGCTGGTCTTGATCTCCTGTCCTCAAGTGATCTGCCCATCTTGGCCTCTCAAAGTGCTAGGATTACAAGTGTGAGCCACTGTACCAGGCCTGGAGTGAATCTTAAGAGTCCTAGTGTTGCTGGGTATGGGTGATGCCGTCTGTGCCATAGGTCAGTGGCTGTCAAGCCTGTATGTGTATTAGAATCACCATGGGAGATTAAAAAAAAAAAAAAAAAAAAAGAACTAGGTCAATTCCAATGGATTCTGCTTTACAATGGATTCTGCTTTACAATGGATTCTGCTTTACATGGTCTTGGATAGGGCCTGGGAATTGTTTTGCCTTTTAAAAATGTGCTCCCAGGTGGTTTTATTTTTTAATTTTTTGTTTTTTTTGAGTCTGATTCTCACTCTGTCACTCAGGCTGGAGTGCAGTGGCATGATCTCAGCTCACTGCAACCTCCGCCTCCCAGGTTCAAGCAATTCTCCTGCCTCAGCCTCCCAAGTAACTGAGATTGCAGGCGCCCGCCACCATGACAGGTGGCATTTTATAGTATTTTTAGTAGAGATGGGGTTTCACCAAATTGGCCAGGCTGGTCTCAAACTCTTGACCTCAGGTGATCTGCCCACCTCGGTCTCCCAAAGTGCTCTGATTACAGGCGTGAGCCACCGTGCCCGGCCTCCCAGGTGGTTTTAATGTGCAGCCAGGGGATAAGATCCATAGTTAGCCTTAAAAGGGAATGTTAGGCATTAGTGATACGGTATCAGTTTCAGTACTAAGCTCACCTCACCCAAGATCCCCAGCAGCCTACCTAGATCATGCTACTGGGCCCTTGGGCCATACACTTTGTTTGAGAGCTTCCCAGAGGTCACAGCTCTACACACACTGCCATGGAGGGATTCTGAACTAACCCGATTTGTGTGTGTCAGTGAGTTTTCCTTAATCATAGTAATATTTATGGAGGCACTGGGGTATATGCTTCATTTTAGAATCATGTTTAATTCTCCCCGAAACCCCACAAACTAGTTATTATACTTTTATTAGGAGAAAACAAAAGAGCAGTAAGAAGAAGGAAAGAATACACCTAAGCTCATACTACTCTTAAGTGGTATAATTTAAACCCAAGCACTCAGACTCCAGAGTTCATATGCTTCATCTTTGTACCTGGAGGTTCAAATAAAACACTTGTGGGGCAAGGTGGAGAGCAAAAATGAGTACATTAGTCCATACACACATTGCTATAAGGAAATACCCAAGACTGGGTAATTTATAAAGGAAAGAAGTTTAATTGACTCACAGTTCAGCATGGCTGAAGAGGCCTCAGGAAACTTACAATCATGGTGGAAGGTAAAGGGGAAGCAAGCACCTTCTTCACAAGGTGGCAGGAAGGAGAAGTGCCCAACGAAGTGGGAAGAGCCCCATATAAAATCATCAGATCTCGTGAGAATTACTAACAATCATGAGAATAGCATGGGGGAAACCACTCCCATGATTCAATTACCTCCACCTGGTCTCTCCCTTGACACGTGGGGACCATGGAGATTATGGGAATTATAATTCAAGATGAGATTTGGGTGGTGACGCAAAGTCTAACCATATGAATGAGCAAAGCTGTTCAGGGATAAATATTAGGGAGTGGTGGTGACTGAGGAACAGTCCCAAGACCCCCAGTAGATTTCTGAAACTGCAGATAGTACTGAACCCTATATGCTGTTTTTCCCCCTGTGCATAAATACTATGATTGTTTAGTTTATAAATTAGGTACAGTAGATTAATAACAATAACTAAGAAAATACAACAATTATACTAGGGATAAAGGGGGACTACTGTATTTGTCCACTTTATGCTCATTCTACTTGTTTTGATTACTGTACCTTTATAACAAGTCTTGAAATCAGGGAATATAAGTTTTCTAACTTTCCTTTTTTTTCCCCCAAAATTGTTTTGCCCATTCTAAATCTTCTGTATTTCTCTATAAAATTTAGAACTGGTTTGCCAGTTTCTTCAAAAGAATGTAATACTGATATTTTGATTGGGCTTGTGGTGAATCTATAGATCAATTTTGGAAAGCTCAATATTTTTAAGATATCAGTTCTCAATATTTTAAGATATCTTAATTGATATCCGTTCTCCATATCTTAAAATATATATTGTCTTAAAAATATTTATTTCTCCCAAGATCATGATATATTTTTCTATCGTTTCTTTCTAATATCTTAAAAATATTGAGCTCTTCAATCCGTGAACGTGTTAGCTCTCCATTTAGATGCTATTAAAAATGATAATATTATTATTTTAAGATTTTTATCACAGTATTTTTAAAACGTTTTACCTTTTATTCATTTGTTCACCACTAGATTCAAATGTCTGAATGCGGGAGCAGGACTTACCCTTCTGCTGGGCTTGGGATTGGAGTACGGCTGAGGATCAGGAAATCTTTTTAAATATTTTATAGCCTGGTTGTCAACCTGTGAGAGATCTCATTGGCTCTGCAGCTGTGTTGCCAACTTTTTGCATTGCTGAGGAGTTTTCTTAGTGCCTTAGTCCCATCCTGGCTTTCTATACCTCAGAAGTTCTCTTTCTATCCTGCCACGCTGAACCCTGGAAGGTCTCAGAAGGATGCCTCTAAGCTCCTCTGCCTGGCCTCCAGTTTTTAGTGGGTCCTGCCTTAAAGTGGGGAAAGTTCTGTGTGCCTCATGGGGGACCTTTCTTATTTCTCCTGCCCTGTCCCCAACCTTCAACGTGCTTTAGCACTTGGTGAAGGGTTACTGGCTAGTGCATGTAAGGTTAGCTTGTATCTAGGGCTCCTTGGAATTCTAATTTCATATGCAGCCTCTAAAAGTTCCTGAATCCAGGTACGTTGGCTCATGCCTGTAATCCCAACACTTTGGGAGGCCAAAACAGGAGGGTCGCTTGAGGTGAGGAGTTCAAGACCAGCCTGAGCAACACAGTGAGACACTGTCTCTAGAAAAAAAAACCAAAAAATTTCACTAGGCACAGTGGTGCATACCTGCAGTGCTAAGTACTCAGGTGGTGACGAGGTGGGAAGGTTGCTTGAGCCCAGGAGTTCGAGGCTGCAGTGAGCTATGAATATACCATTGTACTCCAGCCTGGGTGACAGATTGAGACCCTGACTCTAACACAAAAACAAACAAAAAATTTAAAGTTCCCGAAAACTTCAGCTGATTTCTCTGTGCTCTGATCTATGGTGAATTCACACTCCTGCTGCACCTAGTGCTGCAGGTTTGAGAAGAGCCATAGGTCCTTTTTCACTTATGAAGGGCTTGACACTTTCTGGATTTTTTTCCTTTAGGTTTCTTTGCATCATTCGCTTTCTGAAAGAGAGCGATTTTGTAACTTATGTAGCTTGTTCTGCTTGTTAGTGTGGGAGCAATGGTCTCTTGCAACTTTCTACCTCTCAGTTGAAATACGTAAATTCTGGGTAAAGCTTTTAAAAATATTTATTTAAGATACACGGAGGAAAAATCAGATCTAAACTGAAGGAGATTGAGAAACAAAAACCATTCAAAAGATCAACAAACCCAGTAGTTGGGTTTTTGAAAAAATTAGTAGGATAGATAGGCTGCTGGGTAGACTAATAAAGAGGAAAAGAGAGAAGATTCAAATAAACAGAATTAGAAACAACAGGATGGTTCCTCTGACCTAGAGAAACACAAACAACCATCAGAGACTACTGTGAATGTGAACTAGAAAAACTAGAAGAGATGGGTAAATTCTTGGACATACCCATTCTCCCAAGACTGAACCATGAAGAAATTGATTCCCTGAACAGACCAATATTGAGCTCCAAAATTGAATCAGTAATGAATAGCCAACCAACCAAAAAAAAAAAAAAAAAAAAAAAGCCCAGGACCAGACAGATTCATAGCCAAATTCTACTAGACATACAAAGAAGAGCTGGTAGCATCCTACTGAAACTATTTCAAAAAAATCAAGGAGGAGCAACTTTTACACAACTCATTCTATGAGGCCAGCATCATCTTGAAGAAACCTGGCAGAGACACACCAAAAAAAAGAAAACTTTAGGCCAATATTCTTGATGAACATTGATGCAAAAATTCTCAACAAAATACTTACAAACTGAATCCAGCAGTACATCAAAAAGCTTGTTCATCATGATCAAGTGGGCTTTATCTCTGGGATGCAAGGTTGGTTCAACATATGTAAATCAATAAATGTGATTCATCACATAAAACAGAACTAAAGACCAAAACCACGTGATTATCTCAATAGATGCAGAAAAGGCTTTTGATAAAATTCAAGACCCCTTCATGTTAAAAATCTCTCAATAAACTAGGTATTGAAGGAACATGCCTCAAAATAGTAAAAGCCACCTATGACAAACCCACAACCAACATTATACTGAATGGGCAAAAGCTGGAAGCATTTGCCTTGAAAACTGGCACAAGACAAGGATGCCCTTTCTCACCACTCCTATTCAACATAGTATTGGAAGTCCTGGTCAGGGCAATTAGGCAAGAGAAATAGGAAGAGAGGAAGTTAAACTATCCCTATTTGCAGATGACATGATCCTACATCTATAAAACCGTACTATCTTAACCCCAAAGCTCCTTAAACTGATAAACAATTTTAGCAAAGTCTCAGAATACAAAATTAATGTGCAAAAATTATTAACATTCCTATACATCAACAACAGTTAGGTGAGAGAGAGCCAAATCAGGAATGCAATTCCATTCACAGTTGCCACAAAACAAACAAACCTAGGTATACACCTAACCAGGGAGGTGAAAGACCCCTACAACGGGAATTACAAACCACCATTTAAAGAAATCAGAGATGACACAAACGAATGGAAAAACATTCCATGCTCATGGATAGGAAGAATCAATATCATTTAAATGTCCATACTGCCCAAAGCAATTTACAAATTCAGTGTTGTTCCTTTTAAATGACCAATGATATTGTTCACAGAACTAGAAAAAAATGATTTCAACATTTACGTGGAACCAAAAACAAGCTTGAATAGCCAAGGTAATACTAAGCAAAAAGAAAGCTGGACACATCGCAGTTCCCAACCTCAAACTTTATTACAGGGCTACAGTAATCAAAACAGTATGGTACTCGTACGAAGACAGACATATAGACTAATGGAACAGAATAAAGAGCCCAGAAATAAGGCCACGTACTTATAACCATGTGATCTTTGACAAAGATGACAAAAACAAGTGATGGGGGAAAAAACTCCCTATTCAATAAATAGTGCTAGGATAACTGGCTAGCCATCTGCAGAAGATTGAAACTGAACGTCTTCCTTACACCATATACAAAGTTAACTCAAGGTGGATTAAAGGCTTAAATGTAAAATCCACACCTATGGAAACCTTGGAAGACAACCTAGGCAATACCATTCTGGACGTAGAAACTCACAAATATTTCATGATAAAGATGCCAAAGCAATCATAACAAAAGCAAAAACTGACAAATAGGATCTAATTAAACTTAAGAGCTTCTTCACAGCCAAAGAAATTATCAATAGAGTAAACAGACAACCTACCCAATAGGAGAAAATATTTGTAAACTATGCATCTGGCAAAGGTCTAATATCCAGCATCTATAAGGAACTTAAATTTACAATAAAAATGAACAAACCCATTAAAAAGTGGGCAAAGGACATGAACAGACACTTTTCAAAAGACGACATGCATGCAGCCAACAAGTGTATGAAAAAAAGCTCAACATCACTGATCATTCCAGAAATGGAAATCAAAACCACAGTGGAGATACCATTTTACTCCAGTCAGAATGGCTAATATTAAAAAGTCAAAAATTAACAGATGCTGTTGTGGTTGCAGAGAAAAGGGAACACTTACACACTGTTGGTGGGAGTGTGAATTAGTTCAACCCTTGTAAAAAGCAGTGTGGCAGTTCCTCAAAGAGCTAAAAACACAGCTACTGTTCAACCCAGCAATCTCATTGCTGGGTATATATCCAAAGGAATATAAAGCACTCTACCATAAAGATACATGCACATGTATGTTCATTGCAGCACTATTCACAATAGCAAAGATATGGAGTCAACCTAAATACCCATCAATGGTAGACTGGATAAAGAAAACGTAGTACATATATACCACAGAATACTATACAGCCATAAAGAATGAGATTATGTCCTTTTTAGGAACATGGATGGAGCTGAAGGTCATTGTCCTTAGCAAACTAATGCAAGAACATAAAACCGAATACTGCATGTTCTCACTTACAAGTGGGAGCTAAATGATGAGAACACTTGGACACAAAGAGGGGAAGAACAGACACTGAGATCTACTTGAGGGTGGAGGGTGGGAGGAGGGAGAGGGGCAGAAAAAATACTAGGCTTAGTACCTGGGTGATGAAATAATCTATAAAACAAGTCCTGTGACACAAGTTTCCCCATGTAACAAACCTGCATATGTACCCTTGAATGTAAAGTAAACTTAAAAAAGAAAGTGCATGGAGAAGATACTAATTTTGTCCTTTTTTTTTTTTTTTTTTTTTTTGAGGTGGAGTCTCACTGTGTCATCTAGGCTGGAATGCAGTGGCATGATCTTGGCTCACTGCATCCTGCACCACCTGGGTTCAAGTGATTCTCATGCCTCAGCCTCCAAGTAGCTGGGATTGTAGGTGTGTGCCACCACACCTGGCTAATTTTTGTGTTTTAGTAGAGATGGTGTTTTGCCATGTTGGCCAGGCTGGTCTTTAACTCCTAACCTCAACTGATAATCCCGCCTCGGTCTCCCAAAGTGCTGGGATTGCTCCCACCTCCGTCTCACAAATTGCTCTCCCAAAGATGTGAGCCACTGTTCCTGGCTGGAAGATACTAATTTTCTTAATATGACTATCCCTGTAGTTCTTTGTCCTGCTAGAAGCGTTCAGTGTACCCCCTGTAGTATGTGAACTTATTGGTAATTTTTGTAATATGGGAACTTACAAAATTCAGATGATATTCTTAGGTTGATGTTTACATCATCAAATTCATTTTATTTGCTTTTTAATTCATTTTTTTTCAGAGCAGCATTTCCTTAAAAATGTGCTGCAAAATGTGTGTGGTTCTTCCTAAATTTAAGAGGTTTGGGAAATGTCATTAATGCATTTAAAATTATAATGCCTTACTATGTGGTGGAAAACAGAGTTTGTTGACAGGAGCTTCAGAAAAGTATAGATACTGTAGTTTACAGACTGGTTAAATCAAGTTATATGGCTGTTTGAATCATGAACTTTAGAGCTGTGATATTAGGGAAGTTGTGCTGTTTGAGGAACTCGCATTTCAATATTGTACAGGGGACAGAAAGCTCTCTGGAGGATGTGTGCTTACTATAATAATTATAGTTAATTTTTATCATTAACTTCATTGGACAGTTTCAAAGGAGATTTTTATGCTACTTTTATTGATTTGACATTATTTTGAAAAGATTTCTGAAGACTGTTTCAGGGTTTGGGATTTATTCTAACTAAATCCTAAACTTTTATAAGTCCCTGTATTTCTCCCTGTAATAGTGTCTTTGTTTTTTTTTTTTTTTTTTTTTTTTTTTTTTTTAAGGTGGTGAGGTCTCGCTTTGTTGCCCAGGCTGGACTCAAACTCCTGGGCTCAAGTGATCCTCCCGCCTCAGCCTCCTGAGTAGCTGGGATTATAGGTGAATGCTGCTGAGCCTGGCTTGTATAATAGTTTCTTAGTATTTTCTGATTAAAACAATGTGACTTTCAGTATCTAATTTTCTCAGACAGCAGAAGATCATTGGAGGTTAGGGGTCTGGGGCCACTTTTCCTGGGTGGAGCTACTGAGTACTATAGACCAGGAAGACTTTAGCTGGGCCCTGGTAACAGCTGGAACCTGTTAACTCAAAGTGGGCGCTCAATTGTATCTTGTTCTGTAATGTGGTCGTCTTAAGTTACTTGCTGTAATTAGGATCAGAGGAAAGGAGTTCTGGAGAATTTTCTTCTAGGAGCAATATTCTGTTGCAGAAATATAAGATTACTCAAATTCTGTGATATTTATTCAGTTAGGAAAAAGTCAGTACCATCAGCCAAGTTAACATTAAAGAGAAGAGAATTTCTTTGCTAAAAGATGTGAAAAGGGTGACATCCTTTTCTAAGGCAGGGATGGAAACTTTGGAAATCAGATTTAGAAACTAACTGAGTATAATTTGGTTCCTATTTCAGCCTCCACAGGAGGTCTTCTGGCTTTTTTGTTTTGTTTTGTTTTGTTTGGTTTTGTTTTGTTTTTGAGACAGTCTCACCCTGTTGCCAGGCTGGAATGCAGTGGCGCCATCTCGGCTCACTGCAACCTCCGACTCCCTGGTTCAAGCGATTCTCCTGCCTCAGCCTACCAAGTAGCTGGGACTACAGGCGTGTGCCACTACGCCTGGCTAATTTTTGTATTTTTAGTAGAGATGGGGCTTCATCAGTGTTTGGCCTGACTGTTTTAACTCACCTGTGGGAAAGAGTGGGCGGAATATATGCAGCTTGGCAGTGAGAGAGCTGGGGCTGGGTCAAGTGAGGATTGAATCCAGGCTCCTTCATTTCCTGACTGTTCCACCTTGGAGAAGCTACTTAATTTCCTTCAGACTCAGTTTCTCCATTACTAAAATGAAGCTAAGATTACTTCCAGCCTCACAGGATTACTGAAGCGTGAATTGAGATAATTTGTACGGCTGGTGAAAAATGAATACTTTATCATCTTTGCTATGACTATTTATGATAGAAAAAGTAAGTTCAGATGGTGACCTTCATTTTTCTCTCTCTGCCTTTCTTGATTTCCCTGACTTTCTGGCAATGGGTAGTTAGTTCAGGTTCATTCTTTCTTGTGTACATTCATTTACTATTGAATGAATGGTCATCACAGCTGTGCACATCCTTATTGACTTTGACTCTGTTGAAAAATCAAAACTGCATTTCTTCGCACTGATAAAAGGACCATGTCAACTGATATGAAACATTCTCCTTACTTTAGATAAGCTTAGTATTGATGCAAGTAATTTCTTGCTCAAAATACTTTTTAATATTTTTCTTAAATATTTGTAATCTCTAAAAATACATTAATGTCTGAATCCATATTCCCTCAGGTATGGGCATTTGACATTGAGAGGTTTTCATTTATTTGTATCCCACTGGAATAAAAAAGAATTATAAACCAAGCATGGCCACATCTCATTTATTCTTAATTTATTAAATAGAACATAATCAGAAATCAGTTGACATTATTTCCTGCTAATATTTTTTGATGGCTTTCCTACTTCAGCCCACAGAAGGGGAGATTTTAATGAAGTAACAGAAAATGGAAGAAATCGCCATGCAGCTCTCCCATAAATGGTGTTTTAAATAATTTTGAGAAATGGAAAAGGATTCTTTGGATAAGAGGGGATTCCTTATTGATTGAAATTGCTTTTGTGTTGATTGAATCTGTCGTGTTGCTTTATGTATTGCTTTGATAAGATCCGTTGCTGTGTCTCCTTCAACCCTGTTCTCCCCAGGGTCTCTCCCATGCCAGTAAATGGCACTGGTGTTCATGCAGATGCTCGGGCAAAAAACTTAGGCGGCAACCTTGATTTCTCTCTTCCTCTCACAATTCACAGTCAATCCATGACCAAATCCTGCCAGCAATAACTTCATAACATAGGCAGATTCTGACTGCTCCTCACCACCTTACACACAGCACCATCATCTTTCACTTGTCTTATTTCAGTGGAAACCTAGGTGGCCCTCTCCATAGCCAGTTCTCCACGAAGTAGCTGGGGTGAGCTTCACACCATCTCTACTTACAGACTTTCAGTGGTTGCCCATCACACTGAGAATAAAATGAACTCTCCACTGCCATCCCCCAGGCCCTCCATGACCTACCCTCACCTGACAACCACTTCTCAAATGGCTCTTTTTCTCCCTTTTGCCACACACAGTCTGTCCTTCCTTTGGGTCATACATACCCCTACTTCACTCCAATTGTTGGTGCATTTGTCCATGGATCCTTCTTAGATATTCCCATGCATTGTACTCTCACTTCCTTAAAGTCTCTCCTGAAGTGATGCCTCTTCTAAGAAGCCTTTCCATTCACTTGTTTTATTTTTCTTCATAGTACTTACCACCATCTGAACTTGCATTGTCCATTTAGTGGTTTATTCATCTTTTGCACATCCATTCCCTAGAATGCACACTCACTGAGGGCAAGGAACTGGCCTTTCCATTGTTATTTACCTAGTGCTGAGAACAGAGCCTTGCATAGAGTGGGTTCACAGTGACTGTCTCATACAATGAGGACATTATTCCATTTTGTCTAATGACAAGAGGTAAAAATACACAGATAATTTCAGGACATATGCATTAGTTTCCCAGTGGGACACTCACCCTCAATTGATTTTGGGATATATTGTTGAATATGCATTTTAAAATTCAATTCCTACCATTATTCTTTGACCAGAATGTACAAGTTTACAGTTGACCTGCAGAGAGCAACTCATTAGCAGTTTGCTGGTTCTCTAAGCTCCTGTATGCTCAGCCTCCCCCACTGCCCTGGTGCAGCCCTGGCTAAGCTGGAGGGTAAGAGGAGCCTCCTCTTCCCTAGCAGGCATGGTCTGGAGTTAGTTTTGCTGTCCTAAATTAGGTATCCCGGGATGAAGGGAGGCACCAGTTTCCCCACTGAGATGCAGTTTAACCTGTCTCAACAGTGTCCATCCACTCTATACAATTAGATTCTATCCTCACTCTTGATTTTTATTCCAGTTTTTAAAATCAGGCCTGGGGCTGAAACCTAAATCCCACTGCATTTCGAAGAAGTCAATTATATCCTATTAGATACTAACCTTTCTTCACAACCATTTTTATTCCTACTCCACCTCAAGCAGCATCCATCGGGGTCACCTTTAGACCAGTGACCAGCTACTATATGCCATCTCCCTAGAGTGAATCCTGTCACTGTTGCCTGGAGTCTACTTGCTGAGCCTCTTGGGGCGTCCAGACTATACCCCCCAATATTGAACCTAGTTCAGATTAGATTTCAATTTACCATGACCTTTTACATATTATGTGCACGTTTAAGCTTTAAACTCTGCAAATAATTGCCTTAAACCAGATTAATTATCACACCCAGCCTAGGGAAAGTTTCATTTACATCCCCAAAAGGTTTCTTATTGAGTACCTAAGGTGATTCAGATCCTGTGAAACAAGAAAACTGTTGATGTTAGGGGTATTTGGGATTTTGCAGTAGTTGAACAAGTCTGCTGCATCTTTGTGGTTATGTAACAAAACTCATAGACAAAGGTATATAGACAGACACTAAATTTTTTTGATGGTTAAGTTTCATAACCCAGGTCAGAAAAAAAGTGCTTAAAATATTTGCTAATTATCACAGCTTTTTGTTTTTCCTGTGGAAGTAAAAGTTTCCTTGTTTATTTGTACCTAACTTGCTTCATGAATATTCAGCTGTCAACGGAGCTGCAAGCCAATATTCATAGAAATGAACTCATTAGGAGCATTTTGTTGGCTGCTATTTAACTCATGAAGTATGTAGAAGTATTTATGATATTTCATATTTTATTTTTTCTTGATTTTTGAAACATAAAAAGATTATTGATAATAATTATTATCCCAGATTTTCACAGTTGAGCTTATTTAGTTTTTCTCATATTTCTTGAATTTATAAGAAAATGCTTTCAGATATTTGACCACTTACACAGATTTTTTACAAAGTAAATTATGAATAAAATGTAATGAATGACTTAAAAGCAGTTTAAAAATGTTTTAGATATTTATACATATACAATACTTGTTCCTCCTAGTTGGTTATTAATGTCATTGATATAGCTTGCTATGTGGATGATGTAAAAAGGATGGTTCTCCTTTTTGAAGGTCTTCCTTCAGAAATTTTGCTGTTATTTAATGAAAACAGCATTGAAGAAGGATATTTGGTTATAAGAAATAGAAAAAAATAGTAATAACAGCAAACAGACATTGACACTCGATGTACCAGTTACTTTTTTGTTTTTGTTTTTGTTTTTGGGATGGAGTCTTGCTCCGTCACCCAGGCTGGAGTGCAGTGGCATGATCTCAGCTCACTGAAAGCTCTGCCTCCTGGGTTCACACCATTCTCCTGCCTCAGCCTCCCAAGTAGCTGGGACTACAGGTGCCTGCCAACATGCCTGGCTAATTTTTTGTATTTTTAGTAGAGATGGGGTTTCACCGTGTTAGCCAGGATGGTCTCGATTTCCTGACCTCATGATCTGTCTGCCTTAGCCTCCCAAAGTGCTGGGATTACAGGTGTGAGCTACCGTGCCTAGCCCTCAGTTACTTTACATATATTAATTTGTTTAATTCTTATAGCAAGTCTATAGGAGTAGATACTATATTACTCTTATCTTACAAATATGGAAGCTCTCTGCCTCAGAGAGGTAAAGTTACTTATGTGGTCACACATCTAGTAGTTGGCAGAGTTGGGATTCAAACCCAGGCAGAGTGGCTCCAGAAAGCTCTTCACCACTTCATGTTGCTGACTTCTGTCATGTTTTGGTAAAGACTACAAACTGGACTGCCTGCTGTCCCAATACCCGGCATTCTTTCCCCACTGATTTGAAGTGCTACCTGTTTCAAATAGTAAATTCTACATACTCAGGATATTTCCTGGACTGTCCCTGTGCCATCGATCTATTAATATTTGTCCGTATCAGCCCAGCACTAACCGTTTTAGTTACTTTATACTAATTCCTTTTAGGAATAGTGTATGAGTCAAATGGAAAAGGAAAGGAAACAAATTGCAGACTAAGGAAGGGGTGATATGTTGAATGAAGAGGGTAAAGACAATATTTGGTCATGAGAGAAGGAGAGAATATGGTGAGTCAGAAAGGGCCATAGGATACTGACATGTATTTTCAGTCAAATGTGTTTTAAGGATGATGGTGGACAATTTTAGAAGTCAGTTTTAAAGAAAAGATAAAGTAAGTGCCTAAGTTTCTGAGGTATAAAAGTTGGATACAAGTTGATATGGTTTGGCTGTGTCCCCACCCAAACCTCATCTTGAATTGTAGCTCACATAATCCCCATGTGTCATGGGAGGGACCCGGTGGGAGGTGATAGAATCATGGGGGCATGCCTTTTCCATACTGTTGTGGTGATAGTGAATAAGTCTCATGAGATATGATGGTTTTATAAAGGGGAATTCCCCTGCACACACTGTCTTGACTGCTGCCATGTAAGATGCGTCTTTGCTCCTCCTTGGCCTTCTGCCATGATTGTGAGACCTCCCCAGCCATGTGGAACTGTGAATCCATTAAACCTCTTTCTCTTTATAAATTACCCAGTCTTGGGTATGTCTTCATAGCAGTATGGAAATGGACTAACACACAAAATAAATGTGTTTAAAGAATACAACAAATTCATGTTAATTGAAATAAATATTTATTATGAAACCAGTTTATAAATCTTTCTTTTATACCTCATGGATTGCACGGTGAGTTAGATCAGAGTGTGAGATGAAGGAGGGGAGTGGCCGTCGGGCAGCAACAGATCTTCAGGTTGGGATCCTCATTCATTTCTCTGGGTTTTCTAGCATTAAATACTTTTCCTTCTCCACTGCTTACATTTCCTTTTCATGGGAACTGCATTCTTGAATAACGATGAAAACAGGAATAGTGTTCTGCACTGTAAATTCGGGAAATGACCAGTTTCCTGTGTCAGAGAAAAATATGTACTTGAGACTATTATCTATACAATGTACTTTGTACTTCCCACTTACCCTTTTCTTTCATTGTGCTGTGTTGTTCAAGTGATCTGATATCAGCGTAAATTCCTGACCAGCACAATATGAAGTATTATTATACGGGAGACATAATTGTCTACTGGCATCTCTGTATAAATATTTGTATAATATTAAAAATAAGGCAATTTAACAGGGAGCTCTTCAGAAAAAAGTTACAATTATGTTCATGTAAGCTTCTGAAATGCATTTAGAAATCCATTTTGTGTCATGTTTTTCACCAGCTGACACCATGAAACATAATTTTATGTGAAATGATACCAGAAAAATTGTGGGATATATGAAATATCTTTATTTCTTTGTTATAATTCTGAGCCTCATTAAAAGTTCATTTTCATCTGACATTAAGTTTCTTTACATGTATAATGACATATGATACATAAATACATTTTAATTTAAATTTTGTAAACCTGTCTTATAAATTATTTTTGTTTAAGTGTTCCATTGGTGCTGTAAAGAGATGATAGCACCCAGAAGAAGGCAGCTTCCTTCTTCTTTTCTGAACCTGGCTTTTCTGTAGTGGTCTTTTCAGATCAGGTTGTCGTTTTACTTCCAGCCTGTGTGCTTCCGGTCCATGCCTTGTTCTTGTGACATCTCATTGAAATTAAAGCTGTGGTCTGACCAAACTTCACATGCATTCTTCCATTTTTATTAATACCTTGTGCTCTAAGTTCTTTCAAGGATTGAATACATAGACAACAATCCCTATTAGTACCTTAGAGTTTGATCCTCAATAAACTTTTTGTATCTTCTACTCTTTGTGAATCTCCAAATTTCTGCAATGGGTGGAAGATAAATGTATGAATAGAGAGATTGACATATATACCAAACATCTGGGTGCTAGCCTGGGATCCTGAGCAGAAAAGATCCACTACATTGTGGAAGATCCAATTGTTAAAAAATAAACACAGAATTTTTGCCTCAATACCTTGAATTATATTACTTGTTCTGATATCAAGGACTTCTCCAGAAAGTAGAGTCTGTTGGATTAATTTACTGTTAATATAGGAACAGAAAGGAGGAGAAAGGGGCCTTAACTTACCCCTTAGTTCTGTTCTCTCTAGTGTTAGTAATAATTACCACAGTAGAAGTAATGGGACTATGGCTGTGGATGTAGTAATAGTGGATAGTGATAATAGCCACAGTGGCAGAAATATCAGATAACATTTATTGGGCCCTATTTGTGTGCTAGCACTTTGCAAAGTGCTATCATTACCTCCATGTAATCATCTCTGCCTCTCTGTGAGGCACATATGATTATTAACCTGATTTAATGGGTGAGGAAACTGAGACTTAAAAGCATCTGGCCTCTCATAAATGCTCACCACAGAGCTGGACTCCACCGAGGAGACATTCTGCATCTGTATATATTTGAGTGGGTATTTCTAGGTATTTCCGGGGAGGAAGGTGGTGGGTTAATTTTGAAAGCTTCCAAACAGCCCACTATAAACATCATATACTTCCTAATCTTCATTCTTTTTGAAACTGATTTCTCCCTAGGGTTTGGTGCATCCCTGACCATTCAGGAAAGAGACATCAATCACCCAAAACAATACAAGGAACCCAAGATCTTCATTAATCAAATGATACTTGGAATGAATACACCAATAAGAATTTATTGCCAAAAAGTTACTTTATTTAAAAAAATTAAATAAAGAACATGGAATTGTTTCAATCCTTGAGAAAACTAGCTGTATACATGCCTACCAGAGCTATCTCTAACAAAAGATATCACTTCTAAGAGTAAATATCTCGCTTAATTTTAGATTCCTTGGGGAACTAAGAGTTAAGTAAAACGTGCACCAATTTTCTTAGGTTTATTTTTAAGTATTTTTGTTTTAGCTTTTTTTTCCCTCTGATAATGGGAGTACATTTTCACTCAAGCACTTCAAGATCAAATGCTATTTTAAAACTTAGAACTCTGCAATGATCAGTATTAAAAATTTATGAGTCAAAAGAACCTTGACAAAACCTTAAGACTATAGCTGAAAATGGAAATGGCTACGGCTACAGAGATTCCCAAGTCGAAAAAAAAAAAAAAAAAATTGAGTAAAATGGGCTTTGTATTAAAAAAAAACAACATTACTATTAGAATACATGACAATTAACATTCAGCTTTGGTGTACATGATGATAGGGAGTAGTGGTGACTGTGGCAAAATTAAGAGAACATGTGGCTTCTTCAGCTCCAACTTATTCAGGTAGATAGGCCTTGTGTTAATTTTCTCCAAGTGTTTGAAGAGAGGCTGTAATTATTGACTTTTATATGAATACCACTATTTTAAAAAAATGTTAGCGATTGAATCAATTTTTTTGTTTGTTTGTTTGTTTTTGAGAGGGAGTCTTGCTCTGTCCTCCAGGCTGGAGTGCAGTGGCGTGATCTTGGCTCACTGCAAGCTCCGCCTCCCGGGTTCACGTCATTCTCCTGCCTCAGCCTCCCGAGTGGCTGGGACTACAGGCACCCGCCACCGCGCCTGGCTAATATTTTGTATTTTTGGTAGAGACGAGGTTTCACCATGGTCTCGATCTCCTGACCTCTTGATCTGCCCAAAAGTGCTTGGATTACAGGCGTGAGCCATAGCGCCAGGCCTGAATCAATGTTTTCACCACATAGTGCTGTGTTAAAATCTACCTGTACTGCTTTCGACCTCTGCTTTAGACCAACTCATTGCTTTAGGCCAATGAAAGCAAAATATCCTGTTAAAATAATAATTTTATAGGCTGAGGAGTGAGATGAGTTTGTGGGTGTCAAGACTGCAGAAACAAACTGGAAGTTAAACGCAACAACAAAATTAAACATTTAAGAAATTAACAAAAAACACACTTAAGAAAAGAGGGCATTTATTATAGTATTTCACTACAGCCATCTCACTAACTTTCACCTGTGATTTTAGTAATTTTATGCATAACTGTAATTCTATCAATAATGGTCCTGATTTCTGTTTCATCTTCTGTTCAGTTTTACTATTGACTGTCCTGTCACCCAAGTATTAAATATCTTCACAACTCTGTGCCTTGTATGTAATGTACCAATCATATGCTGACAAATGATGAATTGTTTCCCCTGAAAATTCCTGAAGAACGCAGTTCTTTCATATTTATTTTTTGTTATATTGAGGTCAAATAGAATACACTATAACAATATGGTGGTTATCTTCACATCTTGGTCAAGTTCCAGCCAAGGGAGGTTTTTATTTTTATTTTTTAATTTGGATGGTATAATGAAAAATTATCTTCACCTAGGCTCTGAGATGATAGTGATGTTCATTTTGAATTAATAATTGGTCTGAAAAAGAGTAAAACATCTTTTGGTGGGAAATTGAGCAGATACCTAGACTCTCAATAACTGACACAAAAATCCTTTTGTTTCTGAATCACAAGGAAACAGCAACAATCAAGAGGCTTTCACTGGCGATTTAGACATGCTGTTTGGGAATCACTGCAATCTCTGTAGGCGTTTATTTGAGTAATCCAGGTGTGGGATATTTGAACGATTTGTAGAGTGATAAATGCCCATGAGGCTGAGTCTTAGATACTACTGGACTACTAACAAATGATTTATTATTCTGTAAGTTTTTGGAGTTTTGTGTGGATTGAATGTTGTCTTGGAAGTTTAGAGACAAACCACGATCTATTTCAAAGATGGAAAGATGCTGCTCATATTGTGTAGGAACAAAGTAACATCATTTTATAATTATCATTCATTGTATCTGAGTGGGAAAGAGATTACTAGATATCCTGTGAGCACAGGACAGTCCTTCACTACAAAGGTTTAATTTAAATAAAGGTTTAATCTAGCTCCAAATGTCAATAATATCAAGACTGATAAACCACATCATATGGTGATAGAAGAGGAAAAGATTATGTGCTATCCTATATTCCAAGTTGTTAATGAATATTTGGGAAGTTAATACACTAGGGAAATTAATGCAATGCAGTCTGGTGGTCTTCATAAATGAAAACCATTTGAGTCAAGAACAAAAGTCGTCAGTTTTTCCAGAAGTTTATTGAGCAGTTACCAAGTGCCAGATGTTGCTGTAGGTGCTGGGGATATCCCAGGGGACAAAGCAGATAGGCTCTGCGTTCATGAAGCTCCCATCCAAATGTGGGAGATGGACAGTAAACAAATATATAAAACGATCCTGTCCTTGTGCCTTTTTCCTTCCCCATCTCCGCACTGTCTCCAATGGACTAGGGCTGGTCATTTATTCTCTCTATATATGCTTTCCCTGAGTTACATCTTTGTGCCAGTGACAATCAGGGCTTTTTACTGTAAGCCCTGATCCCTCCCTTAGAACTTCACGTTGGAATGACTAACCCCCTACTCATGATCTCCACACTGGCGCCCAATAGAAATCTGAGACCCAACAGGTCCAGAGCAAACTCAATTCTCCCACCCCAAAACCTTCTTCACTTTCAGTCTTCTCCATTCCATTGATGCCAGTACCAACCAGGTGTTCATGCAAACCCAAATGACAAACTTCTTTCATTTACTAGGACCAGACAAAGCCCTTATCTTCCAAAGAACTGTGATGTGATAATATTGTTTTAAGTTAAAGGGTAAAAGGAAAATATTTACCCTTATTGTTTTTTTCTCATTTATTTTCATGAAATTAGTACAGTCTTTTTTCCTGCAACGGTGGGGTCCCTCTTAAATTTTTCCTATTTCACCTTTATATATACAATTTATCTATCTGTATCCATATTAAATAACCAAATCTTTAAGGTGACGGGGTGCTGCTAAGTAGTCTACATTCAGGATTTTGAATGTAGAATATTTGTTGGAGTAATAAGATTTAGTGCCGTATGATACGAAAATCAGATTGGCATTGGGTATCTAGAATTAAAAGTATAAATTGTTAAAATCTGCAGGACTTTTGAGAGTGATCTGTGTGTGCCTGGACTGATGAAAAGAGTGGAAAGGGCAAAAATATGTTGAAAGAGATCATTTTGTATGTTGAAATCATAAAATAGGAAAATGCATTCTGAGAATAAAGCCCATGATGAGCTTTGCTTTACTTTTCAACTAGTAACAGCACAAATGGGCAGACACGGATAAAGGAGATTGCTGTCATCTTCCTATTTCATCTTAATGAGTTTCTTCCTTTTGATTCTTGATAGCAAATTTGTGACATTTTTAGCTTTATTAAACTTTAATTGGTGGATAATATTTATCATATGCATTTACCAAAAATACAAGATAATATGGGGCAAGTTAAAGAGAAAATAAAGAGTACTCTGGGAAAAGGCCCATGACTAGAGTGAAATCTAGGAATATTTTTTGTGGAGCCATTGTTAGAGGAATGCTGGTGAATGGAGCACATGCTCACACACATGCAAGCTGACAGGTCCTCGGAGGGGCATCTAGGAGAGCCTCACTTCCTCTGAACGCAACTTAGCCTGTCTTTGACTCATCTGTGTTGTGTCTGCATCTCCCTACCCTTCAGAGATTATTGCGACCAGTTAAATGCAGCCTTGACTGTGATTTTCATGGGTGGGAGGCGTGTCCTCTTCAGGGTACCAGCATCCCAAGTTGTTGGGTGAGAGTATGTTGTATAGAAAAACCACTGTTTGACATTGAGTTGAAAGTCAAAGTGAAACAAGTAAACCCAATATTCCTATTAAGACTCATTTATTTCTCAAAGTCTGCTTTTTTTTTTTTATTTTTAGTCTTTGAAAGAATAAACATAAAGAAATATTCATCAGAAGATGATCTCTGGACCAACTACATCAGAATCACCTAGAGGTCCTGCTCAAAATGCAGATTTCTGGGTCCTAAATTAATCTGCTGAGTTAGACCTCTGGGGATAGGAATCTGCATTTGGAAGAAACTCTCCAAGTCTTAAACACAAGAAAAAATTTGAAACCCACTAGCATAAAAACCTATTTTCCACAGCTTGATTTCAAATATATGTGTGTCAAGATGAATATTATCTGATTCTGATGAAATTTTGAACAAGTGGGAATGAATGCAGAGATAAAACAATGTATAGAATCCTTCATGTTTTTTTGTGACTAGGCTACTAATGCTTCCTTGATTGATATAAGAAGGGATTAAATGTGCCAATTAACAGAGTCTGAAAGGACACTATAGATACTGGTCGTTAAAGGGTGATTTTGAAATTACCTATTTATCCCTAGCTTTAGGAAGGAAGATTTAAACTAACTCTTATAAAAAATGTCAAACAGTTTTCATGATTTTGCGTTCTCAGCAAACATCTAAAATCTGCCTTCACTGTTGTATAAAATGAGGACTTTGGGAAAAAGAAATGCTTGGTCAGAAATGGTAACAAGTTTCAGATTTCCTTTCATATACAGTTAAACAAAAGTTCCATATTGTCACAGAGGATAAGAAGATAAAAAACCAGATAAAGACATGGTTTACTTTCTTAGTTTGTATGTTCCCTTCTAACTCATATTTTGATTCATTGTTACTGCTTCCTCACTTTAATTTATCCATTTCAGAATGTGACTGAGTTCAGTTTACGAAGAAAAGGTTTACAAATGTAGAGGTGAAGTTTAAGCTTTGCTTGCATGAGAAGTTACCTATTTACTATGTGGTCAATACAAAATGTAAACTATGTAAAGTAGGCAAATAAACCACCATGTTATTTTAAGAGTAAATGGAATGATATAAAGAACACTTTTGCAATGAGTATGTGGAAAATATTCAAGAAAAACAAAACTAAAGCAAAAAGTTAAACATAATAATACTAATAACCTGAGCACTTAAAGTTAGAAAATTCTAATTTTTTTCACCAATTATCATTAATTTTAGATAAGAGTTCAAAAATTATATCACTTGTTCCCAATAGACAAATTGGAGTGACATCCAATACATATTCATTTTATTTATTTCAGCTGATGTTGAAGAATTGAGTCTGTTCCTTCTGGTCTGACATCGTAGTTACAGAATCTGAAACATGAACTGGTTGAATCAGGAATAAATGTGGTTCTGAAGTTCATGCTAGGAGTGAGATCATGTGGCTCATTTGGTTTATTTTAAATAGTCTTGTTCCTCTTTTGATATAAGTTGTAACATGCTTATAGCCAAAGACTACAAAAATTAGAAAGTGTACAAAGGTCAATTTCCCATTACCTAACGTGAACTACCCATTGCATTTTGGGAAATGCCACCTGCTGTTTTCTCAATATCACACACCGATATTATCCATTTGTATATCTGTATATATTCTTATGCATCTGCATATATGTATGTATGTAGCAAATATGCCACTTAATAATTTTTTTCAACAGGCAACATTTTATAGACATCTGTCATATACACATGTACGTGTATATATAGTTTTCATCACATTCCATTTATGATTGCACTTTTGCTATAGTAGTCTATAATTTGAATATATCATAATATGTTTAATGACTCTTTTATTGATGGTCATTTAGATTGTTTCCAATTTTTCCACTTTGGTAATAAATACAATGAATCCCCTTGTTTGAATATTTTTCATAGAACAAAGTCCTAGAAGTAGTATTGCTGGGTCAAGAAAATGCCCATTTATTTTTATTTTTATCTTTTGAGAAAGGATCTTACTCTGTCACCCAGGCTGGAGTACAGTGGTGAGTGTGATCATAGCTCCCTGCAGCCTCAAACTCCTGGGCTCAAGTGATCCTCCCATCTCAACCTCTTAAGTAACTAGGACTACAGGTGTGTGCCACCACACCTAGCAAACTTTAACAATCTTTGTAAAGACAAGGTCTTGCTGTGTTGCCGAGGCTGACCTCAAACTCCTGGCCTTAAGGGATCCTGCCTGGGACTCCCAAAGCGCTAGGATTATAGATGTGAGCCACCATACTGGCTGGAAATACCCATTTAAAATTTTGAGATATATTGTCAAGTTGCCCTCTGAAATGTTGTACCATTTTATACTCTTCTTAGCCATGTCCTGAGGGTGATAATAGATGGTGTCTTGAGGACATAAACCAAATTTGCTAGATGGAAATTCTTTTCTCCTTTTTCTCCCCTAAACTTTCTTTTTCGAGGCTCAATATAATGAAATTATTCTACTCTTTTTTTTTTCTTTCTGAAAATAATAGTCTATTTAGCCATTGGTCAAAACTTAATAACCACTGAGAAGAGTCCAAATCTTTGAATTACTAAAGGGCTTATTTGCCTACCATAGAGGTATGGAGAGCCCGGACCTGAACCCAGAAATTTGAATTCTGGCTTCTTAAAAGGCTGGGGGTGGGCGATAGAGGAGAAAGGGAATTCTTTCATTCCTTCTTGAAGTGTCTTCCTGGGAAACAGTGGCAGGGATGTCTATCTATCTATCTATCTATCTATCTATCTATCTATCTATCTATCTATCTATCAATCAATCATCTATTTTATCAATCAGTCACCCAACCTACCTACCTATCTTCTATCTATCTATCTCTGATTTCAAAGAGGATCACTTCAGAATCTCTGGCCCTTTTGTTGTTTTATTAGAAATGCCATTTTCCATTAAATTTTGGTCTTCTTGTGCTTTGCAAGTCTTAGAAGTTTAGGAAACATCTGACTCTAAATGCTTACTTCACAACTTTGAGATCCTGATGGATAAATTTAATTTACATATACTTGATGATTTCTGGCCCTATCCCAACATTGTAAAGGAAGTGTAATTCCCAGATAGGAGCAGCAATGCACAAGGGTTTCTGTGTTACAACAAAACAATTATACTCAATAAATTGATTTTTACACTTTGGTTTGTTGTAAAAAAATTAGTTTAATTCTGCTCAACACCCAGTCATTTTATTAACCTAATGTTAACTTCATAATGTCTTCTTGTTTCATGCAGGCATTCTTACACCGAATGAACCAGTGTGCAGCATCAAAAGTTGACAAAAATGTGACAGAAGAAACAGTGAAGGTGAGGAGGTACAACTGGCCCTCAACCTGAGCATGAGTTTCCTATAGATAAATTTTACTGGTGCCATGGTACTTCACAGTACTTCACAGCCCTTCAGTTGATTGGCAGTTCCACTACAAGTTACTGTGCCCGTCAGTTGTATTGGTAATAATTTTAAAAAGGAGAAATAGGGCTTAGGAAAAGAGATGGGAGATTAAGAGGATGACAGAGAAGTCATAGAGTTTTTTTTTTTGTTGTTGTTGTTGTTTTTTTACCAAGGCCTTGGGAACATTTGAACAGAGGAAGAAAAATAAATTGGAGGTGGCCGGGTGTGGTGGCTTACGCCTATAATCCCAGCACTTTGGGAGGCCAAGGTGGGAGGATCACACAAGGTCAGGAGTTCAAAACCAGCCTGACCAACATGGAGAAACCCTGTCTCTACTAAAAACACAAAATTAGCCAGCTGTGGTGGCGCATGCCTGTAATCCTAGCTACTCTGGAGGCTGAGGCAGGAGAATCGCTTGAACCCAGGAGGCGGAGGTGGTGATGAGCTGAGATTGTGCCATTGCATTCCAGCCTGGGCAATAAGAGCGAGACTCTGTCTCTAAATAAATAAATAAATAAATAAATAAATAAATAAATAGGAGGCTAAGAACCTCAATGTCTTTGAGAAGGAGGGAGCTGAGCCATATAAGAGGATTGTTAGAGGTGGCTCAGGAAGGCAGGGTGTGGGCAAACGTGACTTCCAGTCTCTGTGATCACTAAAGAACAAAAGATTTCAATGGTTCACTCCACATGATATCCTTAATTCAGAAACAGATGTATAATCGTTTATTTTAAACTGTAAGGAAGGAAAATTGTGAACAGTTTTGAAAAAAAAAATGGTAAATGAAAATTAATTATACTATAATGATTATTCATTTAAATTTTATGTACTATTCCTGATATTTATGATGCTAACTTACTGTTTTATTTTGCTGGAAATACAGAACATTCTAAGGATTTTTAAAGATTCTTCTGACTCTATTTCCCCATGAGTAAAATACCTAACTTTTAAATTTTCCTCCCAGGAGAATATTTTAGTTAGCTTGCTTTTGATTGTAAGCTAAAGAAACCTCTTACTCGAATTGAATTGAAGACACTTTTGCTCACACATCAGGGACTCCAGACAGAGGAGAAGGTTTAGCACCTGTGACACAGAGAGGCCAGCAAGGTCGCTACATCGTCTCCCGCTAATCACTGCCACTCAGGTTATCAGCTTTGTGCTCAAGCTGGCTCTTCCTGTGGCTGCAGAATGACTCTGCAAGCTGTCCCAGGTTTTACTTCTACATGTGGCACCTTCCAGAGGGTAAAGAGGACTGTCCATTCTGGTGTGCCCTTCTTAGGAGTGTAGATGCCCTTCCCAGAAAAGCCTGCTGGCAACTCTGCTGGTTTCCATGCAGCCCAGCCTTGAGAAGGGAGTGGGATACCTGGCTTGGATTGGGCAACCGAGGCCTTGCCCTGAGAGTCAGCCACAGGCTCGTGGTTCCCAGAGTTGTGTCAGCGGCGTGGAGGAGACGTCCAGACAAAATTGAGGCTCTGCTGGCAAGGTGGGAGGAAGGCCTGGATGTGCAGTTTTCGGGTTGGAGAGAGAATACTATGCTATCATAGACTTAAAAAAATTGCTTCACTACTGAGCTTACTTACACATTTGTTTATTTACAGATGTTGTTCTCAAACATTGAAGACATCCTTGCAGTACATAAAGAATTCTTAAAAGTCATAGAAGAATGCTTACACCCCGAACCTAATGCTCAACAAGAAGTGGGAACCTGCTTTCTTCACTTTGTAGGATACATTTCTGTTTATTTTTAAAGTTCTTTCCCTCTAGATTTTAAGATTTAGCTCTTGGCATAGTGGTATGTGTGCATTTAGTATTAGAAGTAAAATCTGACAGCAAAAGTTTGGGGTCTTTTAAGGCCAATGAAATCTTCCACTTAGAGCCAGAAAAGGGGAGAGTGCCTCACATCATCCATTTTACTGAAGAATAAACAGCCTTTTCTTTTCCCCGACAAGTTAGTTCTTCGCATCCTCTGTAGCTTTGAATTCTAATGAATATTCAGGCTGTTCATAATGAATGAATTTTTATGTTTCTCTCAAACATAGAGCATTTTTCTTTTGAGGCAGAAAATCCTCACTCCTTTAATGGCACGATGAGCCTTTTATTAGTCAGAATGTTCCCTTGTTAATCAACTTGTGACAAACCTGGAGTTGAATAAACCCAGTAGCAGGAATTTTCCCCAAGGATGGTTTCTCAGAAGATTGTACTGAGCAGTGCAGATGCAATAACCAGCCAGCATTCAGTTGTTTCAAATTACACATCCTGTGCCTATATGATCATTTTCATCTCTTTATATATGATGCCTGAAATTATTTATGCAATTAATTTGCAAAATAAAAAGACACCTGTGTGGTGAAAATTGTTTTCAGAACTAAAGGGCATTCACACCAAAAAAAAAAAAAAAAAAAAAAAAAAAAAGAGAGAGTGTTGATATTTATACCATTGCGTTGATGCTAATTTTGAGAATACCAGTATAAATCCATGTATTTATCAAAATGCTAGACAATTAATGTTTTGTTTAAAAATGTGTAAGAGTATTTAGTCATAGAAATCAAATTTTGTGTGTTTTTAATTTTCCATCTAGTCTTTTAGAAAGGTTTTGATAGTAGTTTCAAAATCTGTCTTTATGTAGTGAGCAAGCTCTATGTTCTTTTTATAACCAGAAAATATGTCATAAAAATAATTATATTAAAAGGAGAGGCTCATGGGGTATAGGAAGATCAAGCTGTGTTTTTCTTGGGCACAGCTGGAAGCCACGGGTGTTTGTGTCCACTCACTTAAGCCTGCTTTATTTCACGAAAGAATCAAAAGAATCAGAATCTTCTGCCAGCTGGAGTAGTGGCTATCTCAGTCCAGGGCTGTGCCTGGGAATCTTGCACCCTGACATCCATTTCCTTAGTAACACTTTATGAATCTGTCATCCCTGAATTTAGCTAAACTATTTCTGAAGTTTATTTTATTTTTCTGGCTCGTATCATTTCTTGAGATAAGTGATTCAATACATTTTCTGCTGGTTAGAGAAAGTAGCATTTAATGTTTCTAAATGCGTGCCTTTAAAATTTCAGTGGGCACACTTTTGTTCTAATATTTGATCAATACATTTTTTGTGTCTTTCTTTTATTGGTACTCTTTTCATGTTAAGGCACTTTGAGAAAATCTTACAAATAGGAGGGAGCTTAGAGATCATGATGGTACAAATCCTCTTGTTTTAAAAGAGTATCTCCTATTTATCTATGAAGGCTGTTTATTTTGTTCCTACTTTAGTGACAGCTCTGTTAGAAAATCTCTATGATGATCCAAAATCTGCCCATCACTGCCCTTGCAACATCCACCTAAAGGTCCTAGTTTTATATTTGGAGCTACATGGGACTGTCAGTCCTTTACAACATAATGCTGTTTGAAAGTATTCATGATTTCCTGACTTTTCTATACCTACAAATATGACTCTCTGAAACAACCTCTCAGATATAGTGTCTGCAGGGTCTGTCATTCTCTTAGTTGCTTGTTGCTAGATATTCTTCAGGTTGTTAGTGTCTCTCTTAAGCACAACTGTCTAGACTGGTGTATATGAACCACAGGGTCCTGTGTTTCTCTATTTCTATATGATCTGGCACTTGCTTTTGCCTTCACCTAAATGACTTTCTTCCCTCTCCCTGCCTGGGAATCATGGATTTATATACCTGGACCTTGCTCAGATTGTTTGACCTTTCTTCTGCATACATTCCTTATTCAGTTTTCATAAATAACAGCAAGAATATGTATGTAATTTCTTCCTCTTTTTAAGCTGTAACTGAATCCTCACGACAAAGCTCAGCCCTCTCTTTTCTGTGCTTTCCCACCCTTTGGTTCATTTGTCCACTTGAATTCCTCACGACAGAGTATAACTGATATATGTCTATCTCCCTTTTTAGGCTATTCTTCGTGGGCCAGGGAAAATAAATAAAATTTATATATAGCTGTATACACGCAGTATAGCTCTTAAAACGTAGTAAGCACTCTGAAGCTTCTTTATGCGTATCACATAGGTTAAAATTGCAGAATGCTGAATCAAATGACTAATTTATTTTTACATGAATTCACAGAAAGACAAGTTTCGTATCTATGATGAATATTGTAGTAACCATGAGAAGGCACAAAAATTACTTCTTGAACTCAACAAAATAAGAACAATCCGGACATTTCTTTTGGTAAGTGTATATTTATGTGTTACTGTATGTTGATATGTGTTGTTAGGTCCAGTGCGAACCAAGGAATAGCATCAATATGGTGTAAAAATCTGTGGGATACCTCTGTTAGCATCCCCAGGTGAGGAAGCAAGAGTCCTTTGATAAAAATAAAAGTGAGAGCTGGAATCAGCTTGTGTTTGGGGAAGTACCACTAATGCCCCCTCGTGGTTGATAATGAATTATCTGTGAGACCCCACAGGTTCCTAGTGAGAGGAGCTTCTGCCAGAGTTCATCACTGCTTTATAGCCCCAGTTCCATAGGGCGTCCTTTACTTCTGCTGAGAGAGCTGTAAGTAGGGCAGTAACAGGAAGGAAGCAAATCGTGGATATGGTAGAAAATAAGTGTAAAATTTAACCTTTCTCCTACATACATTTCTTATTTTGTTTTCATAAAAACAACAAAAATATGTGTTTAATTTCTTTAGCTTAGCACAAATAAATGCGTATTTTGACTGTCATGGGCAAACTAATCGCTAGTGAAGAGCAGATTATAATTGTGCGATTCAGTGATATTGAGCAGAGTGTGGAGTTGTACAGCCATCCCCCAAATTCAGTTTTAGATCATTGTTGTCACCTCGGAAAGACCTCCATGTCCCTTTCCAGCCTATCTTTGTTCCCACCATTAGCACCAGGCACACACTGATTTGTTTTCATCCCTGTAGATTGCCTTTTCTGGAGATTTTATGTAAGTGGAATCATACAATGCAATCTTTTGTGCCTGACTTCTTTCACTTAGTAAAATGTTTCCAAAGTTCATTCTTGCTATAGAATGTATCCATTTTCATTCATTTTAATTGCAAAATACTGTTCTATTGTGTGGATATGCTGTATTTTGTTTATCTATTTGCCAGTTAATGAAAATTGGGTCTGGATCCAGTTTGGGCTCCTATAAATAATGCTGTTATGAGCATTTATGTTCAAGTATTTGAATGGACATAATGGTTTTATTCTTTTGGGTGACATTAAAAGTGGAATTGATGCCTGTATTGTATAATAAGCTCATGTTTAACTAATTAAGAAACTGCCAAACTATTTGTCATTGTGGCTGTGCCGTATTTACTGGCAATGCATGAGGATTCCAGTTTCTCTATATCTTTGCCAACACTTGGCATTTTCAGTTTTTCTGATTATAGCCATGCTAGTGGGTGTGTAGTGCTATCTCATGGTGGTTTAAATTTGTATTTTGCCAGTGACTAATTACATTAAGCATGCTTTCATGTGCTTATTAACTCTTCATGTCTTGTTTAGTGAAATGTTTATTCAAATCTTTTACCAATTTAAAAATTGGGATGTTTATTTTATAATGAGCTATAAATGTTTCAGAGCTAAGTCCTATGTCACATATATAATATGCAAATATTTCCTCCCAGTGTTGTCTGTTCACTCTTAAAATATCATCTTTTTAAAATCAGAAGTTTTAAATTTTGATGAAGTCTAATTTATTACATTTTTTTCTTTTTATGACCATGCTTTTGTTGTCATATGTGAGAAATCTGTATTCAGGTCTTGTACTTACTTTTTTTCCCTTTGTTTTTCCCCTTTTGATGCTATTGTGATTGAAATTATCTTAATGTCATTTTAAAATTGCTCATTGCTAATATATAGAAATTTAATTGGCTTTTGTTTATTGATCTTGTGTCCTGCGATCTAAATTTATGTATTTGTTAAGTAGTTCTTTTGTAGCTTGTTTCGGGTAT
This sequence comes from Rhinopithecus roxellana, assembly GCF_007565055.1. NCBI lineage: Eukaryota > Metazoa > Chordata > Mammalia > Primates > Cercopithecidae > Rhinopithecus > Rhinopithecus roxellana. The sequence continues at coordinate 132,933,499 of NC_044557.1, read as the reverse complement.
TTTGCATATAGGATCAATTGTCTGATAATAAAGGTGATTTTACTCCTTCCTTTCCATTGTGGATGAATTAGTTTTTTTCTTGCCTTATTGCACTGGCTGGAACCTTCAGTATAGTGTTGAATAAAAGTGGTAAGAGCGGGTACCCCTGCCATATTTCTAATCTCAGTAGGAAAACATTTAGTCCTTCTGCATTAAGTATGATGCTTGCTATCGATTTTTTTGGTAGATGTTCTTTCTTATGTTGGATAACTTTTATTATATTTCTAGTTCATATTATATGATGTGAATAATAATATTCATATATATTGACAATGCTATGAATTATATGCATTGACAAAGCTATGAATTCCTATTCATATTATTCATATTGTTTAATGATCTGATTATTGAGAATGAGATATTGAAATCTCCATGTATAATTAAATTATCTATTTTACCCTTTAACTCTGTCCATTTTTGTTTGCTGTATTGTGGGACTCTGTTAGATATGCACACATTCATAATTGTTATATTCATATTTCTATTTATCATCATGAGGTCTTCTTTGTCCCTGTGGTATTTCTTCTGTTAAAGTCTATTTTTCCTAATAATATTATAGCTGTGATAGCTCTCTTACTATCTTTATATGTTATATCGTTTTCTGTTATTTTACTTGCAAGCCATTTAGGATCTTTAAAATGTCTCTGGCAGATGGCATATGGTTGAGTCTGCTTTTTATCCAGTCTGACAGTCTCTGGGGGTCCTCAGTTTGTTTGTTTTTAATGTAATTATCAATATGATGGTATTTACATGTACCATTTTATTATTTTTTCCTAGGTGTCTTTTTTGTTTGTTTCTTTGTTCCTCTTTTACCAACTACTTTTGTGTCAATCAAGCATTTTTTTGTGTACCATTTTGATTCCTCTCAATTTTTAAACTGTATTATTAGGAGTTTTTCGGGTGATTGCTCTAGGAACTACAATATGCATCTTAACATATCAAATCCATGTTAGGTTAATACTGACCTAATTCTAGTTAAATATAGGGGAAATTTGGCTATAATATTTCCTGAGTAGAAATGGAAAATGTTCCATTTCATCTCTCCTCTATTGTGCTATTATTGCCATATATATTACATTATATATGTTATAAACTTCACAATACAGTGTTACAATTATTACTTTCTATATTTTTCTGCTGTCTTTTATATTTATGTAAATATTTACCATCTCTGGTGCTCTTATTTCTTCCTGCGTATTTGACTCTGATATTAGACTTTTCAGCCCTTAGTACTTCTTGTAAGTCATTTCTACTAGCAATGACTTTGCTCAGTCTTTTTTTTTTTTGTTTGTTTGTTTAAATCTGCGAATGTCTCTATTTTGCCCTCATTTCTGAAGGATAATTTTACTTGGACATAGAACTTTTTGACTGATAGATTTTTTTCTCAGTCAGCGCTTTGAATATGTCATTCTACTACCTTATGGCTTCCATTGTTTCTGATGAGAAGGCATCTGCTATAATTGTGTTGTTGTTATACTTTATATGATGGGACATTTTTCTCTTTTTTGCTGCTCTCTAGATTTTCTCTTTGTGTTTTTCTTTCAGTAGTTCAATGATGTATTTAGGTGTGGGGATGGTTGTACATTTCTTATTTATAGTTGAGCTTTTTGAATCTATAGATGAATTTTTCATCAAATCTGGGAACTTTTTAGCCATTATTTTAGAAATATTTATATGACCCTTTGTTTTCTTCTTTAGTGACTCCAATTTACACACGTGTTGGTAAGCTTAATGTTTCCTCTTGGTTCCTGATGCACTTCTCATTTTTCTACAATCTCCTGGGCTCAAGTGATCCTCTTACCTCAGCCTCCCAAAGTGCTGAGATTATAGGCGTGAGCCACGGTACCTGGTCAGGAAACATATTCTTTATGTATGTATAAGGAGCTAGCTCTCCTAAGCCAGTCTAAAGTGGTAGCCAACCTGTGGGATTATGAATTGAGTTCACAATCTATGCAGTACTAATACACGAGGCAATAAAAGTGGGCTAGACAGCCCTGGGTGATTTTAGGGCACTTCAGTCTAGAGGTAGGTGAAGGGATGGCTGCTGTAATTTACAGGGATGCTAACATACTGGAACGGAAACATCACTGGAAATATAACGAGATGTAGATAGTTGTATTTCATAGGATTCCTCTGGGGGAAAATACCAAATATAGTTTGAAAGAATATTTTGATAACCCGATTGCAGTAGGGAGTGAAACCCCCAAAGAGGATGCTTGTGTAAGAGCATGTGTTTGCTGCTATGTCATCTGTGGGGTCTGGGTGAAGTTACATTCATAGTGCTGATTTTGCTGACTTGGACACACAAATTGAGGCTGATATTCAGTTGCTCAGGACAGCAGAAAATTGTTCTGCTACTATCGGTCTTCCTTTTGCATCCTTTCCTGATCAACACTCAGCCTCTCCTCTCAATGAACCTGAAACAGTAATTTGAAAATTGTAGTATGAAAGTTGCTAACTTAGCTTGATATTTGAGGGGCTCTCTTCTCCCTCTGTTAGATATTTATTAAATAATTTGTCTGTTGTAGGCACTGCAGAAAGAAGGTTTGGGCAAGTTTCAAGTCTGTTTCATTGCATGTTGCTTATGAAGGTGAAGGCTTTATTTTTCAGAGTCAGTTTACTCTTGACCACCACTTTATCATCAATGAAAGCTGCTTCAGTTTCACCCCACTCTGATTCCTGATTTTGAGATTTCTTCTTTCACCTTGCCTCTATGGAGATCCTGTTTGACCTCCTTCTCTGACACTGGCTGCCCAGCGTCTTTGGTGCAGTGTGATAGCAAAAAATGACTCAGAGATCATTTGCTTAAAACCTGCCCTATTTATGGAGAGGAAAACTAGAATTCTGAAATCAGCCCAAGTTGTGTCACTTGTCAGTTGCAAAGCCCGAGTTAGAACCTAACTGTCTTGATACTTGCCCTTCTACAACATAATATACCTTTCTTTATAAGCAAAATCAATCTATCTATTTATGTGTCAATCATCTGTTTATCCACCACTTATCCATCCATTCATCCATCCATTCATTCATCTCTCCCTCTCTTTCTCCACCTCTTTTTCCTCAGACTTCATACTCAGGGGAATATAAGTTCATTAACTTTTAAGATACAGATTCACAACACAGTTCTGTAACTAGTATTTCTCTTTGTCTCTCTGTGAGTGTTTGTGACTGAATATGCTTTTCTTAGAGAAAGAAAGTATATAAAGACATATGCTTTCACTAGTTTTCAGCATTTTATGGTAGAAAAACGTTTTGCTGCCTGAGATTTTAAAAATGTAATTAATTATGATTATTTTCACCCCAGAACTGCATGCTGCTTGGAGGACGGAAGAACACAGATGTTCCCTTGGAAGGATATTTAGTAACACCAATACAAAGAATATGCAAGTACCCTCTCATTTTGAAGGTATTTTATGTGCTACCTCGTTGTAGCCATTTCCTTGTACCTACATCTTTTGCTGATGAGCTTTTTAAAAAATTATTTTAAAGAGTTTGATATTCTAAAGGAAGGGCAGACCATGAGTATTGGAAAAAAGTGGTCATTTTGTCACAAATTTATATATAGTGTAGGAAACAGATTTTCAGTGGAAAAGCCACTGAAAGAGCTTTTGGTGCTCTTTGTATAAAACATACTTAAGTTTCATTTAGAGGAAATGCATTAGCTTCAAGATAGATCCCATTAAGTTCATTATGACTAGTTTATATAGCATTTTGCAGGGCCTTTTATTTTAAATAAATCCACTGCTGGCATATTTTTGATTTCCTTAAACTTTGATGACTTTGTGATGCTAATGAAATTATGGTCAAAATTATATAATTGCATAGCCAGAATTTAAAATTATTATTAAAGGGAATAGTGTGGGTCGCATGAGACAATAAATGATAGAATGTGGAATGAGATTGCTAAGAAAACATTGCCTCTAGAAGATGTAAAACATCCCACTAATGGTTGCAGATTTGTTGTCTCATTATAGTAACCACAATTTTTATTATGTAAAATATACTGTAAGGTGCCAACTACTTATTGCCCTTACTGCAATGGACCTATGAATAGGTCAAGACAGCAATTTTTGAAACTACATTTTTTGGAACCATAACATGAGGATAGGCAGCCTGGGATAGTGGTTAAGCACATGAACTCTGAGTTTAAATCCCAAGTATTGTGCTTACTGGACAAGTAATCGAACCTCTTAATGCCTTGGTTTTTCATTTATGAAATAGAGGTGATGATGATGATGATAATGATGATGATGAAATTATAGCATAGACCTGTGGGAATGTGTGTATGTATGTATGCACGTGTATTCTGAATACATATATATGCATATATATAGGATTATATAATAATAATGATGAATTTAACTATTTTATAAAATCAATTAGCATAGTATGTACGTTATAAGTATTAGCCATTTTTGTTCATATCTATTTGATTCTGATTTATTTTAATATATAAATTGCTACTTGGCATCTAAACTTCAAAAAATACTCAGAAATACTAGAGACATATTAACTAGTGTTTTTATTGATTTGCTTTTTAAGAAATAGATGTTGAATTTGAACTAAAAATGTAGTTTAATACAACTCTTGTCAATTCCATAAATTGGGTATCTGTGTAAATTTTATTTGAAAATGTTTGTTCCTTATTAAAGAAATAAAAGTCTAACGTTGCTTGCTTAAGCCACAAAAAGCCTCAGAGAGGCTGACACAGCTCTGCAGAGGGCGTATTGTTGCAAATGTGTCTCCTTTCTTTCTGAGAATCCCTACAGACCTCTGACTTGACTCAGTTTGCCTGTGTACTCATAACTGCAGTTATTCCTGACCCTGATTTTGGAATCCCAAGGGATTTGTTTAAGAAGGGATAGGGAGATTAAAAGGTTACATCCTGACAAAGTGGTTATTCTAAATTACTCATTTCTGATTAGGGTTGAACTCAGGTATTTGAACTGACCTCTCAGAAGAAAGCATCGTGGATGCGTCCTTTCTTAGCCAGAAGGTCAGTTCAGAGCCCCTTCAAGCAGTGGATTGTTGACCTCCTTTCCCTTTTCTGGTAGATTATCTCCACAAAGAAACATGGAAAAACTGTTAGCTCATGTAATAGACACGTTGACGTTGATATTTGTCTCTGTTGTACCATCGGCTGAAAAATTCTGCTGGGGTTTTCTTTGATTTAGGGTGTTTCATTTATTTGGAAAAAAATACTCTATGGATTAGGCTGTAATGTTAGGAAAAGATACATTGATGTTATTTGTGGAGCTTGAAATTATTGAGTTGGTCAATCAACATTGGGTTCTTAGCAAGTAATGGCTAACAGATTGTAGTGATGGTTTTCTCTCACTATTTCACATTATGCAAATTCATATTCAACTCCTTAGATGATTGGACCCCAAATTATGGCCTGTAGACTGACTTGACCACTTGACGTAATTTACAGGTGCCTCTACTCTTTAGAGTTTCTGAAGAAGCCTGCATGTCTCATTTATGGATTTGTGATCCAGCACAACTTTTAAACCTTGTCTTGGGAGTGATATAATATGTATTCCTCTGGTGTTAGCTCTGCAGAACAAGGTGTGAACATAACGAATTTAGGGTCCAAGTTTATGGCAGAATTTTCAACAATAACAGAACTCAAAAGAGTATAACAACTGCATATTTTCACACTGTTTGTTGAGAATTTAGAAAATTCTTTTCAAGACTTGCCTCAGGATTTCTGTAATTGTGTTAGTTACGTGATGATGGCAACTGTAGTAAGGAAACACATGACTAATTAAAAAGCAATGTGGTCCCAACTGTCTAGACAGTGGGTGAAGATGTTTAATTTTGTGCTTTTAAACATCTAACAATGGCTTTCAATATGTTTAAGAGATTAAAGCTTATTCTAGTTTTGATGAGTGGGAAAAATATAAATAAAAAGACCGTCCCAATACCCTAAATACCAAAAACAAAAAAGGAAGCTATTGAAGGGTACATGGTAGTTCATTCATCACATAGAATAAGCCTGAGTAATTGGGAAAAACAGCATAAATTGCTCCTTTAATGATGGAGTATTGTAGAATTTATAAATTATCTTGTTGTAGTAGAAGACATTATTTTAAAATTTTACTTTATGACATATTTTTATAGTTTCTCAAAAATATTAGAAAATAAGATGTTTAAATTTTTTTGAAATTATGACGTACTTAAAGATTTGTTATTCTGTTAAAGACTCTAGAAAAATGAAATTAACATATAAAGATGTACTTCTGTTAGAACAAAAGTCAAATTATTAAAAACATACAAATTTATGTTCCCGGTAAGATATTTGACCATTCAAAAGGAGGAACCTAACTTAATTTTTAAAAACAAAGTAAGTTTGAGGAAAAATTAAAGTGACTGCAAAAATGTGCATCTGGGTTATACTTACTCATTGATTCAAACTTTTGTTTTTGATCTTAATCTTAGAGGAATTTGTGATGTCACTTATGGAAGTGGCTCTCACGATCTTTACAATTTTCATTTCCTGGTCAGGCTGAACCTGCTGTACCAGAAAGCTGAAGATCAAAGGGCAATTTGTTTTTTTGTGTATAAACAGGAGTTGCTGAAGCGGACTCCACGGAAACACAGTGACTATGCAGCAGTGATGGAAGCCCTCCAAGCCATGAAAGCTGTCTGTTCCAACATAAATGAGGCCAAGAGACAGATGGAGAAGTTAGAAGTTTTAGAGGAATGGCAGTCTCACATTGAAGGCTGGGAGGTACATTCACTTTGCTTGACAATCAAGCTTAAGATAGTTTTTTGTTGCAGGCCTTGTGCAGAATTACTGGCGTTGGATGGAACCATAAATGGTCATTTTCTTAGATATTTCTTGAGGACTACAGTCAATTCTGAAAAGTGCTCACTTTCATCATTATTTTAAAGTATCTTTAAGGTGGTAGTTAATTGACTTAACCTTGACCGAAGAAGTTTGTGATGGAGCCAATAGATACTACGTGGGCTATAAGCATTAATATTTTAGCATTTATGCATCGTGATGATTCTGTTCCTCTCTTAACTTTGGCCATAAGTACATAACCTGAATCCTGGGAGAGTGAAGAAGGGACGGAAAGTTCAGTAGGTTTGCTGTGATATTCCTTTCAGACTCTAAATTACGTGTTCACTTAACCTCTTTGTTTTGATTTCTTCATTTATAAACTGAAGGAACTGGCTATGATCTTATTTTTAAGGTTTATTCAAGATGAAAAATGTTATGACTTCCTGAGTCATTAAGGAAACTTTTTTATGCCAAAAAGAAGAGTATAGTTAAAAATCTGTAAAATGTTTTCAGCTAATGGTAACTTTGATTCCCAGTTATTTCATGGGGTTGGAGTCCTGTGTTACTTTACTACTATGCAAAGAATAAACTCAAATTCTGTCATTACGTTGCCTTAATTTAAATGAGTATAAGCTTTGGACTAGGTCAAATTTTTTCTTGTTATAAAGTAAGCAATTAAGATAACTTTTAAGTATAGGAAAGATTGAAAATGCTCCTAGCCAAATACTGTTATCACATAAAACTAAGTGGATTGCTTTATCTTTAAGGCTTTAGATGAATTTGTTTCTTACCTTTGATATGTTAGTTTTCATTTGGACCTAAAATTATGTCCACCCAGATATGCAAAGAAACCTCAAACATTGACCTTAAGGAATTCTCCCATTTGTTCCTTCTCTCCTATGAATCTTTTAAAATGCTAACCGGGGTTGACCTAGCTGCTTCTTTGTCTAACTCCTTCCATTTCAAGTGTCCAGAGTGCCCTCACATTCAGCATGAATGCTGCCTCTTTCAGGCGGCTAAAATGGTTGTGTGTTTTACAGTTAATTCATGATGATTATTTCTTTCCTGGGGAGCTGTTGTCCTGCTGTGATGAGAAAAATGGACTCCAGTTTGCTTTTGGAGTTCTGTTGTCACTCAAACACTGGAAGAAAAGTGGAACTTGCTTTAAATTGCAGAATTTGTCAATGAAATGTGCCAGGCCTTTTACTAAAACAAAAACTTCAGAGACTTTTTTCGGGACTCTAAGGAAATGGAATCTGTCATAATTTTGTTTCATCCTGGTGTATATCCTAAACATTGAGTGTACTGCAGAAATGAGAGATTCCTTAAAAGTTATTGATACTGTTTACACAGTATACACCAGTTACTCAAAGGAAGAATGAATGTAGGTGGAACTATATCATATGTAGCCCACAACCGAGGGTGCCTGACTTCACCGGCTTTCGTGGTTTTATGACATTCCGAGAGCAAGAGAAAATGGGTCACTGAGACAGGGAAAACTGGATGGAGTTAAGGAATTCTGTTGTGTATTCAGAGCAATTAGAGAAGAATGTTGCCACTTGTTAGGTATAAGAACTTGGGTAAGTTAAATAGTCCTTGTTTTTAAGTTCTACAGTCAGTTCCAGTAGGCACAGGGGAGATAATATGAAAGTTGGGTTCCAAGAAAGTGATTCCAAGAAGAAGTGGCAACATAAATTCTACTTGAGTAGGATTTGACAATGATTGCGAAAGACGGCCATACGGAGATTGGGAGTTTTGGGACTTTGAGGGAGTGCAGCTTGGAACAGGGCCCAGTCAGTGGGTTTGGCAATTTGTGATAAGAACTCCATTGCCTGTCCCAGTCCACCACCCCATCGAGGGGGGCAACTTGATTTTCAGGCCTGGTCCCTTCTGGGGAGTTTAGGAGAAATTGCTAGTCTCATAGGACTCTCTGTAAGGACACAGAGTCACACAGGCTGAATTCAGGCCCTGGGAGGAAGCTGTAATGAGTTAAGAGCTGTCTTTGACTTGCTAATGGGAATCCTTGCTCAGCCTGCGGAAGCCTTGTGTATCTGTGGAGAGGCTACCTTAGGGTTAGGACGCGGAGAAGTTCAGATGTAGGGTGGCATGACAGTTACAGAATGCAGAGTTCCCTGATGAGTTTTTGAGGTTAGGAGTCTTGGGCTCATGCTAGGAAACAGCTCCTTCTCCGGCTCCTTCCACAGGCTCCTGCAGACCCCGTTCAGGGCCTCCTTAGGGAGGACACTGTTCCTTCAGTAACTAAAATTCTATTTGATGGAGTCCAAGTCTGATATACCATGAATTTGCATTATTTCTATTATAGGTGTATTATTCTGTCATTTAATTATCTGGGGACTTACTTCACTGTTAATCAAATGAAAGCTTTCGTTTTAAACAATAACATCTCTTAGGCACAATGTTCCTATCTAGTATTTTGTGTTACTAAATTATTTACATTCCCGAACGTGGAATTTAGGTAAACAAGCAATTGAAATTTATTGTTTGCAAAACATATGACAGTGAGAAAAGTATGGCTTTTGAGCAGAGTTGGTTTTTAGTCTGGACTCTAACCCTTTGTTTGAGGATGGTATATAATTCCTCTCCTATATGGAGTGTGGATTATTGCAGAAGTCAAATGAAATAAGTAAAAGTGCTCTGAATATTGTGAAATGCTACGCAAATATGAGGTAGTATTTTAAAGCTTTAAAAAATTCCCCTCATTTGTCTAATATATGCACCAATCTACTAAAGGTATTATAGTACTTAGGGTTATATGGTTGTAAGCAACAGAAACTAAAAGAAAAATTAATTTAAAAGATTGGGTAGCTTGCAGAGTCAACACAAAAGCTGCAGCATCAGACCTGAGAAGGGTGTCTAGGCAGCTGAAACTATTTGACAGTCTCATCCATGCGCTAGCTAAAATGAATAGGCTGTAATAATTTTTTCCATCTTTATATGACTACACTCAAGACTGAAGATCAAAATCCAAGATTCAACTAATCTTGCTTGGGTGAATTTGCTAAGGGAAGGGCAGAGGAACTTGACTGCCAGCCCTCCAATTTCTTTTTGGGGAAATAATTGATTCTCCATTGTATGCGTTATAATCACATACAGTGCGTTATAATCATCTCCACAGTTGGCTGAGATGCTATACTCTTCATTGAATAGATTTAAAAAATGAAGACTATTTAACTTACCTGAGTTCTTATAACTAACAGGTGACAACATTTAGATCTGAAAATAGGCAGCTTGACTCTAAAGCTTATATTCCTTACCATGTGCTATTATATCCACTCAGATACAAATTTGGCAAATGCTTTGGATTAAGTTTGTTTTCCTGCTTGTCTTTTAAAAGTAAGTTGATTATCAAAATTAGGTTTTTGTCAGCGTTTATGTAGTAACTGCCACCACAGAAATTCTATAGCGTATGTTTTATTTGTTCATTTTTGAAGTTATGCCTTTTGTTAGTATAATTTATTATATCTCAGTCATATAAGTTATGCAACATTTAGAACATTCTGCAAGATAGTCTACTGAAGGTAATTGTGGGCAATGATTAATATGTCCTGGAAGGGATGTTTATTAGCTGTTTAATCAGAGTCACTGATTCATTTCATAGAACAGGACCATTCTCTGTCTGTGTGTTGGTTGATTGATTATGTTGTAATGATAACTGTAGCCTTTGGAGCTATACTGAAGTATTTTGACAACTGAGTATCAATAAACATTACGTTGTCAGTAATTCAGCTTTAAGTCCTTGATATGCCTGTTTGGAATTGATCTCTCAAATCTGGAAAGCAGTATTGTGATAAAAGATAAGAGAAGGAATTATTAATATATGAAGGTGTTGGGATAAATGAGATTCAAGATAAATATTGTGTTTTAGAAAGTAAAGAGACACAGAAAGAAATTGTACATTTCTTTATTACCTTTTTACATGGAAAAATACAGTGTTACAGGACTATTTAAAAATTACTTCCTGTTGGTTTTGGAATCTGTTTGCTGCTTCCATTTGATTGAGTTTGTGCCTGACAGTGTATTGACTTCAGGTCATGTTTCTTGTTATTTCATGGATGTGAGTCTTCTGGAGCTTAGTGCTAGTACTTGTTTCTTTTTGTCCTCTGTATGAGGTGATTTGGCAGATACAAATTCATCTTCTACCTTGAGATAGAATTGATTTATATATAGTCTTTGTTATTTGAGGATAAGTGGTTCTGGAAAAAGATGGCTGAAAATGAATCCAGTTTAAAAGAGGCACAAAATTTCAATGAAGTGGAAGGGGGAAGGTTTGATGGGACTTTATCTTAGTAAAATGAAAATTTATATTATTTGTTTTATATGTCACAGAAATCAGGTTATAATTTTAGTTAATAGTTTTAACCTCAAAAAGAGCAAATCAAATGCTGAGTCTTTTTTGGGGTGTGTCAAACATTTTATGATAAGACAATATAATATTCTTTATTTTATGTTTGTTTTCATAGTATTTTTTAAAAGATTTGTCTTTATGAGAATGTTCAAATGCTTCATCAATTTTCTTAAGAGACTCCTTTGATATCAGAACTGTTCTCTTACGAAGCGCATTCTAGTTGTCGGTCTTGTCAATTTTCTTTTCTTCCACTGTGAATGAATCTAGCTCTGTTAGATCTTTGTCTGCTGATGCATTGTATACGAGTGGGGACATTTCAAGGCCTCCTGTTATCTTTCATCTTTTCCAAGATTGTAGTTTCTCTCCGCAGTCAGTTCATACATATCTGTGGTTAAACAGTTCTTAATGATTTTTGCCTGCCATTATCCTAGAGATAATGCACAGATTTAAGTCATGGGAAATCAAAGGCACAGTGGGCATGCTTTAGAGTTTCAAAGATAAATGCAGTATAAAGGAAAATGCTGTGAGCTGCTGTGTTAGGATGATATTTTTAGACAAATCTGCACATTTTGACATAGAATCCTTCAGTACATTAACAATTCTCAGGGAATTATTTAGTTACTCAAGGAAGATACTTCATGCCATGATGGTAGATTACTGTGGTAGAAGATGGTGAAAGGTGATTTTGCACTAATTCTTGAAGCCTGCTTTAAGTGTTAAAGGTACATCATCTCAGTGACAGAAACATCTCAGTCAGATTCAGTAAAACACAATCTGACCGAAGTTATGTGTATATTGTGAGATACACTTTGTGGCATAACCATGAATTCTAGAAGCTATCAATGGTTGTGCTTGTCCTTATTTACTGAAAATGTGATTAGTAATTGACTAAACTGATGATTTGGGTTGCTTATATAAAGAAATGTTGACCTTAAAGAGGTCAGTCAATCTTACTCTGTTTTTTGATCAGGAATGAGGAACTGATGGGGACTTTTAGTAATGCCTTAAATAGAATAGGTCTGTATATTAGCAAGGGGCTTGAGAGTTTCTTGTATCAATTTGGACGGGTGATTCAAAAAGCCAAACTAACATACAGGATGGAGGAAAAAGACCTGGCGGTTTGATTGATTGTAGCATCACTTTGAATCAGTTGTAAGATAACAATGTCATTATAGTTAGCTCAATTTTATATAAAATACTCCTCACATTTATTAAGAAAGATAATTATTAACAAGTCAGGAAATGTTTTGTTAAGAATGCATCTACTAATATCTGCATATGTTAATTTGAGGTACTCGGGAGATTTATTTAATGTGAAAATTAAGATGATATCTGCAGTAACCCTTTCATAATGTAACAGCTTATCATCCGGGGTTGGCCTATATGGGTCATCATAAGAAATGGTCTAAGGGAGGGCTATTCTGTACATTTTGTGAAATTGCTATAAATTAAAACCACTTTGCTTAATGAACACATGATAAAGTACATGAAATTCTGTAACTTTTTTTTTTTTTTTTGCCAAATCTTCACTTGTATATCCACTTTCAGGATGAAAAGAAATAATAAAGGAACAGCAGGGTGTGGTGGCTTATGCCTGTAATCCCAGCACTTTGGGAGGCCAAGGCGGGCAGATCACCTGAGGTTGGGAGTTCGAGACCCGCCTGACCAACATGGAGAAACCCTGTCTCTACTAAAAATACAGCATTAACCGGGCATGGTAGTATGCCTGTAATCCTGGCTACTTGGGAGGCTGAGGCAGGAGAATCGCTTGAACCCAGGAGGCGGAGGTTGCGGTGATCTGAGATTGCACCATTGCACTCCAGCCTGGGCAACAAGAGTGAAACTCTGTCTCAAAAAAAAAAAAAAAAGAAATAATAAAGAAAAATGTCTAAAATTTGCAATATAAAGATAATCAAATTAATATTTAAAAACTCTTAATTCCCCATTTTGAAAGTTTGATTTGTCATTGTAGGTGTTAGTTTTTATTTTAATTTAAATTTTTATAATTAACCAGAGAAACTATTATCAGTGATTATTGTGGAAATATGAAATTTAAAATTAATGTTCTAAATTTTAAATATGAAACATTAAAAATAGAAACATTGAGTTACACAAAAATTAGAAATTTACTCCAGATTTAAAGAATCTTGACATAGTTGAAACTGAAAGTCTCTTGCAGAGCACATATATAGATCTTTATGGAAAATGTCCTTTTTCTTTTTTTTTTTTCTTTTTGGTCCAACTCAGTGCATTGGTTATGATAGATTAAGTTGTAGAAACAAATAGACTATAATATTTATAATGGCTCGAAATAGACATTTCTGTGCATCTTCCACCACAGTCCGACTCTCATGTCCAACTCAGGGGGCAGCTTTCCTCTGTTGATGATTCAGGGGGCCAGGCTCCTTCCATCTTGTGGCTCCTCTTCACTTCTAGTGGCCAGTGCTTGTGTTAAGAATTGCTTTTGTCACTAGTCATGTAATCTTGATGGGCATGCTATAAACACTTATTTAATTAGCTAGTGTGCCTTTGCCAACTTCTAATAAATAGGGTGAAAGGCTCTGTGGAAAGTTGCTCCCTTTAAATTTTTTTTTCTCTTTTTATTTCTTTTCTCCATCCTAGGGGTGGATATATAAATTGAGACCTGCTAAACATGTAGACAATTTCATGTACTTTGTGCCTATGGAGCCCCTTTTCCCCACATACTGGGGAAAAAGAGAAAAAAAAAAGACAGATAAATTCTAATTGTTAACATTATGAATTAATTTGAAGTCATCTCCTTTCAACATGACATAGGTGACATGTATTCTGTATGCTTGTGTATGTACACAACCTGGAAGGAGACACAGAAGGAGACTGATCAGGGGAAACGAGGGGGTTAGGCGCCCTCCAATCAGTATATAACTCTCTCTACTGTTTGTTTGCACTTTAGCCTGTGCATAGATTGCTTCTTAAACATAATTGTGAGTAGAAAAATAATTATATACAGAAGTGTCAACCAAGTAAGCAGACATTAATTGCATTTCTCCTGACTTAGGGGTCCAACATCACTGACACCTGCACTGAAATGCTAATGTGTGGAGTCTTACTGAAAATTTCTTCTGGAAATATTCAAGAACGGGTGTTTTTTCTTTTCGATAACCTTTTGGTGTACTGCAAAAGAAAACACAGGTAAGAGCCTAAGCAGGTCACACTTGAGAAGTGGTCACAGTTTCTACCTTTCCCTCTGGGGATCATCCAGCTCACAGTTTCTACCTTTCTCTCTGTGCTTCCCAGAACCCATCATCCATCAGTGCCTTTCTTCACATTTGTTCAGTCTGCTCTCTGATTGTTCGCTTCACCTTCTTGTAAAATCTAACTGAAATGTCACTGTCATCTGATGATGCTGGGTCCTCAGAGCCCTCTTGAGGAGAGGTGCAGTTTGTTCCTAACCCACATATCTCAGGCCCTGGAGGAGTGGCTGGTGTGTCTTCCTTGTTTCCTAATCCTGTTTCCCAATCATTTCCCCCTCTTCCTTCAATAATCTCAGCACATGTGAAGTTCATGCCATGAGTCTTTCCTCTCCACTACCTTTCCCTCATCTCCCCTTTATAGAACACGTAATATCTCACTGTCACACGTGAATTTAGTGATTTCTCTAGCTCTTGCATCATTTTCTTTCTAACCTACTCCTGTTGCCATTTTGGAGGTGTTCAAAACTCACATGGATGATCTATCCAGAATTTTGGACCTGAAAGCCCACTGTCTCTTCACCTGCAATGAGCCTTTCTGCCATTACACCTGAGTCTCCTGTCCTAGGGCCATACTTTTACCTTGTCAATACCAACAGTCATAAAATTGAAATCTTCATTTCAGGCATTCTACTCTGAATATCATCCCCCATCCTCCTAGCTCTCTTCCTCTGGTATTGTCACTTCAGCTATTCTGGCTCCAAACATTGTCGAAGATCTCCTATCTCAAAATTTAAAAGTCCTTTATCTTGTGTCACACTGTCACCCTTCATAGCAGACTTCCTTGCAGGAGTTTTATGTTGTCACTTTTTCTACTTTCCCACTTGTTATTTGGCTTGAGCAACATTCAGCAAGGTCTTTGTTCACTCTCCTCCACTGAGCTACTCCCATCAGAATCACCGTAAGAAGCACTGCTGTGCTTCTTATTCCAGTGGTCACTTTTCTGCTCTTTAAGGTTTTGCTTGTTTTTGTAGCAGCGTGTAGCTTAGCTGAGCAATCCTACCTTCCCAAAGCACTCTCTTCTCTTTAATGTTATTATATCCCACTCTCTTGGCTGGATATTGGAGTGCTGTGGGGCTCTGCATTTGACTCCTTTTCCCTCTTCATATTCATAGACTCTTCCCAGCTGATTTTATCCATTCCCATCACTCGTGTCCCACATCTGTGTCAGTTGCTCTCAAATCTCTATACTCAGCCCAACAATCTCAACTCCTACAGCCTGTCTGCTATGATGGCCATGAGGAGTCTCAACCACAACATGGAAGAAATGGGATTCTGGATTCCCCTTCCTAAAGTTACTCCTCTCCCAGCTTTCCCTCTCTATTGTTTTCTCAATTCCAAAAATTATGAGTTAGCCTTGGTTCCTGTTTTTCCCTCAACGTTCCACATCCAATCCATTAGAAAATGTTCCTGCATCTGCATTGAAAACATGCAAACATCTCTCCACATCTTTCCATCATCATTACTACTATGCTCCAGGCCACCTGGATCCCCCTTTGGTGACAACAGTTGTCTCCTAACTGACCCACCATATCTTTCCTTATGCCTCCACAATTTGTGCTCTCCACAGAAACCAGAGCACCTTTTATAAAACAAATCAGATCATGTTGTCACCTTGCTCAAAGCCCTCGTTGGCTTCCTAGAATAAAGTTCTTTTTTTGTTGTTTGTTTTGTTTTGAGACAGGGTCTTGCTCTGTTGCCTGGGCAGGATAGAGTGCGATGGTATGTTCATAGCTCTGTACAACCTTGAACTTCTGGGCTCAAGCAGTTTTCCTGCCTCAGGCTCCCAAGTAATTGGCGCTATAGGCACATACCACCACACCCAGCTAATTTTGTTTTTCAGTAGAGACAAGGTCTTACTGTGTTTCCCAAGCTGGTCTCGAACTCCTGGCCACAACAGTCCTCCCATATCAGCCTCCCAAAGTGCTGGGACTACAGGCATGAGCTACCGTGCTTGGCCTCACCTAGAATCAAATTCACACTCCTTACCCTAGTTTACAAAATTCTGCCTGGTCCAGCTCCTGCCTGTCTCTCACATCATCACGTCCCATTTCTCCAAACACAATACCTCACTCCTTCCTTTAGCCTTCTCTTTCTCTCATTCCTTGATTATGCCACGTGTGCTCCCTTCTTAGGGCCTTTGTACTGGCTGTTTCCTTTCTCAGTATGCCCTGTCCTTTGAGTTTTCCATGGCCAGATTCTTTGTGGCTTTCAGATCTCACTTAAAAATCACTCCCTCTGAAGTGTCTTCCCTGACCATCCCATCAAATGTGGCCTCCTAGTCACTATCATTATCGGGAAAGTACTTGTCACTTACTATTTCCTTCATCATTCGTTTGTTTACCTCCTGCCACCTTTACTAGATTAGACTGCAGGGTCCATGAGAACCAGGGGCCTTACTGCTCCTTCAATGCAATTTCTCTGGAAATTGGAGCAGACCTGTGATAGACAGCTGAGAAACACAGAATCAATGAATGAGCGAATGAAACTCAAACTAGTCCCCTATAGAGCTTAGCCATCATTAATGTAAATAATTTGTGTATTAAGGTTATTGATATAATGCTATTTGTTTTAAAGCATGAATACACTTTTTTCTTGAGAATGTTCTTACTTTATGGGATGTTTTCTTAAACTCTTGAGAAAATTTTTTTGCATGTTGGTTAAGCAAAACAGTAGAGTGACATTTAATTGAGAAGTTTCCTGAGCCTTTACGTGCTTCACCCTAACCATATATAGGACACATTTGTTTTAGTGAAATGGTACCAATAGGTTCATTCAATTTAAAGGTAAAGCAGTAGTTCAAAGTACAGGGTTTTAAATGACTATTTATTCCAGGTTCAGAATTTAGAAAACTATAGTCAAATATTTTCTGGTAGAGTGAGAATTAGAGACACAAAACTGACTGGTTTGTAAGACAGACTGAAGGGAGAGTTATTCTTCATTTCTGATAATGAGTGTTCTTGAATCAGTCATCAAGATGCCCAGAGCAAGTTAGCAAACATTTGGTAGCTATGATGATGATACATGGTAGTTCTGCCATGTGGGTTTTAGTATTAGAATTCCCTAGTAAGAGACATTAATTCAAAAATGCAATTAGATAAGCTGAGAAAACGTAGGAATACAACATGTATCTTCATGAGAAGGAACAGACTAGGATTAGAGCCCCAAAATAATTAAATTGTTGACATCTCTATTCTGATGAGTTTTTTAAAATTCCTTTTTACCAATGTGAAAATGAATCTTTTTTTATGTTCTTCTAAGTTCTCTGTGTTTGATAGCGAGATTGAGATTGATAGAAATTGGCTTTTGGAAGATGTAGAAGAGGCTGTTATTTTACTTGTGTGTTACTCATTAAGAAACTGTAATGTGAATCAAGGTGTTTTAGTGCAATTCTCCATTTGAGAATGAAATCTTTTTTCTTTTTTTTTTTTGAGACGGAGTCTCGCTCTCGCCTGGGCTGGAGTGCAGTGGCCGGATCTCAGCTCACTGCAAGCTCTGCCTCCCGGGTTTACGCCATTCTCCTGCCTCAGCCTCCGGAGTAGCTGGGACTCCAGGCGCCCGCCACCCCGCCCGGCTAGTTTTTTGTATTTTTTTTTAGTAGAGACGGGGTTTCAGGATGGTCTTGATCTCCTGACCTCGTGATCCGCCCATCTCGGCCTCCCAAAGTGCTGGGATTACAGGCTTGAGCCACCGCGCCCGGCCTGAAATCTTTTTTCATTCAAATTGATCCCATCTTTATCTATGCCTGCCATTAAGACTCAAATCTTTTGCAAAATTAACATTAGTGGACAAATCATGATATTATGTGGTCTTATGACTGGAATTGCTAAGTACATTAAACACAGGAGAAGTTTAACAAATTAAAATCCTGCTATTTAGCAAATACACTTAATGAATGTATTATGTGGGCCAAATACATACAGGTTAGAAATGGAAATAACAAAATAGTTCAACATGTCCTTTCCCTTCCAGGACTGGAGAACCTGTTTGAACAAACCATCTGTTCCCTTCACTTAGAATGCTTCACTCCCTTATGAACTTGGCCTCAGCATATACTATCTAAGATGTAGAGATCTTTCAGAAAACATGAGTAAAGGGAACATTTTACAAACTTCCATAATGTTGTGATTATATAAAGTAGGGACCTGATGAATTTAATTCTAGAATTACATTCTTTAAATAGCAGAGTGCCAGATTAGGCATCCTTGCTTTGGATATTTCTAATATTATTAATCTCAGTAGAAACTAGTTTTTAAAAAAATTATGATATAGTATTTGATATGTATAAAATGATATTGGTTAGTTTGGCTTATTTATGAGTTTTAAAAAGTAGTATCATAGTGGTTTTAGTTTTTTGCAATTTATAATTTGCATTTAGTATAGTTTCTAAATCCATTTTGTGTGTAGCAAAAATTTCTTCATGTTACCTGCTGCATAATATTTCATTAGTTAAATGTATCACAATTTAATTATTCATCCTCCTATCAATGGGCTTTAGGGTTGTCCCCAGTTTTTCTGCTATTGTATACATTCTTGTATATGTGTCCTGGTGACCACTACAACACATAATTAGGAATTAAATAATAGAATCAAGACATTTAAATTTGCAATATTATAATATGCAGCATAATTATTTTCAAACTATAGGCTTTTTAGTCTTTAAACTTCAATAGAGCCATTTTCTGAAGAGATCAAAATCTGTTTGAGCTAAGAATTATAGAATTGATCAAACACTTACTGGAATTTTATATTGAGTATTAATATCTGAAACCCAAGAGAAATATACAAAGCCCATACAGAGTTCACAGTAAGCTCATAAAAAATTGGTATGTTGAAAATAGAACTAAGTGATGGATTCTTATATATAATCCATGATTATTTTGCCTGTGACTAAAACTGTTAAGGATATTAAGTCTTTTCAGTATGATTGTTTTTAAGTTAGTTTACCAACTTACAAGAAATTCTGTTTTTCAAAACGCCATGATATTATTTTCCAGCTGCAAATAATACCTGCATATTAGTTACCTGCATATTAGTCTGATCTGCATTCCTCTTTATAGTCAACCTCCTGTGAGGCCAATTTTCATAGCTACCTGGGATGAATTCGTAATTTATAGCATTGATTTATGCCTATTAATGAAGAACATTTAGAGGTTGTTTTCAAAATGAACGTGAGGAGTGCAAGGTGATGAAGGTCTGGGGCTGACAAACTGTCCAGTCAGGCTAATTAATCGATTTGCTTAGTTTTCTTTAGTAGAGATGAAGGACTACTAAGTTTTGATGAGGCTTGAAGGCAGCTAAGTCAGGAATATGCAATTTTTTCCAAGGAAAGAGCCCAGAGAGTGTGATAGCATCTGGAGACACATCCCTGTGCCCACCCTATCCACACTGGGATAAGTATCTTACTGGACAGGAGAGGAAGAGGGGGCACTGCAGTTTGTGTACAGCTACATCTTAACTTGTGCTAGGTGTGTCTACATAACACAACACATTAATAATTATTCGACTATATTAAATTATTAGCCAGATTTTGTCACTGAGTCCAATTGAATAGTCTAGGTCAATGGAAATCTCTTGAGTGACTAGGTATTTTTTAATCTCCTTGAATCATTTCTTAGAATTTTTCCTGTTTTTAATGAAAGAAAAACATTGAAAAAATATTTTTTCCTGTGTGCTTAATGATTCAAATACAAACATATATAACTTCCTAATTCATTGTTAGAAATGGTCATCTGTAAACCTGGGTTTTTGACTTTGTGTTACATACTTTTTAAGATTAAAAGCTGGTACTAGATGTAATATATATATAGTTTTGAAATGTTTTGGGTGTTTTAGAAATAAATAAGGCCTTTTTGAAGGATTGCAAAGGTATTAAGAGACTTGTTCAACAAGTATACAGTGATTATATTATAAAACTATGATAGGAGAAATATTTTTATAGCTGGATATCACTGAGCTTAAGAACCTCCAGCACAGCCAATGCTTTGAAGAGGGATCATAATAACTGGAAATTACCAGCTAGTTACTGAAAAATGAGTCATGAAGGTGAAAGAAACTCAAATGAAATTTTAAAATAACCAGTTGTTAGTGTCTGTCAGAGTCTGATTAGGCACTGCTGATGTCTTATATTGAGCAAAACACATACTCACTCTCCCACCTGTATACTATCCTTAGTTTAAAACTTGAATTTATTTTTAAAACTTAATATGCAGGTTGCCTACTTCATTAAAGCAACCAGTGCTGTTATGAAAGGGAGGACAAATGTAAAGATCTCCAGGAGTCTAATGTTTGATATTGTCAATTGAACTGGTGTCTTTTTTCAAAGAATTGCTTAAAATATATTGTTTTGACGTTGTTTTACATTGTTTAGTAACAAAGTCTTTCTGATTTAATTCCATCTTAAGACGGTTGAAGAACAGCAAGGCATCTACAGATGGACATCGGTACCTTTTTCGTGGCCGGATCAACACGGAGGTGATGGAAGTGGAGAATGTGGATGATGGCACCGGTAAGTGATCTGTGGATTTTAAATGGGATGCCAATGGTAAATAGTAAACTCCTTTGTAAGACAGATTTCTCACTTGGATAATTCACCTGCCGTGTATTAGAGCTTAGAAATACTTTGTTAGGTAAAGTCGTTGGGTAGAGGAAAGAGAAAGGTGAGATAAGGGAGGGGAGGACTACTGTGAAAGTAGAAAATTATATATAGCCAAAACACACTAACATGAAACACAGATACAGAGAAATAGCCGAGTAGTGTCCCATGGCATTCATGGGACTGGAACAGAGGGCACTGTGCAGAAAATAGTTAATGAATGAATTTTCTTTAGTTATACTATTTTATAAGCATAAGAATGATGTTTTGTTCCTATAATATATTCGCTGTAGAATATAGCAAACTCTAGATTTGTCTTAGCTATGTAGTTGTTGTTCATACAGACAGGTTGTAAGTTTGCTTGTAAGCAAATTGTGGATGGAGGTGGTTTGTGTAATTTTAAATGCTTGTTTTAAATATCTTATTACTCAAAGGTAGTAACTTTTCGCTTTATAGATTTGAAAGTATGGGGTTTTATAAGCTAATTTATGCATGATTAGTCACAAACATTAAGTAAAATAAAGTTAAAATAAATTATACTTTCCATTTGAAAAAAAAGTCTCTAAAATAAATTCACTTAGTAAAGTGAATTCCATTTTCCCCCAATGATTTTAGTTAGAATTTTAAAAATATGCTTCTAGGAGACATGCAATATATTAACTGTTGCTAAATGTCTTTTGCTTTCATATAAATAAATACTTTGGTTATATTCATTATACATATGGGATTGGGATGCAGATCAGCTCCCTCCACCTCTCACATACTTTCATTGTCACTCTGGGGTCCCAGAGGGGAGAAGGATATTTATAATCTGTCAGAAGCACAGAATTTCAAATGCTCACCTGTAGGCAATTTCTCAATACCATTGTTAGCATCTGAATAAATTGTCAAGTACTTACAATAATGAACTGTGATTGCTGTAGGTAAGGGAAAAGGGAATGCAATGAGCAAAACTCAGGTGGTGCCTGAGACTGAGCACTCAGCTTCGGAGCCATGCTATTGTGTTCATCCAGTAGAGAGGTTCCTCAGTGGCTAACTGTGGGGTGGTGTGAAGTTGCCAGACAGTTGGCACAGATAGATGTCCCAATTCAAATCCCTTTCTATGCCACAGACTGTAATGCAGTTGCAGATACTCCCATGCTAACGTATGGGACCTAGTCGGCTATCTTTCCATAACAGGATGTACACATTATTTTTTACAAGGTAGCAGTAATTTATTCTGTGCTTTCTAAGAAGACTATGTAGTGACATTTAGAAGTTATCTAACATGCTAAGAATTATCTTGCCTCTGTAACCTTAATGTTCAAGAGACTCCCCAAATGTCCAACTTTGAACCTGAGTTGGGAGGAAGTCAGATAGTAAAAGAAGAACACTATAAACTTCTACTGTGTTCTTTGTTGGACCTGATTACCCATAATGGGTAATCATTATGGTAAACCATTGTTGCTTAGGCACTTCCTTTATTTTCTTCTACTTTTAGGCTTTCCCATGGGCATAGAGCCCCTGGCCTTATTTCCTGAGAGATTGAATATCCACCCCTTATGTCCCACTTTCTCCCTTCACCCCCCGGGATGTGAGTGCCACTATTAGTGCCATCTGCATTGGTGGTCTGACTGAGTTGTGATAGTGATTACTATGGTTACTGTGCTTTTGGGCAGCTGGAGAACTAGATAAAGAGATGTAAGAGCCCAGGACCTTTGGAGGCATGGCCATAAAATGCTGTCTTCCAGTGTATCTGGGCCGGATGGTAAGAGAGTGAGATCCTGTGAAGGGTGACTTGAATTACACAAATAGTCCTTGGATTCAATTCCACCAAAAAGTTCTGTTGATGCTAGTAAGATCCAGCCTACAGGTCCCCAGTTTCTGAGGGCAAAAGCATTGTGGAATACAGGGCCTAAGACCTTGTTGTGTTTGAATTAGAAGAAAGACACGACATTGCAGGATATTTAGTTGTCATAAGTTAGTTGTTCGATGGAACCTCTTGACACAAATTCGCAGGCTTGATTTTCTTTAAAATAAGATGAAGACATTTATTAGACTTTGTATTATTCAACTGGGGCTTTCCTCCTCTTTACTTTTTCTTGAATATATATAAGCAGCATGTAGCAGGAATTTGGCTATACCTGGTTGCTACAAGGTCACTTAAATAATTTTCAGGCTGCAACTGGATACCATACCCTAGTTTCCTGCAAGGAAAATTTAGTTTTCTCATGGATATATCCACTAGGTTTCTGGGGGTCTCAGACTTGGAAATTGAATAATAGAAATTTTGAAGAGGGATAGGATCTTGATGGTCAATTAATGTACCCCATTAGCATTTCAGATGATAGAAATGAGGTCAGGTTTAAGAACTAACTGCCCATGTTTACCAAGCTGACTAGAACAGAGCTGGGAGATAGAGTTAAGTTTGTTGGGTTTCCATGTACATGCTTTGTAACACAGAGAGGGACCGAGTGGAGAGCAGTGAAGGAACAAGGCATCAGCCTACGGAGATTGAGTTTGGTAGCACCCAGAAATGATCTGGGTG
The DNA here is from genome assembly GCF_007565055.1 of Rhinopithecus roxellana. Lineage (NCBI taxonomy): Eukaryota > Metazoa > Chordata > Mammalia > Primates > Cercopithecidae > Rhinopithecus > Rhinopithecus roxellana. Next base: position 132,909,952 of record NC_044557.1, on the reverse strand, counting down.
CTGCGTGAACTTTCTCCCTTTGTTGTTTCTTTGGTCATTTCCAGCATAGAATCTTCATTTCTTTTTTGATGAGCTCAGGTTTTAAGTCTGCTGTATGTTTTGCTTTACGCATGAAGCTCTGACGCAGATGGATCTTAGCAGAGCTGATTAATGTCCCTATGCCAAGTACCCCCCATACTTGGCCCCTGGATAAGTTAAATGAGGGATAAACAGATGCTATCAGGCTTATCTGTCATTGCCAAAAGAAAAATGCAAACACCTATACCATATTTAGTTGTAAATAATAAAATGGATGAATTGATGTGTGTGTGTATGTATATATATATATGTATATATATTTAAGCATGCTTAGAACATTTTTTCCTTTTCTTAAATTGAGATGGGGTGGTGGTGAGGAGTCTGATTATCTTGCCCTGGTTGGACTTGAACTCATGATTCTCTCAACTCAGCCTCAGTAACTGGGACTACAGGCATGCACCACTGTGCCTGGCACTTAGAACTTATGATGGAAAATGGAATGGAAAAGTTTTTCTTCCGTTTGAATTACACAAATACTGAGTATTTTTGTATACTGTGTGTATAATAAAATAGTTTTCTAAGGAAGAAGCTCTATCAGATGACTAATTGCATTGATATAGCTCAAAACTTGCAGAAAAATTAATTGTACTTGGGATGAGACTAAAGTTTTCAGCCAGCATGTAAACATCTCGAATCTTTTGATAAATAATATTATTGTAATTTTATTCATAATACTTAATGACTTGGTTTATATCATAGTTATATCTTAGTATAGAAAGAAATTTAAATGATGGTATGATGTGCAAAAGTGCAAAAATTTGTATATATATTTATTTAAGTCTGTCCATGTTATTCATTAATTCCTATATTCAAGGCAGATGTTGACCCTTGCATCTGTGGCCAAATTTCCATGCAACCATTCTTCAGATTTCAACTCTCAGTGAATCTAAGTAATTCTTTGAAGATTCTTTCTGGGACTACTAGTTTGATCATGATGCTCTAAAGAAAATTCAACTTAAAGGCAATAGTAGGAAAGCTATTGAACTTCCTGGAATTAATTTTCATGGTAATTTTTATAGTGCACGCCTGGAAAGCCATTCAGAAAGTAGTACCAGATCATTAGTATTCTCTCTTATGCACCAGTTTATTTCTGTGGTTGGACAGAGGGTGAGAATGTTGACCTTTAGAAAATGTGGTCTGTAGTTCAGTGTTGGGCATACCATAGATTTCAATACATTTGTTAAATTCGAATTGGATAAGATGAAAATTTTTTATTCTTAAGGTGTTCTTTAAAAGTAAGTCAATTAAAAAAATTTAGCTCTCCCTTTAGATATAAATACTTGAAACTATTTTAATATGTTGAATACATTATTTTTATAAAATTAAATTGTGCTTATTAAAGAAACTTTGGAAACTGCAGAAAAATATAAAGGCAAAAAACATTAGATAATAATGTCGTACGAAGACAAATACATAAGACTATATACAAAATATTTCCTGCAATTTTCGTTTTCATGCACAGATTTAAAAATGCTTGAAAATGTGAACTTTATAATTTTGTATCCTTTTTCACTTAAATCAAGTACCTGTATTATCTTAATGATCATCATCTTTATCTTCATGCCTTATCACCAAAAATAGTATTTATTGTTGCATACCAGTCTAACCAGAGAAACCAGTTACTTTCACAACTGTAGTATTGTTGCGTAAGCTGGATTGAATATGTTCTTAATTAAAAAGTAACAATGGCTTAACAAATGTTGAAAAGAATATAAGAATATAATAGTTTTTTAAAATACATTTTCAATGTTATTAATTTAAGGGAGTAGATTTGGGAATTCAGAAAAGTCAAGGGATGAACTACTTTTTAGATTTTTAAAAGGAAAAGTCAATTAGAATTTTTTTTTTTTTTTTTTTTTTTTTTTTGCCAAAAATAATATCATATGCAATTTGGGATGCTGGTAATTTATTCAAAAAATTTTTCTCAATGTTAAATATTTATGAACAAATTACAAGTTTGAAAGTTTCCCTTAGAAATTTATGCATTCACAGTGTTGATCTCCAGGACAAGGGTTGAATACATTATTTAGACATCAGTTTCTTGATGTTTTCGATAACATAGTCTGGCAATTTCTTCTGTTTCTTAGCCTTTTTATAATACTTGGATATTTTCCATCTCATTGAAATGCAAATTTATTGAAAGAATACTGGCACGTCCACTGAGATTTATAGTGTATCAGTTTTGGAAAAATCCCATCTAATTATATGAAACTGTACTGAAATAAGAGCAAGGAATTTGCAAACTGTGTAGCTTCAAGTAATTAGTGACTTGTTCAGGTCTGTCCATTGGATTTTTCTGCTTTTGGAAGAAATCTGTGACTAAAGACTGTTGAATTTGGATATTCTACATTTAAGGAATGGCAATTTAAAATCTATTCTTCCTATAAAATTAACATTTTAGATCCATTGAAGCTTGGAAATTCCTGCGTTTGCCATTTAATAAATTATTTATTCTTTCACTTAAATTTTTTAAACCAAATTCTGACTAAGTACAAAGCAATGTTGGACTTTTTAATGACTTTAGTGAAGGTGTTCTTTATGGATAAGTTTAACTTTTATTTTGAAGTATGAAGATATTAGACAATGTGCTATGATTAAAATTGTGAAGCTATTTATATGTCTGTAGCTTTTGAAAAAAATGAGAAGCAATTGCTTATTTTGTATAGCATTCAGTAATTTTGATGCTATTATGAAGTATGTAACTACATTTTGAGGCCTGTGGTATGTATATTCAATTGTATATGTGTGTTAGTGTATGTGCATATATATGTTTAAAATTACTTATGATTTTTAAAATTGGTGTGATAGAAATGAGCTAGCATATAAACTTTAAAAAGGACATTATTTCTTCATGTAAAATTATTTGACACAAGCTGTTCTTTTAAAATATTAGTGCAGCAATTAAGCTGTTATTTGAGACAGTGGATGTATTAGTCCATTCTTGCACTGCTATAACTGCCTGGGATTGGGTAATTTATAAAGAAAAAAGGTCTAATTGGATGATGGTTCTGTGGGCTGTATAGTTCATGTGGCTGGGGAGGCCTCAGCGTACTTAAAATCATGGTGAGAAGTGAAGGGGAAGCTGGCACGTCTTCCTAGCCGGAGCATGAGAGAGGAGCGGTGGAGGTTCTATACACTTTTAAACAACCAGATCTCACGATAACTCACTCACTATCATGAGAACAGCACCAAAGGGGAAATTCTTCCCCATTATCCAATCACCTCCCACCAAGCTTCAGCTCCAACTTTGGGGATTACAATTTGACATGAGATTTGCGCAGGAACACAGATCCAAACCGTATTAGTAGACTTTACAGTCAGCTAATGATCTTGGTTTCTGTACATTGAGACAGTAGCCACATGTGATCAATCACATGCTCACTTATCTGATTCCGAGTTGAATTATGTGCTTTCCAAAAGAAATGTGTATGCACAGGCTCAATTGGTCAGGCCAGGCTTCATGGAGGAGGTGGGTCCACTTTCAAGAGGAGTAAGAATCTGCGAGACAGAGAGGAGTGTGGGGTAGCTTGATGAGAAACTCAGCCTGGGGAATACATTAAGTATTCACAGGACAACCAGGAAAGCAGCAGACAAGAAAAGCGTGGTGGGAAGGCATTAGAACAGAGTGGAAAATAGAAGGAGTTAGAGTTGAGTTAATTTGGGAAGAATCTTTAAAGCAGAGTCTACATGTAGTTTTGACTTGATTCAGTGGTGAGACACCCAATGGGTGGCTTTTGAGCTAAGAAGTGGCCTGATGAAAAATATTTGAGGGAGGGCCAGCAGGGTGTGAAGAGGCCAGCGACCAGACTCACTCCAGGAAAGAAAGGAAGGAAAACCCCCTGTTATAGAGATGGCTGGCCCTGGGGTACACCTGTGTGGTGTCAGGAGCATGACCCGGATGATTTTGGCATGTGAACCTGTGTTCCCTGTGCCCTATGGGAGGGCCACACTGTGTTCATTTTGGAGTGAGTCCCGTATTTATGACTGTAGGCTGCATTTGGCTACTGTGGTTTTCTTTATCTACAGTAATAGTTAAAGGTGTGGTAACCTGAGTGGCCATGTGGGATCTTTTAAGCTGCAGGTGCCAGGTTCACTTAGCTAATCATAGCCTGACTTGAATAGAGAGAAGACAGCCTGAAAAAAAGCTTGGGCTTGTTTGTGATTCTGGTCTTGTTAGGTCACAAGTGATTAGGGTTGGGGGACAGTTCTAAACTTGTAGAATTTGAGAATTTCTGAATTTTTTCCCACCAGTTTATCATAATTTCTCAGCTGGTTATTTTTATAGATATTAAGGAGGAATTGCACCGTAATTATGAAGTAATATTCTTATTTTCCTACTAATGCTCATGAATACTTATCTGACATGAATTATGAAGTTCTTTTACTTTGTGTAGGATCGGAACATGAATTAAACACATAAAGGTAATAAAAGTACAAAAAATCTTTTTAAAAATTGCTTGTAATTTTTTGGGAGGGAAGGATCTGCCAGTTTAAATCCCTGTATTATCAGAAGTCATTACTGATTATTCATGGATTATGGCACCTATAGAAAATACAGACTAATGTCTAATGTCATCCTATTTTGACACAAAAGTAATCTGGAAGCTTTAAATACTCCACAACTGAACAGCATCATTTGATAGTGGATTTGTGGTATTACTAGTCTGACCTCATATAATGTGTAGTGATTTTGGAGCTAATGAAAAAGACTATGGGAACCAGATTTTGGGAGAATCAGTGCCAAGCACATTTGTTTCTACTCAAAAACTTCATAAAGTAGATCATCTGAGAAAAAAAGAACAAAACAAGCAAAGTACCACAAAGTCATTTTCTAAATCACCTTTAACTTTGTTATGGCTTACCTCCTCAACACTGGCCTTTGCTGCTGAATGACTTTCAGGAGAGACACATGAAAAGGGTCACTTTAATTGGTACAGGTGCTGACTCAGGCCTCTGTCATAGGTTTTTCCATCTTGGAATCTTTGCTTTGCAGGGACTGTCATGCCAGTAAAGGTCGTTTGCAAGTTATGTCACTATTCTCTACCTGCTGTTAGACAGAGAACTACTGTATAGAGTTTGCTGTTGACATTTTCAAACACAGCATGACAGTTTACCCAAAATTGTGGTGAGGTAACAAAAGAGACAATTAAATGTAAATTTGTCTTCAAAAATTTTTTCATAAGTTTCTATTTATGTGACATAAATGGAATGAAATGGGTTTAAAGAGTGTATGTCTTGACCATGTACAGTGATAATGCTTTGGCATTTGTATGTTTCCATTTATTGCAGTTTTAGGTAATTGCACTCTTAGTGTGTTCCATTGGCCAATCCTTAGTGTGCAGTTCATTAAATAATAGAAAATTGTTCCGTGGGACATAAATTGTCTCTGAAACCTAGAACGCTATTTCAAAAAAATATTAGAAAGATAAAATAAATAGACATCTTGAATGTTTGAGAAGAAAATACCTTGCATGTTATTCTTTTATTACTTTAGAAACTTTGACAATATTTTTTAGCATAGAGCATGCAAGTGTTAATTAGTTTGTAGTGTTTAGTTTCATGTAATATATTAACACTGCGAGCTAGAAATGTTCCATTATTGAGCACTGACTGCCTGCAATATAAACGCATTCTTAAAATTTTTAAATGTGTATGTTTTTCAAAATGCGTATATAAAGCAAAGATATGTTGAACAATTCAGTGGTTTTGGAACTTTTGTGTATTGAATGATAGTGTTGATATAATAATATTGTGTATTACCTTTTATTCATTTGCCTTTACCCATTAATTTACAGCTGATTTCCATAGCAGTGGACACACTGTTGTTAATGGATGGAAGATACATAACACAGCAAAAAATAAATGGTTTGTTTGTATGGCAAAAACACCTGAAGAGAAGCATGAATGGTTTGAAGCTATTTTGAAAGAAAGAGAACGGCGGAAAGGTGAGTGTATGAACTGGGCACTATTATATTTAGCGAAGATTCTAACTTAGCATAGGAGTAGATAATGGGAAATTATGAGAAAGTAGAAAGGTATATGATGGTTGCTTATTAGGTTGGTGCCAAAATTATTGGGGTTTTGACATTGAAAGCAATTACTTCTGCACCACCCTAATACTATGTGACGTGAGCCTCACACTAAAAGGCTTATTTGATACTTACAAAATTGTTATGTAATACTTACATAGTTAGCAAAATAATTATGTTATGACTGGTAGTGTCTTTTAAATCATTTTTTAAAATAGAAAATTTGTTCAATTTTCTTTTCATTTTATTCTTGGTATTTCTAAAGCAGCATTACCAAATTTTTCTTTAAGTGACAAGCTTCAGTAACATAATGCAGTGTTGTAAAGCCTCCAATTGTTCTCTGTATACTTAACAGAACATTAAAATTTCTTAGACCCAATATGTTAGATTCCTAATTATAGATTAAACACTCTGGATTTATACAAACTTTTAAAACTTATTAGGTCTATGAATATAATACAATGTAACCCAATTAGTTGTTTGTTCATATGAGGAGGCCTAGCTCGAATTTGTGTTATGCTTTTAGAAAAATTTGCAAAAGGAATTTGGCCTGGCTATATTCACCAGTGTGAAGTTTATCTGCAAAAAGGCATATTTCTATAATTCAGCTCAGAAATAGAAATGCTTGTATTTCTACTAATTAATAACTGATTTCTTAATTAAGAAGCATGACATTGTTGATTACTTCTGGAGACCCAAGAATAAAACAGCTCATTGGTAATGAAATTTCAGAACACAAAGAACTCTTTCTTCCATCTTCAGATGTTTTCCCCTGAAGAATATGCAAAGTTGCTACCTTGATTGAAATATTCATGGTACATACTTGTAGAATTTCCAAAGCATTTTCAAATCCTCCTTTGGTTGATCCTGAATGAAGAGCCAGATAGAAAATTTTAAAACAAAGTTTATGAATATGTGACTGACTCTAAGTTTTGTTGAACGTAGCAGTGAATTCAAATAGCAAACAAATAGTTAAAAGGTGAATCAAGCTTTCAATCAAGTTGAACCTTTTTTGTTTTTTTTGTTTTCTTAAGTGTGGCTATGATTCACCCAAGACAAAAAAAAAAAAAAAAAGGCCCAAACAAGAAAAAAAGCACATTCTCTAAAACTGCTTATGAGCTTTATCTTTATATGTATCTTTATTAGACTCCATTCTTAAAGTATTATTTTTGAATAAAGACAAATGTTAATGGCTCCAGCATTGTCAAAAATAAAGGTCTGGTAGGAAATCTTGCAGGTAGACGACTAAAAATAATACAAGAATTTCTCCTTCTTCTGCAACAGCTCCTCATCAGTCCTGATTAAGTGCCAGTGTTCCTAGGATTTTAGTTTGGCACTGTTTTTCTCTAACTAGATTCCTAGCCTTGGTTATCTATTCTCATCAGATTAACTTCCACTTCTACACTGCCGATTTGTTAAACTTTATGTCCAGCCTTGTCCTCTCCCCTGGGCATGCTCATGTTTTCACCTGAGTCCTGGACTCCCACCTGAATGTCCACACTATGCATACTCGGTACCCACCGAACTCCTGGTTACTTGGATGCCTTTGTCCAATATGCCTCCCTGCTTCCATTCAGTCACTCTCATCAGAAGCCTGGAAGGCATCTGATTTCTTCTCTTTATTCCATGCCAACATTTAACCAATATCTTATCAATAGCGCCTCCTAACTATTTCTCAACTTCATCCTCTTTGCCCTATGGCCCCTACCCTTATTTGCAGTGAGTTGAACTTGCTTGAACTTTTGAGATTTCTCCTAATAGTGTCCCTCTTTTTAAATATTTCCCTCTTCAGTTTGTTCCCCATACTGTCCTCTGAGCTTTGTTTCCAAAGCAACATAACTTTCTTTCCCGCACTATCCTACCTTGCTCCTCCCACTGGTTAAAACACTTAGCTGCGTGTCCAATACCTAAGGAATGAAACAAATTGAAACTGCAGGTTGAGCAAGGATCTTGGCTATCCTACCAGCCCATCTCCTATCTTTTCTCTTACAACCCATAGCTCCGGACCTCCATGTTGCTTCAAATGAGTTAACTCTGCTTTCTCTAGAAATCCCCATTCATACCTGTGCATTCAAGACAGGTCCCTTCTGTGAAACCTTTCTTAACATTTCTCAGGGAGAGGTGAGGTAGCCTGGGTATGCCTCCATTTAATCACATTTTTTTTTTTTTCCACCAGAACTGTCTCTATGACTACTCTGTCCAGTTCTGCTGATCTAACCTTGAGTAAGGGTGCCTGGTCCAGGACTCAATGGAGGCTGAGACTCAGCTGTTCTTCTTATTCCTCTGGCTAAAGCTTTATGCCTTTGGGCACAATTTGCATGAAGGTGACATATACCCTGGAGACCCTGCCTTGCAGGTCTCCCTAGCCCCTGAGCTTCTTGAACACCAGGGCACTATTATACAGGGGTCTGTATCCACAACCCCCAGCACGTGGTAGACCTACAACAAATGCTTGCTTAATGAAGGCACAACTGAATGAATGAATAAAGAGAATTTTCAGTTACCTGTCCTTTCTCTCATTTTTGATAGGTTTAAAATTAGGAATGGAGCAAGATACCTGGGTAATGATCTCTGAACAGGGTGAGAAACTTTATAAAATGATGTGCAGACAAGGAAATCTGATCAAAGACAGAAAAAGAAAACTGACTACGTTCCCTAAATGCTTTCTTGGAAGGTAGGGTTGGGAGTTTGGGTGCATGACTTTCTTTTACATTCTCATTATCTCACCTGTTAACTTTCCTTCAATTAGTTTTCCTTTAAAAATATTCCCTTTGGCACTTCTGAAAACTTCTTTACAGTTGCCATTTCCTGGGCTGTAGCAGGATGAAGGAATGGAGAGAGAGCCAGGATCATGACCGGGAAACATAAGGCATCCGTCCATTCATTCATGACTTCTCAGATTTCTGATATGTCATGATCCCAGGGGAAAGGGAGGTTGGGTCCAGGCAAGGAGTGATAGGCAGGTAGGTTTGCCTGCAGGGGACAGGATGACTGGTTGGGCACGGACATGTGTATAGGGCCTGAAAGTCAGAATCAGAAAGACAGAGAAGATAAGAGACAATCTGAACTACAAGTTAATTTATAATTTAGGCAGCTGGACTCAGGATAAAGGGTGTAGGTGAAGAGTGAAAATGTGGGTCGTGTGAAGAGACAGGCAGTGAGCAATAGGCAGAGAGGTCACTTTGATTTTTAGAGCAGAGCAGAGTGACTGAGTGTTGTTTGTTTCCTTTGGACAGCATAAAGTGGGATTCCTTGACTGGTTTAATTAGTGCAGGGCCAGAAAGAAGGTTAGCTGCCTTCAGGTAGCTCTTTTTAGGCCAACCTCTGTGCTGACTTCTTTCTATGTATTATTTCTAATGCTGGAATACATACTTAGGTAGGAGCTAAATACCATTATACTTTTTTGAAGATACAGAAACTATGATTCAGGGAGCTTAACAATTTCATATTGTTAGTGAATACCAATGCCCAAGTTTATAAAGTAGGCTATAAAGTAGTTTACAGTCTAGACTGTCATCAAACTTATCTATTCAGCTCCTAGTAGTACCACCAATTTGTTGTGTGATTTGGGATGGTTGAGTTTCCATTTGCTCTGAAAACATGGAGATGATGGTAGAGTTTACCTATAGTGCTCAGTAGGATGTCTTTTTAACCAGCGATGGGAACACACAACATAGTCATAGGCTACCTCTGCCTCCCTCATATGGTTTGGCTGTGTCCCCACCCAAATCTCATCTTGAATTATAATCCAAGTTGTAATCCCCACATGCCAGGGGAGGCATCTAGTGGGAAGTGATGGGATCATGGCGGTGGTTTCCCCCATGCTGTTCTCATGATAGTGAGTGAGTTCTCATGACATCTGATGGTTTTATAAGGGGCTCTTCCTTCTTCACTCGCCTTCTCTCACCTGCTGCCATGTAAGGTGTACCTGCATCCCCTTCTGCCATGATTGTAAGTGTCCTGAAGCTTTCCCAGCCATGCAGAACTGTGAATCAATTACATTTCTTTTCTTTATAAATTACCCAATCTTGGGTATTTATTTATAGCAGTGTGAGAATGGACTAATACACCCAGTCTCAGGGAAGTTCTTTACAGCAGTGTGAAAAAGGGCTAATACACTTCCCAACCCCCAACTCAGAAATCTATAGGCCAGGAAAACCTCTGCCTGCAGAGCAGCATCTGGCTTTCTTCTTCATTGGGAGTAATCCTCCCAGCAGGCTACACATCTGCCAGTGAGCTATAATGTTGCTTGTAGGCACCCCGTAGGTGGTAGTAGCTCTCGTGCAAGGGAAAGAGAAGATGTGAGTTTATCTTGGCATAGAAGCCCTGTGCAGCAAAATGACAGTATCTCTTGTACCCACCCCATGGGCATAACTTTCAGGGTCCTCACTGGGATATGCCCACTTGCAAGAGAGTGACTTCAAGTTATGGCTTCCCACTAGGTTTTTATAGGTATGCAAATTAACCACCAGGGGTCATTTTTACCATTACAATGCTGCCTAGTTTAGCAGTTGACACACTACCTTCATCAGGTGTCTAGGGGAGTATAGCTATGATAGAAAGTTAGCCCAGGGCCAAATTTGTTCTTATTGAAGAATAGATTTTGCTAACCCTTCACTCATGCTATGTCGTATGGGAATAGTGCAAGTTCATTGTGATGCTATATGAAGCTTCTCCCAGAGCACCTGATAGGTAGGAGAGACTCAGTAAATGTTAGGTTACTGTGGCCTTTTCCATAACAGCACACTACTGCTGCTTACAGTGCAAGTTTGAGATCATTTCTGCATGGATCATTGTCCTTTAGCAGAGTGTTGATGGAATTTCCCCATTCCCTCAGTAGGTCCAATGATAAAGCCACTCATTGGGTTCCTTTACTCTTGACCTCTCACTCTTAAAAATGTTTCCAATTTATAGCGATATTTAAAGTGGCTCTTTCCCTTATTGTAATTGGACATTTTCAGGAATCTAGTGCCATCAGACTAGAGAATTATGCCTTAGCTACATAACAACCATCTCAACCCACTTGTCAACCACTGAGTTAGTAAAGCTCACTATGTGCCAGGCCCCGTGCTGAGTTCCTGACATCTGTCATCTCATTTAATCCTTTCGCTGCACTATGACTTTGACATTCTTTTTTTTTTTTTTTTGAGGTGGAGTCTCACTCTGTCGCCCAGGCTGGAGTGCAGTGGCGTGATCTCAGCTTACTGCAAACTCTGCCTCCCGGGTTCAAGTGATTCTCCTTCCTCAGCCTCCCGAGTAGCTGGGATTAGAGGTGCATGCCACCACACCTGGCTAATTTTTTTTATTTTTACTATAGACAGGATTTCACCATATTGGCCAGACTAGTCTCGAACTCCTGACCTCAAATGATCCACCTGCCTCAGCCTCCCAAAATGCTGGGATTGCAGGCATGAGCCACTGTACCTGGCACGACATTCTTAATATTATCTCTATGTTAATAATGAAGAAGCTGAGGTTTAAAGAGCTAAATTCATGAACTCATGGTCATGCAGGTAGTGGAAACAGAAACAGGATTTGAGTCCCCATGGTCTTATGGCAAAGTACATGATATTAACTGCTACACTGTGTTTCACCTTTTCTTATATTTTTCTTTTGAATTTGTTATGCAGCAATAGAAAAGCAATGGTTTTGAATGGTTCTTATTTAATAAAAGAATAAAAAAAATTTAACTTTTTCTGCCTTAAAGTATTTTTGTAGTCTAGACAACCCATTTTTAGAATTTTATATCCCTCAATTATTTGACGTTAGTCATTTTTCTTGCTTTTGTTTATGAAATTAATGAAGAAATAATTTCCTGATGCAGTCCGTAGCTTTGTTTCTCTAACCTAAAAAAGAAAGCCAGTCTACAACAAATTCAATTATTTATATAAAAGTTCAAATGTTAGACTTTTAAAACATGAGCAACATAATATTTTTTATTTGTAAAATGTCTCTGTATTTAGTGTTCCCTTAATGATACCATGTGACTTTTTTTTTTTTTTAATCGCTATATAGCTGAGGCTCTCCTAAGTGATACAAAACATCATCCTTATTATCTATGATGCCTGGGGCTGCCCTGCAGTGGTGACAGATGTAACCTATAATCCACTGTGGCCTTCACAGCCGCAGCAGTGTGTGGTAGACTGTTCTGATGGATGGTTCTGTGCTGGAGTATTCCTTATGGATGACAGATGAGATACAATAATGAATTTACCAAGTAATTTCACATTTTCAAAACAATGTAGTAAAACTTTTATATGTCTTTTGGTGTACATTAGTTTTCTATTGCTGTATAACAAATGAACACATACTTAGCAGCTTAAAACAACACCAGTCAGAAGTCCAAGAGAGCTCAAGTGGGTTCTCTGCTTAGAGTTTCATGACCCCAAAATCAAGGTGCTGGCCAGACGGGGCTCTTATCTTGAGGCTCTGGGGAAAAGTTCCCTTCCAAGCTTACTCAGGTGGTTGTCAGGATTCAGCTCCTTGAGGCTGCAAGAATGAAGTCCTTGTTTCCTTGCTGTCAGCCAAGGGTTGCTCTCAGCTTCTGCAGGCTGCGTGTCTTGGTACCAGGTCCTCTCCATCTTCAGAGCTGGCAGTGGCACATTGAATCCTTCTAGTGCTTTTAATTTCTCTGACTTCCTCTCATGCCACTAGCCTGAGAAAACTCTGCTTCAAAGGGTTCCACTCCCTGAATCAGGCCCACTGGGATAATTTGCATATTTTAAAGTCTACTAACTTGGGGTTTTAATTACATATGCAAAAATCCCTTCAGAGCAGTACCTAGATTAGAATTTAATTGAAAAACCAAGGGGAGGGAATCTTGGTATGGTAGGAGGGCAGTGAGAGGATTTCTGTAGAATCCTACCTATCACATGGTACATGCAGTTTTGTTTTGTTCTTCCTTCCTGATCTTTAAACTCACTGGTTCTCTGTGCCTGGGAACCACATTAAAGACGGTTTACCTCTTTATATTAAGTTGTTACTACTCTATTCAGTTCTGACTTTAGCTATCTTTAGGATCTGTTGCAATCCTTTAGTCCCACATTTGCCTTTATGTTAATGCTAACCTTTTAATTAAAACTACTCTAAAATTTCCACTTTGTGTTTATTAGAGGCCTCAACAAGTTGAACAGTTTAAAACTAAGTATAGTTTAGTAATGTCCGAATGTACAGACATGGGTTTTCTAGAATAGAGTTCAACTTAAATCGCTGTAGGTCTTACATATGTGAAAAAATAATCTGTTGAAATGTGTTGCAAATATTCCTTTATATTTTGAGATTCCTTTCATCGTTGCTTCATGACTGGATGGTATGGAAAGACTTGCTGGGGAAAAACCATTTAGCTTTTTCACTGGCTTTCTGTTGCAGCGAATTTGTGTCATGGCTGTTGGAAATTGGAGAGATTCACAGGCCTGAGGAAGGTGTGCACTTGGGACAAGCATTATTAGAAAATGGAATCATTCACCATGGTAATTGCTTTATTAATTACTTGTTTAATACATTTATTCACCATATGTATCTTAATCCCATTCATCAGTTTAGTCTGCAGTTCCCCACATTATAGGATGCTTATTGTTTTTAACAAGATTTTCAGTACCTAATATGTGTAGAACAGTGTTTCAGGGAGTGTGGGTTTATGGGGCTATCTTTGTTAACCTTAAAATGAAGAGCTTCAATACAGGTAAGTGTTAGACAATAGAGAAGTGGGATTGTGGAGGAAGGCGTGGTTACTTCTATAGTAATTAGAGTATTTGGGAGTGCTTCATGGAGGACAGGACATGACAGTGATGCTGGGCATTGCAGAATGAATAGAACTCTGCCAGGGACTGCAGGGCAGAGGGGCATTCCACCTGGAGGAAATAACAGCACTCCAGCACAGTGGTGGGTGAATTTGTGGTGGCTTCTTTGGGGACCAGCACAGAGCCTCACGTGGGTCCGTGGATGAACATACTGGCGAGGGGAGGTGTGGCAAAAAGGCAGGCAGAGCCTGGATTCCAGAAGATCTGAAGTCTGCTGTGGCATTTGGGCTTATTCTGAAGGGGGCCAGGAGCTGATGATTGCTTTTAAGCAGAGGCGTGATCGGAACTCGGGTCCACAGCTATGAGATGCAGCAGCATGGAGCCTGAAGTGGACAGGTTCAAGACTGCAAAGCACCAGGCCCCTCCGGGGGCCCTGCTGCACCCAGGGGTGGCAGTGCAAGGGCTTTAGCAGGTCTGCATCCATGGGCATGAAAAAACCCATGCCCATGGGGAGATTCTGGCAAAGCTAAAATACCATATTTTATAACTCTTTGGATGCGGGTGATGAAGAATGAAGAGAGAGATTAGAGTATTCTGAGCCTTCTCTGAATGACTGAGATAACTAATTCAGGAGGAGGAGCAGGGTTGAAAGAGAGGATGCAGGCTTTGCTATGGACTGTGTCAGACAACCAGTGGGGAGTGGCCAGCAAGCGTTTGAGAATTTGGGGTGAAGTTCAGGATAGAAATAAGGTGAGAGACATATTTGGAATCATTTCAAGGGAGTACTAGACTCCTGGGAACACTGACAATGAACAAACAGACAAAAACCAAGAAAGCAGTGTTGATGGGACTCAGGACAAAGGCTTAAAGAATTTCTAAGGTAAATTGTGGGGGAGGAGAAAAAGGAAATTATTAATAAATATGGATGTTTGGCTATGGTATTTTGATGTTCATTTCCTTTCTTAGATGCTGTGCAAACAAACCAGATCTTTCCCATCTTTCCTTATCACACTGGGTGTTGCATACATGATGGTACCACCATACACCCAGCCAGGAATCATCTTTAATTCCTTTCTCTCCCTCATGCCGTCAAGCCCTGTGAACTCTACCACCAAAATAAGTCCCTAAACAATGAATTCTCTCCCTTTGAGCATCCCTACATTCTTTCTAGTCACCGTCATCTCCTCCTTTGCTTCCACTTTTGTTCTCCACTCCCGTAGTACACTCTCCAGGTCACAACTAAAGAGACCTTTTAAAACGGGGATATGATCAAAGCATCCCTCTGTTTATAACCATCTAATTGCTTATGATCAAACTTAAAGAAAAGTTCAGACCTATTACATGTCCTAAACTTCTTACTATGACCTACAAGGTCCGACGTGATAGGGCGCCTGACTTCCTCTCAGAGCTTGACACCTCGCATTGTACCTAACTTGTTGCACGGTGGCCACCCTGACCTTCTGTCTCTTTCTTCAACACTCCAAGATGACTTCCTATTTAGGACCCTAGCTTTTGCTCTTCTCATTCAACAGTTACTTATTAATCCCTAATATATGCCAGGAGCCTTTCTAAGTGATAGAGACAGAGCTGTGAATGAAAAGACAAAAATCCTTGTATTCACGACTCATGTCTTCCACGACCCTTTGACTTTTAGAAGACCATCCTGTCCTGTGATTCCAATGTCCTATCTTTTTTTTTACTTTGAAATCTTTCTTTATGTACTTATCACTCTGAAATTATTATGTTGTTTTACTTGTGTCTTTGTTTGTTACCTCTTTATCTCCCTATCCCTTCCCTGGCCTCCAATAAAAATATAAACACCATCTGAACAAGAGCCTTATTTGTTATTATATAGCAAATGCCTGGCATTCCCATCCCATACAGGTGCTCAATAAATATTTACTGAATGAATGATTATATTTTGAGTGAAAAGATGATACTTATAAATTGTATATGATTTTGTGCTTGTTTCATTAGCATCATTAAAGCATCTAAAAGCATTATATGGCTGCTTTTAGCATCTGGTAGGCTAAAAGCATCATTTAAAAATTTTAAAGTAAAAATAACATTATGACTATTATATACTAACATCGTAAAACACTACAAGCATATGTAATAATTACCCTGTCTTTAATAGGATTGAATAGATCTTATATTGTCCTGGGAACTGTGCCTCAGTTGCAGAAATTGAGTAGTTGTCTACCAAATTGGTTTAGCTTTTGTTTTTTGTGGGTGTGCATACATTGCATTTCTCAGTTTTCCTTGCAGTCAAGGGGAGGCCGTGAAATTGAGTTGCAGCCAAGGACATGTACACAAAAGTGATGCACAAGGGAATAGTACAGGCTATTAAAAAAACACAAAACACAAGGTGACCCTGAGAGCCATGCATTAAGGATGGCTGAGCCTCTGTCAGACCCCAGACCCTGCATGAGGAGAGCACCATCCCTCATCCTCCACCACTGATTGTATTTTACCTCAATGAAAAATTAGCTTCTACAACATAAATCACTGTATTAGGGAGGTTTGTTTGTTACAGTAGCTAGTGTTAACCAGTGGAAAACCAGCTAGTTTTTCTTCCCAATGTTTCCTGCAAAAATGACTCCTCCCATCGTATCCTAGCATATTTCTGCCTTTCTAGAAGGAAGTATGAGAGCAGCTGGGTTTCTTGATGGGCAGAGTAAAACGACAGACTTAAACTACTAAGAAATAAAGGTTGCTGGTTCATGTTGACATGCAAACTAGGGGTGAGAGAACATATTATGCAATTTCAGCAT
This sequence comes from Rhinopithecus roxellana, assembly GCF_007565055.1. Lineage (NCBI taxonomy): Eukaryota > Metazoa > Chordata > Mammalia > Primates > Cercopithecidae > Rhinopithecus > Rhinopithecus roxellana. The sequence continues at coordinate 132,893,332 of NC_044557.1, read as the reverse complement.
TAATAAAATAACTTTATTAGAATAAAGAGATATGAGCCAAATGCACTAGTATCATTAGTATGTGGTTCCAGCTGCATTTTGGTGAAAATAGAATTCCTAAAATAAAATTGAATGAACCATCTGTTTTAAAGAGAGCAAGCAAAAAAGAAGTTGACTATTACTGCTATTATTCACATTGCAAATATGATTGAGAACTTCACCATCAGCAAAGCCTTGCTATAGCAGGAACTCTAGTGTTGAGGCTGCGTATGCTTTCTCTGTGGTATGCTGACAATATGTATCTTGTCTGGTGCTACTCTTTGCAGTAGGAATGCTTATGTGAGAACAGAGACCTCATATCTTATTAATATTTGTTATATCCCATGGTATGCTGAAGTTGGCTCATACAAGCTCCTGAGAGCTGATAATTAAATACATTTTGTAGGCTGGTTAGTTTTTAAACACAAGTATTATTAATTCAATTATGTAAACATGTAAGTGCATAAATTATGTTGCAAAAAGGGTAAAACACTCTTTTGGGGGGTTGGAGGAAGGGTCTTGCTCTGTTGCGCAGGCTAGAGTATAGTGGGGTGATCATGGCTCACTGTAGCCTCAACCTCCTGGGCTCAAGTGATCCTCCTGCCTTAGCTTTGTGAGTAGCTGGGACCACAGGTGCATGCCACCATGCCTGGATAATTTGTATTTTTTTTTTTTTAATTTGTAGAGATGAGGTCTTGCCATATTGACCAGGTTGGTCTTGAACTCCTGGGCTCAAGCAATCCTTCCACCTCAGCCTCCCAAAGTGCTGGGATTACAGGCATGAGCCACTATGCTGGACCTGTAAAACAATCTTTAAATGTATCACTTTCTCATTACTTTACAATGTTTTACTATTATCTATGCTGTCGAGGTTATTTATATCTATTGCTTGTGTATAGTGAAAATACTGTGTAATGAGTGCCACCGCACCTTTAACTCCATGGTCAGTGACTTTAGGTTGGAAGCTTGAAATTGGTTAGAATGGGAGTATTTATACAACAGAAATGGGCAAATGCTGCAAATCAGAACTTTTCCTCTACTCCCCCCACCTTCACCACCTAGAGAGCCAATTGTTAAACATTTGCACTGCACCCCTGGTTCTCTCACACAATTATTTAAAAGATTGCGTTAAGCAACTTTCTTCACTAGAGGACCTGAACTGTAGTTTATACACCCATTTTCCATGCTGGATAAATTGGGAGAGTAAATTCGAATGCAGAACAGTTCAGGGTTTTTCTAAGGCAACAGCTAAGAGTTGAGATTAACCCAAGATTCGTTATGAAAGGCACAAGCATTTGCCTTACAGCTAAGCTCTCCCTGTCAAATAGGTTAGACTACCACTTGTTTCATTGTGGCAAAAACATTTGGGCTCAACTTCTTGAATTCTGGAATATCAAGAGAATCTATTTCAATGATTATTAAGGGATAAAAATGGGAATAGGTAGATTGCCTAGTAGAAAAAAAATCTGATCTTAAAACACGTTGTGGAGTTTCACAGTATTTCTCTTGATTTTATATTTCTTTCATACAGTCTGTTTTACGTATGACTTGGCTTGGGGAAAAGATACCAAAAAGCTGTATTGTATTTTTTTAAAAAAAACAATTTATGGTCATAAGCCATGTAGAACGTTTGGATAGCCTGGGGTAAAAGAGCTGAAACTTCACATATGTATGTGTGTGTTTATGTGTGTTAACAAGTCTTTTGACTTTCTTCTGGATGCATCAAATGTACTTAATGAGAATTCTGACAACTTTCTTTCCTCTTTCAACATTTCTAGCAAAAAATAAAGGTCAGAGTCTTTCATCTAATCATAAAAATATAGCTCTTTGCAGCAAATTATCTCTTCGGCAAATGTTGCATTCCCTGTAAAGAAAACATTTAAATATAAACTCTTTGACTTTTACTTTGAGGTTTTTACTTTCTATAACAGACATTTTTTATTAGACCGTATATAAAACAACTTAGCCTGAAAAAGAGAAAACGTAGAGATTTAGTAGGAGATTCCCTCCCCTTCCTCCCAGCTTTATGGAGGTATAATTGACAAATATTTATGGTATACAAAATGTTTTGAAATATGTGTAAATTGTGAAATGATCACCACAATCAAGCTAATTAGTGTATTAATCACCTCACATAGTTATCGCTTTTTTTGTGGTGAGAACATTTAAGATCTACTCTCTTATCAATTTTCAAGTTTGCAATACAATATATCGTATTTTCTCTATCTATCCATTCATCCATCCATGGAAACTTAGGCTGATTTCTTATCATGATATTGTGAGTAATGCTGCAGTGAACATGGGGATGCAGATATCTCTTTAACACATTGATTTTATTTCCTTTGAATTACAAACCCAGAAGTAAAATTGCTGGATCATATGGTAGTTCCATTGTTAGCTTTTTGAGGAATTTTCGTACTGTTTTCCAAAATGGCTGTACGATTTTACATCTCTACCAACAGTGTACAAGGGTTTCCTTTTCTCCACATCCTCACCAACACTTCTGTCTTTTTGATAATAGCCATCCTAAGAGGTGTGAGGTTATATCTTATTATAGTTTGGATTTGCATTTCCCTGGATGATTAGAGATGTTGAGCAACTTTTCATATGCGTGTTGGGCATCCTTATTTCTGTTTTTGAGAAGTATTTATTTAGGTTCTTCACCCATTTTTAATTGGGTTATTTGTAATTTTGGTATTGAATTGAATTAATTTCTTATATGTTTTGAATATTTGCCTCCTATTGAATATATGGTTTGCAAATATTTTTCCTATTCCATAGATTGTCTTTTAACTTTATTGATTCTTTCAATTGCTGTGCATACACTTTTTAGTTCGATGCAATTGCATTTGTCTATTTTTATTTGTCTGTTTTTGCTTTTGTTGCCTATACTTTTGGGGTCCTCTCCAAAAAATTATTGCTAAGACAAATGTCAAGAAGCTGTTCCCTAATCTTTTCTTCTAGTAGTTTTATAGTGTTACATCATATGTTTTTAAGTCTTTAGTCCATTTTGAATTTATTTTTATATATGGTGTGAGATAAAGGGTCCCATTTATAATAATTAAATAATATCATTAAGTTATATTAATTATATTGTTATATTTATTATATCATTAATATAACATGTAATATATTAATATTAATTATATTATTAATAATTAATAAATAATAATTTATTTATTTTGCATGTAGATATCTAGTTTTCCCAACATCATTTATTGAAGAGACTGTCTTCCTCCATTGTGTATTCTTGGTACCTTCGTGGGAGATCAGATTTATGTGACCATAAATCTGAAATTATTTCTGGGATCTGATCTCTATTCTGTTCCATTGGTTTACATGTCTGCTTTTATCCAGTACCATGCTGTTTTTATCACTATGGCTTTGTGGCAGAGTCTGAAGTCAGTAATGTCATGCCTTTAGCTTTGTTCCTTTTATTCAAAGTTGCTTTGGCTATTGTGGGTCTTTTGTGCTTCCACACAGATTTTAGGATTGTTTTCTCTATTTCTGTGAAAAATGCCTTTGGAATCTTGATAGAAATCACATTGAATCTGTAGATGGCTTTGAGTAGCAGGGACATTTTAACAAAATTAATTCTTCCCTTCCATGAACATGGGATTTCTTACCATTCATTTGTGTTTTCTTTAATTTCTTTCATCAGTGGTTTATAGTTTTCAGTGTACAGATCTTTGACCTTCTTGTGTTATTCCTAAGTGTTATATCTTATTTTTTGATTCCATTTTAAATGAGATTATTTTTAAAATTTCTTTTCTCCATAGTGCATTGTTAGTATATGGAGACACTATTGATTTTTTAAGTGTTGACTTTGTGTCCTGCAAGTTTACTGAATTAGTTTTTGGTGGAATTTATATGGTTTTCTATATATAAGACCATGCCACCTACAAAAAGAGACAATTTTGCTTCTTTCCAATTGAATGTCTTTTATTTCTTTTTCTCTCCTAATTGCTCTGGCTAGGACTTCTAGTACTTTGTTGAACAGAAGTAGAGAAAGTAGGTATCTTTGTCTTATTCTAGAGAAAAGGCTTTCAGCTTTTGACCATTGAGTATTATGTTAGCTGTGGGCTTGTCATATATGATCTCTGTTACGTTGAGGTGCATTTCGTCTATGCCAAATTTGTTGAGACCTTTCATTATGAAAGGACGTTGAATTTTGACTAATGCTTTTTCTGCTTCTATTGAGATCATCATATAATTTTTATCTTTTATTCTGTTAATGTGATGCATCATAATTATTCATTTGCATATGTTGAACTACCCTTAGTTCTCAGGGATAAATCCCATTTGATCATGGTATATGATCATTTTATTGTGCTATTGAACTTGATTGGATAGTATTTTGTTTAGGATTTTGGCATCCATGTTCATCAGTGATATTGGTCTATAATTTTCTTTTCTTGTAGTATTCATATCTGGCCTTGTAATATAAGTTTTGGAAGTGTTCCTTTATCTTTTATTTTTGGAAGAGTCTGAGAAGGATTGGCATTAATTCTTCTTTAAATATTTGGTAGAATTCATCAGCGAAAGCATCAGGTCCTGGGAATAGGAGTCTTTATGAATACAAAAGTCTTATCTTGAGGATGGTAATGAAGAATGAACACTCTCATTTTCCAATAAGAAAAAACATTGGCATTTTAAAGCAATTCTTAATGTAAGAACAGTTACAGTTTTGGCATCGGTTAGATACTAAATTGATTTAAGCTACTCCGGAGGTCTAAACACAGGATAAGTGGTCAAGATTGGTGTATGTGTGGTCTTGGCCTGATTACAGTGTGATAAAACAGATACATGGTAAAATTCATTTGTAGGACTGAGAATCAAATCACAATGCACTAGTTTGAGTATCTACTCTTTGAAGAGCACTTTTTGCTCAGCTCTGTAGCATTGTGAAGAAACAGAAAACACAAAATCATATTTTTATATAAATGTACACACTGTGTATACCTTTATACATACTATATACTCATGTACATATATAAATACATATATTATGCTAGTTCAATGTGGCAAACGTCAATTTATTTCTCAAATCGTTGTATGGAAATTGTAATATTTTAAACAAAATATTGTCATGAATCTTGCTGTTAAAATACTGGATTGGTATTGCTGTGTTAGAAAAGCTTTTTGTAAAACTAGAAGTTTTAGTATTTGGGAATATGTATTTAATAAATTTATTTGCCGTTTATCTGCCCCTTTTAGAGTATCATTATTTTAATATAGTGTTTCTATATTCTTAGTTACTGATAAACATCAGTTCAAACCAGAACAGATGTTATATAGATTTCGCTATGATGATGGAACATTTTATCCAAGAAATGAGATGCAGGATGTGATTTCAAAGGTAACGACCTCTCCCTCAACCTCTCCAATGTTAGAATGCATGTTGCCATTCTTCACAAAGATAGAAGGTAGTTGAGGAACATACAAGATTTTTCTAGTTTAGAAAATTCGACTATATTACAAGCAAGTCTCTTCATTTATTTTTGGTATTTCAAGAATTCTAATGTTCAATTGTTTTTTCATTCTCTTACCTAATTCTAAATGATAGTAGTACTACTGCATCACTCACAAGGTTATATCCATTGAACACTCTTTCACATGTAGCAACATGTTGTCAAACTACTTGAATTAAAAAAAATACAAATGTGTAAAATAAATGTAATGCCAGTTTTTTGTACAGTTGACAATACTTTATTGATATATGATGAACAAGTATTATAGATGTATTACTGTATTGGTTTATTTTGTTTATGTTAGAAATTTTATATTTTATGAAAAATAATTTAGAAAAACCTTTGTATATGTGTATGTCATATATGAGGAATTTATAGCATAATTTTAATCCTATTTTTAATGATTTAAACAATATTATTTTATGATGTATCATGACATTTGAATAATTTTTAAATTGGTTTAGATTTTGTGATGATTCTCAAATATTGACAGTGAATTAATTTGTTACTTCAAAATTTCATTGATGTGTGTGTGTCCCTTGGGGTGATCTCACTCGTTATTGATACTTCTTTATTTTACGTAGGGTGTAAGATTATATTGTCGTCTTCATAGCCTTTTTACTCCAGTGATAAGGTGAGTCTGGTTTTTAAGTTCTGGGAAACTTAAATGGAAATATTTGTACTGTGTTTTAGGTAAATATTACTCAGCTAGAACTTGTTGCCTCTTTTTTTTTTTTTTTCAAAAGTGAAAATTTTACTTTAAAATATTATTTTAAGGAATAATTTATTGTAAAATATCCCTACATTTTCTTGAGATTCTAATTATACAGTGTTTCCCACACTTTATTATGATTTCTAAAATTATTTTGCCATTAGTTCATAGTAAATTATGCACTTGAAATAATCCACTTTCAGTTAATATTTAATAAATAAAAGTTGATTGGTTGGGAGAGGATTTGGAAATACTGTTTACATATTTGTCATTATTATTACTTGTATATTAACTTTTTAAATTAAATTGTATAATCAAATATTGAATATGTATTTTATTTTATAATATTTCCTCCTCATAATCTTTTTTTCCCCAAGAAAAGATCTTGTACTTGGAAATTAAGAATTATTTTGAAGTTAATAAGTATAATTTTATAATTTTGTTCTTTATCATGTTTTTCCTTCTGAAGAGACACACTTGTTTTAAAAGAGGAATCAGGATAAATTTTTAGTTTATCTCTTTAGAAAGACAATAGAAAACTTTGAGGTTTGTATTATGATGACTGACAGAGGAGATCTTCAGGAAATTGTACTTTTGCAATGTACACTGATATACCTTAACTGATAGAATGTTAAACTAATTGGAAATGGTCAAATATTATTTGGAAATTACTGACTAAATCATAGTCCACAACAAAATATGCGTGTACCATTTTCAGAATAGATAAAAATGCTTTTCAATCTTGGCTATAAAATCCAAATGTTTAGTGTTTCTATTTTTCATTTTGGTTTGTAATTCCAAGAAAATGCAGAGTTTAAAAAAATAAAGATTCCAGATGTTGCTAAGTGTATTGGAATGCCCACTTATACTGCATAGAGAACACACTGTTTGCAGGTCCTGGAGGAGAAAACAGGATCTTACCCACAAATCCTGAAAGTGTCCTATCTACTTTCACAACTAAGCTTCACAAACTGGAAAAAAGGTGAAAAGGAATAAATATTTATTGACTCTGCCATAATTCTGTCATAGATACCCATAAATATTTTGGATAACTTAATATTAAGTAGTTAACTCAATAGCAGTTGGGTGCTTAAAAATTCTTTTCTGCTAAACTAAGAGAAAACAAGAATGTTTAATGCACCATGTAACCTGTGTATATGGGCAAAAATGTATTCTGAAAATATGTTTTAGCCATATGAGATTTCTTATCAAGAAAGCTGCATCTGTAAGAGCTGATAAGGAATTTTTCTTTGGCTAAAAATGAGAATTGTTTTTGAGTTGTCAAGAGAAAATTTATGGGAAAACCCCATAAAACAGAAGGAATGTGTGATAGTCATGCTTTTAATATGCGCGAACTCAGCTTGTAAAAAGAAAAGTTACTTAGCATGAAGAGCCGCAGACTCGCATGTGGTCTGTAATAGACTACACTTTTTCTTCTTACGATACTTATGGAAACCACGATGAAACGGGTGATGAAGTGTGAGAAACATGGAGACAGATTTAAAGAATAATGAATGTAACTAGTAATTATTAGTCACTTCAAGTCTTTCGCAGTTTGGAATTTTTAACATTTTATAAAGACTGTCACTTTTTCATTCTTTTATGATCCAGGTCTGGAAAATAAATGAATTATAAATTTCTGCCCTTGGGTATTCAGTTCTGATCATGAAATTTGGTTGGTATCTAACGGAACTTTGAATGGTTTCTCAGTTCTGGGAAATCTACTGAACAGAGAGTCTGAGGTGGAGAGCCAGTGATCCTCTTGGTTCTCCGGGGATGTGGTATCACTATGTCCGTGAACTGATCAGGCAAAAAGAATAACAAGTTCTCAGTGTGTCTACTTTAGGACAGAACTGCTTGTTTTCCACTACAGCAGAGCTGTGTGAATAATACTGTAGTGCAAATCCAGCCTTCCTGGAGCTTTCAGGAGCAGGAATAAAAGGCATTTCTTTACAGATTTTGAGAATTTTAGTATAATCTATTGTGATTTAAGGAGAAGAAATTCTGTTTTATTATTACTTTATTAATATGATTTTGTAGAGTAAGTTCTCACTTAATGTCATCAATAGGTTCCTGGAACCTGCAACTTTAAGTGAAATGATGTAGAATGAAACCAGTTTTGCCACAGGCTAATTGATGTAAATAAGAGGTTTCTGCAGCATCCAGTATTTCATTTCACTTAAAGGCACAGTTTCCAAGAACCTATCCACAGTGTTAAGTGTGGACTTACTATATTTCCAACTAAATTATTTCCAGCTAATATAGCAGTAATAATCTATTTGGATATAAGAAAATGTGAAAGAAGAGATGTCCTGTTTTGGTAACATTGTGGGTATCTTCTCTTAGTATAAGCTGGTGGAGGATTTTTCAGGTGTTCTACATGCATAATAAACCTCTCTTATTTGCATGTAATTTGGGCAATTAACTCAGGTTACAATGGTAAACTTTTCTGTTGCATACTGATACTAAATGAAAATATTTTCTTCTGCTCACGTATTCCCTTGCTTAATTTTTGTTTTTTTGTTTTTATTTTTTCCTTCGTAGAGATAAAGATTACCATTTAAGGACCTACAAATCTGTGGTTATGGCCAACAAACTGATAGACTGGTTAATTGCACAGGTAAATAGACAAATAGAAGTTGCTGAGTTTCACTTGTTGCTGCTTTAAACTTTGAGTATGGGAATTAGTACTTTTACTCTTTTTCATCTGTAGCAGGTATTTAAAAAAATAAGTACATACAGCTAATAGTAAGCAGAGTTAGGATTTGAACCTAGATAATCTGATTTTAGAATCCTCAAACTTCACTTTTATGTTATCCTGTTTCTCAAAAGGAAGATGTTCCTGTTTTTAAAATATCAGATGAGATCCATCAAAAAACACTAATTTGAGAATCTGAAGAATAGCTATGCTCATTTACCACAATTTTTTTATGTTTTTACATTTTGTTTTAAAGTATCTGTTTATTAATGCTAGCAAGTTATTCTAATGCCTGTGCCTTTTTCCCCTTTAGAAAATAATTGTGTTTTGATAATGAACTTTAATATCTGCCTGTGTCCATTTTAAAAAAGAAAGGAATTTACTGTTGTTATCGTTGGCCTGCATCTCAGGATTTAGATGCTGACTGCTAGAATTGAGAAAATGTCATTTGCTTTTAAGTTAAAACAAATTAGGGCATCCAGTCCATCATAACAGACATTCAACTATAAATTATTCAAATATTCAAAAGCGTAAATATTGGCAATTACCTTTAGATAAAACATCAATTTATATCTTCAGTGGCTTTTCTAGCATCAGAGCCTCTCATAACACTGTGGTCAACGTGTGTCATTCGAACTGGTTTCTATATTCATTATTGGAGCTGGACTTTCACATAGAAATTAGAATTTCTAGAATTCATGTGAACTTGTATGATGTGTTGATTATGTGAGAAACTTAAAGAAAATGTATTTGAAGCGAAAACTGATGCTGAGTAAACCTGTAAAATTCTAGCTCAGGAAATCAGGTATCAACTTTTTTTTGGCACTTTTTCTTTCCACGGGTTAACAGAAGAATACACTAATTTTTCTAATTAATATAAATGTTGCGCCTGATCTTTTTTTTTTTTTTTTTTTTTTTTTTTTTTTTTTTCAGACGAGTCTCACTTTGTTGCCTGGGCTGGAGTGCAGTGGCGCAATCTTGGCTCACTGCAACTTTTGCCTCTGGGGTTCAAGCAATTCTCCTACCACAGCTTCTCGAGTAGCTGGGATTATAGGTGCGCACCCCTACACCTGGCTAATTTTTGTATTTTCAGTACAGACAGGGTTTCACCGTGTTGGCCAGGCGGCTAGAACTCCTAACCTCAAGTGATCCACCTGCCTCAGCCTCCCAGAGGGCTCGGATTACAGGTGTGAGCTACCACGCCCAGCAGCAATTTTTTTTTCATCAGTTTTTATTTGTGCTACCACGCCCAGCAGCAATTTTTTTTTCATCAGTTTTTATTTGTGATTTATTATGACAATGTCTGCAGAAATTGTACATAATAGAAATTGCATTGGTTGGGACTCACACAACCTAGTGTCTGATGCCAGCTCTGCTAGTAACTAGTTATAAAAACTCAAACAAGTCACTCAATCTCTATGGATTTTAGTTTTTACAACTGTTTACTGCTTACTGCAATAGCAGTACATGCCATCTCTTTTCTATCACTGAAACTTTATGATTCTGATATTGTAAAACATCCTAATGTAAGTATCAACATAATCAACTCTGATTGCTTAACTTCAGATTAGGACCACATAGGTTGCCTTGGAAAAGGCAGAAATAGTAATGGAAGGATAAGAGAACAACAAGTTAAAGTTCCTAATCTAACACGAAGAAGAGGTTTTTTTTGTTTGTTTGTTACTTTTTTGTTTTCAAAGTAAGGGTCTCTTTCTACCAAGACTCTGAAATGATAATACTGAATTTCCAGTATGAACCAAGACACTGAATTGATTTGGACGGTTTTAGAACACAGAGTGAAAAAACTGGCTCTACTATGATTGGAGTATATTCTAGATCCTATAGTTTTTCTCTTATTCTGCAATATATTATGCGATGTCATCTTGGAAAACAAAATGAGTGTTGTATTTTTCTGAATACATTTTTCATTCACTGTTGCACTGCTTTTATTATAGTATAATGGTTTATAATAAAATACCCTATTTCACAAAGTTAAATTCTTACTTGGCATGTACAGTAATGTACCTTTAAAACATCATTCAATTCCTGTACATTGTGATTTGGGTTTGGGTCACTCATAGTTCATAAGTAAATAATACCTTGCTTCTTCACATCCATGCCATCTTACTGTGCTTTTTCTAAATGCTCACCAGGTCCATATGGTATGGCACAAGTAGGATTGTTAAAAAGCGCAGGAAATCCAGAACATGTTAGGCTATGTTTTTTACACCATTATGTTGAATAATATTAGTCTGGTCAGTGTTTCATTTGAATAATTAATCAAATAAAGCAACAAAATGTCAGTGATTATTAAAGAAGCTTTTCTTGTAAGTTTAATATTCGAGCAACAGCTTTGATGATGCAATATACAAACAAAGCAGGAAGCAGTCATGATTTCTGCCTTCAGGTGATGTTAGTCAGTTGGGCTAAATTTCATGTACCCTCTAAGGCTCTGCTGCAGCGTCATCTCCCCCAAGAAGCCTTGCCAGATCCTCTATCTAGCCTAGGCTCGGGGTCACCTTCTGTGGTCCCAGATCCCCAGGTATGTCAGCTTCATTGGGAATATGGATTAAATTGGTTATTAGTAAGGTACTTACCTTTTAATGACCAAATCCTACCCTAGATTTGAATTACTTCAGAGCAGGGAATTATTTTGTGCTTGAGTGGTTTAATATTTTTTTTCTATCACTTGGCACAATATGTAGAAAAAATAACTATTTTTCGAATGAATGCATAAAAATTACAAAACAGCTTGATTTTTGAAGAAGGCCAGATGCAGAGTCTGAAGTTACAGATTATAAGTGTTTTGGTAGTTCTTAGGAGGATTAGTGAGGGTTGGATTTGTCACAACATGAGGTAGGACCCTTATTTTGCTCCTTGATAGACAGGTAGAATGTGAGTGAGTGGAGGGTAAAGAGAAGGGCATTGCAGCTGTGAACAATTACATGCGTGAAAGCAGAAGAATGAGCACAGACTTCAGGCAACAGCAGGGAGGCCAAGTTGCCTACAGCATGAGGTATGGAGTTGAGCTTTGGAGAGTGAAGCTGGAGAAGAAGCATAAAACCAAGATATGGAACGTTTTAAAAGCCCAACAGAGAATTTTTGTACATTATTATTCCAAAAGAACAGTCTATTTGAAGTTTTGGAACCGAGCTTTCTGTGTAAGAAAGTTTAATTCTGGCCAGGCGCAGTGGCTCATGCCTGTAATCCCAGCACTTTGGGAGGCTGAAGTGGTTGGATCACCTGAGGTAAGGAGTTTGAGACCAGCCTGGCCAACATAATGAAAGCCCATCTCTACTAAAAATACAAAACTTAGCCGGGTGTGGTGGCGTGCACCTGTAATTCCTCAGCTACTCAGGAGGCTGAGGTGGGAGAATCGCTTGAACCAGGGAGGCGGAGGTTGCAGTGAGCCGAAATCAAGCCACTGCATTCCAGCCTGAGCGACAAAGTGAGACTCCGTCTTTAAAAAAAAAAAAAAAGTTTAATTGTTTAACAGCATATGTTAGAAAGAGTCCAGAAAAAATTATGGTAATTTTGAAGAGAGAGGAAGAAGCACCATATGAGGGTATTGACAATAGAAATGGAATAGAAGGCAGAGAGGAGGGAATGGATTTGGTAATATACCTAAGTGCTAAAAGATAGGACTGGGGAAAAATGAGATAATATGTGAGAAAAAAGCATCTTAAACTGTGACAATACAACTCTAAGGTCACACACACACACACACACACACACACACACCGCGTGCGTGTTCATATACACGGATCCATACTTAAAGAAATAAAATAGATGTTTTATAAATAAAAACCAAAAGAAAAAGGTTACTTTGGGCTATTATGTTGGATTCAGTTAAATGATGTGATTTTTTTTGGCAAAATAATGAAAGAGAAGCTTGTATTTGCTAGCTCAGCCAAATGATTTACTCATGAGGTCTTACAGGTCATCGTATTAATATAGGTTTCTTCAGGGGTCCTCAGAGGGCAAGGCCATTTGGTGGAAGGGAATGGTTAGTGACTGAGATCATACATAATGATTGTTTAATTACTGTGTTGTCAATTTACAGGATATTTCCCTGTTGCATTATTGGAATACAAAATCTTAGAAATCGAATCTAAGAAATAGCAGCCATCATTTACAGTAGCAATAAATTTTTGTTACTTATGTAGTTTTGTGTATAATAAAGTATATTTGTTTCTTAAGAAATATTAAATCTTTGGTTTACTTAATACCAAAAGAAAATGTTTTCATAATCAGTTGAATGTTCTGTAACAATTAGATGCATTTGGTCTTATAAAGCAATGCGTGCTTTATAAGCGAAGCTTTGTCTGAATTTGGTGCTGGGAATGTTAAATGGAGCAAAGCAGCCACAAAGCCTTTAGTTGCCTATTAACTCCCATAGTGCTTTTTCGGTTAACAGGGAGATTGCCGCACCAGAGAAGAGGCAATGATATTTGGCGTTGGACTCTGTGACAATGGATTTATGCACCATGGTAGGGATTTTTTACCCTGGGAGCTTACAGATGTATTTCATCACTTTGGTTCTTAGGATACTGGAACACCCAGTGCTGCAGTGAGGTCGTTTGGAGATAAGCCAGCAAGACTGTCTGGGTCTTGCTATGGGTTCAGGTTGGGTCATCACAACTGCATTCAGTTTCACTGCTGGTGCCTTTCCTATGTCTAATTGCTGTTATTTACCCATTGCCATGACTTCTATCCTATTTTTCTAGCCTATGCTGATTCTAGAGGAGCAATGACTTGAGTTAGAAGTTTTTCTGTTTTGTTTTGTTTTTAAGCTTGTAAACCTCTTTGAGACTATTTCAGATTAGACTTGTGGTTTTATTTTGAATGCCAGTATGTATTAGAGTGACTAAATGACAGCATATGTGGTTGACTATTTACTGTTATTTTTAAGAAAAAATGGTTAAAATTACCTCAGAGAACAAAATTATAGGTCTCTAGGAAAAAATTATTTTTGATAACTAAATGTTAATTTTCTTTCTTGTTTGATGATTTCAAGTAAGTCATCACAAAACCTCTTTCTGTTGTGCCCTGGGGTGACTTCAAGTAAGTCATCAAACAAGAATTTTTAAATAAAGTTCTTAGATTTATCAGGGTAATAAGAGTAAGCTTTTCCTATTTGTAACATCGTATAGGATCCATAAACCCAATCCAAACAGTCATCTCTTTTCTTTTCTTTTTTTTTTTTTTTTTTTTTTTTTTTTTTTGAGACAGGGTCTCACTCTGTCACCCAGGCTAGAGTGCAGTGGTGTGACCTCAGCTCACTACAACCTCTGCCTCGTGGGTTGAAGTGATTCTCCCACCTCAGCCTCCGGAGTAGCTGGGACTACAGGTGCATGCCACCACATCTAACTAATTTTTGTATTTTTTGGTAGAGACAGAGTTTCACCAAGCCAGGCTGGTCTCGATCTCCTGACCTCAAGTGATCTGCCTGCCTCAGCCTCCCAAAGTGCTGGGACTATAGATGTGAGCCACTATGCCTGGCCTCTTTGAAATTATTAATATAATATGCTTATAAAGATATATTTGATAGCACTTACACCTATTTGTCAGTTACTTTCAGAATATCTTTACATTTTTATGAATAAGGAAGTACAGCAAAGGTTACAGTGATTTTGAGAAGATCCATGGTTATCATTTTTTGGGGGTAAATTCCATCCTGTTTCCCTATCTCCAGATCACTCTGTGAGTTGTCCTGGAGAAATATTGGTCCTTGAAGAACAAACTATGAATGGAAGAAATTGTATCATGTTAGAGGATTAAACCTATAATATCAAGCTGAAAACCTGCAAAAGTTTCAATTTTTTTTTTCTTTAAAGTACCAACACACAGTAATTTTATCTTAGAGTTTATTACAAAATGTTGAGTTACATCAAAAGTTTTTCATACAAAAGTCTGTGGGTAAAGCATGAACAGTGTGGCTCATGCCTGGCTTTGTTGATGCCCTATTATGCTCCTTTTAAAAGACAGTTTGGTGGAGGGAAACAGCTGTAGCAGAAACGTTGAGTGAGCTTTGGGAAAATGCTTAGATCATTAAGTCAATCTAAAATAGGTTCTGAGCTAGGCGCAGTGGCTCATGCCTGTAATCCCAGCACTTTGGGAGGCCAAGGTGGGAGGATTGCTTGAGCCCAGGAGTTCAAGACCAGCCTGGACAATATAGCAAGATCCCGTCTCAACAAAAATGTAAAATAATAACAATAAAATAGATTCTCACTTCTATTGCTAGTTATGGCTTCTGTTTTTTTTAAATTTGTGGTTGATAATTTTATTTGTTAACTCATGTTGCCATCCAGTCTTTCAACCAAAGATCAATAAAGCCATTCATCCAGTCAACAATTATTTGTTGGAACTCTGTAAAAATAATGAAACCAAATAGCTGTCCCTTTTGACTGCTTACTATACGCCAAGTTATTTATAGTTATTACCTCATTTTGGTTTTATGCAACAATATGTAGAAGATTTTATTGCTCCCACTTTACAGATGAGGAAACTGAAACTCAGAGGGATTAAGTAACTTTCTTATCTCACTTCCAGACCTAGAATTTAAACTCAGGCCTGTCTGATCACAAAACCTAACTTTTTCTGCTGTGCCCTGGGATCACTTTCTTTTAGTCTCTGGCTCAGTGAATCAACCTTCAAGGTATTAAGGACAGATAAATAAGAAATAGAGAACTTTTTTCTTGTAAAGTATCTTGACAGCTGTCAGGATCTCACTGAATACAAATTTTTCGTATCAGTATTTAGCCTTATTTTTAAAAATACTAACAAAACATAAACTTTATTTCATCAGTGCATTCCAAGAATCTTAGGGGATTTGGGGGAAAATACTAATGTTCAGATAAGGGGGAAAAACCAGACCTTTTAGAAATAATGTTATTTGAGAATATTGCTTTTAAACAGAAAAGAAACACGAATTCGTGGAAACTAAAATCACATTTCACCCAGAAGACATATTTCTGGTTTGAAGTGTTGGAACAAAAGTGAACACAATGGGAGTTGTTCACACACAGAAGGCAACACTTAACCCACTTGAATTTTCCCATGATTGTGTGAGATATTAAAAACATGCTTAAAATGTTTACTACAAATTGAAAACACCATAAATTTCTATGTTTTGGATTCATGCATTTTTTTGATTCATTATAATCTTTTATTTAAATTTGGATTTTAATCTGGAAAGCGAAGGACTTGGTTAAATTTTAAAAAGTCAGCCTTAGAAGAAATACTGTTTATTTTAAAAAATTCAAAATCCTGTAGGTAAAAGTAATTGAAAGGAGACATTGGCTCGAGATTATAGAAATAGAAAAAAACAAACAAAACAAAACCCAAGGCTACTTGTGAATGTAACTAGTCCTAGGAGTATAAAATTGAGGTTATGGGTGCGGGTATTAATTTATAAATGTCACTGCTATTCAAAATGAGTTCGATTTTTGAATTAGCTGAAATAAGTTGAATCTCTGTTTTTCTGTAGTCCTTGAAAAAAGCGAATTCAAAGATGAACCCCTACTTTTCCGGTTTTTTTCGGATGAGGAAATGGAAGGATCAAATATGAAACATCGACTTATGAAACATGACTTAAAAGTTGTGGAAAATGTTATAGCTAAGTCATTATTGGTAAGTTTATTGACATGTTATATAAGTTTTCTTCTTGATTATAGACACTAGTAGAAGACTGCGTTAAACATGTTTGATGGTGATGCACCTTACTTCGCTCTGTTAGACTTGTAATTTTTTTCATAGTTGCTTTATCAATAATGTTAATATTTTGCATTTCAGATTAAATCCAATGAAGGCAGCTATGGCTTTGGGCTAGAAGACAAAAATAAAGTTCCAATAATAAAGTTGGTAGAAAGGGGATCTAATGCTGAGGTAATGTAAATTAGAATTTAATTTAAATGTGTTGTCATGACATAAAAATAGAGAAATTCTAAACAAACTGAAATCTGCCTTTAAAGATAATCAGCCTTGAAATTATCCGTATTGAACATAATGTCTCTGGATAATCTTACTCACAGGGTCTACTGAATACCTTTGGGATTAGCAGCAGCTGAGTCCTGTCTGGCCACTCGGGGATAATAGGGGCTGGGAGATGGTGGGTATTCTATAGCAGCCGTCCCCAACCTTCTTGGTTCCAGGGACTGGAAACCTTCTTGGTTCCAGGGACTGGTTTCGTGGAAGACAATTTTTCCACGGGTGGAGGGTGGGGGATGGTTTGGGGATGAAACTGTAGCTCCTTAGATCATCAGGCATTAGAGTGTCATAAGGAGTGGTCAACGTAGATCCCCCGCATGCTCAGTTCACAGTAGGGTTCACGCTCCTATGAGAATCTAATGCCACCACGGATCTGACAGGAGGTAGAGCTCAGGCTTTATGCTCACTCGCCCGCCGCTCACCTCCTGCTGTGCGTCTGGTTCCTGTCAGACCTTGGACCCATACTGGTCTGCAGCCTGAGGACTGGGGACCCCTGTTCTAGAGCTCTTCAACTGTGAATTTCTTGACTTTCTTGGAGGCCAAGTGGCTCATTCTTTGTTCCTGGAGCTTCACTAATCACAGACTCCAACCTGGAGCCCCACGGAGACTGCATAGGGTAGCACTGTATTATGCATGGCAGATGGTTCTTCTTTCTGTCAAGAGTCGTGTCTTCTGTTTTCCCATCACCGTTGACAGTCTTTTGTGTGAGTATAACTTTCATCACTGAAGGACATGTTTTCTCATTGGATTAATGCTCCTGATGTTCTCTCACTTCATCAGCCTTTTTTTTTTTTTTTTTTTTTTTTTTTTTTGAGACAAAATCTCCCTCTGTCACCCAGGCTAGAGTGCAGTGGTGTGATCTCGGCTCACTGCACTGCAACCTCTGCCTTCTGAGTTAAAGTGATTCTCCTGCCTCAGCCTCCAGAGTAGCTGGGATTACAGGCCCATGCCATGAAGCCCAGCTGATTTTTTTTTTTTTTCTTTTTAATAGAGATGGGTTTTACCATGTTGGTCAGGCTGGTCTCAAACTCCTGACCTCAAGTGATCTGCCCATCTCAGCCTTCCAAAGTTCTGGGATTACAGGCATGAGCCACTGCACCTGGCAATTTTGCCAGCCTTTTAAACAAAAAACTACTGATCATTCGTTCATTCATTAATTCATTAATTCATTCAGAAGTACTCATTTAGTGCCTGTTATATACTCAGCAGTGTTCCAGGCTCTGGGAATACAGCAACAAACAAGACACAAAATCCCCCACCCTCATAGACCCTACTTTTCAGTGCTATAGCCCAAGTATATCTAGTTTAAAGTGTCCTCACCTTGGTGCCCCTGGGTGGAAGATACTTAATCCTCAAGCAAACTTCTCAATATTTAGATCTTTAATGAATATGAAAATTAACAAAGTATGGTATTTATATTTGAACCTGTTTAAAGTTAGTGGTAAACTGCCACCCATCCTCCTATCTGCTAATGCCAAAGGTCTCTGTTTTATCAAAACACAAGTTCATGCAAGACAAAGCTTTCTGTACAGCACACTAATTTCAAACAAAATAACTCTGATTGTATGCACTGTTAGTGGACCTGGCCAACTAATGACCATTTGTAGTAATTGTCTATGAGAAGGAAATAGTTTCTCCCAGGGGTTTTCAGAGGATGTTCTTAGAGCACAGCTGCATCTGACTATGCCGCTAATAAAATGCCCCCTCTCAGGTTTTCATCATTTAGCTGACAACCAAAACAGCAGGTAGTTTTTAGGCAGTAAGGCTGGTTGAGAAGTGCATGCTGGTTGGTGTGGAGGGATAATATCTTCCTTGTCCTCTTTTCAGCAGCTTGCACTGTTGACAGTTCTGATGGTTGGAGCTCTCTTTGGATTCCAGGCTCCCTTTCTCCCTTGCCACTTGAACTATGTCAGACTAGAGATGCATATTTGGGTGTCATTGATGTAGATACAGAAGTTGACACTTTCTGCGTTAATTGGCTATAGGTGGAAAACACAGTAAAAAAACTAACCTGGAATTTGATTATAGTTAAAAGGATGAAATAAGCTAAAGAACAGTGAAATATAACAGAAGAGAGGAGTATGATATTAAATCAGGGAGGGAAATGGGGATAATTTTGGTAAAGTTCTGTGTTCAAATTTAAAACTAGGCCAAAGAGAATGATAACCGTGTTATCTCATCCTCAGTTCTGCTTTGTAAATTTGTATAAAAACACTGCAGGTGTGTTAAAATGTCAAAATCTCTAAGCTCTGAAAGTTTTCATATTCTGATTTTGTGAAAAACTCAGATTTCTTATTAAAATATACTTTGACTTATTTTTTGTAATTTCTCTCTTAGATGGCTGGCATGGAAGTCGGGAAGAAGATTTTTGCTATTAATGGAGACCTAGTTTTTATGAGACCTTTCAGTGAAGTGGACTGCTTCCTGAAATCATGTTTAAACAGCAGAAAACCTCTAAGAGTTCTTGTGAGCACGAAGCCAAGAGAGTAAGTTGTATGATTTATGTGTGATTTTTTTTTAAAGTTATACATAGATAAGTAAAACAGAAGAGATAACTAAGTAAATGCTTAGAATTAAGCATCTCATTGCATGGAACATTTGAACCTAACCAGTATCACTAATACTGGTTTACAGATGATGGGAAAAGCTACATTGCTTATGATGCTAAAATAAGTGTTACTTGAATCCTGTAGTTTTAGTAGAAATAATGCTTTTCTTTTGCTGCCCAAATTTTCCTAGTCTGGGTTGAACTGGATTTTACTATAAGTGAAGAAAACTAAACTAGTAGAACATTTGAGAATAAAGAACTGTGTTTCTCCATGTTCAGCTATAAGAATTTCTGGTGCTGTCAAGTGGTTAGATACCATTTGTAATTCAACACTCATAAGAGATGCCAAAAGACTGTAAGATAATCCATGCTTGCATGTGCTTAGTAATTTGTCCATTTCTTTAAAAAATTCTATTATCTATCTACCTATGATTAGAAAAAAAGTTATGTTTATTATAGAAAATGTAGAGAATATAAATGCTTCTAAAGGGAGACATATTTTTTTCTTACAATATCACCCATAAATAGCCATTGTTATTCTTTTGAAATTAAGTATTAACTGAAGTTTTTAAAGTATTGGTACACGTATACACAATCAGGTACCCGCAAAATGACAGCATGCTCTGTATGCTACTTTTTAGTAACATACCGTGCATATACTTGCAAGCCATGGGCTTTTCTTGTGCAAATCATTTCCATCAATGGTTCAGTATTTCCTTATCAGATTCACCTTGAATTGTTTAACCAATTAATTAATTGAGATAATAGGTACAAAGTACTTAGCATAATATATAAAGATTATTGTTTAAATTTTACTTGTATCATTTGTCAATCATGATAAGCAACTTCATTAGTTTTAAAGCAAATGAAGTTTAGCACTTCAAAAACAAGATTTTTTAAATTTTAACTACCTATTACAATACAAGTATTCTTACCTGCCTTAAATATATTTTAATATGTAAAAATACATATTTATATGTAATATGTTTAAATACTATGTTATATATATTCAGGAATAGCTGGATGTACTTCTGTGGTGTTTATCTTAAGAGGCAAAGTGCAGTGCAGTGGGCTGGGTTCTCCCTAGTGAGTCTCTTCAAGGCAGTGTGAATTCATTAAATTAGATGCTTTAGCTTCTACCAATAGTTTACAAAGAGGTCTGAAAGAGTGAGCATGACACTCACTTTTTATTAATGTAGGAAGACTGGGCTAGAGGGCAGCAAAGAAGCACAGCAGTGTCTTCCCTCTGAACCTTATTATGGTCTGTTCCTCTCCCTTTATTCAACTCTGCCTAGGAGAAGACTGTCCTGGTTGCCCACCTCCTGACACTTTGAGGGCATTTAAAAGGAAGAAGACAGTCTGGAAAGGAATAAGGGAGTAGCTTTCAAAGCAATCATTAGGTCTCCCTAGGGCTCCCCCAGCCCCCGCCCCCCGCCGATTTAAACCTACGAATACTGGTCCACTGCTCAGAGACATTGCAACAGTTAGAGACTTCGAGGCCATCAACTTCAAAATTGGATAAATAGGAGCAAATCCTCAGTCGTAGACTTAGTTGCTAGATGAGCAGAATAGGAATCTGTGTCTTCTGACTCTTCTTAGTGTTTGTTGTGCTGTGTCTAGAACTCTAGATTCCAGATTCAAGCTTCTCTTTTACTACTTGCTAGCTAAGTGTATAACTTCATGTCCTCATCCATAAAATGGGGATAAGAGTACCTGTGCCATGGAACTGCAAAGAATGTTGAATAAAACTAGGTTTGTAAAGAACTTAGTGAAGTATCCAGTACATAGTAAGTGCCCAGTGATGTTGTATATGATGCTGTTGTCTTCTCATCTTATGTTTCATTGCTACTTTATTGTATCAAGAGCATATTTTACATTGTATAGCATACTCATTTTTTTTTTGAAGATAGCATACTAATTCTTAAAAGTTTGTTTGAAATAAATAACTTTTCCTTTATGTCCTTATTCTGATGTATGAGTTCTATAAATCACTGTCATATTTTCTTACAATAGCTTCTTGGAATTTAAGTAGTATCCCATTTTTGAGGAAAAGGGAAAAATATGAGAGGTAAATGCAAAAGAATTTTCTTTTGATTCTAGCTATACTTCATACTTGATAACATCAAGGGATTTTTCAAAAGACTTTGTAGCAGATTATTTAGTACACTTATTTTCTGTAGGAAATAGAACATCCCTCTTCTATAAACGTAATTCATTTTTAATAGGGAATATAATGTTCTCACCAGGGAAACATGTTCTCTAAAGATCATTTAACTAGAGGGGTTCCAAAATTTGGACCAAAATGCATGTCATGTTATTTTGTACAATTTTGATTAAGGAAAAAGCAATAATTCTCTTAAATATTAGAGTCAGCCTTCCGTGACAATGTTAGAAGGATAGAAAAACCTTGCTCAGAAAGATTGAGAGGCCACTGTGAATTACTCAAAATCCAAAAGCAACAATAATTCACCATGGCCTGAAAGTTCTATGTTGTTTCAGCAGAAGTGAACTCTCATTCGTAATATATGGAAGCATGAACTGCTTCTGTTTTTGTTTCAGACTCACCAGAATATGTATTCATTCCCTTTTTCTTTCTTTGGTCAGTTATCTTTCATTTTCAAGTGTAACTCTGACAAACACTGATAATTATGTGTTATTCAAAGGAAATGAATACAGCCCTATACACCAAAAACTATTTAATTAAGGATAAAGGATACATTAATTCTGTGACCTCGATCCTACATACATACAGATAACTTCATAGTGTATAACCTAATTTATAATTTTAAATATTAAACTCTCAAGTTTTCCGAGAGCAGAAAATCTTCATTTCTATCCCTGAATGCCTGCCTAGGTTATATTTGAGATCGCAGTGCCAGCCTCTCTATCTTAGGCCTAAATGTGGCCTATGGCTTTCTGAAGTGTTTGAACCCTTAGTTTTGCTCAAACTCTCTCCCACAGTGATTTCATAAGCTGCAGTTAAGTCCTGCTGTATCTACCTTCAGACTGTGTTTAATATGCCCTTGAAGTGCTGCTGACATTTATTTTATGATTAACTCATCTTTTGGGAAACACGTTTGTATCTTGGGCATCAAGGGCTATCTATCACAATTTATTGCATTGTATTCATTTCTTTTTGTTCCCGGCTGCAATATTATACTCGTATTGTTATGATGTTCCCTCGCATCTTGAGCTCTGTGCTTTTCATTGTTGCTATCTGATTTCTGGCTTTCTTCTGTGGAGTATGTTATTTATGAGTGCCAAATTGGACATCCCTGACTGGTTTGCCGTGACAGCTTACTCAAGTTTTCCATCTCTTCGTAATCTTTTTTTTTTTTTTTTTTGATGTAGATTCATTGGAATGATTTCTTCTCTTATTCACATTTGTCTTCTGATGTATTATTCTTTTAAACATTCATTGTGTAAATACTAAAGTGAATTATTTTCTTAAAATATTTTGATACCGTGTTTGACAGATCTGTTCTTTATAACTAGCTCTTCCCTGTTCTTTGATAAAGCTCCCAGTAGGTAGAAATGTATTAACTCTGTATTTCTGTTATATTAATTTTTATAAAGAATTTTATAGGTCCCTCTTTTTTTCTTTGTAACAGTAAACTAAAGAGAAAAGTTTCTGTTTTACTAAGCACCTATGTAGCTCATAGCACAGCACAGGGCAACTTACCAAGATGATTTCTTTTTCATTGCCACAGATACCCTGCAAAATAACTTTTAACAATCTTATCCTTCTGTGAAATTTTCTGTGTCAGAGTAGTTAAGGAGCTTATCCAAGTTATCCGGCTACAAACTGACTACATGAAGATTCAAGGGTAGATTTAAGCAGGTGTGGTGGCTCACACCTGTCATCCCAGGACTTTGGGAGGCTGAGGCTGGAGGATCACTTGAGTCCAGTAGTTTAAGAGGAGCTTGAGCAATGTAGGAGACCCTGTGTTTATGAAAAAAATAAGGTAAAATAACCAAGCATGGTGTCACCTTGTGCCTGTAGTCCCAGTCATTTGGGAGGCTGAGATGGGAGGATCACTGGGACAGAGAGATTGAGGCTGCAGTGAGCAGTGATCAAACCACTACACCCCAATGTTCCTTTTTCAGGCTTTACTATGTAACGACTGTGTTCAGTTTAGAAACTCTGTATTGCATGAGGTTGGGGACCACGTTAGTCTCCAAGGATTTCTAGCCCAACATCTTTCACACTGTAGATCCTCAATATGTATTTATAGAGAAGTGTGAAGGTGTACATGATGATTATTTCAGCCAGTTTTGATTCTTGCACTTCATTTTACCTTATTTTCTAATCAATTTAGGACAGTGAAAATTCCAGATTCAGCTGATGGACTTGGCTTCCAGATCCGAGGATATGGCCCTTCCGTTGTGCATGCTGTAGGAAGAGGTAGGAAATTCATCTTGCAGGGAAGCAGCTTTCCAGCAGGTTTGGGATGTGCCTGACAGAACAGGAATGTGTTTAAAACAGGCAGAATCATATTGTTATGGTTCTCAATTATATTTTCACTGTATTAACTCAATGGTAGCACATTCCAGAAACATTAAAAAAACTAAAAAATTCTAAGGCCTGTTTATCATTGTTAAAAATTTGATATAAGAATGATGCCTAAATCTCACTTTTCTGAATCCTTTAGTTTATCCAAAGAATATAATAAATTTAAGATTTTCTATTTGTATTTTTCTTGATTTCAAGTAATTGTTTTTCTTTGTCAGTAATCCAAAGTTGTGGGTTTTCAGGTTTAAAGCTGATCTGTGGACTTTATAACCTATTGCTATATACTTCCTTCAGGTACTTCTATAAACCGTGGTTAAAATTCATCATAAGATGCATTTTAAATTCAATAATTTTAGTGACTAAAAAGTTATGTTTATATTTATTCTTTTTTGTTTGATTATTGACATCTCTTGTTATCATATGTATTTTTTAAATTTTAAATTGGACACTAGTAATAATTGAAGGAAATAACTCTCAGATCCCACATTGCTAAACATAGTAAATAACTTGAGTCTATAGCAAGAAGTGTCACTATTAGCATAAGAAATCATGTGTTTATCTAGCAAAAGACATACATGCTTTTTATTACTAAAGAATATAAAGTATCTTGATGTGATCACCCAAAACTTTGGCAAGAAGATTTTAAGAGGGCATTTTTATCAGAATCAAATTATCAAGAACATGTTAGCTAGACCTTTGTTATAACATTACTTTCATTATTGTATGTATGATTAAAAAAATCTAATTTCAGGAACCTGTTTTTTCTCTCAGACTTCTAAAACGTGCAGATGGATAGACAGTTGAAACCTTCTCAATAACTCATTAAATATTGTCAAACTGAAATGGGATATTGAGACACCAAATATCTTCTGCATTTTCACGAAGCCAAAAAGGAATAATTCTTGTTAATAGTGCTATAAAATAGCTGAAAGCCTGAGTGAATCAAGCTGTACCTCTTCGCTTATTACAATGTCATTTAAAGAGCAAGGTTCTATCTTTGGAGCTTAGTGATGGGGTTGGCCTACATCTGGTTTCTGTGCTTTTTGCTTCTGAAGAGTACAAGACAGAAATGCTCAAGTGCTTTCTCTTTCAGATGTGTATGAAACGAAAAGATATTTGGTTATTTTTTGGCACTGTAATTTTGCCACAAGAAAAAGAGATTTCTCATGTGGGTCACTGCAGTCACGCTTGCCAGCATCCCCAGGCTCCCCTGGCCCCCACCCTCAGCTGCATCCAAGCTACTGCACTTAAGCCTTGCATCAGCCTAACCACGTCCTCTCTCTTTCTCCCTTGTAGCTAGAAAAACCATCATGGTTATTGAATTAGCTTCTCCCAGTTCTTCTACTGGGCACATATTACTACTCAGCATTTTTTAAAATGTGTCCCTGATGAGTTTTTTTTCACTCCTCAAAATTGCTTCCTATATCCCAAGATGAACTTGTTCCTACTTTACAGACAAATTCAGCTTTTCAGACATGAAGCCCTTGGAGTCTTCCATTTATAGCAAGGTTGAGACTCTTAGCCAAGGCAAGGACTTCACAGTCCGGCTCTATTCAACTCTCCAATCCTGTCTCTTCCAGCCACTCCCATTCTAAGCTCACACAAACAGAACAGCTTGGATGCTTGCAAGTGGCCAGGTGATTTCTGGAAGCAATGCCATTTTTCAGGCTGTTCTTTCTGCTGATAATTTTCCATTTTCCCCTAAGACTCAATTCAATGCAGAAAACCACTTAACATTTCTAGGAGTGAATTTTATGGGGACTAAGAAGAAATGCAAAGATAAATTCTTGAATGTAAATTATTTTCTTAGAGATGTTTAATAATTTCTTTATGAGGGACATTGGTCACAAAAGAAGTCTCTTCTAACATATTTATAAGTTTGTAATCATTTGTATTAGTTATTTGCATTGTATTCATTACACATGTTTATTAATGGTACTTTGTTAATATTGATTTGATGACACTATCAACAATAATTGGAAGGTTCTGAGAAACTGTAGCTCACTGGTTAGGATATGTTACTTCCATATTTGAATCTGTATCAATGCAAACAAAATGACTGGATGAGTGATGTTATCTCATTCATTCTGTTCTCTACTAATTCTCCTGTTTCTGACTTTTTGTATATATCTCAAACTCTTATTTTTCTTGGAAAAACCAGTCCAGTCATAGTTGCTCATTGACTTGATTTTTCTCTGAAGGATTTTTGTTTTTATGTGCATGTTAAATTGTTGTCATTTTAAAAAACTTAAGTGAATACTATTTGAATATTTAGAAATATTGTAGAATAATGGAAGATAAGGAAGGCATATGTTTCTGGTCTTCTCATTTTGCCATTATATATGCATATTTAGAAAGACTGACTAGACATTTGGAAGGAAAAAGAACTGATTAGTATTATAAAGGTCACTTTGCAACATCCCTTCAAACTAATTCTTAGGGAGGTGAGAAATATTCTGTTGATCACAGTTTGAAAGTTAAGTTAAAAAGCAGAAAAGTGTTGAGAGGGCATTGCTCTCAGAACCAAGTTTATCAAGATTATACTAGGTAGACCTTGATCGTATTTTAAAATTGCTTCCATAATTGTATGTATCATACAAATGAATCTTATTCCTGAAATTAGTTTTTGGTTATTTTCCCATTTGTATTTAAAGGGACTGTGGCTGCAGCAGCTGGCCTTCACCCTGGACAGTGCATTATCAAGGTGAATGGAATCAATGTAAGCAAAGAGACACATGCCAGTGTCATTGCACACGTTACAGCCTGCAGGAAGTACAGGCGGCCAATGAAGGTAAGTGGCCCTTCGGGTAATCTGGATCTGAGTGACTACTTGCATAAAGACATAAGGGGCGAGGTGGGATAGTGCCAGAGATGTTTGTGGTTTCCAATTTTAAGTTTAAAATTAAACGCAGCATTATATATCTCATAATGATTGCTTTATCTGCATAATTAATTATAATTGATCGTGTTTAAATGGTTACATTTTATTATTACAGTACTGCCATCTGTTTAAAAAGTGATCTGGGGTACTTTCATTTTCATTGAGATACGAGTTTTATCAAATGAAATCCAAAGGTTTGAACTGTTTTCTTGGCCCTTGTGATTGCTTTAGAATACATAATGATCATTGTGTCTGTGTCTGTATGTATGAACCATAAATACTTATACTCTTTATTAGAAGACTTCTGTGAAAAAATAAAAATTATGGGTTTTATAAGGTCTGTGATTGATTCTGAGGTATATTTACTTAGGTAGCTGGATTTAGCTCTTAAAGGAAAATACCAAAATGTATTTAGGGAACTGTGTTTATCTCTTAAAGGAAAATACCAAAATGTACTTGGCGTTATCTAAAATTGTAAAACACTATCCTTTGATCTACAAGTGCCACAAAAAACTAAAATTAGAATCATAATTCATAAGCAAAGCTATTATCTTATGAAGAAAATGTGAGTATTGGCATATAAGAGAAAACTCCTGCAATTTAATCAGCTAGATGCAGGCAGAACTTTACAGGAGAAGCCTGTATTTTCCTGTCATGCATAATGAAGTATTCATTTCTGGATCTGAGGATGTGACTGTCTCCAAACCCGGAAGATGAATGGCCATTTTCTCATAAGCCATTGCTGATGGCCTGCAAAACACTGAATCCACATGAAAGTAGGTGATCAGTTTTACTTAATAAGAAGGTCAGATCTAGCATAGCAAATTGGAAGTTATACATGGGCTCATAGGTTACTCTGGTTGATAGTAGCTTGATAAATATTTGTTGAACTATATTATAGAATGAATGTTTAAAGTCTCCTCTGAAATGATCAAATCTTTTCTCTTCTACCAGAATGTTAACAAGCAGACAGATCAATTTGAATTTCATTTCTTTTTATTTTCCCTGCCTACCATCTTATAGAGGTGTTGATCAGTGAAATAATTAAAGAAAAGCAATAAATGGACAGAAAAATGCACTAACACGCTCTTCCAGATATCCATTGCCGCAAAATAGACCACTCCAAAACTTAGTGGCTTAAAACAATGATAATGGACTATTTGTCTTGATTCTATGGGGCAGCTGTGGGGTGGTTCCTATGAGGTTACTGACGTGGCTGCATTCTGCTGGGACCCGAGTGGGCACCTTTGCTTCCCCTGTCTGAGGCCTCGGTTTCCATGGGGCAGGTCACCCTCCACCTCTCTTTCCAGTCTCTAGCAGGGTTTTTTTTTCTGCATGGTGTCTGAATTTTAAGAGGGAACATTACAAGTGATAAACCTGCTTAGACTGTGCTTGCTAGTATCCCTTTGGACAAGTCAAATCGTGTGGCCAAGCCCAGGGTCAATGTGGGAAACTAAGCAATGTGGCTCGTTGGTGGCCACAACAGGGCACCAAGATGTAATGGAATGATCAAATATTAATTAGCATTTTAGTGATTTGTAGCAATATAGTAATTAGGCACACTTGAGAAGCTAATACAAAACAAATAGATAATACATATTGTATCATACTTCAGTAATGCAGTTTAATTTGATTTAACATCTTATCTAGAAAATCTATAAACCTTAAAGTAATGCAACTCTTGAAGCATTTGTTTGAGAGTCAGCTCATCTCTCTCATTTCTCTAAAGGAGACTGGAACTGCTGTTAAAATATAGGATAATTTTTAAGGAAATTGCCCTTAAAAATAGGATGATTTTTTTTATTTGGAAGGATTAAAAGATAGTTGACCAATGAGATGAATGATGTCCTTCCAATTTTCATTTTTGTTTGATTCTAAAATAGCAGTAAATGTATTAGAATATATCTGACTATTAGGAGAACATGTAAATGATTTGTACCATTATAGATAATTGATTCATCAGACAACTGTCCATCTCACAATTGTTTTATTTTGCTGTCTTGTTAATAAGAGATGGGGTCTCACTACGTTGCTCAGGTTGGTCTTGAACTTCTGGGCTCAAGCAATCCTCCCATCTCAGCCTCCCAAAGTGCTGAGATTACAAGTATGAGTCACCATGCCCAGCCACATTTGATTATTTTAAAATGTGATTTATAACTTAATTAAGATATACTTGAAACATTTAAGTAAGACATTTGGGAATATATCCTATTTAAAAACATACATCTTTAGAACATATCTTGGAAGATAAAACTTGAAGCTTTAAAAAGTCAGTTTGTTAGGCCAGGTGTGGTGGCTCCCGCCTGTAATCCCAGCACTTTGGGAGGCCAAGGCAGGTGGATCACCTGAGGTCAGGAGTTTGAGATCAGCCTGACCAACATGGAGAAATCCTGTCTCTACTAAAAATACAAAATTAGCCAGGCGTGGTGGTGCATGCCTGTGGTCCCAGCTCCTTGGTTGGCTGAGGCAGGAGAATTGCTTGAACTAGGGAGGCGGAGGTTGTGGTGAGTCGAGATTGTACCATTGCACTCCAGCCTGGGCAATAAGAGGGAAACTCCATCTAAGAAAAAAAGAAAAGAAAAGAAAAGAAAAGAAAAAAGAAAAGAGAATAAAATAGAAGAGAAGAGAAGAGAAGAAAGGAAAGAAGAAAGAAAGAATGTTTGTTAAACAATATAATTGTCCTTGAGTTTTTATTAGTTTCTGATGTTAATTGTATTTCTCTTTCAAATTTTACTATTTTTAAAGAAGCTAGAGGAATAAATAAGGTCAAGTCTCCTTTTGAAGCAGGTTTGTGAAATGGGCATGCATTTTCGGAAGCACTACTACCTCTGAGATTTCTTTCCCTCCTCATTTCCAGCAAGATTCCATACAATGGGTTTATAATAGCATTGAGAGTGCTCAAGAAGACCTTCAAAAATCTCACT
This sequence comes from Rhinopithecus roxellana, assembly GCF_007565055.1. Classification (NCBI taxonomy): domain Eukaryota; kingdom Metazoa; phylum Chordata; class Mammalia; order Primates; family Cercopithecidae; genus Rhinopithecus; species Rhinopithecus roxellana. Next base: position 132,863,578 of record NC_044557.1, on the reverse strand, counting down.
CCAAGCCCCCTGGAGATGAAGCAGGGGATGCTTTTGACTGTAAAGTAGAAGGTAGGTTTCCTCTTTTCCTCTTCATATGCTTATGGTGTTCTTTTCCACTGTGCCTGTGCCTACTCCCAAATATTGAAGGTCCTGTACGTGTTGAAGCCACATTCTTAAGTCATTATCACCAAACAGATGTCTGTCAAATGCATAAGTAATAATAGCTAGTAGCTGGCAAATTCTATTTGTTAGGCACTTTATGAAGTATTGTTATGGACTACCTCACTTAGTCATCAAAAAAGAACATCTCATAAAATGGAAATGAGTATCATCATTCTTTTTTGAGGGGAGAAAACACTAAAGCCTATATAGGTTAAGGGACTTGCTCAAACTAGTTAAGTAGTAGAGTGAGGATTCAAACCCAGGTTATTATGTGTTTCCTTGTTTCGGAGTTTCAGTGTTGTTTAGACCTGACCTCCAGTGTGCCTCACAGAGCAGCAGTGTCAACATTGCCTGGGAGCTAGACTGAAATGCAGAATCTCAGTTGTACCCCAGATCTACTGAATCAGAATCCTCATTTTAACTAGATTTGATTTGTGTGCATATTAAAATTTGAGAAGCCCTGATCTAGAAGATTCTTTTTTTACTTTTACTGTATTCTAACATTGACAGTAAGGAAAGGAGCAAACTAGTAGTGTGAAAATGAGAGAGAAAAAGAGACGGAGAGAGAGAGGGATCTTTTGATAAGGACAGTTATCAGTTCTGTTTCCTCAATGGAGTAAACCAGCAAATGGCTCTATTCAGTGGCTTCTTTACCAAGGGTGACTGAGGCAATTACATTTATGTCTGCAATTGACAAATACCTTAAATTATTGTTTCAAAACTTTTTCACAGAAGCCCATGAATCACCTCTTATATTTTCTTGGTGTCTTTCCACTCATTATTGGTGGATGTCTCTGGATATTTTTTATTACACTTTTAGGTTCCTCCCAATCAGCACAGGTGGAGAAGAATTACCTGTTCTGAGGTGTTTTCATTCACAACCCTTCTGACACCCTATGTGTGTGGGGTTTTCCCCATACCAACCAGTTCCCCAAATCTCCTAACACCAACTGGGTGTCCTGCAATTCATCTCAGTTGTAAAGCCAGGCGTTAGCACAGACACACAGGTTAGGGGATCAGTCCCACAAGGTTGCCCCCATTTCAGGTGCCTGTTACATGTCCCAGGCTTTCACCTGTATTTCTGACCAATTGGCTATATATTCAGGGGGTTGCCACATCCCTTCCTCGGGTTCAGTTATTTGCTAGAACAGCTCAGGGAACCCAGAAACTTACAAACACTGGTTTATTATAAAGGATAAGAAATGAAAAACCTGATGAAGAGATAAATAAGATGATGTCTGGAAGAGTGCTGAGCACCGAGCTCTGTGGTGGGAAACTCTGTGAGGGGTTGGAGTGAGCCACCCTCCAGACATGCGGGTAAATTCATTCACTCAGAAGCTCTCCGATCCCTGTCCTTTAGGGATTTTTATGGAGGTTCCGTTCCTTAGACATGATTGATTAAATCATTAGCCATTGGTGACTGAACTTGAACTCTAACCTCTCTCCCCTCCCCGGAGGTTCAGGGGTGGGGCTGAAAGCTCCAGCCCCCTAATCGCATGATTGGTTACCCTGACAACCAGCCCCCATCCTGAGGCTAGCTGTGGGCTGACCAAGTGCCACCTCATTCACATAAACTCAGTTATGTTCTAAAGGGGCTTGTTATAAATAACAAAGACATTCCTGTCACCTCTATCACTCAGTAAAATCACAAGGATTTAAAAGCTTTATTTTAGGAATGAGGCCAAATACCTAGATACATATATTTCTTTCTTTCTTTTCTTTTCTTTCCTTTAATTTTCTTTTCTTCTTCTTCTTTTTTTTTTTTTTTTTTTTTTTTTTTCCGGAGTCTGTCTTTGTCACCCAGGCTGGACTGCAGTAGTGCAGCGGTGTGATTATAGTTGACTGCAGCCTCTAATTTCTGGGCTAAAGGGATCCGCCATCAGTTCCCTACCCCATCCAGTAGCTGGGACTACCTGCGCATGCCACCATGCCTGGCTAATGTTTTTGATTTTTGATAGAGACAAGGTCTTGCCGTGTTGCCCAGGCTGGTCTCAAACTCCTGAGCTTAAATGAGCCTCCCATTTGGCCTCCCTGACTGTTGGGATTACAGGCATGAGCCATGGCGCCCAGCATATGTTTCTTATTGTATATTCCCTATACACACTGATCATATGGGGGGTACTTAGGAAAAGCTATTTTCTCTGCACTCCTGGAAGGCCACTTGTTGGATGCTACCCAAGTCATGGGTGGTATCAGAAACATCTCAAATCATTGGAGCAATAAGGTTGTTATGGTAATATATAATATTTATCTAAAATAGGACAAATCTCAGGACCTTATTCTGAGGTTTATATTCCTAATTTGGAATAAATCAACCTTGGTGCCATGTTGAAAGGTAGATTGATTGCTGTAATGCTCTGGAAATTGATTTGTAGCTATTCTAGGACTTAGTTACTTTAAGATAAATCAATATTCTACTTTACTTATTTAATATTTACTGTTTATGCTATTTTCGGGCTTTGTCATTCTAAGTAAAGTAATATTCTAGTTTTGTTTATTTAATTATTATTAGGTTTCCCAGGAGTTTCTTACTTGAGATTTTAGGTATTTTTCACCAGCTGATGTACCTTATGTAGGCTAAAAAACTATAGGCAGACATTTTAGATGGAAATTTTATTATAGTGAACAATGAGAAATTTTCTCAATGAGCCCTCTCTGTAAGATGCTGTTTGGGAAACTGCAGGCACCCTGCCTGCCAAAATAAAATGATTCTTGCATCTCCTTTCTGCTTCTTCAATATGGCCTTCTTTATGGATTTTTTTCCTGCTTTGAGAAAATGTTCATACAACATTCAAGGCAGTTTTAGAAATCCTGACTTTAAGAAGTCATACATGTCTTTAATAAAAAAAAATTTATGTATAGTATTTATATTGGTATAAATAGGTAGACATATGGTCCACAGATTGAAGTAGATATACAAAGATAAGACTAGTCATGTTAGAGTGCTGAGGTGTGGATCACTCAAGCATATGCTTTTCTTGAAATGTTATTTTTTAAAATGTTAACAAGAATAGATGCTTCATTTAACACATCAGATTTAACCATCCCTTAAAGAACTCTTTAAAAATTATTTAAAGAGACACAAAATTATCTGAGGATATTAACAAACCCTTCGTGAATTTGCTGAATTACAATTGTCTTTATTCCAGAGGTTATTGACAAATTCAACACTATGGCCATCATTGACGGGAAGAAGGAGCATGTGAGTCTGACAGTGGACAATGTCCACCTGGAGTATGGTGTCGTATATGAGTATGACAGCACAGCTGGCATCAAGTGCAATGTGGTGGAAAAGATGATTGAGCCTAAAGGTTTCTTCAGCTTAACTGCCAAGGTAGGAGTGATGCTGAAGAAATAAGATTTTTTGTTCTAAATAAAGGAACTGAAATCCTCCCCCTCCTTCACTTAAAAAAACAAAAATAGCTATACATGTTGCAGCTGTCAGCTCATTCAAACTTCTTCTTCTTCTTTTTTTTTTTTTTTTTCTTTTTTTTTTTTTTTTTTTTTTTTTTTTTTTTTTTTTTTTTTTTGAGACGGAGTCTTGCTCTGCCACCCAGGCTGGAGTGCAGTGGCCGGCTCTCAGCTCACTGCAAGCTCCGCCTCCCGGGTTCACGCCATTCTCCTGTCTCAGCCTCCCGAGTAGCTGGGACTACAGGCGCCCGCCTCGTCGCCCGGCTAGTTTTTTGTATTTTTTAGTAGAAACGGGGTTTCACCGTATTAGCCAGGATGGTCTCGATCTCCTGACCTCATGATCCGCCCGTCTCGGCCTCCCAAAGTGCTGGGATTACAGGCTTGAGCCACCGCGCCCGGCCTTTTTTTTTTTTTTTCTTAAGACAGAGTGTCACTCTGTCACCCAGGCTGGAGTGCAGTGGTATGAGCTCTGCTCACTGCAACATCCGCCTCCCGGGTTCAAGCGATTCTCATGCCTCAGCCTCCCAAGTAGGGTAGGTGGGATTACAGGGAACACCACCATGCCCAGCTAATTTTTTTATTTTTAGTAGAGACGTGGTTTCATCATGTTGCCCAGGCTGGTCTCAAATTCCTGACCTCAAGTGATCCAGCCACTTTGGCGTTCCAAAGTTCTGGAATTACAGGCGTGAGCCACTGTGCCCAGCCTCATTCAATTTCTTATTTTTCTCCCCCTCCTCCACTATTTGGTATACATACAACTTCCTTTTATTGATCCTTTCAGAGCACAGTGTTAAGTTAGATGAAACCCTTGCTTAGGCAGGTGTTCATTGATATGGCAAGGACTTCAGCATTTATTAAGTTTGCTGTGTCTGTGAATTCATTATTGTGAATACAATTTAGATGGTTTTCATGACAGATGCTGCTTTTTTTTTAATGTACATAATCCTCTGAAGAGTATTCAAAGTCGTGAAATACATTATGAGAAATTTCAAATTTGGCAAGTGCCATGTTTATTTCATAAAATTTCGGGAACTGTAGAGATCAGTTTATGAATAGATCCTCTGATATTTATGTAATTCTCATTTGGAAAAGACATCACCTTTGCAAAGGTGCCTAGGCTGAAACAAGATGGAGAGGAAGGAAGGGAGCCTTTATCCAAATGAATAAAATACATGGTAAAGAGGCAACTGCTGGCTTTTCATGGGAAATCCAGCAGACTCCTACTGTATCCTCCACAGGTGTTGGATTTAGTGTTTCATATGGCTCTATATTCTATAAGAATTCAGATATTACAAGTAAGAAAAATGAGATGTAACTTTCCTACCTTTATTTCTCTGTTTCTCTGTTTGAATTGTTGTTTAAAATATGAATAGTTGAGATAGATGTAGCATTTCTATCATGTATTTTTAAAATTTTAGCAGGAGGAAATAATATAGACATCTAAATGAACTATTTTAAAAATAATTATTTTGTCTTTGAGTTTTATATTCTGAAAGTTAACTTTTTAAAAATCTCATCATTCTGATGATATTGTACTTCTATATGTATCTACTGATATCTAAAATATGTATTTTTAAAATGCAGTCTCTTCCCGTCTACATTATACTATTAATGGGATCCATGTAAAAGTTTGAAACCAGGATATTATAATTATTTTCTCATTTTCCAGCTATTTCAAGTTTGCAGAATTACATGGATTATTCTATATAGGACAACATATAAATTAGTATTGCAAATATCACTTGGATTTTACACATGAAGAAAAGTCAGTCAAGTAAGAAATGTAGCCAAGGTCACACTGCTAATGATAAAGTTAGCTCTAAGTTCTAGACTAGTGATTAAATAAAAACTCATACTTCATAGTCAGCATGAAAGGGAAGTGGAGGAGGTGAGGGAGCTCAAATAACCAGAACATATATACATTTTGTGTTTCACAGAATATCATAAAACATTGGTTATGGGTATAACCTATTCTTGCAATGTCTGATTAATCAGAAATGCTACGTATCTATATATTTATATATAATCACATAATTAATTCTTAGGTCATTGGAAATTCTTAGTGATTGATGGTACACCTTCCCCACCAACAAATGTTATTACAATTGATTCAAATAGTCAAAAGAGTTTACTAATTGAAAACATCACATAAATACTTTTATCTAATGCTTTCATCAGCAAGACCTCAGATGCTGCAGGTAACATTAATTTCTACCGTACTGAAATAACTTCATTTATTCATTTCTTCAGCAAGCAGTTGTCAAATATTTTCTTTCTGCATTTGCTAGACTCTAAGTGACAAGCATGATATTGGATTGCTTTATGTTTCTTGTTCTACCAAATTGAGAAAAAAAATGTTCTGAGTCACTCTAACTAAAATATAGAAGCGTCCCACATCAGAATGTACTGATGTATCCAGCAGGGAGTCTTTGAAGACCAGTTGCCTCACCAAGCAGGCTCCTATAGTTAGCAGAAGGAAAACCTGAAATTTCAGACAGACAGGTCAGATCACTTCACTGACAGTGCCTGACTGAAGGTAGAAATTCCCTGGCAGCTACCCAGAGAGCAAAATAGGAAAGTTGCCCTGTATTGTTAACTTACAAAAATTTGATGTGGCTACTTTTGAAGTTTTTCTTCTTGTTTTGTTTTGTTTTTCTATGTGTGTGTCTGTATGTGTGTTTGTGTGTGTGGGTGTACATGTGTGTTTGTTATTGCAGATTCTTGAAGCCCTGGCTAAAAGTGATGAGCATTTTGTACAAAACTGCACCAGCCTAAATTCTCTAAATGAAGTGATTCCTACTGACCTTCAGAGTAAATTCAGTGCCCTTTGCAGTGAAAGAATTGAACACATATGTCAGAGAATATCCAGTTATAAAAAGGTAAGGGTTCTATTGATTTTACACATAATTATTGTTGAGATTATTATTTAAATGTCAAATTTAAATCAATTCTTGATATTTTCTTTACATATTTGTTAGGTACCATTTTAATGAAATGATAACATTATATAACATTTTAGAGTTTTTAAAATGCCTTAACATCCATTACCTCATTTGATCTTTGCAAACTTGTAAGTTATGTTACTGTCCCGCATCTTCAAAATATAGTAACTGAGGCCTAAAGAATTAAATTATTTTCTAGTAAAAGATAGAGCTGGCCATTGAATGCAGACCACCTAATTCTGAAGTCAAAATGTAAAATTATACTATAGTTCTTCTTTCCTTTTCTCCCAACTAAGAGAATGAAAACCCTCAATCAGAAAGTGCATGGACTGTGGGCTTTTAAAAATTAAGTCATTCATTTGAGATACATTTATTAGGCACCCTCTATGTGCCAAGTACTGTTCTAGGTTCCAGGAATATAGCAGGGAAGGAGACAATTTCTCTCCTCTCATGGTGCTCACATTCAAGTGGGAGAGACAGCAAAGAAGTAAATAAATCCCTACAAAGTGGGGGAATTAAATATTAAGAAGAATTATGAGGAAATCAAAATAGGGAAGTATGGTTTAAGTGCCAGGTTGATCCTTTGGCCCTGTGGCTAGAGAAAGCCCCTTATGAGAAAGCGTGTATCTGCATGACAAGTAGAACTCTCCCTTTCAGTTGGAGAGAGAAGCCTCCAGGGAGAAGGAACAGCTGGTAACTGAGGCCCCAAAGCAGAAAGAAGGCCAGGGTCACCAGAGTTTGGTGGCCAGGCTTAAGGTCAGAGGCTTAGACAGGGCCAGTTGTGAAGAGCTGTGGCAGCTCCTGTACATTTTGGGACTTGGGAAGGAGTTTGGATTTTATTATTATATTAATGAAAACCAGTTGGAAGGTTTTAAGCAGGCAGATGACTTCATCTGATTTAGGCTTTTGAAAGATCATGCTTTTGTAGGAATGGATTGCAAGGGGGCAGAAATGGAGAAGTGGAGACCAGTAGGAAGCTGTTGCAGTGGCCCAGTTGAGTGATGCTGATGGCTTGGACTACATTGAAGATGAAGGAGACAAAATCATTAGATGAATTTGGGGACATATTTTAAAGGTAGAATTAATGGGAATTCATCTCCAAAACACATGCTAAAACAAGTTTAAAAATTATTTCTATTAATACCAATAAAAGACTAATTGATTAAATGATTTCCCTCCAAATGAAGTTGGTTGCTTAAAATTTGGTCAGCCATACTAGATAATATTCTTTATCTCAATGTATATGAATATGTGTTAAGTATATGTGTTTTATGTTCTTGATATGGTAATTAAAATAAGTCCATCTATGTCTATATTTGACTGCATGAGAATAGGGATGTATGTAAATTAATAACCAAGGGACTCACAACATTGGTTACCTAAACTGAATGAGTCAAGGGAAAAGAGATCATGATTTTTTCCTTTAAACAATTCCTGTAATGGTTGGGTTGTTGAGTTGAGTTTGCATTACATGTTGTATCTTTTTAAAAGTTATTCACGTGAAGAAAACTAATGTTCAGGGTCACTGCTTACCTGCCACTTTTGTTAATCTGCTTTTCATGGCTGCTGGTTCAGTTCACCTATTTGAGTTTGGGGAAGATTCCATGGAATGTACCTTGTTGGAGTTGAAGGACAGAAGATACTTTTCTTACTTCTCCTTTCTCTATGAAATGTAACAGTGCTTTGAAGTAAAATTGAAGTAAAAGGTCTAAACAAATGCAAAAAAACTGCTGCACAAATGCAAATCAGTATTCTCCTTTTGAAGAAATTTTGAAAAAGAGAGTTGTTCTACTTTAGAAATGGATTTGTACAAGAAGGTGTGATACAGGTTCAGGCAGAGTCTGGGTGTCAAACTGGTCACCATGGCTGGGACATTTCTCTTTTGCTTTCTTCCTGCTTTCCTCTCTTCATTCTTTCATGCAATAAAAAAGTGGAAGTAGCTTACAGAAGTGTACATGGAAAATGGTAAACTATATAAACAAACATAATCTTAGGATCAGGGTATATTAGTTAGCAAATTGATGTAGCAGATTAAGAATAAGGACCAAGAGAACACAGGCTTAAACAAATGTTGGAGATCCTCAAAAACGTCACCCTGGAAGGTGAGAAGTGTGTTCCATTTACTCATGAGTAACTAAGATCCTAGAAGCTTTTAAGGCACAGATGGACAGGCTAATGAGCAGTGATGTTAGATGATAAAAATAATGTCACCAAATTGCAGAAAGCTCTTTTATGTACATTATTGTTACTTGAGTATCAAAACAGTCATGTGTATGGACTCTTCTCTCATACTGCCTCTTTTTTTTTGGGAGATTAAGAATTTGCTTAAGGTCACGTAGGTGGCAACTAACAGACTACGTTCCTATGGAATGAGTCTCACTTGTGTTTATGTTTAATTTAGAAATAAAAAAGAGACATGTAGTCACCTAGGGCCTATATGCTTTAAAAGTTATCCTTGTCATCATCCCATTTGGCCATAAACATATTTAAAATAACTGGTTTTCTCATTAGATAGAGAATCAAGGTTAGCAAGAAAATATTGCAAGGATCTTTTCCATTTGAATAAGATTTAGGTGCCTAAGATCGTAGCCCTAATAGGTCATGTAAGATTAGCTCCATTTATGTATCAAATGCATGTCAACAGAACCCATAGCATTTGCGAATATAGATTTTTAATTTTCACACATATACTTTAAAACTATTATTAGAAACATATTTTCCTTCCTGATGAAGGCTTCAGCACTCTTCTTTTTGTGAAATAAAATGTATCCATAGAAACTAAAATCTCAAAGATGCTGGCTTTACCTTATTTTGACTCTGAAAGTTTTAGGTTTTAAAAATAGAAACCAGTTGATTGCTATAGCTTCTATAGTAAGGCTGCTGCAATTATAATAGATTTCATGGCTGGTTGTACAGGCCACAGATGTTTTTTGGCACGCGTGTGAAGCCTGGTCAGACCTTAGTGAAGACCTGAATGAATCCTAAGCGAGACTTTTTTCTCTGTGGAGCAGGATTTGAGGACAATTCAGATGTAAAATTATGCCCTGTAGGGAGGAATGCTTTCTCCCTAAATTGTCCTGGAAACACTTTTTAGCTTTACAGTCGTTCTTCTGCTTTAGAATAATTCCATAATTGGGCTTATTTTGGGTATTGGGGATACTTTCTAGATAGAAATATTTAATATACATTCAAGAGATAGTTCCTGTTTACACAGAAATATTACATGCAGGGAACTGGAAGTCTTCCTTTGAATGTCTGAAGTCTCTCCTTACTTATTCATGCCATGTAACCCTCACACTGATATATGGACTCGGAAGATTGCGAGAAAAAGTCTTCCCCATGTCCCCTTCCCTCAAAAGGGTACAATACGAAACTTTCATAACCCCATGCCAAAAGGTTTTGTGCTTAATTGAAATAGGAAGCTATCTGCAAAATAATAGCTTACCATTGTATTATTTCTTTTAGTGAAGTGACTATAATTGGATTAAAATATATTGCTCTAGTCAATAATTCATGAATTAACTACCAATGCGTTAAAAACCTGGAGTTCTATCTCCAGAAATTGTTAATTCCTGTCAGTGTAGAAATATGCTTTATATCACCTACATTAAAAAGAAATAGCCCTCCCCTACTCCATACTGTTCCCTTTCTTTGATCTCTGTCCTGGAAAAGGCTGTCTATAACTGCTGTCTCACCTTCATTACCCTCAGCACACTCCAGTGGGCCTCTACTCCCCTCTATGTAACTGAAATGGCTGTATTTTGCCAAAGTCTATTGACTGTCCTGATAGCATTCCTTGTCTTAGTGGGATCTGATGCAGTTGACCGTAAACCTCTACTTGGCAGTTCTCTGTGACCCCACATATGCCTAGTTTTCGGCCTTTCTTGTGGGGACTCCTTTGTGGTATCCTAGCTGGTCCTCCTTTTCTTCCCTCCCCTTTCCTTCATAAAACTCCAGGGCTCAGGACTCTTGTCTTCTCTTTCTCTCTCTCCATTCTCAATCCCCTGGTGATCTCATTCAGGGTCCCGGCCCGTTTGACCTCTGCAACTGGGTTTAATCAATATCTCACGCTTCACATGTTCCAAATCAGCTCTTGACCCTTCCCTGCCCCACCCCAGTGCCCCTGCAGTTTGCCTTTTCTTTGCTGCCTTCTCTTTCTTGGGCTTATGCCCATCCTTCCCATTGCTCAGCCTAAAACCTTGAATACACTCTTCACTTCCCTTTCTCTCATACCATTCTTGTGGCTTTACCTTCAACCATGTAGCCTTTCCTCCCTACCTCTACTGCTGGTGGCCTTGGGTGAGCCACTGCCATCTCTCTTCTGTAAGTGGTCACCTCGTTGCTCCTGGCCAACTCACAGTTGTCCTGAGTGTCTATACCCTTCACTCATGGTCAAAGCCAAGTCCTTTCAATGGCCTTCAGCATCTGTGCCCTCCCTCCCTGCATTGCTTCTCCAATCCTGCCTCCTCTGCCTCCCTCTCACTGCTGCTCTGGTCACACTGGTTTTCTTGATGCTCCTTGGATACACCAGTCCTGTGGCTTTGCACTGGCTGTTCCCTCTGCTAGAAATGACCCCTTTCCAGATGCTCACATTTCTAACTTCCCCCTCCTTCCGGACTGCTTAAATGTCAGCTTCAGTAAGGCCCATTCTGATCATCCTGGTTACAATTGGTAACCCATTCTTCAGTTCACCTCTGAAACTTCGAACCCTCTTATGCTGCTCAATTTTGTTTTCAGTTACATTTACTATCTATCAACATTACATAATTACTATATTTTGACTCTACTTACCGTATTTGCTGTTGACCTCTCCTCTCACTAGAATGTAACCTCCCGGAAGGCAGGAATCTTTGTTTTGTTTACTGATGTTCCCCGACATGCTGAGGACAGTGCCTGATGCACAAAGAGCCTTCCAGAAGTCATGGTTGGATAAATGAATAAAGGTGACAGTAAGTTTGGGCTTGTAGTATCCATAGTATATCTAAAGTCCTGTCCCTCCCAATGCACCTCTCTCCACACCCACCCTGTGCATTTCTTTATTGCAAAATTGCAGTTTTTATTTGGGGAAAATACTTTTTTTTTTTTTTTTAACCTTTCCCTGGGAGTTTCTCCAAAGCAGATTAATGAGTTCAGTGTTTCCTTTGATGTTGCTAAAAAGATAGGCAGGTTGATGTTTACAGGGCCATTTGCACAATCAGCATGTTCTCATGCACGAACCACCGTCAATCCATGAACTGTACCTTCCTTATTTTAGGTTCGAGTTTCAGAAAGGTCTTACAGTTTCACAGCATGGCATGCTGTCTGGGAGCACAGTTTTGATCTTCACAGTGTAAGCAGCACATTTCCGGTACCTGTGACTATGGGGTTCCTCCTGCTGCCTCCTCCTGTCTTAGGAATATCCCAGGATGGAAGACAGCACTGCATTCCTGAGGACCTTCCTTCTCAAGAACTGATCTTAGCAGAGAGGGCCTCTGTCTGACTCTTACCCTTTGGAACAGTTCAGGCACCTTTAGACATAGTACACAGCCCTTCCTACATACGGGCAGGGGGACATTCTATATTCACATCATTTGTATTGAGCTACAAGTTGGAAAGCCAGTCCCCCTAGCAAGGGAATCTTCTGCCAGCTCTCCCCGATCACTCCATTAATACTTCGTGACATCACCCCGTTCACTTCCTTTTCAGCTTGTAACAAAATTTCTAATTATTTGGCCTTTACGTGTATTATATGATTGCATATATACAATCATGTGCTTCATAATATTTCAGTCAATGACAGATCATATATATATAAATGGTGGTCCCATAATATTATAATACTATATTTTGACTCTACTTTTTCTATGTTCAGATAGATGCACCTAATGGTGCATTTTTCAGAATGCATCCACATTGTTAAGCAATGCATTACTGTATTATATATATGGCACTTGGATTATATATATGGCACATTGCCATTACTTTTAATGGCAAAAACCGCAATCACTTTTGCTACAACCTAATAATTGCAATAAACAATTGCTGCATATAGCAATAGTATTGCATTGTTTTTTCTGTGTTGTCTACTAGACTGTGAACTCCAGGAGGGCAAGGGCTATATCTCCAGCATTGAGCACAGAGTCTGGAATAGATGCCTCTCTTCTTGCTTTTGAATGGATGGATAATTGTTTAAAATGGAAGAAGGCAAGAGAAGCATAACTTCCTATTATGGTGGATGCTGTTACCCAATAAAATTGATTTCTGTGCCTTTGTTTGTGCCATGGGTGCCTTGTGAGACTTTTATCCTGCAACAACAGTGGAAAAGAACTTTTGACTGAAAAAGGTTTTTGCATCTAGCCTTAAATTCTATGTCCCACATGAGCCTCTGAGTCACCGTTTCTTTATTAGTAAAGTGATGGGATAGGTCAGGAGTTCTCTAAATTCCTTTCTTTAAAAAAAGTTTAGGATAAATGTTCACTATCCATTATTATTAAATTTGCTCATCATTTTGTTAATAATTTCCTGCATTTCAATTCAGTTCCAATTAGACTTCTACTGTGCACTGGCACATGGCTGAGCTACACAGCTTCTGACACGTGATTTGAAGACATAGTTTAATACACACATTGTACATGTGTGTGTGTATATATCACATATATACATAATGTACACATATACATATAAGACAGTCCCTGTTCTAATGGTGAGCTTTATTTATGAAATGTGAATTTTGATATTCTTGAATTGAATCTAGAAAAGTTAGACAGTGGGGGTGGAGCAAGATGGCTGAATAGGAACAGCTCCAGTCTCCAACTCCCAGCGTGAGCGACACAGAAGACTGGTGATTTCTGCATTTTCAACTGAGGTACTGGGGTCATCTCACTAGGGAGTGCCAGACAATCGGTGCTGGTCAGCTGCTGCAGCCTGACCAGCCAGAGCTGAAGCAGGGCGAGGCATCGCCTCACCTGGGAAGTGCAAGGGGGAAGGGAATCCCTTTTCCTAGCCAGGGGAACTGAGACACACAACACCTGGAAAATCGGGTAACTTACACCCCAATACTGCGCTTTAAGCAACGGGCACACCAGAAGAATATATCCCTCACCTGGCCGGGAGGGTCCCACGCCCACGGAGCCTCCCTCATTGTTAACACAGCAGTCTGCGGTGATCTAAGCGCAAGGCAGCAGCGAGGCTGGTGGAGGGGCTCCTGCCATTGCTGAGGCTTAAGTAGGTAAACAAAGCCGCTGGGAAGCTCGAACTGGGTGGAGCTCACAGCAGCTCAAGGAAACCTGCCTGTCTCTATAGACTCCACCTCTGGGGGCAGGGCTCAGCTAAAAAAACAACAGGGGAAGCAGCAGAGGCCTGAGCAGATGCAAACGACTCTGTCTGACAGCTTTGAAGAGAGCAGTGGATCTCCCAACACGGAGGTTGAGATCTGAGAACGGACAGACTGCCTGCTCAAGTGGGTCACTGACCCCTGAGTAGCCTAACTGGGAGACATCCCCCACTAGGGGCAGTCTGACACCCCACACCTCACAGGGTGGAGTACACCCCTGAGAGGAAGTTCCAAAGTAAGAATCAGACAGGTACACTCGCTGTTCAGCAATATTCTGTCTTCTGCAACCTCTGCTGCTGATACCCAGGCAAACAGGGTCTGGAGTGGACCTCAAGCAATCTCCAACAGACCTATAGCTGAGGGTCCTGACTGTCAGAAGGAAAACTATCAAACAGGAAGGACACCTATACCAAAACCCCATCAGTACGTCACCATCATCAAAGACCAGAGACAGATAAAACCACAAAGATGGGGAAAAAGCAGGGCAGAAAAGCTGGAAATTCAAAAAGTAAGAGCACATCTCCCCCTGCAAAGGAGCGCAGCCCATCGCCAGCAACGGATCAAAGCTGGTCAGAGAATGACTTTGACGAGATGAGAGAAGAAGGCTTCAGTCCATCAAACTTCTCAGAGCTAAAGGAGGAATTACGTACCCAGTGCAAAGAAACTAAAACTCTTGAAAAAAGAGTGGAAGAATTGACAGCTAGACTAATTAATGCAGAGAAGGTCATAAACGAAATGACAGAGATGAAAACCATGACACGAGAAATACGTGACAAATGCACAAGCTTCAGTAACCGACTCAATCAGCTGGAAGAAAGAGTATCAGCGATTGAGGATCAAATGAATGAAATGAAGCGAGAAGAGAAACCAAAAGAAAAAAGAAGAAAAAGAAATGAACAAAGCCTGCAAGAAGTATGGGATTATGTAAAAAGACCAAATCTACGTCTGATTGGGGTGCCTGAAAGTGAGGGGGAAAATGGAACCAAGTTGGAAAACACTCTTCAGGATATCATCCAGGAGAACTTCCCCAACCTAGTAGGGCAGGCCAACATTCAAATTCAGGAAATACAGAGAACGCCACAAAGATACTCCTCCAGAAGAGCAACTCCAAGACACATAATTGCCAGATTCACCAAAGTTGAAATGAAGGAAAAAATCTTAAGGGCAGCCAGAGAGAAAGGTCGGGTTACCCACAAAGGGAAGCCCATCAGACTAACAGCAGATCTCTCGGCAGAAACTCTACAAGCCAGAAGAGAGTGGGGGCCAATATTCAACGTTCTTAAAGAAAAGAATTTTCAACCCAGAATTTCATATCCAGCCAAACTAAGTTTCATCAGTGAAGGAGAAATAAAGTCCTTTACAGATAAGCAAATGCTTAGAGATTTGGTCACCACCAGGCCTGCTTACAAGAGACCCTGAAGGAAGCCCTAAACATGGAAAGGAACAACCGGTACCAGCCATTGCAAAAACATGCCAAAATGTAAAGACCATCAAGGCTAGGAAGAAACTGCATCAACTAACGAGCAAAATAACCAGTTAATATCATAATGGCAGGATCAAGTTCACACATAACAATATTAACCTTAAATGTTAATGGACTAAATGCTCCAATTAAAAGACACAGACTGGCAAACTGGATAAAGAGTCAAGACCCATCAGTCTGCTGTATTCAGGAGACCCATCTCACATGCAGAGACATACATAGGTTCAAAATAAAGGGATGGAGGAAGATCTACCAAGCAAATGGAGAACAAAAAAAAGCAGGGGTTGCAATCCTTGTCTCTGATAAAACACACTTTAAACCATCAAAGATCAAAAGAGACAAAGAAGGCCATTACATAATGGTAAAGGGATCAATTCAACAGGAAGAGCTAACTCTCCTAAATATATATGCACCCAATACAGGAGCACCCAGACTCATAAAGCAAGTCCTTAGAGACTTACAAAGAGACTTAGACTCCCATACAATAATAATGGGAGACTTCAACACTCCACTGTCAACATGAGAGAGATCAACGAGACAGAAAGTTAACAAGGATATCCAGGAATTGAACTCATCTCTGCACCAAGCAGACCTAATAGACAACTATAGAACTCTCCACCCCAAATCAACAGAATATGCATTCTTCTCAGCACCACATCGCACTTATTCCAAAATTGACCACATAATTGGAAGTAAAGCACTCCTCAGCAAATGTAAAAAAACAGAAATTATAACAAACTGTCTCTCAGACCACAGTGCAATCAAACTAGAACTCAGGACTAAGAAACTCAATCAAAACCGCTCAACTATATGGAAACTGAACAACCTGCTCCTGAATGACTACTGGGTACATAACGAAATGAAGGCAGAAATAAAGATGTTCTTTGAAACCAATGAGAACAAAGATACAACATACCAGCATCTCTGGGACACATTTAAAGCAGTGTGTAGAGGGAAATTTATAGCACTAAATGCCCACAAGAGAAAGCAGGGAAGATCTAAAATTGACACTCTAACATCACAATTAAAAGAACTAGAGAGGCAAGAGCAAACACATTCAAAAGCTAGCAGAAGGCAAGAAATAACTAAGAGCAGAACTGAAGGAGATAGAGACACAAAAAACCCTCCAAAAAATCAATGAATCCAGGAGTTGGTTTTTTGAAAAGATGAACAAAATTGACAGACCGCTAGCAAGACTAATAAAGAAGAAAAGAGAGAGGAATCAAATAGACGCAATAAAAAATGATAAAGGGGATATCACCACCGACCCCACAGAAATACAAACTACCATCAGAGAATACTATAAACACCTCTATGCAAATCAACTAGAACATGTAGAAGAAATGGATAATTTCCTGGACACTTACACTCTCCCAAGACTAAACCAGGGAGAAGTTGAATCCCTGAATAGACCAATAGCAGGCTCTGAAATTGAGGCAACAATTAATAGCCTACCCACCAAAAAAAGTCCAGGACCAGATGGATTCACAGCTGAATTCTACCAGAGGTACAAGGAGGAGCTGGTACCATTCCTTCTGAAACTATTCCAATCAATAGAAAAAGAGGGAATCCTCCCTAACTCATTTTATGAGGCCAACATCATCCTGATACCAAAGCCTGGCAGAGACACAACAAAAAAAGAGAATTTTAGACCAATATCCCTGATGAACATTGATGCAAAAATCCTCAATAAAATACTGGCAAACCGGATTCAGCAGCACATCCAAAAGCTTATCCACCATGATCAAGTGGGCTTCATCCCTGGGATGCAAGGCTGGTTCAACATTCGCAAATCAACAAACATAATCCAGCATATAAACAGAACCAAAGTCAAGAACCACATGATTATCTCAATAGATGCAGAAAAGGCTTTTGACAAAATTCAACAGCCCTTCATGCTAAAAATGCTCAATAAATTCGGTATTGATGGAACGTACCTCAAAATAATAAGAGCTATTTATGACAAACCCACAGCTAATATCATACTGAATGGGCAAAAACTGGAAAAATTCCCTTTGAAAACTGGTACAAGACAGGGATGCCCTCTCTCACCACTCCTATTCAACATAGTGTTGGAAGTTCTGGCTAGGGCAATCAGGCAAGAGAAAGAAATCAAGGGTATTCAGTTAGGAAAAGAAGAATTCAAATTGTCCCTGTTTGCAGATGACATGATTGTATATTTAGAAAACCCCATCGTCTCAGCCCAAAATCTCCTTAAGCTGATAAGCAACTTCAGCAAAGTCTCAGGATACAAAATTAATGTGCAAAAATCACAAGCATTCTTATACACCAGTAACAAGCAGAGAGCGAAATCAGGAATGAACTTCCATTCACAGTTGCTTCAAAGAGAAGAAAATACCTAGGAATCCAACTTACAAGGGATGTCAAGGACCTCTTCAAGGAGAACTACAAACCACTGCTCAGTGAAATCAAAGAGGACACAAACAAATGGAAGAACATACCATGCTCATGGATAGGAAGAATCAATATCGTGAAAATGGCCATACTGCCCAAGGTTATTTATAGATTCAACGCCATCCCCATCAAGCTACCATTGAGTTTCTTCACAGAATTGGAAAAAACGGCTTTAAAGTTCATATGGAACCAAAAAAGAGCCCTCATTACCAAGACAATCCTAAGTCAAAAGGACAAAGCTGGAGGCGTCACGCTACCTGACTTCAAACTATACTACAAGGCTACAGTAACCAAAACAGCATGGTACTGGTACCAAAACAGAGCTATAGACCAATGGAACAGAACAGAGTCCTCAGAAATAATACCACACATCTACAGCCATCTGATCTTTGACAAACCTGAGAGAAACAAGAAATGGGGAAAGGATTCCCTATTTAATAAATGGTGCTGGGAAAATTGGCTAGCCATAAGTAGAAAGCTGAAACTGGATCGTTTCCTTACTCCTTACACGAAGATTAATTCAAGATGGATTAGAGACTTAAATGTTAGACCCAATACCATAAAAACCCTAGAAAAAAATCTAGGTAATACCGTTCAGGACATAGGCATGGGCAAGGACTTCATGTCTAAAACACCAAAAGCAACGGCAGCAAAAGCCAAAATTGACAAATGGGATCTAATTAAACTAAAGAGCTTTTGCACAGCAAAAGAAACTACCATCAGAGTGAACAGGCAACCTACAGAATGGGAGAAAATTTTTGCAATCTACTCATCTGACAAAGGGCTAATATCCAGAATCTACAAAGAACTCAAACAAATATACAAGAAAAAAACAAACAACCCCATCAAAAAGTGGGGAAAGGATATGAACAGACATTTCTCCAAAGAAGACATTCATACAGCCAACAGACACATGAAAAAATGCTCATCATCACTCGCCATCAGAGAAATGCAAATCAAAACCACAATGAGATACCATCTCACACCAGTTAGAATGGCAATCATTAAAAAATCAGGAAACAACAGGTGTTGGAGAGGATGTGGAGAAATAGGAACACTTTTACACTGTTGGTGGGATTGTCAACTAGTTCAACCATTATGGAAAACAGTATGGCAATTCCTCAAGGATCTAGAACTAGATGTACCATATGACCCAGCCATCCCACTACTGGGTATATACCCAAAGGATTATAAATTATTCTACTACAAAGACACATGCACACGTATGTTTATTGCAGCACTATTCACAATAGCAAAGACTTGGAATCAACCCAAGTGTCCATCTGTGACAGACTGGATTAAGAAAATGTGGCACATATACACCATGGAATACTATGCAGCCATAAAAAAGGATGAGTTTGCGTCCTTTGTAGGGACATGGATGCAGCTGGAAACGATCATTCTTAGCAAACTATCACAAGAAGAGAAAACCAAACACCGCATGTTCTCACTCATAGGTGGGAGCTGAACAATGAGATCACTTGGACTCGGGAAGGGGAACATCACACACTGGGGCCTATCATGGGGGGGGGGGAGGGATTGCATTGGGGAGTTATACATGATATAAATGATGAATTGATGCGTGCTGACGAGTTGATGGGTGCAGCACACCAATATGGCACAAATATACATATGTAACAAACCTGCACGTTATGCACATGTACCCTAGAACTTAAAGTATAATAAAAAAAAAAAGTTAGACAGTGACCACAGTCTTAATTTTTATTCTTATCCATGCCAAAATTATTACTCTCCTAGTAGATAAATAGATAGGATCATGGTTATAGTTTTCAAGGGAGAAGATAGTATAGACATTATTTAATCCATGTCAATTATTTTATAAAGAATGCAAAAAAAGACACTGACTTGCCTAACATCATATCATTTATTATGACAGCTCTAACAAATACACAGGTAGATAGTGACTCTCAATCCTTTGCTTTTGAGACTACAATTCAGTCTAACTCTCCCATGCTCTTACTGATAGTACACAGAACAGACCTACGTATTACCCTCATGGGGTTTACCATCTGCTAGGGGAGCTAGAAATAAGGTAATTATTTATACCTGTATAATAGGAAGGTTACAGTGTACTGGAACTTAGCAGTAGTCAGGGAAATTGAACCTAGACTAGGAGTCAGGGAAGGCCTCTTGATGATTTGATAGAACTTGAAGTTGCAAAGGGAACAGTTTGGCAATGCAGGAAGAAGAACATTCTAGGCTCACTGAACAGCTTGTAGAAAGGCTCAGAGTGAGTAGATAGTGTGTGAGACAAACCAAGCTAGGGCCAGAAAGAGCTTAGGGAGCAAGGGGAAGAAAACCTGAGATAGAGAAGCTAGGTGGGCATCTGATTTGGGCTGCTTTAGAGACCTTGGTGAGGAGTAGATGGATTTGAATGGAAACCCACGGCAAGGTTTGAAGCAGTGGAGTGGCTACCTTGGAAGTCATATAAATCATGTATCACTTTATTCTCAAAGCATAAAGGCAGAGTGCACACTAGTCTTCAGTTTGATCCTGACTCAGTGATTAGCAGGAGGCATGGGAAACAGATTTGTCCTGCCATTCTGGGCCTCAGCCGCCACACCTTACTGTCTGACCTGTACACAGACTGGTGCTTTGTATTAGCTTTATGCTTGTGTTTGGGACATCCCATCTTCTTCCACCCTTAACTCGGCAGCTACCCTGTTTTGCCATTTTGCCTTGTTTGGAAGCTCTCCATTCTCTCCTGGTGTCCTGGGATGCCACTTGCCCTGTCAGGCTCTTTCAGCTGCTGGGAGCCTGTGGATTTGAGTCCAAGTATATTATGCTGGCCACAGAAATTCATTTCTTTGAACACCTAAGTTGCAATCGCAGTTTCAAAGGAATCATATGCATTTGCTGCTTATGTTGCTTGGCTTTATTAAGAATGCTTGAGTTTTGAAATAATAATGTAATTTCTAACAACATGTAATTTATTTCACTCATTCCAGTTGACATGATTTAATTTGCCTTTGATTTTGTCGTGAATGATGCAAGTGAAAAAAACTTGCCTGAGTTATTACTGCGTGTTCAACTGCTTTTTGTGTTTTCTTTAATTTGCAGTTTTCTCGTGTACTGAAGAATAGAGCCTGGCCTACTTTTAAACAAGCCAAATCTAAAATCTCCCCACTGCACAGCAGTGATTTCTGCCCTACCAACTGCCATGTCAATGTGATGGAAGTGTCTTATCCCAAAACATCAACCTCTTTGGGAAGTGCATTTGGTGTTCAGTTGGATAGTAGGAAGCATAATTCTCATGATAAAGAAAACAAATCTTCGGAGCAAGGTATACTAGCTTTTGCAACTTTACCAAATCATAAAAAGTAATTTAGGCAATCATAGCTGTTCGTGCAGCCCTGAAATTCAATAGATAACTGGTGTGCAAACAAGCATGAACTTTTATAAAGGAAGGATTTCTTACTGTAATCACTTGGATAATTATGCCTAAGTGTATACTGAATGAAAATGGCGTTAGGCATTTTTGTTATTTTTCTTCTAAGAAGGATGATTGCTCTTGCTTTCCTTATGCATATGATAGGCACAGCTCATCCTGCTGTGAAAGCTGCTGATCTGAAATGGCCCTGAAACTTTGAGGATAATACCTGAGGAACATCTGCAGCAATGCACTATGCCATTCTGTACCATCACAGTAGGACAAGGGATCAAACTGTCTTCTAGTTTTTAATTACAACTCCCCACAGGCTCTAATTTCTGAATTAAATTCAGCATTGGATCAGCATTTTATTTTATGGAATCTCAAATTTAACTTACTGGATAAAAAAATGGGGTATATAAACAATGAAATACTATTTAGCCATAAAAAGAAGTAAATCCTGTCATTTGTGACAACATAGATGAACTTGGAAGACATTATGTTAAAGTGAAATAAGCCAGACACAGAAAGACAAATACTATATGATCTCATTTATATGAGGAATCTAAAAAAGTTGATCTCATAGAAGTAGAGAGTAGAATGGTGATTACCAGGACCTGGGGTGATTGGGTGGGGGATTGAGAAGATGCAGGCCAAAGAATATAAAATTTCAATCAGATAAGAGGAATAAGTTCAAGAGATCTATTGTATAACATGGCGAGTATGGTTAATATATTGTATTCTTGATAAATCCTAAGAGAGTGGGTATACAGTGTTCTCAGCACCAACATGATAACTACATGAAGTAATACATATGTTAATTACCTAGATTTAGTCATTGCATTATGCATATATACATCAAAACATCAGGTTGTACATGTAATACATATAATTGTATCTGTCAATTAAAAAATAAAAATTAATTGGATTGGATTGTTATCATAAGTTAAAGGTGATACATGTTACTAAGGAATGACTTTAATTCCTCAGGGAAACTGAGCCCTATGGTGTACATTCAGCACACCATCACAACCATGGCGGCCCCTTCAGGTCTGTCTCTGGGACAGCAGGATGGCCATGGTCTCAGGTATCTGCTGAAAGAAGAAGACTTAGAAACCCAAGACATCTATCAGAAACTGCTGGGTAAACTTCAGACTGCACTGAAAGAGGTGGAGATGTGTGTTTGTCAAATAGATGAGTAAGTGTTTTGTACTACACTTTTAAGTTTGCCAAATTAAATAGCTGTAAAAATGTGACTTAGAAAAATTCAATAATTCTCTAGTTATTGGAAATTTAGGAGATTTGTGCTGATTATATAGATCCTCTTCATTCCAAAACTTTAAAAATGTTTTTTAATGGAAAAAATGCATATAGGTATGTATTTTAAGTAAGCATTTAATACCAGGGAAGAGAATGACAAAATTCTATCTTATACAAGGATGCTAAGTGAGTCTCAGTGTAAAAATATTACCTTGAAAAATATATTTGAAAGCATACCAGTTTTGTGTGAGGATTTCCTTGTACTCTTTGTAATTCAGGGTACAAATTTTGGTGAATATGCACTCAATAGAAATTTATAAAAGACATAAAGTATAATAAATGCTTAACATACTTGTTAAATGAGTAAATGCAAAATTATGTATCTCTAGGACAAATACTTTTTTCTGTTCTGATTGAATTCATGGCCTGCTAAGCAATAGCCCAAATATCTGTGCCAGTATTTTTAACCAAGAGAAGGTGGAGGCAGTTAATGAGCACCTTTCCAAATAAATCAGTTCTAATTCTTATTTAAGAATTTGATGGTTGGAGAATCGCCTGAGCTTGCGAGGATGCTTTGTCACGTCATGGTATAGGACGATGCTTCACATCTAGTCCAGACAGCTCTGTATAGTCAGAACAGTGTGGGGTTTGAAGTAGCTCAATTTCTCATGTACAGAAGTGAATGAGTAATAATAATGAATTACAAGTTTGTGGTGATGAAAGTTATACAAATTAATACAGAAAGTAATCAGCACACTGCCTAATATAATGCTTGCTCATCCATTCAAGGGATGGAAATTATTGAATATATCCCCAATTGGCAGATTCTGAAAATAATAGAAATACTGTTGTCTTCTTTTATTGTACTCGCTTCGTGAAGTTGTTGATTTAAATGGCTACAGATGTGAACTCTTTTTTTTTTTTTTTTTTTTGAGACGGAGTCTCGCTCTGTCGCCCAGGCTGGAGTGCTGTGGCCGGATCTCGGCTCACTGCAAGCTCCGCCTCCCGGGTTCACGCCATTCTCCTGCCTCAGCCTCCCGAGTAGCTGGGGCTACAGGCGCCCGCCACGTCGCCCGGCTAGTTTTTTGTATTTTTTAGTAGAGACGGGGGTTTCACCGTGTTAGCCAGGATGGTCTCGATCTCCTGACCTCGTGATCCGCCCGTCTCGGCCTCCCAAAGTGCTGGGATTACAGGCTTGAGCCACCGCGCCCGGCCAGATGTGAACTCTTGACTTCACACACCCATCTATCGTCCTGTACTTCATGGATAATTCAGTTTTGGCACAAAATATTTAGACCTTATTCCAAGCATTTGTTGTAATTAGACATTACACTGATGAAGTCATAATTTACATGATCTCTCATTTTACACATTTTTGAAATTTAGAGATCAAAATCATATTAGATGCATTATATTTTAAAAATTATCCTCAATATTTAGTATTTACTTTGCTAATTTTCTGAAGTTTTATGAGTGATTTAGAATTAAGATTTTGTTTCTTTATTTCTAATATACCAGTTTTGTGTATTATACTGTGGCTTTTCCTATTTACAGATGAATTAAACAGTTCAAGATTGCTAAGAGAAAAGGAAAGTATTTTTTAAGCAATTGCATGACATTTTTGAATTGTGTTGGAATCCTTGTGACAGAAATTTATATTTTAGGATATGATATTTTACTTCATTTAATAAATGAGATTTTGTTGCATAATATATTTTAAAAACCAGTTGTTGTCTCCCAGAGGTATTTATGAAGTATATAGAATTTTTATTAATAAGGCAATAAATAGTGGCATTGAATCATAGCTTCTAGGCCTCAAAGGGATTTTAAGAAAACATCTGGACCAATCTCATACTTCTAGTTCCAAGAGTTGTTATTGCCATTTTGGGATGAGTCTTGTCAGTGGCAAGATTATTAATGTGCCTCAGCTGGCACTGCTCAGGGACTAATCTTTAATGCATTGACGATCTAGCACTGCCTGGCAATCCTCCAGGCTTTGTCTTTGTTAATTTATTGAATTTTTTTTAAAGGTTCAGGTGATGTAGAAATATTTTCAGGAAAAATATGTAAACGCAAGGAGCTCCTTTTACTTGGCTTAAAATGTTTATATTTAAGGCACTGGTTGCAGACTAGTTATTTTTATTAACTAAAACTACTTAAAATGATTACTTTTCACTGAAGTTTTCCCCACCCTGTTATTCTAAAAACCTTTACCCAACTGAGCATGTTTATTAGAAAAGTGACAAAAAGTGAGCAAATGATTGGAGAAACCACCTTGGTCTTCTTTGGGTACACCACATAATTTAATTCTAAGTATTTTCTTTTTTTTTTCTTTTTCTTTTCTTTTTTTTTTTTTTTTGAGACGGAGTCTCGCTCTGTCCCCCAGGCTGAAGTGCAGTGGCCGGATCTCGGCTTACTGCAAGCTCCGCCTCCCGGGTTCACGCCATTCTCCTGCCTCAACTTCCCGAGCAGCTGGGACTACAGGCGCCCGCCACTTTGCCTGGCTAGTTTTTTGTGTTTTTTAGTAGAGACGGGGTTTCACTGTGTTAGCCAGGATGGTCTCGGTCTCCTGACCTCGTGATCCGCGCCTCTCGGCCTCCCAAAGTGCTGGGATTACAGGGTTGAGCCACCGTGCCCGGCCTAATTCTAAGTATTAATAGGTTCCACACAACTTAATGTGCAATATAATCGCTGTACAACAGTACAGTTGTTTTAAGTGCCTGGATTCCCCATTGCTTTTAATATTCAGAGACGCTGCCATGCAGTCGAGGTTAACACATTATTTAAAAATCTAGTATCTGAACAATTTTCTCACTCTATAGTAATTATTCCTAGTCAGAGATGTCTTTGCAAGTGAAGAAGCAGATCTCAGATGTGTTGCCAAGTTTTAAGATAAATTGCCTGATAACACCTCAGTGTTAGCTTTTCTAGAAGTTATTCATCCCTGTGAAAGGTCCTGAGGTTGAGCTTGTCTTATGATAAAGTCTGATTGTTCTGTCACCTGGGAATACCTCTCCGAAATGAAATTTCCTTTAACACATAGGCATTTCACTAAATCCTCCTACTTAGCTTCAGACCCAAAGATAGAATTAGAGATGAATTTCCTGTCTAGTAACATGAAGTAAGATGATGTAATGAATTTAATCAAGGATTTGTGATTCTGGTTTCACTTTGGAAAGTTAAAGACTTTTGCCCTTTAATGGGCTATTTACTGGGTAATGACACTTAGGTACAATAAATAAGTAAAAGGAAAAATAATTAATGTCCAAAACCTTTGACAGGGTTTTAAAATAGAGGATTTGTGTATTCTCATAGGGAGGAAAGGGGCCTGGTAAACACAGGGGATATGAGAACAGACTTCATTTTGCAGGTGCCAGATGCCTCAGGATTGAGTGATGAACAAACCACACTTTTAGACAGTTGGTAACCTGGGGGTTACAGATAGGAATGCTGGTGGTGGTGGTAGAGTAATAATTGAGGTTTCTCCAAGCATTTTGCTAGTAAATACACAAAAAGAGGGGCACACCAT
Organism: Rhinopithecus roxellana; assembly: GCF_007565055.1. Classification (NCBI taxonomy): domain Eukaryota; kingdom Metazoa; phylum Chordata; class Mammalia; order Primates; family Cercopithecidae; genus Rhinopithecus; species Rhinopithecus roxellana. The sequence continues at coordinate 132,837,691 of NC_044557.1, read as the reverse complement.
AAAAACCAGCTTTTTTATATGTGCTTATGTGCCAGGCAAGATTACACTATTATATACGTTGGCTTATTTCATTCTCACAGTACTTCTGTGAGTTGAGTTATGAAACACCGGGATGCACCCTACTCCCTCCAGAGTGTGCAAGTTAGATGCAGGGAGAGGGAATCCTGCTTAATTTGCACAGGCTATGTATATAACAATATGTTTTGCCTACCCCGCCTCTAAAATGCGGAAATAATGATAATACCTACTTCATAAGGTGCTTTTAGAGATTAAATGAGTTGATACCTGTTAAAGACTTAGCATGGTGGCTGTCATAAAAGCTCAACAGATGTTAGCAATGATGATGATGTTTAAAAACACACAGGTCATTGCATCATACTGTATACAAAAATCTTTTCTATCAATGGCACAAGAAGGAGATTCACCTGGAATTGCATGCTGCTGAAGCTTTTAATTAATGGACCTCTAGTAGGTAACTTAATATTGTATATGAACGAAAGTGAAGGGATTTCTGCAAGCACAAATATTATGGTTTGATGCCTTGTTGCTCTTCAGAATCTAGAAATTTTATGCAAAACATGGTGTTTAAAATACAGTTTTTCTATCATTTGTTTGTAAGCCTAACACTTGTTCCCACAGGGTCAATGCAAGCATGATTGCAGCTGTTTTAAATGAAAAGCAAATATCTGAATACAATTCATGTAACTTTGAAAAAAATTATGCTTAGCCCCATGACTTCTAATTTAAAAGATACATAAGCTCAGAGGGCTCTTTGCAAAATGAGAACTCTTGCATTTTTTTCCTCTTTGGTATTCAAAGTTCATCTGTCTGTGCAGCATAGAGCTTGGATAATTGGAGTTAGTCTAATGTTTTAATCTTTTAGGTGGAGAGGGTGAATAAATAGACAATCTGTCTTACACGACATAAAAGTATCTTTCCAAAGAGAAAAACTGTGTTTAAAATCATCCATAGCTTTTGGTTATTAAAAATGTTCACAGGGCCTCGAGCAGTGTAACATGGCTCCTTCAATTTTTCACTGGTGTCTAAAAACTATAAAATGTCAAAATATTATTCAAATCTCACCTCACTGTGAGACCTGACCTGACTGCACCACTATTTGAAATGGCAGCTTCACGCTTCCTTCCCTGCTTTGTTTTTCTCCTTACCATTTGCTGCCATTTGATATACTAGAAAGTTTACTTGTTTCTACTTGTCTTCTCTCAGTAGAATTTGAGCTCCAAGAAGGCAGGGGCTTTTGTGTTTTGTTTTTGTCGCTGTTGTTGTTTGTTTGTTTTTTGAGATGGAGTCTTGCTCTGTTGCCCAGGCTGGAGTACAGTGGTGTGATCTCCGCTCACTGCAACCTCTACCTCCAAGGTTCAAGCGATTCTCCTGCCTCAGTCTCCCAAGTAGCTGGGACTACAGTCTTCTGCCACCACACTACACCCAGCTAATTTTTGTATTTTTAATAGAGACAGGGTTTCACCATGTTGGCCAGGCTGGTCTCGAACTCCTGACCTCAGGTGATCCACCCGCCTCGGCCTCCCAAAGTGCTGGGATTACAGGCATGAGCCACGGCGCCTGGCCCGTTTGTGTATTTTATAAACTACTATATCCACTGCACCAAGAATAATGCATGATATAATAAATGTGTTTAGTGAAATCACTTAACAGGTATGTATTCAATGTACAGCATTGGGTTTGACATTATGGAATATGTATAAGAGGTATAAGATATCTTCAGAGTCTTGAAATAATAAACATTACATTGCTATGGAAAAATGAGAACCAAGATATGCGCGAGTGATTGGAACTGAAAATCACAGGTATTTAGTAAATGTGAAGATGGCTGTTGGCTTGAGAAGCCCTATATGGGTCCTTTGTTTAGACATGGTTTAATTCATTTAGCAAATTTTTTTTTTTTTTTTTTTTTTTTTTTTTTTTTTTTTTTTTGAGACGGAGTCTTGCTCAGACGCCCAGGCTGGAGTGCGGTGGCGGGATCTCAGCTCACTGCAAGCTCCGCCTCCCGGGTTCACGCCATTCTCCTGCTTCAGCCTCCCGAGTAGCTGGGACTACAGGCGCCCACCACCACGCCCGGCTAATTTTTTGTATTTTTAGTAGAGACGGGGTTTCACCGTGTTCGCCAGGATGGTCTCGATCTCCTGACCTCGTGATCCGCCCATCTCAGCCTCCCAAAGTGCTGAGATTACAGGCGTGAGCCACCGCGCCCAGCCATTTTGCAAACTTTTTAGCATGCTGTTTGATAATAAAGTTCGATTCCATTTTTGCCTAATTTTGAGTTAGTTGTAACAGAAACATGCCACTGCCAAACGTTCAAGCCTAGTGTTGGAGTCAGCAGCTACTCAAAGTCCTCAGCAGGTTTCACACAGTTCAGTCTGACTGCAGCATTTTACCCTGGAGCCAAATGGAGGAGCTCTTTCCGTGGGCAGATTTGGGACATTTTATCCTGGCTTGCCGATGAGATTGTAATTACCCCATCCTCACATTGTGTGTAACTCTGTTTACTGTCTTGTAATCCCCAAGGCCAGGACTCCTGTTTGTATGAGCAGGGAGAGGGTTTGACAATCCAATATTCTCCCTGCCAAATAGAGAATGCCTGGGCAAAACCCAAGGCACAGGTAGAGGGGTAGGTGGGTTTTTAATACTGAATGTGAGCCAGTGAGGACATTAAGGCCCATTTACAGTTTGGGTTTAATATTTGGCTAGCACTTTAAAGATTGTCCAGTATTTCCATAAGGTGGTGATGGTTGTGCTAATGGCCAGGGGCTAAAGATAACACCCTTTATGCACCAGGAATATTCATTCTCACAGCAGTCATGGAAGCCAGTTATTCTCATTATCCCCATTTCACAAGTATCCAATAAAACTACCACAGCTTTGTTTTAGTTGTAGTCATGCATGGCACAACCTGGATTTCAATGAAGCTTTCTGGTCTAAATTATGCTGTTTGTGTGACTTATTTTGTGAAGAACAAGTGAACTTTGAATGACATGCTTTTTATGCAATAGAGTATTTACTTGATATGAAACATTGAAGCACTCTAGAAATATTTGTAAGCCTATTGTGTTCAGCAAATAAGGTAGTTATCTACAGCAGACAGTTTGAAAATGTGCATTTATTTTTTTAATATTACATTGCAGCCTTCTGTCTTCAATAACATATTCTCCTAAATTAGAACGTAAGACATCAGAGGGCATAACACCAACAGACAGTGACAATGAGAAGGGAGAAAGAAACAGCAAACGGGTCTGTTTCAATGTAGCAGGAGATGAACAGGAAGATTCTGGTCATGATACCATCAGCAACAGAGACTCTTACAGGTAATTCACTTACTCATCAAACTCATTTACTCAAGAAAGTCAAACGTGATGCTGGATTTTCCACAAAGATCTTGAAAAAAGTTTTTGATTTTTTTTTTTTTTCAGTTGGTCTTTCACAGTCATCACTTGTTATTACCAACCTCAGACAAAGCATAATGGGACAGTGTAATATTTCAAATCCTTCCCTTTTCTAATATGAATAGCTTGGAAAAAGCATTTTTTCTGTGGTGGTGTGAGCCTAATTTGGGAGCGTTGTTCTATATATGGATTGTGTAACATATATAGCAAATAAGAAAATTGTGTCTAATCTGAGGGATTAACATTTTTTTCAACTATCTGTTTCTGTCACTGGTTTATTGGGTAGTGAATAGGAGTTCTTTTGGCCCTTTTTTCTCTCTTTTCTTTTCATTTTCTATGTTCCAAACTAATTGGACTAATGTTCCTTGCCTACCTCTGAGACAAAGCTTGGGTTTTTTACTCTCTTGGATATCTTCTGTATTAGTTTTCTAGGGCTGCTGTAACAGATTACTACAAACTGGGCAGCTTAAACAACAGAAATTTATTATCACACAGTTCTGGAGGTCAAAAATCTGAAATCAAGGTGTGGGCTGTGTTGGCTCTTTCTGAAGGCTGTGGAGGAAGGATCCGTGCCAGGCCTGGCTCCTTGAAGTGTAAATGGCCATCTTCTCCCTGCGTCTCTGCACATTCTCTTCCCTCCGTATGTGTCTTGTGTCCAAGTTTTCCCTTCTTATAAGGACATTTTATAGGGCGGCTTAAGGTCGCACCCTAATGACCTCATTTTAACTCGATTACCTTTGTAAAGACCCTATCTCCAAATAAGGTCACATTCTGAGGCACTAGGGATCACTTTTCAACCACATGAATTTTGTTGGGAGACCCAGTTCAACCCCAAATACTTTCCCTCCAAACTCTGTTTTTGTCTTCCTACTAGACTTTCAAATGATGTCTCCTCGCATGAACTTCCTTAATTGAAAGTGCTTTTTGTTCCTTGAATTCGTGTATCACCTGATACCTCACTAAGGATTGTCATAACCAGCCACATAAGCTGTGTATACAACTTTAACATCTTTTTCGTTTATGTTAAGTGAAAGCAAAAACTATCTTCTTCAGTCGTTTATTATGCAGTGTTTTGCAATGAAAAGATATTGATTCAATAGTAAAGTTCTCATCAGAGTATATATAACTAGCTACAAACTAGGAGCTAACATTAAAAATATACTTTACCAAACACATGGGGGAAGAGGAAGATTTTACATAATCCTCACTGCGACCCTCGGTGGCAGGTTCTGATAGGAACTCCATTTTACATATCAGGAAGCTGAAGCCCGGAAGGCTGATGTCATTTACCTATGAGACCAGGTGGTCTGGCTTCCCAGTTTGTCTCTTAACCACTCTACTGTTCCAATTTCCGTGTTTCTAAAAAGGATCTTAATGAACACATAAGAGTTATTCTGGAGATTTAATCATAGATCAGACAGATTAACCACTTTTATCACTTCATTTACTTTTCACTTCTAAGCATCCCAACCTGCTCTTTAATAGGAATCTGTAGGGTTTTTCCCGGTGGGAAATTACACATCTAAAAATACTTCCTTAACTCAAGTTCTAGTTATCAGATAATTAAAATTACCCTGACAGTTTCCCTCTAGGCTAAGATAGAAATTTTAAATGTAAATTTAAAGTTAAGGAAGTCCTTTTTACTTATTCTGAGAGGAAAGAAAATATTTTATCTCCTGCACTATTTCTGAAATCTGTCCGTGTTCACACACAAACATTTTAAACATTTCTTTCCTTGGGCATTCATCATTATCAAGCACTTCCCTGTGCTACAAGCTCTGAGGTGGAGACAGACAAAGTTCCTATCCTCTATAAGGAAGCTCAGAGTGTAACCAATAAGTTATGATTTAAGCTATCAGAAAGGGACAGAAATCACAAAACGGTATTTTGTCTGTATTAGCAAGTTATCTAATTACCGGCATATATCATGAAACAGATTATAAAGAATTTTAAGTTTGGTGTGACTCCTAGTTTTATAACTAACCGCCCTTAAAAAAATCATTTGAGACTAGATTATATGATACAAGAAAATTTGAAATATAATTGAATCAAAAATATGCCATCTTTAAAAGGTAAGATAGACTGAGTTGAACAAATTTATCTTTCCCATAGTTTTCTCTAAAACATATTAATAAATATAACTGATATAAGTTTATATCATAAGAAATTGCAGGGACACCTGGGCAGTTGCACTCTTACAGTAACATGAAACTTACTGTTTTCAGTGACTGCAACAGCAACAGGAATTCCATCGCCTCCTTCACCAGCATCTGCAGCAGCCAGTGCAGCTCGTATTTCCACAGTGATGAAATGGACTCAGGTGTGTTCATTGGTGAAGGCCTGTGGGCTTTTTGATGTTAGTCCTATAGGAGATAACTTTAAGGTTTTAATTTCTTAGATCCATATGAATTTTTATTTTTACCTTTTATCATTCACTCTCTGTGGCCACACATATTGCTTTTCAATTTTATGTGCTTCATAGTCTATTTCCCAATCCCATTTTAAAGGGAGTGAGTTAAAAAGCAATGAAATAAGCAAACTAATTGTAATCTTCAGATATGCTCTATGATCTCTTTATGGTTCTACGAAGGATTATAGGTACACAGGAAACATACTGAAAGTATTAGGCATTGTTGATGGGAATGGGCAGGTGCGGAGTTTGAAGCATTAAAGACAGCAGGTTCACCTAAGCTAGCTTTATATGTGGATGAGGATTGAGGGTAATGAGAGAAACAGATTGATGTAATTATCTTATAAATATGTTATCTTGTATGTGTTAAGAACAAATACTTTTCATCCAATTAGGGAAAAATCTTAATTTTTGATTATTCAGTTTATTTCAACTCTTCAACCATTGGAGGAACATAATTTGAAAGAATAATTAACAAGTGTCCTTTCTAGGGGTCACTCTGCCTTCAGAAGAAGTAATAACATCCCAGGAGCTATTAAATCTTTTGGAACTCTCTCTGAACATGAGAACTGTGCATGGAATAAGAGCTTGTGTTTAATTTTTACATTTCATTTAATATTTAAAATATTTTGGAATGTTAAACATAAGATGAGTGATTGTTGTTTTTGGTTTTGTTTTTGTTTTGATATCTAGGTGATGAACTTCCCCTAAGTGTTCGCATTTCTCATGATAAACAGGACAAGATACATAGTTGCCTTGAGCATCTTTTCAGCCAGGTACAATCGGGCATTTGTGGGGCTTTTGTTCCACAACTAAACTGTCAGGAGTCCCTTTTTCAGATGCAGTACAAGGAGCTTGGAGTTAGAACAGAAAGGCCTGGATCTGTCCTTCCACCTCCTTTACCTCAATTTCTGGCATTTAAACTAGGAAGAAACATTCCTTCAGTCAACTCACCTAAAGGATTTTTGTGAATATCAAGTATTTTACAGTCCTGGGAAAATTACCGTTATACACATAGGAGTTCCCCTTTTTAGGATTTTTTTTTTGTTTTTTGTTTTCAGAAAGCTTTATGATGTTTCTTGCTCAACATTATTTCTAATTTTAAAAAGCACAAGATATTGCCTTGGATGCTAATTTTGTCATTTTAAATTAAAAAAATGTATAGCCATAACCAAAATTTGTAGTAGAAGATTTTACCACTTTGAAAAGGATTCCAATAATTTATAGTTAAAGAAAACTCCAGAGATTTTATGTTCTTTTGTGAGGTAAATTTATATTTTGTATTAATATATGGTAAGATAGTAAGAAATGTCATTGCAAATGTTATCAGGTGCATTTATTTCAATATTTTATGTAACGATCGGGGTTTCAAAAATAATTGTTGCTTTAAGAAAACGTTTTATAAGATTGACTTTTAGAAATATGTATCATGTACTATGAGAAATATGTAACTCAGAAATCGCTACTATTGACAGGTGGATTCAATTACCAATCTCCTAAAAGGGCAGGCTGTTGTGAGGGCCTTTGACCAAACCAAGTATCTCACTCCAGGCCGAGGATTGCAAGGTAAGTCTTGAAAAATTACCTAGTAGAAGCAATTGAGAAAAAAAGTTGGTAGACAATATAGTCAAGAAGCAAGGAGACTGCATAAGAGGAGCAATTCCGGTTACTCATGTTTCATAATTCACTGGATACTACTTCTATTTTGATAATTTTTGAATATGTAAAAAAGTCAGCATAGGAATTTTTACATTTATTTGAAAGTTTAAAATGTTTAATGCCTATAGGGGCCAGGCTAAGCAAAAATGAGTTAATCGAAGATACATAAACATGAAGTTGATTTTGCTGAACCCAAGCATAATGTCTCCTTGGCTGTTTCCCAGTGGTAAGGAAAGGGTGTGGGGAATGAGAGTTGATGAATGGAAAGGATGGAGCTGCCAGTCTGACTAGTAACTAGTTTGGGATAATGAAAGTAGAGTTTTCATCTAAATTTGCTTTGTTTAAACATTTATTAAAAAATAACATTAAGGTTTGACTTTTTAGGTTTAACGGATTTTCTGATGGTATGGCAAAATAAATGACCACCATGTCAATAGTCTAGGACAACAGTGACAGAAGAAGGTTTTGAAGCCTAAAGGTTTAATTGATTGGGAACAAGTTGAGACTTATGAGAGATTTCTGTGTTTATTTAGAATTTCAACAGGAAATGGAACCAAAGCTGAGTTGTCCAAAAAGGCTACGGCTTCATATCAAGCAAGATCCCTGGAATCTTCCCAGCAGTGTCCGGACTCTTGCTCAGAACATCAGGAAATTTGTTGAAGGTCAGCGTGAAAAGCAAAGATCGTTGCATGATCTTAGCAATAATCGTTTAAAAACCCACTAAAACCAAACGTTTGGTAATGCCTGATTACTTTTTGCAGTGTTTCCTGTTGTGAAGAAAATAAAAGTACTGAAAATGGTGAGGGAGAAAGAGGGCAAGAAGGAATAAGATTATAGGGCCTTGTGTCCCCAGGGTTATAAACATCATGGAGAATATTCTCATTGAATAAAATAAGGGCTCAAAGTTGTGAAGACAAATCGAACATGAAGAGAATTTAAGACTTTATAATAGGAGACAATGTCATAAAAAAAATTCTGAAGGATATACAAAAGGCATGAAGCTAATGCTTATCCAAAAAAAAAAAAACAAAAAAATCAATTGTGAAGCTGTATGAGAATCAAAATAATCACATAGGTTGCATCATTAATTTTTACGTTTTTATTTCAGAAGTGTTTGTCTAAGTTGATTGCTCTTAACTACCATAACACTATTTACATGACATTCTATAACTGGTAAAACCTGTGAATTGGAGACATATAATTTTGAGACGACTTCATTGAGATAGATTGCATGTTGTTCAGAGTCAGCGTGATTAAGTAGAAAATTCTGAGAGTTTCCAAAATGATTATGGTGAAAAAGATGAAATGAGAATTCATCTAGTTTTAAAAATATATAACTCAGCAATTTTCTTCCCAGTGATTAGACCAGTGGTAGCAACATCTGGAGGTATTTTTGGTTGTCACAATTGTAGGTGTGCTTCTGACCTCTAGATAGAGTCCAGGGATGCTGCTGAACATTCTAGAATGTATAAGAGAGTTTCTCACAAGGGAGAATTCTCTGATCCAAAATGTTAATAGTGCTAAGATCGAGAAACCCATACAATAAATACTATTCCTGTGTTTACAGTTTTATTCCTCAGTCATTTGTGTGTCAGTTGGATGTGATCAATAGTATTCAGTGGTATTTAGCAGAATTACAGTATAACTGCAGTTATTACCTTAAGTGGGGTAAATTAAAGAGAGCTGTAAATGTTGCTGACAAAAGACAGCCTCTTATACCAAATGGAGTCTGAGTCACTTAACTCTTTTAGGCTTCAACTTACACATTTATTAAATGACAGAGATGGCCTAAATGTTCTGTGATTACTAAGTCTTCTGCATAGACTTATACTCAAATATAACAACTTTTGTTTAGAGATTAGTAGAAAGGAAATTTGTATGGATATGGAATACTTCCCCAAATAAATCATAGTGATTCTACCTTGTGATAAAATCTTTTGTATTTGACAGCTGGATTTCTTGGCTATATTTTTATTTTATGGCCTAATATAATGTTTATCTGTGATACTTTGTAACATAATATTTAATGAAAAGTATGAATTTAAAACTCCCCAAAATATGAATAGCATAAATATAAAATGCATTTTAAAAAACAATTATGTTTTAGAAATTTAAGTATATACTTTACTGAGTAAAAGACATATTTCTGCTGAATAGATGCCAGTATTATGACACTACTAGAAATTATAATTCTGCAGTTGTTCTCATCATCTTTGAGATTTTATATTTGTTTTAAGGTAAATGTATATTGACTAGGAATTGAGAAATCCTTAAATAATCTCCCCCACTTTTTTGTTTTGAACAATTTTATCTTTCAGATAGAAATTTCTAATGCTCTCATTAGTTTCCAAGAACTTCTTGGCTTCTGCATTAATTTTACTATTTACCCAAAAGTTATTCAAGGGCAGGTTATTCAATATCCATGTAATTGTATGGTTTTGAGTGAATTTCTTAGTCTTTATTTCTAATTTGATTGTTCTGTGGTCTGAGAGAGTGGTTGTTATGATTTCACTTCTTTTGCATTTGCTGAGAAGTGTTTTATGTCTGATTATGTCATTGCTTTTAGTGTATGTGCCATGTGTTGATGGGAAGAATGTATATTCTGTTGTATTGGGATAGAGATATCTGTAGATGTCTATCAGGACCATCTGATCAGTGCTGAGTTCAGGTCCTGAATATCTTTGTTAATGTTCTGCCCCGATGATCTGTCTAATACTGACAGTGGGTTGTTGAAATCTCTAACTATTATTGTGTGGGAGTCTAAGTCTCTCCGAAGGTCTCTAAGAACTTGCTTTATAAATCTGTGAAACTATTGAGAGCAAAGGTAAAATATACCAGACTCTCTGGGACACAGCTAAGGCAATGTTAAGAGGAAATTTTGTGGCACTAAATGCCCATATCCAAAAGTTAGAAAGATCTCGATATATAAACCTAACCCCACAAGCAAAAGAACTATATAACCAAGATAAAATCAAACCCAAAGGTAGCAGAGGACAAGAAATAACTAAAATCAGAGCTGAACTGAAAGAGATTGAGATACAAAAAACCGTTTAAAAGATCAATGAATCTAGGAGTTGGTTTTTGAAAAAATTAATAAAGTAGAGAGACCACTAGCTGGGCTAGTAAAGAAGAAAAGAGAGAAGATCCAAACAAACATATTAAAAATGACAAAGGAGATATTACCACTGACCCCACAGAAATACACATAACTATTATGTGTATTTACATATAAGTGTCATAACTATGGATACTTCTATGCACATAAACTACAAAATCTAAAATAAATGGATACATTCCTGGACACATACACCCTCCCAAGACTGAACCAGAAAGAATTTGAATCCCTGAACAGACCAATAACAAGCTCCAAAGTTGAATCAGTAATAAATAGCCTGCCAACCAAAAAAAAGCCTGGGGCCAGATGGATTAACAGCCAAATTCTACCAGATGTACAAAGAAGAGCTGGTACAGTTTCTATCAAAACTATTTCAAAGAATTGAAGAGGAGGGACTCCTCCCTAACTTATTCTAGGAGGCCAGCATTATCCTGATACCAAAAACTGGCAGAGATACAACAGCAAAAAGAAAACTTCAAGCCAATATTCTTTATGAACATCAATGCAAAAATCTTCAACAAAATACTGGCAAACCAAATCCAGCATCACATCAAAAAGCTTACCTACCATGATCAAGTAGTCTTTATCCTTGGGACACAAAGTTGGTTCAACATACTCAACTCAACAAGTGTGATTCATCATATAAACAGAACTAAAGACAAAAAGCATATGATAATCTCAGTAGATGCAGAAAAGACTTTTGATAATATTCAACATCGCTTCCTGTTAAAAACCCTCAATAAACTAAGTATTGAAGGAACATACCTCAAAATAGTAAGAGCCATCTAAAACAAACCCACAGCCAACAACATCATACTGAAAAGGAAAAAGCTGGAAGCATTCCCCTTGAAAACCAGCACAAGACAAGGATTCCCTCTCTCACCACTCCTATTCAGCGTAGTATTGGAAATCTTGGCTAGGGCAGTTAGGCAAGAGAAAGTAATAAAGGGCATCCAAATAGGAAGAGAGGAAATCAAACTAACCCTGTTTGTAGGCAAAATGATTCTATATCTCGAAGACCTTATAGTCTCAGCCCAAACGTTCCTTAACCTGATAAACAAATTCAGCAAAGTCTCGGGATACAAAAATCAATGTGCAAAACTCACTAGCTTTCTTATACATCAACAACAGTCAAGCTGAGAGTCAAATCAGGAATGTAATCTTATTCACAATTGCCACACAAAGAATAAAATACCTAGGAATACAACTAACCAGGGAGGTGAAAGATTTCTACAAAGAGATCTACAAAATACTGCTCAAAGATATATTAGAGATGACACAAACAAATGGAAAAACATCCCATGTTCATGGATAAGAAGAATTGCTACCATTAAAATGGCCATACCGCCCAAAGCAATTTACAGATTCAATGCTATTCCTGTTAAACTACCAATAACATTTTTCACAAAACTAGAAAAAAAACTATTTAAAAATTCGTATGAAGCCAAAAAAAGAGCCTAAATAGCCAAGGCAATCCTAAGTAAAAAGAACAAGGCTGGAGGCATCACACTTCTCAACTTCCAACTATACTACAGGGCTACAGTAACCAAAACAGCATGGTACTGGTATGAAAACACACATAGACCAATGGAGCAGAATAGACAGCCCAGAAATAATGTCACACACCTACGACTATCTGATCTTCTACAAGGCTGACAAAAACAAGCAATGGGGAAAGGATTTTCTATTTAATAAATGGTGCTGGGATAACTGGCTAGCCATATGCAGAAGATTGAAACTGAACCCCTTCCTTACACCTTATACAAAAATTAACTCAAGATGGATTAAAGACTTAAAAGTAAAATCCAAAACTATAAAAACTCTAGAAGACAACCTGAGTAATACCATTTTGGACATAGGAATGGGCAAAGATTTCATGACGAAAATGCCGAAAGCAATTGCAACAAAAGCAAAAATTGACAAATGGGATCTAATTAAACTTAAGAGCTCCTGTATAACAAAAGAAAGTACTAACAGAGTAAACAGACAACCTACAGAATGGGAGAAAATTTGCAAACTGTGCATGTGACAAAGGTCTAATGTCAAGCATCTATAAGGAACAAATTTACAAGAAGAAAAACAATCTCACTAAAATGTGAGCAAATGAGATGAACAGACACTTTTCAAAAGAGGACATACATGTGGCTAACAAACATGAAAAAAAGCTCAACATCACTGTTCATTAAGAAACATATGAAAAAAAAGCTCAACATCACTGTTCATTAGAGAAATGCAGATCAAAACTACAATGAGATACCATCTCACACCTGTCAGAATGGCTATTATTAAAAAGTCAAAAAATAACAGATACTGACAAGGTTGCAGAGAAAAAGGAACACTTACACACTGTTGGTGGGAATGTAAATTAGTTCAACCATTGTGGAAAACAGTGTGGTGATTCCTTGACCTAAAAACAGAAATACCATTCGGCCCAGCAATCCCATTATTGGATATATACCCAAAAGAATATAAGTCACTCTGTCATAAAGATGTGTGCACACATATATTCATTGCAGGACCACTCATAATACCAAAGATATTAAATCAACTCAAATGCCCATCAGTGGTAGACTGGATAAAGAAAATGTGGTACATGTATTCCAGGGAATAATATGCAGCCATAAAAAAGAATGCAATAGTGTCCTTTGCAGGAACATGAATGGAGCTGGAGTCCATTATCCTTAGTAAACTAACACAGGAACAGAAAACCAAATACCACATGTTCTCACTTGTAAGTGGAAGCTAAATGACGAGAACACATGGACACAAAGAGAGGAACAACACATACTGGGGCCTATCAGAATGTGAAGTGTAGGAGGAGGGAGAGGATCAGAAAAAATACTTAATGGGTATTAGGCTTAATGCCTGGGTTATGAAATAATCTGTGCAACAAACCCCCATGACACAAGTGTACCTATATAAGAAACCTGCACATGTACCCTTGAACTTAAAAGTTTTAAAAAATACATTTCTAATGCAGGATAAAAAGTTTAATTTTTCAAAAAGTACTCATTTTAAGAATCTTACATTTTCTTCTCAAGACCTACTTTTGTACTCTTTGTAACTCATGTCACAATAAGCAGTTATAGGAATGATAACTATATACACATAGTGATTGATGGATTGATCGATATGTGTTGTGTATATGGGTGCCACTCTTGGTCATGGGAATCCACTAGCCAGTTGAGTGTGGTTGAATGGGCTGAGAGTCTTATAGTCAATTATGTGGGGAGGGCTCTCTGTAGAATTTAAGTTGCATCTCTGGTTGCAGATTTCTTTGTTTCAGTGAGCTGTTTGGGTCAGAGCTGTGATTGTCACCATGTTAAGTGAATCTTTAAAAATGATTACTTTTTGCTTCATCTCATTGGACTATGCAAGGGAGAGGGCATACTACCATTTCCTGGTAATCCCTGTGATGTCTGGTCCTGTTAGGAGTGGAAAAAGCATTAGGATCATTGAAATCCATTGCTTGTTCTGTGGAGGCACTCTGAGAAACTTCGCTGGCTCAGCACGAATTTATCCTATTCAGCTTAAGTCATTTTCATTCTACTTCCTAGACTGTCTTTATATAGTGAATGAATGACTTAATGGAAGGTTAAATCTTGGGACTTAATTTAACCTGGTGCCACCAGGCCAGAATTTCTTGGTTTATATAAGTAGCTGGGATGACCCCATTTCTAATGTTTTTCCTAGTCTCTGATTTCAAAATATCCCATCCATTATATACCACATGTGATATCAAGGTGTTGTAATTCTATGGTCTTTATTTAGAAAGAACTGTTGCAGTGACATTCAAAAATTGTGTCACTATATACTCACCCATTCATAGCAGATTAAACTGTGTGTAGAAGAGAGCAGAGAAGATAGTGAATTAAGTGAGGAAAGATTAATTGTATGGTGTCACTAAGACGATGCCTGTCTCCTGCTTAATGTTAACGCTGAGGTAAGTTATGTTCTCATATCATCAGCTGAATGAAGATATTTTTATCTGAGTAGCCCACCATCACCTTAAATTCAGATGTTTATTAGTGAACACATTTTCGACTTTTTGTTCCCTAAAAAGAAAAATGCTTTATTCTAAATCTCATTTTTTTTTAGCAACCTACATTTAAAAATTTTTTTCCCTGTATTTGTCCCAATATTCTAAAGAGTGTCTCTTCAGTTTTTTCCTTTTTCATCACACTTCAGTAATTGCAATGATTTTTCTGGCTAACCTCCCTCTCCCTATCTTGTTCTGATTCTTATAACCATTATGAGATTCATCTTCCTAAAATATCGTGTTCATAATTTCACTACTGTGTCACAGAGTCTTGCAGTGATTTTCTGTTATGTAAGACTAAACTCATCGATCTGTTAGAAGCCATTTTTCAGTGGAGCTTTCTAATCCTATCCCAATCTCAATCTCTTAATGACATAGTAAAATCTCTCTATGCTAGATTGTTAAATAATTGTTATTGATTCTCCACTATATTCCTTGCTAGCAAAATTTCTCAGTCTTAGAATATGTGTCTCTTTTCTTGACAGTGATAATTTAAAGTTTTATGAAATATTTTGTAGTCTCATTTAGAATTCTATACCAACTTCGGCCAGATTCGGATTACAATAATAACAGTCTTCACGTGTATATAGCACTTTAAACAATTTTCAAAGACTTTTCATACATATTCTCACTTATATTTTACACAGACCTGTAAAATAGATAAGGCAGATGTTATCTTCATTTATGAATGAGTTAATTGAGACTCAAAGTAATTTAGCAATTTTCTAAAGCCACAAAATTAGTATGTAACAGCAGTCTTCTGACTCTTAGTTTATTATACTTTCCTGCCTCTGAAATCCTTTTCTTCTTTCAGTCTCACTTGTAAAAATTAGTGCCCTTTCAAGTATTTCCTGCATTTCTTTTCGGTCAATTCTGTCTTTCTGACTCTATTGTGAATCTGTCTAGAATAGGATATAACTTAATCTTTTTTGTTTCCCGTAGTCTTGGGTATTTAGCAGGAGCTTTGTAAGTTTTTAAATTTACATCTGTGATTGACCCTGCGTGGGTTGGGGTTGGAAGAAGAGTATATATATATATAAAATATTGTTTGACAGTTTATTGCTAGTGATTACAACAGTTGTAGCTTGCAGAACACCAAGTAGGCTAAAACAGCTAAGGATGACCTAAAAAGCTGCCAGGATTTGAATGGTGTTTCATTGACTGATATAATTCAGAGACATTTCAGGATCTTGAACAATGGATAGAATTAGTGTAGGCAAACAGGCAAGAGTAACATGTCAAGTGAATTGATTTTTATTATTTAATATTAGGTTGGTGCAAAAGTAATTGCTGTTTTTGCCATCCATCGAAAGTAATGGCAAAACCACAATTACTTTTGCACCAGCCTAGTATGATAAGATCATACTAATTTTGACTACATAGTTAAAATATGGTATTTGTGACAGAAAGAGTGAACAATTAACTGATGTGTTTTCTTTCTCTGCAGAGGTGAGGTGTAGGATACTCCTGGCTCTTCTTGAATATTCAGGTAACATTTTGCATTTTATTTTTTTACTATTTAAGTGATTGTGGCCCAGGATCATAAAGGCCTTGAAATTTGACGACAGTGCCTTCAACCATTTACAAAATAGAAATATGATCCCTACCTTCTCCAAATCTTTGGAAAGATTAGAAAAAGTACTCAAATCATTTTAATAAAAATGCGAATATATATATATACACATACGTATACATACACACATACTTGTATTCTCTTATAAGCAAAACCATGAAAACATATATGAATACAGATTTAAACAAAATATTATTAAACAGGAGAAAGGGAGCAGGTTTTGCTAAAGTTAATCGTGTCTAAATTTTGTTTATGAACAAGAATGTATGTAAACATTTTACAAATCTTACATTAAAACACTTTTACCATGCACTTAGTGGGAGCTCAAAAAATATTGGTAATGGAAAGTGACACTAAAGGACAATTAAATATTTGATGAGATTCTAAATTGCAGATGATGGACTGTAAATGTCATAAAGGCAGGCACTGTGTCTATTTTGATCATCAGCAAATGCCCAAAATAGTGGCTGGCATATAGATATTCAACAAGTATTTGTGACAAAAATGAATGAAAAAATTATATGAATGAAAAAGGGAAAATGTATAAAATACTTCAACAAGGTTTTCATTCAAAATGCATTTAGAAGGAAATGGATCATAAAGATTGGGAAAAACTCACATGCCATTTAATTACAGTGGACAGTTTGATGTTGGCCTACTGTGCCTCTCTTTCTGTAGATTTGGAGATGTATAGATATGTTGAATGAGTTACTTTTATTATTTTAATCTATTTCCCATAAAGTATGTGTATGTGTATGTGTATGTGTATACACAGAAATTCTATTACACTAACTAAATTTCGATAGGAATTTGTTCCGAAAAATATAACCTGAATGATTACTTGTGATAGCAGTTAGCGTTTGTTGTGCTAAAAAAAATTCCCCAAAATTTGTGGCATAAAACAATGACCATTTGTTATTGCTTACCTGTCTAGTGTCATCTGGGCGATTCTGCTGGTCTGTGCCAGGTTTTATTGATCTTGGCTGGGTATGCCCATGTGTCTGCAGTCAGGTGGTGGGTTGGCTAGGCACAGGTGATCTAGGGTGGCCTTGCTCACATATATAACATTTGACTGGCTGTTAGCTGAGGTTACAGGGTTGCCTGGGCTGCCTGTCTCTCATCATCTATGAGGCTAGCCTGTTCTTGTTCACACGGTGGATTTGCAGGGTTCCAGGAAGACAGTGCAAATGTCTAAGAGCTTGTCACTTTCTGGCCCCAGCATGTAACTGGCAAGGCCAGACTTAAGGGGTAGAGACATAGATTCTACTTTTGAAGGAGAGGGTCTCAAAATTACATTGCAAGAGTGTGGATACAGGGAGGGAAAGAATTTGTGACCACTTTTACAAAGTACCACACTTGGAAATTTTAAATTATGAATGAACCAAGTTGACCAACAGGGCTTTTTTATTTGTCCTTTGGTTTTTTGCCGTAATAAAAAAAGTTTTTACCTTGCTTTTTGACTGAGTAATAATAATGGCAAAAATATCTTACAGTTTTTGAGCTTTACTAATAACACAATTCATGGACCTCATTTTCTTGGATTTCATTGGGTCCCCACAACCCACCACGTGAGAATATTATTGTTTCTACAGTTTTAAAGGTGAAGAAATTGACATTCTGGCAGGTCAATAATAACCAGCACATAGTATACAGTCAACACTGACGTTGGAGCATCTAGAAGTCTAGGCATATTGATGTCTTATTGAACAAATGAATAAATAGTAGGTGGCAGTTTTGGAATTCAAAATTAGGTTTGCCAGTTCCAGAGGTGATTCTGGGATACTTCGTTTTATTCATTAATGCTCAAATGGATGCTCTGGTAGATTTTTATTTTGATTTCAATTTTATTTTTCTGTTCCTCTTGTGATTCTTTATTTTCCTGCTTTATTTGCTCACTCTCTTTCCCCTCTTCTATATAGTATGACACCAAAACAGTAGCCAAAATACTTCATATTTTTGGCTGTGAAATTATGTTCATTTGAAAAGGGTAGACTGTGTCTTTTAAATATTCTTAACCTCCTTTTATTTCTACCTTTCTCTTTTTTTGTTGTTTATTTTGCTTTATTTTCCCTACAATCTCTGTGTTAGCATAATTTCTGAGATTGCTTTTGTGTGTCTAGAAACCATCTCATTCTTTTTAGACCAGCTAGCTAATTATAGATCTTAAACTTTTAAACAGCCAAGGTTAAATAGTGTAATTTAAAACATATTTTAGAAGATGAGATAGGTGCTTAAATACTGAAATGAAACTGAAGCCTTTGATAGGTACAAAAACCATTTCTTTTGAGTGTACTCTCACTATGAGAAAAATATTACTCTATGATAAAAATAAATAATAAAAATCTTACTCTACAATAATAGTAATACAAAAATAGTAAAAAAAAAAAAATACAAAAAAAAAAAAAACCCTCAAAATCTCTGTTTTTCTTCTTTTGCCAGTAGCTGAAAGCAGATGTGATTTTTGCTGTAGTTCTTTCTTATTTATAAAAAATAGGAAATGAAGGCAGTGTGCCCTGTTTATAATCCCAGCAATTTGAGAGGCTGAGGATGGAGTATTATTTGAGGTTAGGAGTTTGAGACCAGCCTGGACATCATAGTGAGGCCCTGACTTTAAAAATAAAATAAAATAAATTAGCCAGAAGTGATGGCACACACTTGTAGTCCCAGCTATTTGGGAGGCCAAGGTAGGAGGATCTCTTGAGCCCAGAAGTTTGAACATGCAGTGAGCTATGATCCTGCCACTGTACTCCAGCCTGGGTGACAGAGCAAGACACTCTGTCTTAAAAAAACAAAGCAAAACAAAACAAAAACACACAAAAAAACCAAAAATACCATTGGTAAAGGATGGATACTTGTAAATTTTGAATGGTTGCATAATTGAAAGAAAAAGACCTGGATATTTTTGCTGAGAGTTAGTAGATTTTGTTGTATTTATGTAATAAATTGTTCCTTCTCCATGAGCAATAAAGCTGAGTACCCACTCAGTGCCAAGCATGGTGCTGGATGCTGGACAAAAAGAAGAATTACAATGATAATGCTACACCATTTTACTTTGTTAAGTGCTTTAAATACTTTTTATCTCATTTATCTTTATCGTAGACCTAAGAAGGAGGAATGGACCCCATTTTCCACATGAGGATCTGATACCTAAACTTTGGCTTAGAATGGGTAGTTGAAAGTGGTTGATATGCCTCTAAGGAATGTGAGCCTAAGTCACATGCCACTTCTCTGGCCTTGATGTGCTGATGGTTCCTCGGGAACACAAACTCATAAATGAATGCCCACTGTGTTATATATTTAGCCCTCCAGTAGAAGGATGCCCCCAGGTCTATGGTGACCAGAAGAAGAGCCCCAGTACTTCCTTGGGAAGAGGGGAATTTCACAAAGGGAGATAATCTTTCAATGAGTTTCAATAGTTTGATGAGTTGACTCTTAAAGATTGATTTAAAGTTTGCTACACAGAGGAGAAGGACAAGGGCATGCAGTACGTCTGGAAGGAAGGCATAGGCCAAATGTAGGCCATAGGGCATTTGGTATTTGAGAACTGCTGAGCAGTACTGTGTGGCTCAAAGAGGACAGGTCTGTGTACCTCACGCTTCTGACTGCTTTCAGATATGTTGTTTTAATGTGCTCTCCCAATAATTCTGTGAACATTGTTGCTGTAGTGTGTACTGAATGGAGGGAAGTGGTATGTTGAGAAGCTGTAAATATAAGTTGGGGATAGGTCGCAAGGTCCCGCTTATGCCACTGTTTTCTAACTTTGTTATTCACTGTGAGGTGATGGCTTGTAAAAAGTTAATTTGAAAAGCTCTTGATATAATATGTACATTTTGAATCTGTGCAAACAATTCATCTACTCTCTGTTGAAAATAGGAAGGTGGCAACAGAATATCGTCTCATGAGGTATGAATTTTTATTCACTATGGCTGAGGCCCCAGCTTGGATTCTCTAGTAGTTGTTGCAGCTGTCAATTCCTGTGGGGTATTCATTCAGTGTTAAACATTTGAATTGATGAATGAATACAACTTCAAGTTATCAACAGGTTTTGCGCATTGAAAAGATGACTGTCAATTGCAATCAGTTCTGATTTGATAAAGAGGTTGAAAGAAAAATCTTATTTTGGCTTAAATGCAAATAGAATACAGTAGCAGAGTATAGCATAAACATCTAAGTATTCTTTTGAGGATAAAAATAGAAGAGAATTTTTTCACAAAAGACACTTGAAAATAATTATTTCTACCAATGACAAAGTTATTAATCCCGGTGATTTTTGTTAAAGCTTGCAGTGCAGATCCTTCTTTCTCTAGATTTTTGCTTTTCACTCAATATCCATAATTTCTTTCCGATTAGATTTTTTTTTTTTTTTTTTTTTTTTTTTGAGGCGGAGTCTCGCTCTGTCGCCCGGACTGGAGTGCAGTGGCCAGATCTCAGCTCACTGCAAGCTCCGCCTCCCGGGTTTACGCCATTCTCCTGCCTCAGCCTCCCGAGTAGCTGGGACTACAGGCGCCCGCCACCTCGCCCGGCTAGTTTTTTGTATTTTTAGTAGAGACGGGGTTTCACCATGTTAGCCAGGATGGTCTCGATCTCCTGACCTCGTGATCCGCCCGTCTCGGCCTCCCAAAGTGCTGGGATTACAGGCTTGAGCCACCGCGCCCGGCCCCGATTAGATTTTTATTAAAACATTTTCAAGGTATAGGTGGGAGTATTGCTGCCATATCTACTGAAGTATTTTTAAAAATTCACCCAGATTTTCTGCTTCACTATACAACATCTGAAAAACTAATAATTTACAACGAAGACGTAGGGCAATTTATTTTACATATTTAGTTTCTGTCTTGAACCTCAGTACCCTAGGTGCACACTGGAGCTAACAAGCTCTCTGAATTAGCTTCTTAAGTGAAATTAAATCCAGATATTTCAAGAAACCAGAGAATGAACTCATCTTTTCATTTCACTTTTTTATTTATTTTTAGTGCCACTGACTCTATAATCATTGATATACTGAATGTCTACTCTGATAGAAATTGTGCACAACAAAATGGTGTTTAGATTTTTTCTTAATTGAGGATTGGACAAAGTTCATTTCCAGTTTAAAGATTTTATAGTTACCTATAAATGCCCTTTCCTATCTAGTAGCATGGGGCACATGATATAGACGCTTAACACACGTTGTTGGTTAAATTAGCAAGCTGAGCCATATGGAATGGCCATATTCCACCATTTTAACCTACCGAAGCAGCATGTTTCTATAGTTGAGCCTAATAAATGAATATTCAGATACAAAATTAAATATTTTGAATATTTAATTATCTTTCTAATAAAATTTTCAAGAGTAGGTTTTACAGTGAAACCAAGTAACATAGAAACTAAATTATATGTACATATACCTTTGATGGTTATTAAAAACAGATGTTCAATGTTCTTGGAAAATCTTAAAAATTATGCCTTTTTTGTCAATAAAACAGGAGCTCCCCACTGAATAAAGTCAGCATTTATCTCTGTGTTATACACTAATATTGATAATGCTTCTTTATTCCAGAGAAGTCTATGAACCCTTGAAATATTTAGTATACATTTGAGAGGAGGTTATTTTTCCCTTTGTTGTTTCCACTTCTAGTGGAAGTGATTTTTCAATATGTGGAATGTGTAGCTTTGTGTTTCTGTAGTTTGTATATATCCAACCACCCGAAGAAATGAACTCTGTGTGTTAGCTTCTTTCCATTTGAAAAATCTTTAGTTCAGAAGCGGCAGTTCACAGTGGAAACATATCTTCAAAATGGGTGTATTAGTCTGTTTTCTTACTGCTATGAAGAAATATCTCAGATTGTGGGTACTCTATAAAGGAAAAAAGTTTAATTGACTCACAGTTATGCATAGCCAGGAAGGCCTCAGAAAACTTAGAATGGGAGAAGGCAGGAGGGGAAAGAGGCATGTCTTACACGGTGGCAGGCAAGAGAGAGCAGAGAGCATGTGTGTCAGAATACAGGAAAAACTGCCATTTATAAAACCATCAGATCTCATGAAAATTCACTCACTATCACAAGAACAGCATGGGAGAAACCACCCCCGTAATCCAATCACTTTCCACCAGGTCTCTTCCTCAACACCTGGGGATGATAATTCAAGATGAGATTTGGGTGGGGACACAAAGCCTAACCATATCAGTGGGTTAACCAAAACTCCAGTCAATTGCAGGATAAGAATCCTGCTAAACATATAAAAATCAATTCATACTAAAACTATAAATACATTACTTATTTGAAAGAATTATAGAAATTTATATTCTTATATATTTGAACATACTTATAGCTCATGAAGTTTAATAACACCATTCAGGAGAGACAGATTTGCTTATAATTGCAAACAATTGAACATCATATACTCTTCCCCATATGTATTTCACATTAATATTTTAGGTTTAGTTGTTAATTTTAAAAATTGTATTAATAATATTGTATTTAATTTGCCAACAAAAACCGACAAATTGGACTTTGAGTTTTGTTTAGGAAAATGTCATTGCAGCAAATGCAAATTGTGTCCCATCAGGTATAGAAAATATAAATAAATGAAGCCTTATTTTTCTCCCTCAGGTTTTATCAAACAATTTAATGATTCTAGAATAGAGTCACAATATTGATTAGGAAAAATATTTTAATATTTCTAATATTTTTTGGTGTTTAGTGTTTTCTGTAAAGCATGTTTGCTAAAATGTGTGTGGTCATTTATAGAGCTCAAATTCACATTTTTCACATGTGTGAGTTTAGTAAAAAGATGAAATGCTAGTGAATGTAGATGCTTAACTTATTGGTTTTCACCATCTGCAACATTTTTCAAAGCATTCTCTATGTTCTCTTTGATCACAGATAGTGAGACACAGCTCCGTAGAGACATGGTTTTCTGCCAGACTCTTGTGGCCACTGTCTGTGCCTTCTCTGAGCAACTCATGGCGGCCTTGAACCAGATGTTTGACAACAGCAAGGAAAATGAGATGGAAACTTGGGAAGCCAGCAGGAGGTGGCTGGACCAGATAGCGAATGCAGGTGTTCTTTTTCACTTTCAGTCACTTCTGTCACCAAACTTGGTAAGGAAATCACATGACTCCCACTGTCTGTGTCAACTGTAACCTACACTGTAACATGTTTTGAAATAAGAAATAGTTATTTCTTTCCCCCTGGTTATCTCTATGAATGTGCATGCATTCAGCTACTTTAAAAATATACATTTTTCTGTGGTCCTTCAATTTTTAATAAGTATGTAGAATGTATTCCTTCTTTGCTGATTTGTATCTCTTCTCTGTGGCGGTAAAAGCTGAGAAAGCCTCCATCTGTTACTAATTCTTGTATCCCTACACACTGACTGGAAAAGGTCACCAGAAGAAAAAGGGTCGTTCTGCTGCTTTTCCTTACTCCCAGTCCAAGGACACAGGCTGCTGTGAAACCAAAGCTCCTATTGTGATTGATGTCCTGGAGCAGGCTTGAGAGCCAAGCTCAGAGAACTCAAATACCATACTGCCTGACAATCTGTTTAAACTTTGCGTATGTTAAATAATTTTAGTTCTTTTCTTTGTATGCATGTTTGTTCTATTAAATTGAAGAGCATTGCCTTAATTGCTGTTGAATATTCTATGTTTATTCATCGGGTTTCCACAGTGGATATGAAGAAAGCATCTTTAAATATTTGAAAAATAAAACTGTGGTGAACTTAAGAGATTTTTCACGTATACCTCCGGTGGTTTGGATAGTTATCATCATGTTTAAAAGCAAATATGTTCACTTTAATATGTAAACGTTAGGTGATCACGGAATAGAATTGTAACTTTAAACATGAGAGCCTATTTCATCTCTTAAAGTACACATAGAAAATGTAGCTACAAAGTAGCATGTTTGAGTTTAAAAACAAATGTATATGTGTGTGTGTGTTTGTGTGTGTGTGAATTACATATGATAGGAAGCCTAATTTTTAACACATGGTAGGCATCAATTATCTGTTGAATGAATGTGTAAATGAGTAAGGCTTTACTTCTGTTGTGTTTTCCTTACTTTTAAGCTGCCATTGTCTAATCAAGTGCCGGTGCTTTTACTTTAAACTTAATTTTATTGGAAATCTCAAAGAATATGAGAAAATATTTGCAAATCATATATTTGATAAGTGACATAGGCAGAATATTTAAAGAACCCTTAAAATTCAACAGTAAAATGACAAATAACCAATTAAAAAGTATGCAAATGATTTGAATAGATATTTCTCCAAAGATATAAAAATGTCTGAAAAGCACATGAAAAGATGATCAACATCATTAGCCATTAGAGAAATGCAGCTCAAAACCACAATGAATACCACAATATGTGTGATATGGATGGCTATAATACAAAAGACAGATAGTCACAAGTTTTGGGGAGGATGTGGAGAAAGTTTGTAACCCTCCTAAGTTGCTTGTGGGAAGTGGCACAGTCATTTTGGAAACTGGTTTGCCAGTTCCAGAACCGTAGGGTTTCCATATTACCTAGAAATCCTATTTCTAGGTAATATCTAAATTAAATTAAAACTTACATTCACACAAAATCTTACATGCAAACATTCCTAGCAAGATTATTCGTAGTAGCTAAAAAGTGGAAACAACTCATATTGTCCATTAACTCATGAATGGATAAACAAAATGTG
This sequence comes from Rhinopithecus roxellana, assembly GCF_007565055.1. Taxonomy (NCBI): domain Eukaryota; kingdom Metazoa; phylum Chordata; class Mammalia; order Primates; family Cercopithecidae; genus Rhinopithecus; species Rhinopithecus roxellana. The sequence goes on along the minus strand of NC_044557.1, from coordinate 132,812,818 downwards.
ATGTGTCCATATAATGGAATATTATTCAGCAATAAAAAGGAATGGAGTACTGATACATGCTACAACATGGATGAACACTGAAAGCATTATGCTAAGTGAAATAAGCCAGTCACAAAAGACCTCATATAGTTTGATTCCATTATGGTGAAATGTACTAACTAGGTACATTTTAGAAGCAGGAAGTAGACTAGTGGTTGCCTGCAACTGACGGTTGGGGGCAGGAAAATGAGGAGTGAATACTATTCGGTATTGGGTTTCTTTGGGCGATGATAAAAATATTCTAAAGTTAGATGATGGTGCTAGCTGGACAGCTCTGTGAATATACTAAAACCCCTGAGCTATACATTTTAAATGGGTGAATTTTAACAGTATGTGAGTTATGTGTGTGTTTTTTTTCAACTGGTCTTGTGAAACGCTTAAATTTATTTAAGGAATTGATTTTAAAAAGAAAATAGAGAGGTTGCTAAGGAAAGAAAAATTGAAGAAACCCATAGTCTTTCTGCTTCTGTCAGAAAGACAGAAAGAAAACATCCACCCAGGAATGTGAATGGCTCTCTAGGAGCAGTGCTCTGGTGGTCTGTGTGTCCCTGAGAGCAAGGCACAGCCAGTGGTCACTTGGGCCTGGCTTTGGCAATGTTTGCTGCAACACCATGGCTTGTGCTGTAGCCCTCAAAGGCCATACTGTCTGGAACATGTCTTGCTTTGTGTATTTTTATCAGAATCAACACTGATTCTTCAGTCCTGTCCTTTCTTTCTAGGGTCATGACATTTTTTTGCTGCTTTAAAAGGATTTTTTTAAGATAATGGTTTAGGCCGGGTGTGGTAGCTCACACCTGTAATCCCAGCACTTTGGGAGGCCAAGATGGGTGGATCACGAAGTCAGGAGACCGAGACCATCCTGGCTAACATGGTGAAACACTGTCTCTACTAAAAATACAAAACAATTAGCCACACTGCAAAGTTATTTTGGTCTGGATTTACATTATGTCATGTTACTTTATATTGCTTTATATCATCTTGTATTATATATTGTTTTTCTTTCTTTGTAGACAGATGAACAAGCCATGTTAGAAGATACACTGGTTGCACTATTTGATTTGGAAAAGGTTTCCTTTTACTTTAAACCATCAGAAGAGGAGCCCCTGGTTGCAAGTAAGTAATTAGGTATTTACAAAATTTATTTGGCATCAAATAATTATATATGATATAACTTTGATATTAATATATTTGATAAATATTTTATTAACTGAATGATTGAAATGTATCCTTTTGATTTAGCAATTTTCCGTCACTAATCTGACAAAGGCAGTATTTTAAAAGTTATATAGTCAGAGAAGTAGCAATATGTATGGTTTAATGTCCGTATCTTTTACTTTCTGCAAGTTATCATTATCTACTATTTCCACATTCCCATAAATATAGTTAAAATATATCGATTAGTCTAATAAATCTTCAGTAGTTTGTTATTATTTTTATATGTCTCTTGTTTTTTCAGAAGTACGAGTATCCTATGTATTAGGCCAGAACGTGTAAGCTTCTTCAGGTTTTATTTCTCACATTCCTAATGTCTAGTACAATAAATAAGGACTCCATACATTTTCATTTGATTCATGATCTGACTTAAGATGGTAATCGTTCATTTATTCATGTATCAAAAGCTCCTTAAATGCCTGCTTCTTGCCAAGACTATTTTTGGTGTTGGATTCAGTAGAGAACTAAACAGATAGATGTCTCTCATGGGGATTAAGTTAAGGTGAGGAGAGATAAATAATAGGCAAAATTATTTTATAATAAATTAGAAGGCAATTATGTGAAAGATATATAGGGAAACAAAAGAGAGCAAAAGATACCAATGAAGGGGCAGGTGAAAGGTTGCAGATAATGAATGGGGTAGGGAGGAATCTTTACCTAAAAGGAGAGCAGAACCCTAAAGAGGTTGAGGGAGGGAGTTGTGGAGGTGTCGGAGGAGCAGTGTCCCAGGCTCACTGGACTCTGAGGCTGGAAGCAGACATGGCATGCTCTCAGGATAGGAAGTTGGCCTACATAGGTGGAGTGGAGCGAGTGAGGGGAACAGAAAAAGAGTTGGAAACAGCAAGGAGGCCAGACTATGCAGAGCTTGCCAGCTGTTGAAAAAGCTTTGCTTCCTAACCATGCCATTGAACAGATGAATTATGGGATGTGACTTGCGTATTAAAAGGCTGTCTCTGACTGCTGTGTTAAATAGACTACTCTGGGACCAAGGGCAGAAGCCGAGTGATCACTTAGACGGCTACTGAATGACCCAGGTGGGAGAAGATGGTGACTTGGCCTGGAGGGTAGCTGTGGAGATTATTTAAAAATAAAGCAATGTCAATGCTGTTTAATTTATGAAAATAGAGAGAACAGAATATTATTAAAGTTTCATTTCCTCTGATGAATGAGGAAGAGAACAAGAAGTACAAAGTTAGAAATTTAGGTTGTATTTATTCAAGGATTTTTCTGACAGAAGGTATTATTTGATAAGGATAATATTATTTGAGCCAATTGTGTGGTTTTCTGTGGATATGTATAGAATAGGGTATATTTTCATTTACTTGAATAATGTGGGCATAGTTTTGCTGCAGGCAGAGAGAACTCTATTTTCATGATATAACCCAATATGTTGTTTAAAGTTTTGCCTGAGGAACTATAAGTTCACAGGGGTACTGTTTTCCATGGTTCTATGACATTATTGGCAAATGGTCTGTTGAACAAGAAGAAGAACCAATATCATAAGCTTGATAAAATACTTGCTTATTGAGTATCTACTGTGAAAGATTTAACTTTGAAACACATATTAAATATAAAAAATAATTGAGCCCATGTAAGTAGTAATAGTATGTAAATGTAGATGTCACTGTAACAGATACAGGCATTCTGAATATATTTGGCAATACATTTTAATGTATCTCTTCAAAGTGTAACCTCAACTTCTGAAAATAGTTCTCTAGTGAGGGGCTGGTTCCAATGCTGCACTATTGAACACTAAAAAGAGTGAACATAGGAATATAATTCTTATTTTAAGTTGATGCAGGAAATAAGAAAATTATTCTGTAATCAATGGTTATCACATCTTATTTAAGTGGTGTAAGGAAATGAAGTTTTATTATGCATTGCATGTAGTTTGATCTTCCTGTTACTTAGATGCAGAGAAGTCAGATTCACTAATTAATTCCATATCACTGGGATGGAGACTAGTTGACTGCATGCCTTTGAGGGAGGACTAGGTATAGAGAGTGGGGAAGCATGAAAGTGTAAAGATACCACTGGCTTTGAAGTCAAGAAATCCAAGTCCAAATCTTGGCTCCATTCTTATCTTTAAGCATGAGAACTGTAGCTTTCCCTAACTCACAGGGTTGAGGGACTTAAATAAGATAATGTATTTGAAAGACTCTAGCATTATATATGGCTATGCTAGTATTCAGTAAGTATTTGAATCCACCCTTCTTACTTTATTACTTTGCATTCTTCTCAAAAGCTATATTTATAGCATCACCTATAACTTCACTTTTGCATGGAAAGAATAATGAGATTCTGAAGAATTATGGCATGCCAAGCAAGTAGAACTCAAATGTCTTGATTAAAAACAGTTCATTTTCATTGAAGAAATAATTATTAAATATATATAACATGTTAACTACTGAACTAGGTTCTAGGGATATCATGGTGTGCCAATGAAACAAGGCTTTTTTGGCATGGAGCTTAGACGCTAATGAGAGATACAAAGAAGTAAAAGGGCAATTTGACCACTTTGGTAATAAGGAAAATACAAGGTGCTTCTCATGTCTTATTACACAAATCAGTGAAGGAATAATAAACTAGCTAAATGGTAAGTTTGTCTATAATTAAATTTATTTTGTGGAAAATCTGCATCAGTTGAGGAGGATAATGTAATGACAGCAGGTCTTCTTTTCAACAGTGATACGGGTAATTTTATAGTAGCTCATTATTAGGAAAATGAATATGTTTGAGTCCCACTATCCTTATATGGGCCAGGCATTGTGCTTGGAGGTGTGGATGCCATCATGGATGAGACAGGCATGGTTCCCATCTTCATGGAACTGACGGCCTAGTTGGGAATAAGGAATTAGGAATCAATAATGAATGAGGAATGAATAATCAGCAATCAACAAGAAATCAATATAAAGATAAAACTGTGATAAATCCTATGAAGGAAATAAGCAGATGCATAAAGCAAAAAGGTGAGGCAGCCCTTCAAGGGGTGACTGGTGGAGGATTCTCTGCAGAAGTAGCTTTTAAGCTGAGATCTGAAGGATAAGAAAGACCCAACTCTGCAGAAAGTCAGGGAAGAACAACCCAGGCAGAGGGAACTAACAGCTTCTTAGTCGAAGACTTATTTTGAAACTCATGGGCCCATTCAATGATTAGAGGCTATGTTTACAGAGATGAGATGGGGATGGCACTGTTGAAACTCCTTTGTGGGACGAATCCCTCTATAGGATACTACCAGAGACCTTTTCCTCTTGCAATATTGGTTTTGAAGCATTTAAATATTATATAGTCCTAATTATCAAGTTTGTATTTTATAGCTAATAAATTTCCACAAATAAAAAATTTTCAACTCCACATTAGTATTATGCACTTTTTAAAAAGCCTTTATATTTTTAGAGTAGTTTTAGATTCACAGCAAAATTGAGAGGAAGGTACAGAGATTTTCCATACCCCTGTCCCTACACATGCACAGCCTCCCCAGCTATCAATAGCCCTCACTATAGAAGTACATTTCTTAAAATCAATGAACCTATATCGTAATCACTCAAAGTTCATAGCTTACATTAGGATTCACTCTTGGAGCTGTACATTCTCTGAATCTGGACAAATGTGTGCTGACATGTATCCACCATTATAGTATCATAAAGAGTATTTTTACTGCCCTAAAATCCCTATTCATTCCTCCTCCCTCCCACTCTGCACCCAACCCCTGGCATCCACTGATTTTCTTCACTTTCTCCGTAGTTTTGCCTTTTTTAGAACATCATATAGTTGGGATCATACAGTATGTAGCCTTTCAGATTGTCTTCTCTCACTTACAATATGCATCTAAGCTTCCTTCATGTTTTTTCATGGCTTGATAGCTCATCTCTTTTTAGCACAGAAGAAGATTCCATTGGCTGGATGTACCACAGTTTACCCATTCAAAGGACATCTTGGTTGCTTTTAAGTTTTGGCAATTATGAAGAGTGGCTATAGGCACACGTGCAGGTTTTTATGTGGATGTAAGTTTTCAGCTCTTTTGGATAGATACCAAGGACCATGATTCCTGGATCGTATGTTAAGAGCGTCTTAGTTTGGCAAGAAAGTGCCAGACTGTTTTCCAGAGTTGCTATGCGCATGGAGTCTGGTGAGAAATACAAAGACATAAATGGGCAATGTAATCACTTTAGTGATAAGGAAAATACAAGGTACTCCCCATATCATATTATTTAATTAGTGAGAGAGGACTAAACTAGGTAATGGATTAAATTTTCTATAATGATATTTATTTTGTGGAAAATCTGCACTTTTCCCTCCAGTGATGAATGAGTGCTCCTATCGCTCCACTTCCTTTCCAGCATTTGGTGGTGTCAGTGTTCTGGATTTTGTCCCCTCTATGAGTGTATATTGGTAGCTCAGTACTGTTTTAATTTGCATTTCCCTGATAACAAATGATATAGAGCATCATTTCATATGATTATTTGCCATCTCTCTATCTTCTTGAAAGAGTTGTCTGTTGAGGTCTTTAGCCCATTTTAAAAATTGGTGATGTAGTTTGGATGTGTGTCCTTACCCAAATCCCATGCTTAATTGTAATCCCCAGTGTTGGAGGTGGGGCCTGGTGGAGGTGATTGGATCATGGGGGTGGATTTCTCATGAATGATGTTGTGCCTTCCCCTTGGTACTGTCTTCATGATAATGAGTTCTCATGAGATCTGGTTGTTTAAAAATGTGTAGCACCTCTCCGCTTGGTCTCTTGCTCTTGCCATATGATGTGCCTGCTACCCCTTTCATCTACTGCCAAGGTTATAAGTTTCCTGAGACCTCCTCAGAAGCTGAGCAGATGTGAGCATCTTGCTTCCTGTACAGCCTGTAGAACCGTGAACCAATTAAACCTATTTTCTCTATAAATTACTCACTCTTGGACACTTTTATAGCAATGAAAGAATGGATTAATACACTTGGGTTGTTTGTTTTCTTATTGTTGGGTTTGAAGAGTTATCTGTGTATTTTGGATGACAGTTTTTTTTATCAGATGTGTCTTTTGCAAATATTTTCTCCCAGTCTGTTGCTTGTTTTCTCATTCTCTTGACATTGTCTTTTGCAGAACAGAAGTTTTACATTTGATGGGATCTCACTTACCTATTATTTCTTTCATGGATTGTGCCTTTGATGTTCTTTCTAAAAGTCGTCAATATATTGAAGGTCATCTAGGTTTCCTCTTATGAAATTTGGCAGGAATTATATAGTTTTGCATTTCATATTTAAGTCTATAGTTCATTTTGGGTTAATTTTTGTGGAGGATGTAAGGTGAGTGTCTAGATTTATGTTTTTGCATGTAGATGTCCAGTTCTTCCAGAAACATCTGTTGAAAAGACTATCTTTGCTCCATTGTATTGTCTTTGCTCCTTTATCAAAGATCAGTTGACTATATATGTGTTGGACTATTTCTGACCTCTCTGTTCTATTACATTGATCTATTTGTCTGCTCTTTGGTCAATACCATACTGCCTTGATTACTGTAGTTTCATAGTAAATCTTAAACTAAGGGAGTGTCAGTCTTCCAACTTTGTTCTTCTTTTTCTATATTATGTTGGCTATTTTGTGTCTCTTACCTTTCCATATAAACTTTAGAATTAGTTTGTCAATATCTAAGAAATAACCTGTTGGGATTTTACTTGGTGTTTCACTGATATTGTGGATCAAGCTGGGAAGAAATGACACCTTGACAATAGTGAGTCTTCCTATCCATGAACATAAAATGTCTTTCTATTTACTGAGTTCTTAAAATTTTTTCATCAGTTTTGTAATTTTCCTTATATAGCTCTTGTACATGTTTTATTAGAGTTACACTTAAGTATTTTATTTTGGGGAGGTGCTAATGTAAATGGTATTATGTTGTTAATTTCAAATTCGGCTTGTTCACTGATGTTATATAAGAAAGGAATTGACTTTTTTATATTAACCTGTATTCTGTAACCTGGCTATAATTGCTTATTATTTCCAGGAGCATTTTTTTGTTGATGTTTTTCTTTCCCAATCTTTATAGTTTCTTTTTCCTTGTTTTGTTTTATTGCAATAGCGAGGACTTCCAGTATGATGTTGAAAGGATTGGTAATGGGCTGGGTGTGGTGGCTCATGCCTGTAATCTCAGCACTTTGGGAGGCCAAGGCTGGAGGATCACTTGAGCCCAGGAGTTTTGGTGCTCCTAGTTTAAACTTCACTTTAAATTAATATACTTTATAATTTTCACTAAGTTTTAGTTCTTTGATTCCTAATATAACATCTTTATTTATTCTATGTTTTATAATATGAAACTCCAACTGTTGTATCATTATCACTATTTTTCTTTCAATAACATTATCCATTTGTTAGCATAGAGGTTGCCTATATTGATGCCAAAGATGAAGGGTATGGAATTTAACACAAATTAAAAGATATATGCGAGACAGTGTGTGAAAAGGGGAACTAGAGGATACAGATACTTAGTAGCTATAAATCTGTATTTTCTTTAGTGTCCATGGTTCTTTTAGTCTTTATTTTAGAAACCAGAAAAAAAGGATTTTCCCAATTCTTAAAATGCTATTAATTTTCAACCCTTTGGGTGAGAAACCTGTTGATTCTCTTTCCTAAATCAAATGCTTCATGTCTTCATTTAAAAAAAAAAAAAAAACAAAAATAAAATAAGTACTTTATATGGCATAAAGGAGATAAATAGATGTTAATGAAATGTTTCCCATATTGATATGCAGAATTAAATAAATTTAATAAGGAGCCTGGAATCTGTGATCATAGATGACATTTAACCTTGAACTCTACTTTTATATACAGTTTTATTTCAAGAAGCGAGTTAGAAGTTATAAATACTGGGTGAGGAACATGTATTAAATGCCAATTCCATTTGTTTGTCATTAATTTTTAACTGGTTATTGTGACTATTCAGCCTTTTAGGATGATTTTACATTCTTTTCTAATGAGACAGAAATACTTGTAATGGATAAGTATCATAAAATGGAGAGGATTTATGATAGCATTGTGAAATACTCCTATTGAAATTTAGTTTTCAAGTTGATTTTTTTTTTTAAGTAATTAAATTTAGGATCTTTGAAAATAGCTACAAGACTTGGGACAATTTTTAATGACTGTGGGGTATCAACAAAGTATAATATATATCCGATCTGGTGCTCAGGGAATAGAGCTTGCAGAACCCATACTAATTTTGAGAGTGGTTGCTATGTACTCAATTTGTTGCACACTACTTAAGAAGTATACCCCAAGGACTCATTCTGACTAAAATGTGAATGAAGCAGCTGCCCGGGGAGATTTTGAATCCAAACCGTGTATAGCTAAACACCTCATTTAGTTAAGTGAGACATCTGATATGTCAAAGTGTAACAAAGTTTCCTATTATGGAATTTTTATAATATGGTATCAAATCCATTGCTTTAGCTAATGAGAACTGATTTAATACTCTTTCATTGAATAGCACTGTATGTTGAATCCCAACTTGATAAACATGATCATGTTTAATACACTGGTGTCGAGTAATTCTCAGGATTCTTTTTGAAGGTTAACAAAAGTACCATCTAGCATATCTTTATTTTAGGAAGTAATATACTATTAAATATCATTTCAGATGTTCCTCTTACATATCAAGCAGAAGGAAGTCGGCAAGCTCTGAAAGTTTACTTCTACGTTGATAGTTATCATTTTGAACAACTTCCTCAACGGTTGAAAAATGGAGGAGGGTTTAAAATTCATCCTGTTCTTTTTGCACAAGGTAAACTGTTTTTCTTTTGATGGGTGCTACACTTAAATTATTTTACCTTTATTAATGTTTTTATAAATGTGATTTTGACAGTCGGGATTTTAAAATTAATTTGAAAATATTTAGCTAATGTATTTGCTTCTGGGAATGTTTATTAAGGAAATAATGTATGATTTAAATATCAAATACATTTGCAGCATTATTTATAATTGAGAAATAAGACATGAGTGGTGTAAATAAAGATAAAATAATTTGGGTTAAATAAACTGCTTAAGTAAGTTAAATTATGTTAAAGTCATTACAGTTTTATGACTGAAATAGTTTATGAGATAGAAAAAGTTAATATATGCATACAGATTATTAAACAGAATTTATACTTTAATCTCAATTATATCACACATGTATATCTATGCCTGCATATATGTATGTTAAATGTTTTCAGTATCATTGGGTGGTTAAATTGATGCTTTTAAAATTCTTTATGTCAATTTTTCTTTTTGGTCAGAAAATATATATTCCTTTGTCATTTTGTTTTTCCTAAGAGTGACTATCAACATCTGCAGTAGAATAAATCAAGGGTAGCATGAGCAAGAAAATTCTTGTAGTGAACTGTGTTTCTGAGGGAAGGTCTGGAATCTTTCTTATTTTGGGGTCATAAAATGCTACCTTAAAAAGATCAGAAGTCTTGATTGTTGTGGAGTGTCCTCTAGTCTATTATTTCCCTCCACATTCTAAAAAAAAATGTGTGTCGCATCACAAGATTTTATCAGTTTCTCTGAATGATACCATAGTGAATTTTATTTTTTTCTTCTTTTGAGTTTTCAAGAACTACATTGGTTTTGCTGTGGAATTTCAATGCTCTAATAAAAAATGAGAAGAGTAGAGGGAATAAAATCCATCTATCTATATAACTAAAGAATGGACAGGCATATGAAATCTAAATTCACTACTAAATGAAAATTTTGTATTATACCATGATATGGTTTGGCTGTGTCCCCACCCAGATCTCATCTTGAATTCCCATGTGTTGTGGGAGGGACCTGGTGGGAGGTAATTGAATAATGAGGGTGGGTCTCTCCTCTGCTGTTCTCGTGATAGTGAGTAAGTCTCATGAGATCTGATGACTTTAAAAATGAAAGTTTCTGTGCACAAGCCCTCTTCTCTTTTCTGCCACCATGTGAGACTTGCCTTTCACCTTCCACTATGATTGTGAGGCCTCCCCAGCCATGTGGAAGTGTAAGTTCATTAGACCCCTTTCTTTTGTAAATTGCCCAGTCTTGGATATGTCTTTATCAGCAGCGTGAAAACGGACTAATACATACCACGTGCGTATTATTTTAAAACCTTGAATTCAATTACCATAGTTTAAAAACCGTGAGTACCTCAAACATACTTGGCAGGAAATACATTTTAACAGATGAAGATTGCAGTGAAGAGATGATTTTAGGAGTTATTAGAAGGTATTTTCATTTCTCTTTGGAGGACTGTGATTTATAGACAGGGTCAGTGTAGGTAATCCAAGATTCTGTAATGAAAAGGAAGAAGAATAAAAGAAGCAATGGGCAAAAATGGACCTTTGGAGACAAGTTAGAAGAATAATTTAATCTAAAATATGTTGGGCTAGTTGCAGTGGCTCACGCATATAATCCTAGCACTTTGGGAGGCTGAGGCAGGCGGATCACCTGAGGTCAGGAGTTCGAGATCAGCCCAGGCAACATGGTGGAAACCTGTGTCTACTAAAAATACAAAAATTAGCGAGGTGTGTTGGTATGTGCCTGTAATCCCAGCTACTCGGGAGGCTGAGGCACAAGAATTGCTTGAACCTGGGAGGCAGAAGTTGCAGTGAGCCAAGATCGTGCCACTGCACTCCAGCCTGGGCAACAGGGTGAAACTCTGCTTTAATAAATAAATAGCCATTACAGGGATAGACAGTTTGAGAAGATAGGGACGGACGTTGGTCTAGAATGTTAACTTTTACAGAGTTTAGCCAGGACTTAACAATTGTTAAAGACTCTCCATTTCTTTTCCTTTATTTCTCTCTTCTTCAAAATTTTGTCTTTGAAATTATTACAGAGATGACAGATGGCAATAAGCATCTTTAAAAAAAATTATTGCATCTGTGACACATCAGCCATAAATAGCTGAATAATCATATCCAACAGCAAATGTACACACAGACAAAAAATTATTTTGCAAGCAACCTCTATTTTATAACTTTGGCAAAAGCCGATTTAAAAATAATCCCTAAATATGTATTATTTCAGTGCATATACTATAGCTTTTAAAATGTAATTTAAAGAAAAGCTATAGCAAACATTAGGTTTTGGTATGCTCACAGCAGCAAAATGTGAAAAATGATTTGAATAAGCAACAGTAGAAATACTTCTGCAGTTGAGGTCACAGATAGGTAAACAAGATGGGAAACGTTCTGTGCCACTAAAAATCTGTCAGTAATAAGGTTGTTTATTTAAGGGGGGTGCAGAAGTTCTTCTGCCTTTATAAAACTCCCATGAGGAATCATTAGTAGCTTAGTATTCATCAGATTGAGAGAAGTACAGGAAAATCAGACCGAGTTTGAATAGAGATTACCATCTGGTAATTGAAAGCAGTGGTAAATGAAAGAGATTCCAAATGTCATCTCTTCCTGGAATGAAAGTTTATTTAAAGCATTTTAGTTTTGTATATACATGACTCTTTGCTAGCAAATAAAAAAATGGAAGAAATGGATGAATTTGAAATTTTCCTAGGAAATTTACTAAAGTCAACCCTCCTAAAGTTGTCTGTGGTACCATATACTTATAGTAGAAAAGGAAGCAAACGTGTCACCCCTTTTTCATTTTGCTTGCCTCCATGGAGCACTGGGAAAAGGAGGGCACAGTAGTTGACGGGGCATCCTGCAAAGATGGGACCAGCTATTAGATCAGGAATTTCAGGGTTGGAGGTGAGCAGGGTTGGAGGCCAATGTGTATTGCTGAAGGCAAGAACTGCAGAAGAACAGGAACCTAGGCAGACAAAAGTGATACAGATTTTCAAGGTAAGGAACACAGAAACAGCTGGACAGGAAAGTAAGTGCAAAGCATAACCAACCAAACTGCTAGAATGTGCCAGTCACACTAAAGCAATCTTCTGGCTGGTATTCCTAAGTGCTTCCTACACGACAGGGAAAGCTGTTGGGATCCCTCAGCCCTTGATGAGATAAAGCAAGCAACTATAAGTTGGCAGAAAATGGGAGTACAAAGAGGATATTCAGGGTCACTTCTCTACACGCTCCCCACTGACTAATTTTCCTGATCTGTCAGTGGTTTTCAGTACTTAGCTGCACATTAACGATCTTGGAAAGGTTTTAGAGAATACTCAGGCTCAGCCCCATGCAAAATCATTTAAGGCAGAATCTCTGAGAAGTGGAGCCCAAATACCAGGATATTTTAGAAGCTTTCCAGGTGATTCTTGAGTCCACCAAAACTGAGAAACCACTCTAGGTCTGTGTGGATTATGAAACACTGTACAATTATCCAGCTAATCTTTATTTAATTAGACTAATTCATCTTACAAATGTTCAGCATGTCTAGATTCTGGGAAGCTGAAGCAAGGGTGCCAGGAACAATGTAAAATATTTCTGCATTGTTAGGTCATCAGGATGCAGGCTGCCCTTAGGAGGAGGTATGATCCTGGTGGAATAGTTTTCTCTAGCAAAGGCTGGAGAGTGAACAGCTGCGAGATGTCTTCTGCAGCAATCACAGTAGCCGGGCAATGAGCCCATCATTTCTGAGAGAGGATCCGAGCCAATGACTCTTTCAGCATCCTCTGTAGTCCATGCTTTGCACCCATCAGACCCATGTCTTTGTGTAGGGACTGGGAGAGGCTTTTCCAGGACTCCCGTGGACCTCCTTTCTGGATGGGGGAGGGGATAATTTAGGAGAGAAAAATTAAAAGGATTAGCTATAGCCCTTGCAGCCCCAGCTTGTCTGCAGCTGCCACAGAGTCTCATTTTCCCTCTTCTGCTATCCATTGTAGATTAGCCTCACCCTCTGTCTGAACCTCTGCTGGTCTCTGTGGCTAATCTGTGGCATGACCAATACCTTCATCCCTAAGGGGCTTGATCCTCTGATTACTCTACCTTCTCAGACCAGGATTGCTGCAGTTGTCCAGGTATCATCAAATTTGTGCAAGGAAGTACTAAGAGGGACCCCAGTAGATACCTGGGTGCCATACATATTTCTTCTGGCTCCCATTGTGTAACAATAGTGCCACCTGCTTCTGATGATTAGGCTGGAGCAGCTTTGCCGAGGTGGCGATTGATCTTCTTGGCTGTGGGTGCCTTGGAAACCCACAGACCGAGTGTTTCAGGGATTGGAAGCTCACATTTCCCAAGTGAGTCATTGGAAATGAAGTGTTTGTTTCCCAGTGCTACCCTAGCAAGTTACCACAAGCTGGGTGGCTTAAAACAATAGAAATGTATTCTGCCACAGTTCTGAAGGTCAGAAGTTGGAAATCAGGATGTTGTCAGGCCATGCTTCCTCCTTCCTCTTTTGGCCTTTGGTGTCTGCCAGCAGTCCTTGGCATTCCTTGGTTTGTGGCAGCATAACTCCAATCTCTGCCCCTATCCTCACACGGTCTTCTTCCCTCTGTGTGTGTCTCTCTCTGTGTTTCTATATACTGATTGCCCTCCTCTTATAGAGGCACCAATCATTGGATTTGGGCCTATCATAATTCAGTAGGACCTCATTTTAATTTGGCTACATCTGCAAAAACCCTATTTCAAAATAAGGTCAAGGCTGAATGTGATAGCTCAGAAATCCCAGAACTTTCTGGGGCCAAGATGGAAGGATATCTTGAGCCCAGGAACTTGAGACCAGCCTGGGCAACATATTGAGACTTCACCTCTTAAAAAAAATATTAGCTGATGCTGGTGGCACACACCTGTAGTCCTACCTATTTGGGAGACTGAGGTGGAAGGATGGCTTGAGTCTAAGAGGCCGAGGCTGTAGTGAATAGCACTACTGCACACCAGCCTGGGCAACAGAGTGGGACCCTATCTCAAAACAAACAAACAAACCAAAAATAAGGCCACATTTGTAGGCGCCAAGGGGTTAGGGCTTTGTCATATCTTTTTGTGGGCACATTCAACCCTCGACAGATGTTAAGCACGGTCATTTCTGCTTTCACCCTTGGTTCCTGGACCCAGGTATTCTACCTCTCAGGAATGTGGCATCATATACAGGTCTTTGAATATGTGTAGTGAAGATACAGTGTCCTGAGGTATAGCATCTCTTCCTTGTAAAGTGTTGTTAAATACCTATTTCCTGGGCCTCCTGATGGTAGTTTGCCTTAAACCAAATAGGATATGTGATGCTGGTCTTGTCTCTGCCAGCATGCTCTTCAGTATTCTCGTTTTATTACCTCCTATGAAAAAAAAAAAGCTGCCACCCAAACCAACTACCCCTAAGTCTTACCTCTTTACAAGTTATCTTTCTTTGCTCCGAGAATAATAAAAATCACATAGAAACTTGAGTGCTTTCTCTTTTAAATGAAAGGGAACGTTTCTTATAAACATTGTCATTTTCTAAGTGCCCTTTATTCATTTTTTTTTTTTCTCCTAAACTATCCTTAAGGCTCTTTAAAAGGTAATCTTGGCCAGGCGCGGTGGCTCACATCTGTAATCCCAGCACTTTGGGAGGCTGAGGCGGGTGGATCACGAGGTCAGGAGATCGTAGCCATCCTGGCTAACACGGTGAAACCCCATCTCTACTAAAAATACAAAAATAAGTTAGCTGGGCATGGTGGCCGGTGCCTGTAGTCCCGGGTATTCCAGAAGCTGAGGCAGGAGAATGGCATGAACCCGGAGGCAGAGCTTGCAGTGAGCGGAGATTGCGCCACTGCACTCCAGCCTGGGTGACGGAGTAAGACTCCGTCTCAAAAAGAAAAAAAAAAAAAAGATTAAATCTTTTAGTTTTCCCTTTGAGTTTTACACAGGATTTATAATTGAAACAATATAGATTTTTTGCAAAAGAAGAAATAGTTTCCAGGATGGAGATTTCCAGAATGTTAGGAGTGTGTGTGAAGGTGTAAACCCACCTCTCTTCAGACAGCAGAGTTCCAATCAGCCTAGTTGTGCCAACTCCTATTGGAGGAGGATGGGAGGTTTCACGATGACTCAATGGCCAATTAAATGCTTTCAAATTCATGGTTTATCGCAAGGTTTTCACATACCAACAATCATGCAAACATATTCAGTACACACAGACAGACGTAAAATGGGGGTAACAAACCATGGTGAGTAGCTCAGGAAGCCCGCAGGCTAACTGAGGCACAAGGAAGGCCTGGATTTTACTGGAAACACTGACCAGCAAGGGAATGGGGATCCCTGCTCGTCTCCTGGCAGAGCTTCTAGTGCGAGGAGGCCTCAGAGTTCTCCTGGCAAAGCTTCTGCAGGCATCTCAACCATTGTCAGTTTCTTGCTGTTTTTATGGCTCTCCACAAGAGTGTGTCCACAGTCATTATCTCAGCTGCCTTTGGCTTCACTTTCTTGTGGGGTCTCTGAGGTGCCTGGCCGTGGCAGGTGTCATCTTATCACCTCAGTCCACCATACATATGCTTATCACTTTGAAGAGTCAGCAGTTTCACTGTGGGCTGAGTGACTTGTCATAAATGACTCCATTTTGAGACATTTAGAATCACAAAACATTATTATATATCACACGGCCATTCTCACATATTTGTCATAATGGGATCAACAAATCTTGCTTCTCTCCCAATAACTGGGACCAATTCTGAGGAATTATGACCCATGGTGACCATTTCTGGGGAATTCTAGCAGTGCATGTGCCATGTCTTATTTAACCAAAAAAGTGTGCTATCAAAACGGAGTATTAGCAGACTGACAGTATTCTTAAAATTATTCTTCAGAGATTCTATGTTTTTCCCGATTAATCCCTTTCTTGGGAAAGCCTTGAAAGGTATTTTGAGTGAGTGGAAATGTAGCTTGCTTCAGTCTAAGAATAATTTAATCTTTAATTTTCTCTAGCATTCATTAGGTTTTCCTTTTTTGCTGACTACCTAAATTTAATGGAATGTTTTTCTTCCTTTGCTTGAAAAGTAGTAGAAGTAAATAAACTAAATATTCAACCAAGTACGTTGATACTGCTTTTGAGAAATATATCATTTTATGGATGAGAACTAAGGAAACTAGACAAGGAAATGCCAAATTTAACATGTTTGAAATTAACATGTTATTTAATTTGGTAGAATGTTGTTCTGGGTTTTTCATAACAATAAATAAACAAGTTATTTAGCTAAAATAGGGAATGTTGTCATCTTTCCTCTTCTCTGTCATACAAATTTTAGTTTTTAAATATAAAACTCATCTTTTTTTGTTCATTCCCCACAACTCTATACATGTGACACAGAATTCTTACTAAGACTCTTGGCAAAATTGTTAGGCACTTTGCCAGTTTTTAAAAAATTTTACGTGATTGTGAATTTTAACTGACTTGTTAATTTGGAATAACATTTTCCATCTTCACATTTATGAAATTATAGAACTATTCATTAAAATTATATTAAATTATGTTTATATACTTGTTCTTATATAAAATTTGGGACAGGACTGGCCATTCTGGCCAAAGTTGAACCATCAAGATCTTTATAAAAATTAGTTCCCAGCCCTCTCCCCTTGTAGCAGGACGAGTGGCAGACAAAACTCCTCAGAAACCGAGTTAAAGAAGGAAGGGGTTTATTCGGCCAGGGGCATCGGCAAGACTTCTGTCTCAGGAGCTGAGCTCTTGAGACAGAGCAATTCCTGTCCCTTTTAAGGGCTCACAACTCTAAGGGGGTGCGTGTGAGAGGGTCATGATTGAGCAAGCAGTGGGTACGTGACTGGGGGCTGCATGCACCCGTAATTAGATCGGAACTAAACGAGGGATTTTCACAGTGCATTTCTATACAATGTCTGTAATCTATAGATAACAAAACCAATTAGGTCAGGGGTCGATCTTTAACTACCAGGCCCAGGGTGTGGCACTGGGCTGTCTGCCTGTGGATTTCACTTCTGCCTTTTAGTTTTTACTTCTTCTTTCTTTGGAGGCAGAAATTGGGCATAAGACAATATGAGGGGTGGTCTCCTCCCTTACCCTCACAGTTCCATTGCTATGCCATCCCACTGTTCTCCTTCCAGTTTTTCTGGTTTTAAGTCACAAATCAAAGTGTTTTTGCATGGACCCTTCTCTTAGTCCCACAAACTTTATGTTTGGCTAAGCACACTCTGCATAATCAGTATCTCATTGGAATTGAATTAGGTAGTACCCGTACAGCATTTGGCATGTTACCTAGTAAATAAAACTCATTCAATAAGTAAGAATACCCATGAGCTGTCTTAATACTATTATTTAACTAAATTCTTTCTCATTAACAATAACTGGTAGGTACTTTTATTTTGCAAGTCGAAAATGCAGAACCTGAGAATTTCAGATATTAATTAACTTGACCAAAGTCACACAGCAGAAACTGGAATTTTACTCTAATGCATCAGCTTTCCAACTGGTAAGAGTAATTTATCTTGAAGTATGACTATTGGTAGACTGAATCCCTTCACAAATAGCAGCTTGTGAACATGGCATGTATTTAAGGATTATTTTATCAGGGACAGTTTCTTTTATTTCCTGTGTGTATTCAGGATCAGAAGTTTGTTGGGCCAGTTACAACTATTCTAATTAATGAAAACGTAGGCTCTAAGAGAGAAAGCCTGTCCTTTTCCCTTTGAAAGGTTGCTGAAAATGAACTTGCAATAGGCAGATTAATAAGGAAACAAAGCATACAAAACTTATTAAATGTGCACAGGGCAAAAATCATGGGAGAGTAATTACCCAATAACTCAGTGAGGTCCAGATACTTATATACCCTTCTTCACAGGCGATGGGGGAGATGGGGAATGTAGGAGGTAGTAAAATGTTTATTAGGGAGAGTGAATGGGCCCAGGAGACAGAAATTAACTTGTAAATAATTGTCTTGGAAACTGAATGAGCTGGAGAAATAGATATTATCTTGTGGGAAGAGTCCTTCTAGGTGGGTTACCTTCCACAGTCTTCTTTTCTAGCATAGATAATGAGATTTCCAGGGAGGGTAGGGAAAGCAATTGTGTTCTCTTTTGCAGGTCTAGTCTTAAAGTAGATAGGGCATATCAGAGAAAAGCTTCATCCAATATCTGCTGACTTGCAGAAGCCTTTAATTTAAAGTAATCAGTATACCAGGGTGTCATATTTGAAGGGTAAAGTTTCCTGGGTTCCTTCCCAGAAGCCATAAGAAATAAACAAATTAAAAATCTGTGAAATAAGCACACAAATTTCATTTTCTGTACTGAAGTAAATGTAGTATATTTTCTCCCTTATCTTCCACAATTGCTTTTCTCAACTGTAAACCAATTTTTAAAATTTCCATTTAAAAACGATCTGCAAACTTGACATGGATCTTTAAAATTTTATTATTTTCTTCAGTGTTCTAGAATTCTGACTAGTTTAATAAAACTATAGCGCAGCTAAAATTAGCAGTCAGTTTCCTATTTCCTGCCCCCAAAATGGTGATAGTTTCTTTCACTTTAAAGAAACCTCATGATTTAGTTTAGAAACTAGTGCATTTAGCAGTCTTGAAAGAAGATTGTTTTGAATTTTAAATCATTTATTAAAAATTGAGGCTCATAAGTAGTGATGCATTTCAAGAGAAAATAATTGACATTTCCAGTTTGGACCCACAGCCATGCCTGTTACTGGCAACCTTTCCACAGGAAATCTTGTATTTCTGGACCCTTTTCCTGCGATTTATTTCCTCTCCAAAATTTTTTAATGATACTTCATAAAGGTTAAAGGAAAAAGAAATACTGAATCAAAAATGTTATTAAAAAGGAAATGTGTATGCTATTCAAAATACATTTAAAATTAGTGGGATATTTTAACTAAATTAACTGACAGTTTGAGTAGAAGTGATTTTCTAAGATTTCAATTTATACTTTTTATTTAATACATTAACATTTCTTTATTAAGGTTATACAAGAATGTAGATATGCGTGGGGAGTGAAAATTTCCATTTTTTTACTCTGACTTGTTTTTGTTGTTGTTACGATTGTTTTAAGAGACAGAGTCTTACTCTGTCCTCCAGACTGGAGTCCAGTGGCACGATCCTAGCTTACTGCAGCTTCGAAGTCCTGGGCTCAAGTTATCTTCCCACCTCAGCCTCTTGAGTTTCTAGGACTACAGGTGCATGCCACCATGCCAGGCTAATTTTTAAATTTTATTTTTTTAGAGACAGGATCTCGCTATGTTGTCTAAGCTAGTTTTGAACTTCTGATCTCAAATGATCCACCTGCCTTGGCTCTCAAAGTGCTGGAATTACAGACATGAGCCACCGTGCCAGGCCTCTGACATACATTAAGGCACACTTCTGCCTTTCATACATATGTTCTGAATATGAACATATACGTGTCATATGTAACAGACATGTGTGTATAAATATCAAATACATCGGAAGTGTAAGTTTGGCTTCACAAAGAATGTTGTAGAGGAGGAAAAATAATTTTCTCTCTACCTTTCATAGTTCTTAGTTGGAATGGTCCCCATAGCAAAAGACAAGTTAAGAAGAGAAAAGCAAACAGAAGTTTAATAACATGTATACCTCCTGTATATATGCGAGATACCTAAGGAAAAGTGACTATATCTGAAAGAGGTAGCTTTGAACTTAGGCTTAAATATAACCATTTTCTACTGAAACAGAAGAAGGGTCTAGGGAAGGCCTAGTTATGGGGAGGTGACCAGGAAAGCACCGTTAAAAAAAGGGTAAGATCTGTTGTGCAGACAAAACTCTCTGTGATCGTCTTCCTTCTCTTCCTTGTACAGAGGGGGAGACACTCTTACAAGTAGAGGTTTCCTTTATGGATGTAAATTTTCCTTATCAAAGGGAAACTTCTACTCTGTTTTCAGAGTTTCTCCTGTGTCTGCATGCAGTTTCTCAAAATAACCAGATCAAAATAATCCTTATGCCAGTGAGACATATTTTGGGGTGGTGTATTCTGGTCTCCTACAGTTATATTTTGGAGTGGCATATTTTGGTCTCCTACAACATATACAACATTTTTTAAAAATAGAGGACAGTTAAACCAGAAATTTTCTTTGCCCATTGGACAGAAAAATCACCAAATGTTTGATATTTATTTTGAGAGCAGAAGAGTGTTCATTCATTTTTGGACCTAATATAATTTTTTTGCATATGTGTTGATAATTGGTCCTATTTGCTAAATATACTAATAATCAATACAATTATACTACATGTGGAGAAATTGAGTTTAAAATTGCTTGTAAAATATGTTTACTTGTTTACACAGCACTGGAGAGCATGGAAGGATATTATTACAGAGACAATGTTTCCGTGGAAGAATTTCAAGCTCAGATAAATGCAGCCTCACTGGAAAAGGTCAAACAGTACAACCAGAAGCTCAGGTATGTAACAATCCAATTGAAAAATAATAAGTGTCTATATTTTAATAGAAATGTGTTAATAAGATTTTTGATGTTATTTATCATATTAGATTATTAATGACATTTCTTTTGATATAAAGTCCTCATATTTAGGGTTTAACATTTTAAATATTCTAATTTGCTATACTTTTTCCAAATAAAAATAACTAAGTAAAAGTGTGTTGAAAATTTTTATGCAAATATTAAAATTTCTGAAGAGATAAAGAGAAGGGGTTAAATATATAGTAGACCATTTCCAAGAAAGAAAATCACTGAGATATGTTATAGTGGTGTACCCTATGAGATTTATTGGATTAAAGGTAAAATAGGTTTCTCTATGTACCATTAAACAGCTGGCACCCCCACATGGAGAGAAGAATATGTGCTCAGCATGGAAGATATGATTGATCATGTGCTTGGAACTGGAAGAATATTTGCTTTCAAATGTGTCCCTTAATGCTTTCATTTTACTGTCTTTCTCCCCCCCAGAAATAGTGTTACTGGTACAATGATAAATGACAGGCAAAATTAACCACAGTAAGTGAAAGGGAAATGTATTATAATTCAAAAGCTTTATTTGTCAACAGATGATTAGTTGTATATTATCTTTTTGTATATATATTTGTATGTATTATATGTATATGTATATATATTAGTTGTATATTATCTACATATAGATATATATACACATATCTCCTTTTTATCTTATGAATTACCCTGTTGACAGATCACTTTTAAAAACTTAACAAATTAAAGTTTTTATTTTTAAAAGAAAAATATTTTTGTTCTATCTTGAGCCTTAATAAATCAAAAATACTATTTTGACATTTTAAATTTTTTGTCCTCTCAGCTTAAAAGGAGGAACCTGAGGCAAAATTAATATAAGTAGGGAGTTTATTTGGGCCAAGCTTGAGAATTGCAAGCCAGGAGCATAGATTCAAATTGCCCTGAATATTCACTCCAGTTAGCAGCAATTACAAGTAGATTTTTAAAGGAAAAAATGGGAGACAGGGAGTGAGCTGATACAAAGTTGTTTGTCAGGCATTCTCATTGATTTACAGAAATAATATTGACAAGTGGTTGGCTATCCGTTGTTAAGCTCTAGAGTGTGGGTTATAGAGTCCAGTGTGGCATCATTATGTTAAGTTGCAGCTGCTTATGGTGATAGCAAGCAGTTTCAAGAGATTAATACACAGCACAGAGGGACTAGAAGGATGTAATTGCTGTTTCATTTTAATGTCTCTCTGGGCCTGTTAATTAAAGTAACTTGCATTCCTCAGATAAAAGTTATTTTCTTTTCTCCTTTCCCCCTTTTGATCAAAAATCTTTCTTCTTGACAGCATTGATGATCAAAACTTGAGTATCAAGTTGTCCATCATCAAGAAGGCTCATTCCCAAGTAGTTATGTCAAAGTCATTGATTTATGGCTGCTGTTGCTTGTTGAATCGTACCTAGACTTTAGAGTATCGTCAATTTTTTTTTGACGTCAAAAAGGCAGTGTTTTATTATTTCAAAATGAAAGTCTATATTATTAAAATTTAAATTAGTAAAGTTTTGAACAATGTGATCTGGCAACATCTATTTTAAAATGTTCATGTACTTTGACCAACAGATTCATTATTTATTTATTTATTTATTTTTATTATACTTTAAGTTCTAGGGTACATGTGCACAATGTGCAGGTTTGTTACATATGTATACATGTGCCATGCTGGTGTGCTGCACCCATTAACTAGTCATTTACATTAGGTATATCCCCTAATACTATCCCCCCTACCCCCACCCCACAACAGGCCCTGGTGTGTGATGTTCTGTACCCTGTGTCCAAGTGTTCTCATTGTTCGGTTCCCACCTGTGAGTGAGAACATGTGGTGTTTGGTTTTCTGTCCTTGCAATAGTTTGCTCAGAATGATGGTTTCCAGCTTCATCCATGTCCCTACAAAGGACATTAACTCATCCCTTTTTATGGCTGCATAGTATTCCATGGTGTATATGTGCCACATTTTCTTAATCCAGTCTATCATTGATGGACATTTGGGTTGGTTCCAAGTCTTTCCTATTGTGAAAAGTGCCTCAATAAACATTCGTGTGCATGTGTCTTTACAGCAGCATGATTTATAATCCTTTGGGTATATGCCCAGTAATGGGATGGCTGGGTCAAATGGTATTTCTAGTTCTAGATCCTTGAGGAATTGCCACACTGTCTTCCACAATGGTTGAACTAGTTTATCGTCCCACCAACAGTGTAAAAATGTTCCTATTTCTCCACATCCTCTCCAGCACCTGTTGTTTCCTGACTTTTTAATGATTGCCATTCTAACTGGTGTGAGATGGTATCTCATTGTGGTTTTGATTTGCATTTCTCTGATGGCGAGTGATGATGAGCATTTTTTCGTGTGTCTGTTGGCTGTATAAATGTCTTCTTTTGAGAAGTGTCTGTTCGTATCCTGTATCATCAATTTGGTTTCCTCAGAAGAAGGAAAACAACAAGAGATAGTGGAAATATAATCCATGTAAGCATTATAACTAAAAATAAAATTTAAATGCCTAACAACAACAAAGACAAAACTGTTCCATTAGGGAGTCGACTAAAAATATCATGAAGAAAATTAAATCCAGGTTCTTCTTTAGAGACTTGTAGCCAGGAAGTAGTTCAAGATTTAATCCAAATGGTAGGTAAATAATAAAACTCACAAACAATGAACAAGGCTAGCATCTAATAACAGGTATACTATAGTTTTTTTCTGAAACATTTTTTTTTTTTTTAGCCAGTTCTCCATTTTTACCAAAGACAAATCTTGGTTGAACCAATTTATTTGCAAAATAAGTTTTAGTGTTAGGATACTTTGCCTACTTATTTACATAAAGTGCAACAAGAACAGTGAATGGCCATATAGTCTCTTTTAAGTTGGCTTTACTGGAACTGCCACAGTAGCTTTAGATTCAGCTTTTAAAAGCCCCAAGGCCAGCCAATCCAAGGATTTGCCATCAGACTGTCTGCAGTTCTTGTAAAAAATAGGTGAACTCTGCTCTTCTTGAGATCCCAAAATAACCTGAGGTTCCTGGTCCTGTCAGAAAGTGACATTCTTTAGTTACCATGAGGACAGAAACCTTATAAAGGAACTGTGCAGACAAGGTACCAGACCAGTCTTTCCAAGGGTTTTTTAATTGGCTCTATAAAGTCCACATCAATTCCTCAAAGCAGTTTGGTTATATCTGAAACTATGCCATTCCAGTCAAGGTTTTGGTAAAAGAACCAGTATATCTAATTATGTATCTTAAAAAAGATACAGATTTTTGTTGAATTTATGCAAACAACTATATTGCTAGAAATTAAGAGTACTCACAAATAATTCCCAAATTTTGGAGAATTGTGATAAAGAGAAGGGCAAATGTTTTGGCTTTACTCACAAAAGTATACTTCAGCCAATTGCTATAAGCTATAAATGGCTCACAAAGAAAAAAAAAAGTTTTCTTGACTCTGGAAAATAAAACATAAAAAGCATCAGCAATATCTCAAACAAAAAATCATTAAAAATTATTTTACTCCTCTATTAGTTTAGTCTCATGGAATTAATTATTGTTCCACTTGATGCTGGGTTAGCAATTCTCATGAACATATCAGCTCTTCAGTTAGAATCCTGGAAGTTTTTTGTTAGTCCAATGGTATGATCTCCAAGTAATCAGAAACCTATGTTCAAATCAGAGTCTTTTCCATCCTTGCATGAACTTCTTTGAAGACAAAACACTTTAGAATTTTACTTGCTTGTAAAGACCTTTTAGAAAATGCATCATAATTAAGTAATTAACTGTGCAAATGACTTAAAATGATCATAGTTATATACACAATTGAAAAGTAAATTTGTTTATGTCTGTGGCCTATAATAATTTAACATAATAAGCATAATTATCACTGACAACCTATATTAAGACAAATCATAATTTTAGAAAGCTCATATAATTTTGGGACACATGTGCTAACACATTTATATAAATATACCCAGAGAATGGTTAAACACCATTTCTTATTTGACAGTACTTCCTATATGGTTGTAATGTACCAAATGAGCCTAATATGTCTCTCTTGGATTTACAGGGGTTACTTTTGGGAAACACAATTTTAGAATTTGAAATGTGATTTGGGGAAGTATGTCAAATATTAAAGGTTTAAAATATTTGTTCAAAACAGGATCATAAGTAACTATAAAATGAGATAAGTTTAGCCAAAGTGATAATTCCAAGATTTCAAAAAGGCAAAAATCTTTATTCTTTGATAGCGAGGAGACTTAGTTTTTCAAAAAATCAAAAGACCTAATAAAGACAGTATGACACCAACGAATCTGTCTTTCTCTTTTTTGACAGTTTACTCAAAAGGTAAACAAAAGTGTTTTTATTACATCATTAATATTATATAAAAATCCTATTCAAAAGAAAATACAAAGTTCCACCTTTGCATCAGTATATTATTAATGGTAAAGTTATTTTAATAAAACCTTATAAACAAATCCATTCAATCTTAATCAGCTTTGACCACACAAGATAAGATTGTCATAAACCTTTTATAACCTTTTAAATTTTTCTTTTCTTTCTTTTTTTTTTTTTTTGAGACAAGTCTCCCTTTGTTGCCCAGGCTGTAGTGCAATGGACCTCTGCCTCCTGGGTTCAAACAATTCTCTTGCCTCAGCCTCCTGAGTAGCTGGGACTACAGGCGCTTGCCACCACACCGGGCTAATTTTTGTATTTTTAGTAGAGACGGGGTTTCACTATGTTGGCCAGGCTGGTCTCGAACTCCTGACCTCGTGATCTACCCACCTCAGCATCCAAAAGTGCTGGGATTACAAGCGTGAGCCACTATGCCTGGCCTAAATTTTCTGTTAGAGAGCAGAACAATGCTCTAATAAAACCCAGTTATTCTAACAGCGGGCCCCAAATCCTGACCCTGCATCAGTGTGCTTTTAATATTAATGTTAAGTTTTTAGAAAAACTAAGTAATCCCCTTTTAATTTCAGCCAACTTGATCACGCATAAAATTTCTTTCACAAGATCCATCTTCCACAAACCTTCTACAACTTGCTTAAAACGTTAGTTGTATCCTACATTTCACCCTAGGACAAAAATTTACTTTCCCTTCCCCCTTATTATGACCATACAAAGTTCTCTCTCATGTAAAAAAAAAATTACTCTATCTTTTCAACTTTCTTTACATCATACTTTCTTTGTATGTTCTGTATATAGACATGTTTCTCTTATATCTGGTAGTTTTAGTTACACATACTGATTACAGTTTGTATTAGTTTGTTCTCACACTGCTAATAAAGACATACCCAAGACTGAGTCATTATAAAGGATAGAGGTTTAATTGACTCACAGTTGCACATGGCTGGGGAAACCTCACAATCATGGTGGAAGGCAAGGAGTAGCAAGTCACATTTTACATGGTGGCGGGTAAGTGAGAAAGCATGTGCAGGGGAACTCCCATTTATAAAACCATCGCATCTCTTGAGACTTATTCACTGTCATAAGAACAGCATGAGAAAGACCTGCCCCCATAATTCAATTACCTCCCACCAGGTCCCTCCCATAATGCATGGGAATTATGGGAGCTACAGTTTGAGATTTGGGTGGGGACACGGCCAAACCATGTCATTCTGCCCCTGGCCTCTTCCAAATCTCATCTCCTCACATTTCAAAACCAATCGTGCATTCCCAACAGTCCCCCAAAGTCTTAACTCATTTCAGCATTAACTTAAAAGTCCACAGTTTAATGTCTCACCTGATACGAGGCAAGTCCTGTCCACCTATAAGCCTGTAAAATCAAAAGCAAGTTAGTTACTTCCTAGATACAATGGGGGCGCAGGCATTGGATAAATACACACAATCGAAATGGGAGAAATTGTCCAAAACAAAAGGGATACAGGCCCCATATAAGTCTGAAATCCAATAAGGCAGTCATTAAATATTAAAGTTCCAAAATGATCTCCTTTTACTCCATGTCTCACATTCAGGGAATGCTGATGTAAGAGGTAGGTTCCCATGGCCCTGGGAAGGTCTGCCTCTGTGGCTTTGCAGGGTACTGCCCCACTCCTGGTACCAATTTGGTATATTAGTTTGTTCTCATGGTGCTAATAAAGACATACCCAGGACTGGGTAATAATAAAGGAATGAGGTTTAATTGACTCACAGTTCCACATGGCTGGGGAGGCCTCACAATCGTGGTGGAAAGAAAGGAGGAGCAAGTCACATCTTACATGGTGGCAGGCAAGAGAGAGCATGTGCAAAGGAATCCCCATTTAGAAAACCATCAGATCTCTTGAGACTTATTCAACATCATGAGGACAGCATGGGAAAGACTCAGCTTAATTCAGCTGAGTCATAATTCAGCTTAACCATAATTCAGTTACCTCCCACTAGGTCTCTCCCACAACATGGGGGGATTATGGGAGCTAGAATTCCAGATTTGGGTTGGGACACAGCCAAACCATATCACGGTTTTAACCTAGTAACTAATTTTCAATGAAAAACCTGGGAATTAAGTAATTTTGGACTATTTTATACTATTATTTTTTGATGAAAACTGTTTTATTATTCCTTAGAAAGAGATTTTCTCAATTTCTGTTGACTAGCAGATCTAAAAATATATTTAGATAGTTTTACTATCCCATATAAAATATGATGTTGAAGTACATAAACGTAAATTTATGTTTAACAATTAATGTTTCAGTATTTTAACTTAGAAATGACTCAGACATTTTATGATTAGCTATTATTTAATCTAGCATAACAAAATCTTAAGACTTTTAAATTACTGAAAAGAATTCTGAAACTATAAAACAGGTACCCTCTATAATGTCTTCCCCAGTTGCCCTAGGTCCCTAATATTTACATGGCACCCAAAGATGGCAATGAAGAGCATGGCCCAACTGGGTCCTGAATTTCCACGTCAAGTACAGAGCTCAGAACAGAGGAGAGAGCTGTGAAGGGTATGATTGGAGGATCAGACCCCTCCCAGCATGGCCAGGAGGAAAAGCTGGGTCAGGGAGAAAGAGGCCATGTTAAGCTTGATTCTGCTTTTTAGTTGGTGGTCTAGGCTCTGAGGACTTGTCCCCAGGCCTCACCGTGCCCATCTGTCCAGATCCCAGATCTACACGCTCAAATCCAAAGACATAAGCTCACAGACAAATTAAGCAAATATTTGAAAATATCATACAAGCTACAGTTTTATGACCTTAAAATATCTAGCAGAGATAGTATAAACTTGTCTGACCAGCAGACACAGATAAAAATGTCCAAATTATGAAGCTCTTCCTATTTTATTTTACCAACAATTTTTAAACTATCTTTATTTACCAAGGATTACTAAAATCATGTGAATTTGAAAAGCATTTGGTCTAGTTATTTAATTTGTGGGTACGCTTATTTACAAGCCAGTTTGGTGTTATAGACAACACACAAAACTATGTGTACACATGTATACTCAAAAATACAGGTAGTTTTAAAACTTTAGCCATGAGTCAGATAAAACTCTCTAGTTTAAAAGGACAGTTGTGTTCAAACTGTGCCTTTGTATATGGGAAAGGTTAACGTTTATCTGTTTCATGTGGCTGAAGCTCTTACTGAATTTTAGAGAAACAGGGTAGCAAATTTGCATCTCAAATCAAAGATAGAAAATTTAATATTTTTAAAGAAGGAATTTGGGTATGTTAGAGGAAGGTTAAAAATGAATTTCAAGGTAACACAAAATCATAGGACTTTACTACAGAATTTCATAAGGAGGCCAATTTCATTTAGATAGGCAGCTTTTAATTTGGTGTCTGTTTTCGAAATGGGCTCAAGGTGGAGCCCATTAAGGAACAGGGTCAATAAAGCATTTGCAGTTTTTAAAGCTGAATAATTTAAATATGTGAAAAGCAAGCACAGTTGGAAGGCAGAGCATTTAGATTTTTTAAAATCAAGCATTCTAATTTTGCATTGAATCCTGGATCCTCCCTCACAAAAAATGGGAAACACCACAGGACTAGGCCAAGCAATGCTTCTACGGTGCACTGTGCTACAAAGACATTTCTCCAAGGTTTAAACCTCACCTATCTCATCTAAACTTCCAAGGAAATGAGTAGTGTCCTGTAGCAATAACCATTTATTGTAAACAATAGCCCTCATCCACCTCCAAAACTGCAGCTCTGCCAGTGACCCCCCAGTCATCACATATACTAAGGTCAAGTTCTCTCTCAGTACAAAGTAATCTCTGGTACTCCTGAAAACCAATGAGATCAGGTAACACAGTACAAAAGACGGTAGAGTATGAGACCTCAGACGAATCTGTCCATGATGCTCTAGACTTTACAGAAGGACAGATGACCCAAAAAAGGGGTCAGTGGCACCTTTTTCTGTGTTTCTTAAACAGTCTGAGTCATTAGATGTCTCTCCCAGATCCTTTTATGTGGTACCTAAGATTGCAAAGAGGAAGAAGGAGTCGGGAAGGATAGAAGTAAATAATAGAACAATTTTTAAGAAAGGAAGTGAACAGGGGGAACAAGCAGATAATTAATGAAGGATTTCCATCCATAGGAAAATAATAATCTCCAAAACAGGATCCAAAGAGAAAAAGCAGAAAGGTCTTAATATGTATAAAATGTATATATATATACACACACTATATATATGTTAATATATATGCATATAATGTGTGTGTGTACTTGAATATCATCTTTTAGTTAAGCTGACTTCTGACCTTTTAAAAAATGCATTTTAATAAATCTTTTATTATCACATTATAGCCAAGAAAAACAGCTGATAATCTGGCTTAAATCTTTTTTTTTTTTTTTTTTTTTTTTGAGATGCAGTTTCACTCTTGTTGCTCAGGCTGGAGTGCAGTGGCACAATCTTGGCTCACCACAACCTCCACCTCCTGGGTTCAAGCGATTCTCTTGCCTCAGCCTCCCGAATAGCCGGGATTACAAGCATGCGCCGCTACGCCAGGCTAATTTTGTATTTTTAGTAGAGATGGGGTTTCTCCATGTTGGTCAGGCTGGTCTCGAACTACCCTCCTCAGGTGGTCCGCCTGCCTTGGCCTCCCAAAGTTCTGGGATTACAGGCATGAGCCACTGCGCCCAGCCAAATCAATTTTTTTTTTTTTTTTTTTTAAACCAAAGGCACTCTCCTGAGTAGCAAAGTCAAAAGTCACAAAAATATTAAACCAAAAGGAGCTGGTTCCCTAATCAGTAATAAAACTCAGGCCCTGGTGGTATACGCACAACATCATAATCACTAGACCACAGAGTGGAGGGCTTTCTTACTTTTGCCTTTTTTGTTTTTAAATCTTGCTGGGTATTCAAAGCAGGCTGCTTGAGTATTTAGAAGATTTTAACTTGATTCAGATCTAATCTCAGCAGGAGTGCTGCTCAGCTCATTCCCTGGATGTTAGTACTTCAACATCAGCATCAATAATTAGTCTTGGTTTAAAGAAAATGGTTGGATCTACATGTTTATAATCTCAGTAGTTTTGTTTTCATTCATCTCCCCATTTTAGACTATTAGTCTTTTAATTACCTGTTGTATCGACCTAAGCAATTGTCAACTAGGCAACAAAGGTGTATTTTGGAGACCCATCTTGTTCATTGGGTGGTCTTTTTATTCATTTATTTATTTACTTAGTTTCTCTCTTTTGTTCCCCCATCCCCTCGGTGTTTTCATGGACGGGTTTTTTAGTTGAGCAAAGAATAGTTTGAGAACCAAGCATTCCCCAGAACCAGAAGTTGCTCACAGCGACTCTGGGACTGGAGTCACTATGCTAAAATAGGAGTTTCAGGGAGGGAGTCAAACACCTGGGGAATTCCCTCTGGTGGTGGTGATGGGTGTGTACTGTTTACCTCCTAAATGGAGGCAATTGTCTCAGGATTTCTTTTAGAAGTTTTTTGTTGTTGTTTTTAAGTACCATTGGAAGTAAATCTTTAATTATCTGATTCCAAAGCCAGCTTTTTCTAATTGTGCACATAAATAAATTATTTTAGGTATTTCAGAAGATCCCCAGTTTTGGAGAAATTTATTGTTTGACTATTCCAGGTTAGGTGGGTCCACTTTCCTAGATATTTACAAGAAGATGTCCATAGTGTTATATATAAATTCAGCTGATGTTTAGTAAGAGTTGGTCACAGATGAAAAATGCAGCCCAAATTTCAAAAATAGGAAAGTATCTGCAATTTTTTTAAAGCATGCTGTGCAAAACCAGACCACTGGTGCCTAAATGGCAATCCTTACCCAAACCTCTCCTGTAGGCAAGGGCAGGAAAATTTTGACCTGAAGCCCTGGTCCTGAGACAGGCTGAAGGAGGCAGTTCCCTGCAGAGCTCTTTGCCTGAATCTTCTGTCTAAAGACAGAGACTGGAGCCCTCATTCATAAAGGAAAGAGATAGGGTTTGAAAAACAGCCCAAATAAGGTATAGACCTTCGACCAAAGACTAGGCGGTCTGAATTCAGGTAAACTCACCTGAAACACCCAATAGGACTTCTGAAGATGGAATGCTGGTGCTGGTACCAAGCCCTGCTTTCAGAGAAAAACACCAGGTGGTCTGGGGGAGTCACTCTGAAATCTACCAAGTTATGCCAAATATGTCGACCTAAAAGGAAGAAACGAAGCAAAATTAATATAAGTAGAGAGTTTATTTGGGCCAAGCTTGAGGATTGCAACCTAGGAGCATAGATTCAAGTTGCCCTGAATACACACTTTGATTAGCAGCAGTTTTGAGTGGATTTTTAAAGGGAAGAAGGGGGGACAGGGAGTTAATCTTGACTTCTTAAGAAGCATGTCCACTGACTAAGAAACACTGAATTTAAGAAGTTTAAGTCCTATCTTGCAAAAATCTTTCAAGTGACATTTGTCTTCATAAGAGTAATTTTGCCTTGAAATCTGACAAGATATATTCTTCTGTGGCTGGATGTGGTGACTCATGCTTATAATCCCAGCACTTTGAGAGGCTGAGGTATAAGGATCATTTGAGCCCAGGAGTTCAAGACCAGCTTGGGCAACATAGGGAGACCCTGTCTCTACAATTTTTTTTTTTTTTAATTGGCCAGGTATAATGGCCCAGCTGTTCCAGAGACTGAAGTGGGTGGATGGCTTGAGCTGTGGAGGTCAAAGCTGCAGTGAATTGTGATCATACAGCACTGCGCTCCAGCCTGGGTGACAGAGAAAAAAAAATAAAGTTAAAAATTTATTCTTATGTTAGTTTTAAACAAAATACAAAATTAAAGCTTTTGTAGAGAACTTGCAGCTCTGAGACTATAACTCTTGATTCCAATTTAAGAAAATGGGTCTACATCATTGCTGTAGCAATTTAACTAATCTCCTTGCTGGGAAAAACCAGAGTTGTTTTAATTTACTCAGAATTTTGCTTCCAAATAATAATTTTAAGCCATGATTTGCACTGTGCCACTGTCCTGCTCATAGCACTTTAGTGTTGTCTTATTCTCACCCCCTAAAAAAGTCACAAACTCCTTAGCATAGCGGTTGGGATCTTTCATGACTTGGCCCAAGATTGCATTTGTCTACTGTCTATGAAGGCATCAGCAATACTGTATTCTCCTCTTTTTTTATTTTTTGGAGACAGAGTCTCACTCTGTCACTCAGGCTGAGTGCAGTGCAGTGGTACAGTCTTGGCTCACTGCAACCTCTGCCTTCCAGGTTCAAGCTATTCTCCTGTCTCAGCCTCCCCAGTAGCTAGGACTATAGGCATGCCACCATGTCCAGCTAATTTTTGTATTTTGGGGTAGAGATGGAGTTTCACCATGTTGGCCAGGCTGGTCTTGAACTTCTGACCACAGGTGATCTGCCCACCTTGGCCTCCCCAAGTGCTGGGATTACAGGCGTGAGCCACCTCACCTGACGCTCATTTCTAATCATGTGCTGTACTTGCCTTTTTCCATGACTTTTCACCTGTCACTTAGCATCTGCCTCCAACTGTTTATAAAACTACTCTTGGTGTAAATCAATGTCCAGTTCTGGTATAGCTCCCTTTGTAAAATATTTTTCTTTTATTATTGGACTGGAATAAAACCTGGGAACTAGAATTTTAGAAAGCTTCTTAGGAGATTCTACCGTGCACCCCAAATTGAAAACAAATCCCCTAGATCAGTAGTTCTTAAAATGTGATCCCGAGGCCAGCATCATCTGTATCATCTGCAGACTTGCCAAAAGCTCTTGTGTCGGCCCAGCAGCTTTTGTTTTAATAAACTTAGTGGGTGAGTCTTATGCACATTCAAATTTCAGAACCATTGCCCTTGGCCAAAATGAATATCAGATCATTCTACTAGTCTTTCAATGTACTTTATTTATGCTTATTACAGGATTTGGTGATCCTCTAAAATCATACAGCTACATGTACAGATTTCTCATCTTTTTATTCTAGCATAAGTTCTTTGATAGGTGTGCTACATTTATCTTGGTATCACCCATTGTGTTTATCAAAGTATTTTGCCTAAGAATCTCTCCACAAATGTATGTTTAGTGCATTAAAGCTTTTGGGTATAACTAGCAGGGAGAAATGGGAATGTGACATACCATTCACACTCCTGTGGATCTTTTATTAAAAAACAGAAATTTAGTATATACTCATATAAAACAGCTGACAAGATGTTTTTAATAATGATACTTTATTAAGAAAATAGCATGAGCATTAATTACATGATACCTTGTTCTCCTAAGAAAACATTTTAATGTCTCTCTCTTGGAGAAAGCATTTTTAAATGTATAACCTCTTCAGTACAAATTAGGTGCCTTGTAAGAATTACCTGCTGTATATCCTCCTTGTCGTGTATTAGATTTCCTTTGCACAGGAAGACAGTTATCTTCCTTTTGACTTTCAATAATGCCTTCTCATTTTGCTTACTTCTTGGGTAAGGTGTTAGTTTCTTCCTTTATTTTTCCTGTTAATCTGTAACCACAAATACTCCTAAATTGCTTTTGGGCAATCTGCTCTTGGTTTTTCAGACCTCAAGCCCACACTGACCAATTCTTCACAGGGGCTCTTACTGCCTGTGTTAAAAAGTAACCCTAAGGTGTCAGTCTTTCCTTAATAACTGAGTACCTTTTTCACACTTTCACTTCAAACCATTTCATTCTGGAAAGGTAATTTGTTTACTTACTAATTGGACCTCAGAAAATGACTTTTTTTTTTTTTTTAACTTACAACTCTTTATCATTGTCTTAGAAAGCATTCTTTAGATTATAAGTTTCAGAAACCAAACTCAAACTGGCATAAACAAAATACTGACTTGGCTTGTCTAACAGAGACATCCAGGGGCTGTGGCCACTTCAGGCACAGCTCTATCCAGGGGCATTACAGGTCCTCAAGATGCTGTTTCTCTCTCCATCTGCTGGCATTTCTTTCCTCTGTGTGGCCTTCCTTTTTGGGCAGTGTGGTTTCACATTTGGGTAAAGTTGGTTCCTACAAACCAGTGTTCTATTCTCAGAAGAGGAGAAGGTAAAACCACCACTCCTTTCTGAGAGCCCCAGTGAAGGACCTGGGAGGCAATCAGCCAGACCCAGGCCACGCACCCATTCCTGGGTGGGCTTGGCACTAGATAACACTGAGGGACTGTCACCAAGAGTGAGGGTCAGAATGCTGGACAAACAAAGTCAATGAATTTCACTCCATTTATGGAATTTGTTCCAGAGATGTGGAACAATCTCCATAATTGGAAATGGAACAGACGTGGACCAGAAGTGCTGTTCCAGAACAGCAAAGATGTAGAAGTCATTTTCTACTTAAAAGAAAAAGATAACCATAATACCTACCAACTTTTAAGAGCATATTAAGAGTCAGTCACAATGTTAGGTGAGTTATGTGAATTGTTTGAAAACCCAGTGAATTCCATGTTATTATTTCCATTTTAAGGGGAATTTAAGGTTACCCAGATAATCAGTGGGAAAATCACGATTTAAATCAAAGACATTTTCTCTTTGTCATCCATATTGTTTATACTTTATTAGGCCATCTGAGTCAATGGAGTGAACAGTAGACAGTGAAAACAAATTCTGTGTTACTAACCTTTAGTGTCAGATATTATCAGTTGCCCCCAACTGCCTAATTCCGTTCCATGAGGTATTTATTTATCCAGTCGATGTTCAAGAGCTCTTCATTCTTGTGAGAATGAGAAAGACAGAAAATGAACAAGTAAACGAGTCCATAAACAAAGCCTTTTAGATGGTGGAAAATGCAGTGAAGAAAATATAAAACAAGCTGATCTACTAGAAGGTTAGTAATTCAGAGGAGGTAGTTAAGGATGACTTAAATACTAATGATATTTGAACAATAGCCTGAATTATAAGGAGACAACTTTTCTAAAATCTTGGGCAAGATCTTTCCAGAGACAGTGAATGGATGCTCTCAAGTCATAGGAATAAGCTTGTCATGTTTGAGGAAGACAGAGAAGGCTAGTGGGAGTTCAGCACATTGAGGAGAAGGGTGTGTATTGAGAGGGATGGACAGAGCCCCAGTCATGTAGGGCTGTATGTAGGCCATTGTAGGAAGCTGCAATTTTATTGTCAACACAATGGAGAGGCCACTGAAATGTTTTACTGAGTTATTGCTGTCCATTTGTATTTCATGCATCGATTATCAGTAGTCATAAAAATAGTTAAAGTTTGCACAAGGTAGTAGTGAAGCCAGTCAAGGCCACATGGCTGGCCTGACCATTTTCCCCCAGTCTCCTGTGGAAATATGAACAGAGACAGGCACCTGGAGAGCCTTTGCCACATGCATTATAGCCTTAATCCTAGTTGCCTGGAGAAAACCTGGTTCACTTTTTGCCCCCAGTGAATAAACTGAGCTAGCAGAAATGTTTAACAGCTGTTTCCACAATATAACCTCCTCCTGGGCCAAGTCAGTTGATTGATTTCTTTCTATTTATTAAAGAGTAACAGTATGTAAAGTGTTTAACTCTGGAATTCTGATGAAGAAATTCAGGGGTGGGGCATTTTTATCCCCTCCATTCACCATTCTCACCCTGTTTTTTTCTCTCTTTTCTACCTAAAGCCTTTCCTTTTTAGTCTCTCTGGCCATGAGCTATCATCCCTATCAGCCTCATTTTTCCCTGCCCCACTTAAAGGTAATATATCTTTACCAAACCCATTCATTTTAATGTATTCTGCTTATTGGCAGGAAGGATCAATGCATGGTAAAAGCACAACTGCACTTACATTTACAGATAACATGTAAATTCCAACAGTGTTCTTTGTGTCAAAGTATTCGAGTTTGAAGAGTTTAGATTATTATGTTTAGAATACTATTTTCAGTATAAAATAGTAAAATGAAATAAAAATCCAAAAGGGAAACAAGTATATGTTAATTACTGAGATTATTTTTGCATGAAGTGACAACTTTATACTGAATTTTGGGGGCTTATGATTTGGCATATCTGAATGTAAATTCATTGTCTTTACAGAAAGGAAAGAAGAAACTTTTTCAAGGCAAAGATTCTCTGATGGTGTGCCTTCATTGATAAAGAATAGCACATTTTCTTTAAAGAAAGTTTTAAAAGCCAAATATATTTTATGTAATAAGTAGAAGGAAGATAGATATTTTATTCATGTTAGCAAGAAGTGCTACACAAATGCTCATCTCACAGCCATGTATTTTGGACAATTTTTTCAACTGAGAAATGTCTGGCCGGAAGTATCTTTTCACTGTTCTCATGATAATGTATCTATGAAATGTGTCACTTCTCACTACTTCTGCAGGAAAAAAATATCAGTAACTATGCTCTCCTGAAATGGGATGAATATGAAGAATGCCATGAACTTACTGCCATTTCATGTCCTTAAGTACAGCTGAGGAACAGCATGAGAACGTGAAGGGCAGTGGGACTTCAACTTTCATGCCCTGTCTCTGGGTGTCGGCACATCTCCCCATCCGCTTCTCTTTCTTCCCTGAGCCCTCCGCTCTGTTTCACATTTCTTGTCTGACAACAAACAGTATATAGACATAGAAAATTTTGTGTTCTATTCATAAGGATCTTGGAAACTACCTGAAGCCAACAAGAGCACAGCTTAAAATCTGAGAGTGAGAACAAGAGAGGGAGAAAGAGAATATTAATTAGCATGTAAAGAATGCCTTTGTCCTTAAATTGTTTTTACTTATAGAGCTACAGCTTCTAGAGATATTACGTGATGTGATTTCTTTTTAAATTAACCAGAAACATTCCAGATGCATGTTTATCTCCTCTATGGCAGTTTTATTTTTTTTCTCCTCTCTTTTGGCAGAATTTCATTTTTTAATATCTTAAGATGCATTCATATTTTGCTTTCTTTAGGACTAGCTGTAAATCAAATGTATATATTCAATTCATTTCTGTGTGCAGACTTGGAAATCAGAGTTGTCATGGTTGTATGATTTGTTTTATTTAAAAAGTGATTCTCCCCTGGCAGGAGAAAACAACTAAATCTACAAAGAATTTGAATGAGTTTATAATGCTTGAAAGTTTTGTGAGTGTCTTTCCTACACATGAAATTTATGAAATACCTACCATTTGCAAAATATATTATACTCAAATGCCAAATTCTTCCACAAAGTAAAACTGAAGAACTGCGGATACTTGCATGTATTCAACAAATACTGTGCTCCTATCAAGTACCAAGGACAGCGCCTGCGACCCAGAGCCTCAGAAGAGTTAAGACTGCTGCTTGCCAAGAACATTTTATTTGTCTGTAGGTTATGATAAATATTAAACAAAATTTTCACTAATAATTTATAACAATATGTGAGGCAAATTATGTAGGGAAAGTGTAAAGTGCTATGCATATGTACAAGAAGATAGTCAATCTTAAGCCATTGGGGATGGGATGAAGGTTGAAGGTTTCAGGAATGAATTAGAGAAACCAACCTTTAATCTGAGATCTGAAAGAGGAGTTAAGGTTATAGTATTTAGGGGAGAAGGGATATTTTTTAGCAGAGGGAACAGCATGAGGGGAAAATCCTAAAGGGGAAAGGAGAAATTGTAAGGTTATGGAAGCTGGAATTCAAGAGGAAGAGGGACCTGGAACATGCTTGTGACCAGAATCAACATGTTTTCTTTTACCTCCTTTGCGTCCAGCTCTTCCTCAACTCCTTTTAACCCAGCCTTCACCCAGGACATGCTTCAGCTCCATTTCTATTTGCTCGAATCGTGTGATTATTTAGGACCCATTTCAAATGTATCTTCTTGCAGAATGCCTTTAGTTATAGTTTCAGCTGGAAATAATCAATCACTGTCTTCTTTAAAACCTGATAACCTCTTTGATTTCATGTGTTTTCATTGGACTTGTGGGTTATTTGCCTGACTTTCTCAATACATATTGAGGGCAACCATGTCCTAGTTCCTCACTGTGCTTGGTACAAAGTTAGTACCATAAAAATAGTTGAATTGAATTGGAAACCAGATTAGTCATAACACATTGGCCATCTTTTCTGTGGTATTATCATTTATTTTATTGAATTTATTCCAGTATTCAGCCTACTTTGTTTTATATCCAGAAAATTCCAGGCCATTTGAAGGGTGCAGATGCTGACTCTGTTGGAGACATCTCAAGAAAATTCATCAGCATAGCCAAGGTTCATAAATTTCACATGAGGCAAGATCAGATAGAGTTGAAAGTGTAGTGACACTTTGAAAGCAATATATCTCTTCTTAATTTGAAAAATACTGTACTTCTATTAAGCCTTGCCACCACTGTTTTACCAAGAATGTGATATAACTGCACATAGATTTATGCATGCAGTATTATGTAACTTACCTGGACTGGACTTATGCTTATTTTAATTCAGACTAATTCATGTGCCTTTAAGAAGTTGTAATTATAACTAATATTTATTTTACTTTCATGTTAAATAAATTTTTAATGCAATTTTTAGGTAAGGGCAACAAATGAGATTAGAATTATTTACCTATGGGTTTTTTATTTTTGTGATAAGTCCTTCATTGTGATAATATTTTTAAGGATGAATAGATATTCTGGCTGACAAGTAGAAGCAGATGAAATCATCTTCAAAATGAATTCTTTGAAGAGAGCTACTTCTGTCTCAAAGCTAATACAAGCTATTGTTTTCACCAAAGCAAAGGGAAGATCAAAGTATTTGTGCTCTGAATTTCCTTCGGAAATAAATGAAAGTTAGAAGTGTCAAAGAGAAAATAAGCATACCCCGAAAAGATAGTTAGGGAAATATACTCAGTGAGGAAAAATTGTCAGTGCTTATGGAAGCAAGATTGATTTTTATTTTTAACTCTGCTGACTTTTCTATCTGATCACAAGGACAGTCCGTCTTAAAAATATATTTAAGTCAAGCTCCTTCAGTGATTTTTTCCTATTGCTTTTGTTCAGTTCCTTTTTGCTGACATTTCAGACTTCTTTTGTTTTGTGGATGTACCATGCAGGTGAATGAGTGATTATAAATTATACTTTCAAGCTTTATCCCTGCACCAGTCAGGAAATTTAGCTTGCAGCCAGAGCTTTTGATAGGAAAAAACATGATTTTAACTTAGAGGAAATTAATATGGATTTGCTGAAACTCATGATTTGTGTAAAGAATAGAGCTTTAGGTTTATAAAATTAGCTGCCTGGTTAAATGCCGTCCCCCCAGCCCCCCCATCCCCTCACCACCACCGAACTTCAACTAGGGGCACAGTTCTGTGTTTTGTAGATTCAAATTTGTGAAATTCTTTCAGTCGTTTAGGAAAAGAATCAACACATTTTGACTTGGCTTTTCATAATTTCAGTTAGAATGACATCCATTTCAATTTCCTTGGCCAATTCCTACCCATCTTTTCTCACATGCCCCTAAATTTTCCACCACTTTCCTCACTGATGTCTTCCTACTTCCCCTATATCAGTCTTTTAAAAATAATCCTATTCCATGATTCTATTATAACACTTACCCCATTATGCTTTATGTACTTTTTGTGTCTGTTTCTCCTTTCACCTTGTCTTTTTTTTTATTTACCTTTGTTGACAAAGCAGCTACTAATAGATGATTATTAATAAATGTTTGTATGTATGTAAATGCTCAAAAGCCAGGGCAGCCAAACCAGGACACAAGATATAAACAGTGGCAGGTTCTTGACTCACATCATGATGACTTAGCAAATGGGTCTTCCTAGCTCCTTCCATTCTGTTTTGTGAACTATGTGGCTTAACAATATTGTGCACCTGTATGCAAGCACAGGAATGTGCACAGCACTGAGGATACAGAGATGAACCAGACAAAATAGTCTTGAGAATTTTAAGAGGAAGAGTCAATGAAACCAACAGGTTGTTTTGAAATACTCTACCGAATGCAGCACGGCTGGTATAACAGGACGCCTGAGATGCCTGAGGAGCACAGAGCAGGAGCATTTAGGAAAGACTGAGGAGTCCGGGGATTGGGGGCAGTTCTGACAGATGACTACTGGTGGGCCAGGTGGAGAGCAGTGGAGAAGCTGTTTCAGAGAGAGAAAACAATACAGTCGAAGGCGCTGTGGGACTATAATAGGTGGGAAGGAGCTGAAAGTGAAGTTAGGGGATTGGGGGGCAGGAGCAATCCACAGAGGACCTCAGATGCCAGCCGAGACACTTCAGCAGAAGCCTGTAAGTGAGCAACTTGCTTGTGAGTTCTAAGTGGGGCAGGCCGGGGTCGGAAAGGATGCGTATTCAACTGTGCACCCTGTGGTACCATTGAGGACAAATTAGGGGTGAGGAGAAGAT
Source organism: Rhinopithecus roxellana (assembly GCF_007565055.1). Lineage (NCBI taxonomy): Eukaryota > Metazoa > Chordata > Mammalia > Primates > Cercopithecidae > Rhinopithecus > Rhinopithecus roxellana. The sequence goes on along the minus strand of NC_044557.1, from coordinate 132,772,612 downwards.
GAGCCAGAGAGACTGGTTAGGAAACTTAAAATATTTCAGGCAAGTGATAAGAGCCCTAAGTAGATACAAATGGAGATGGAGTGGAAGAAAAAGGCAGAAGGAACTGAAATAGTTGGAGTCTTATTGTTACTTGAAAACAAAAGAAAGTATCTCTGGTGTGAGACTGAATCAAGCCCACTAAAGTGTTCCTGCTCTCCTAATGAATGTTCCTCATGCAATATTTCACATGGTCAAGGAAGAAGGATTCATCTGCATCAATCTTAAATGCCATCAAAATGCATTACCAGCTGTATTCTTTGTATCAAATTCCAAAAAAAGTATCAAAATATATACTACATAATATTATATATGGTAACATATAATTTTAACTGTATAATGATAATTATATATGATTAAATATAAAATGTTTTAATAGAATAAAGCAGAACTTAGTATATTTTCATTTGTGTATTTAAATATTAAGACATTTCAATCAAGCAGAATTGAAAGCCTATAGTTCTATTCCATTCATAGTATATTTCAAATGATTATAAAGGAAATCCCAGAACTTTGTGAGACTGTGTACAAATTAATTCATACTCCCAGAACTTGGGAGATTGTGTACACATTAATAATTGAAAAGAGTCTGGGATGTGCTTCAGTTTCTATAAACTTTGAACTTCATGTACTTGAGATATCAGTGAACGCAGATGTAAAATTAGATGCATTCAGAAAACAATGAGAGATGACAGATGAACAAATCCCTTGCTAGTCTTAAGCAGAGGCATTTTCAGTAGACCTAATATGACATTCATGGCATATCTTCTGAGCCAGGTAAGAAAAAAAATAAAAATATGCTTAATAGTGAAAGAGATCAAATGAAAAAAACTAAAAGGCAGAAATGAAGTCCACAGGCAAACAGCCTGGACGGCGCCCTGAGCCTAGTTAAAGATCGACCCTGGACCTAACCGATTAGGTTATCTATAGACTCCAGACATTGTAAGGACAAACATTGTGAAAGTCTCTGTCCTGCTCTAATTACCGGTGTCTGCCACATATCTTAGTCCTGGGCCCAGTACAAACACAATCCTCTATTTTGTCCCAATTTCCTGAGCCCAACACAAACACATCCCCCGCCTCACACATCTCAGAAACACCACCTAGAGAGCCCCTGATAAGGTCACAACCGTTTGTAGTTTCACTAAATGCGCGGGAACAAATAGAAAACTGTTAATTGTATTAACCAATTACCAGTTGTAATGCTGCAACCAAAAGAATTCCTTTGTACCTCTGTAACCTTACATATCCTGTATGCATCGGGCTATAAAAAGCGGCCACATGCATCATTCGGGGCCCTCTTGTATGTTGTAGAACGGAGGGACCAAGTTCGAACTTGCATTAAAGATCCTTGCCACTTGGCTTTGACTCTGGACTCTGGTGGTCTTCTTCGGGGAACAAACGGTCTGGGCATAACAATAGACCAAATGACATTTAGGTTATGGGGAGAACGTTTTCAGTTTGTTTCGGTTAAATATGAAATTTCTGCAGTGGGGTGAGTGAGAAGACACAGAAAGTTAATGATAATGATATGGAATTGCTGCATTCATATACTGGAAGATGGAGAGTTGGCCAAACTTGGATTCCAATCTCTACCCTTCCATTGACTAGCTTGAAAATATTAAGATCTTGCACCCAACAGGCTTGATATTAGTATTTTCAAGCCTGTTTTCTAATCTGTCCATTCAGGCTAGTGATGCTTCACAGACTGTCACGAGCATTAGCTGAGAAGAGGTATGTATCATCCTCAGTATTTGCCTAACATATAGAATGGCTAACCACAGAGATTTGTGTCTGAAGATGTGTTTTGTGGAAGGTAGCTTTCGTGGGTTTCCTTCAGAGCAACTTAGAGCACAAAATTAACATCAAGAGTTTCTCCAGGGTGCTTGATGTTGAAGCGACTGGCCCCACTGAGTAGAAAAGACATATAAATAATTTGCATGAAATAGCTATGCAAAATGGAAAGGGAAGAACTTTGTTTGCACGCAGAGTTGTTCCTGAGAATAATGTAGATACTGCATTTGATTTCATACTAGTAACTATTATAAAGATAGAGGCAATTGTTAAACAAACAAACAAACAAAAAAACTATTCAGAAGAATGTACAGCTTCAGCTGTGCTTCCAGTCCTGGATTTAGCCCAAAGACAGAAAAGATAATTGCCCTGGTCTGCTGAGAACAATGGTACAAAAGGCCTGCAAGTACCTCCAATGGGAGTATTTGAAGTAGGAACTGTTTACGCAATGTGTTAATTGAAACCTATTTGAAAAGTATCACAGTCAGGTCTGTTTTACTATGCCTTGAATCTACCAGATTCTGTAGGCAGTTAATAAAGAATTGCTATTAAGTCATTTCTGTTATTTTGCAATCAAAAATAAAAGTTGTGGCCTGGTGTGGTAGCTCACACTTGTAATCCCAGAACTTTGGGAGACTAAGGCAGTAGGATCACTTGAGGCCAGGAGTTTGGGACCTGCCTGGGCAACACAGAGAGGCCCTCACCCCTCATCTCTACAAAATTTTTAAAAAATTAGCCCCACGGTGGCACATACCTGTAGTCCTAACTACTCAGGTGGGTGAGGTGGAAGGATCACCTGAGCCCAGGAGTTTGAGGTTATAATGAGCTATGATTGCATCACTGCACTCCAGCCTGAATGACACAGTAAGGCCCTGTCTCTTAAAAAAAAAGTTGTGAATGAAATAGTAATTCCCCAAGCTTAACATCTTTCCATGTACTTTTTTTTCCTTCAACTTTTATTTTAAGTTCTGGGATACATGTGCAGGATGTGCAGGTTTGTTACATAGGTAAATGTGTGCCATGGTGGTTTGCTGTACAGATCATCCCATCACCTAGGTATTAAGGCCAGGATCCATTAGCTATTCTTCCTGCTGTTCTCCCTCCCACAACACCATACAACAGGCTCCAATGTGTGTTGTTCCCCCCACCCTCTTGCTCTATGTGTTCTCAGCATTTAACTTCCACTTATAAGTGAGAATATGCAGTGTTTTGTTTTCTGTTCTGGCATTAGTTTGCTGGGGCTAATGGCTTCCAGCATCATCCATGTCCCTGCAAAGGACATGATCTCATTCCTCTTTATGGCTGCATAGTATTCCATGGCTTATATGTACCACATTTTCTTTATCCAGTCTATCATTGATGGGCATTTGAGTTGATTCCATGTCTTTGCTATTGTGAACAGTGCTGCAATGAACATATGTGTGCATGTATCTTTATAATACCTTTGGGTATATACCCAGTAATGGGATTGCTGGGTCAAATGGTATTTCTGCCTCTAGGTCTATGAGGAATTGCCACACTGTCTTCCACAATGGTTGAACTAATTTGCACTCCCACTAACAGTATAAAAGCGTTTCCTTTTCTCTGCAACCTCGTCAGCATCTGTTGTTTTTTGACTTTTTAATAATTGCAATTTTGACTGGTGTGAGATGATATCTCATTGTGGTTTTGATTTGCATTTCTCTGACGGTCAGTGATGTTGAGCTTTTTTTCATAGGCTTGTTGGCCATATGTATGTCTTCTTTTGAGAACTATCTGTTCATGTCCTTTGCCCATTTTTTAATGAGGTTGCTTGTTTTTTTTCTTTTAAATTTGTTGAAGTTCCTTGTAGACTCTGAATATTAGACCATTGGCAGATGGATAGATTGCAAAATTTTTCTTCCATTTTGTAGATTGTCTGTTTGCTTTGATGATCGTTTCTTTTGCTGTGTGGAAGCGCTTTACATTTATTTTAATAAACACTGCATATGTCAATATTTAAAGTTTTTAATATGAGAAACTAATAGCTAGTTTCTTGCTTGTTAGTATATCTAATCCAGGTTGGAATGAAAACATAGTTTACAGGGAAAAGTGGACATTTAAACTCTTGTGTTTGCTTTAATAATGCTGTTAGTAGAAGAAAACAAATCTCATAGAGATATGTTTAGAGTAATAAGGAAGGGTTTTCAAAGCAACTTCTCAATGAAAACCCAGTGAAGTTGTATTGCAGTCAGTAAATTACATATGAAAACAATGTCAATTTTATTTCTCTAATTTAGTTAATAATGTTAAACTATCATTTTTAAAAGTCTGATTAAAAATTAAAATATTGCAGAGATGACAGATTTTAAATGAAGATGGCTACTTATGTTTGTTTGCAGTTTTTATACACTTTTGGTTATAATTAACAAACATCACTTCTTGTGATGTGGCCCTACTGTGCACGATGATCATGCAACCATGTGTGACTTGCTGCTCTAGTCTCTACTCTGGTGAATAAGACAAAGACTTTTGGGTGTTTGCATATCAGGGCAATATAAACTGTTACACAGTTTGCATTGACCAAATCTAGTTTTTAAATTCAATTTTAGACTTTTTTAGAAATCTAATTTCTAAATTCTCACAACTTCTTTACTGAAGTCTGCAAGCTACATTTTGAGTGACACTGAGCTAGGGGACATAGGTTGGGATTTTTTTAATGCTGCTGAGAGATGTAGCTTTGGCCTGTGATACATCTGTGTGTGTTCTTTACACAGGGAAGGAAATTGTAAATTGAGCTGAGAGCAGATTCTGAAAGAGGGAGAACAAGTCTGCTTTATGCCCAGGCAAAAAAGTGTCATTGAAAACAACACTGGGGAAAGGGTCACACTATAGTAGAAAAGCAGGTGCAGAAAGAGCCAGTGTTAGCAGTTTCTGTTTTCCCATAAAGGAAAGACTGCACAAGTTGGGTTCATCCAACACTTGTCAGGCAAAGAAGGACACGCCCCTGCCTCCTGAGTACTAGATGCATATTTTCTGCAGGAAGGAGCTTTGTCTCTTGTCTGTTGTTCTACAGAATATTGCTTTGTACCTTAATAGATGCTCAAAATATATTTGTTGAAATAATTGAATGAAAGTGTTAAGAACACATCCTTATGTCCAGAATTCATAATGTGGGATTGGTATTTTTTGTTATTCTCATGTTTCTATTATTGAATGCCACAGGGTTTCAGGAAGGTTAGACAAATTTTACAGTAGTTTATCAACAATAAGAACAAGTGAAAAAAGTTCTCTTAATTTTCACATCGTTTACCTCCTCACTGCCGGTGGAATCAGTGATAAATAAGATTCTCTCTCTTTTACCTCTTCCCATCTTTTGTCTATTTTCTCCTCCTCTGTTTTCTTCTTTCATCAATTCTTTCTTTCATTCAACTATTATTCATATCTGCTGAGTAATCTCCCAAATGCTATTTCTATTGCTGATACCCCCACCTCTTTTCAGGGAATTAAATACCTTTCCAGACTTAAATTCCATGATCAAAATGGGACATTCCTTTTCTCACCCTTAAGATTCTCCTTATGTCTTAAAGACTCTGCATTCACTTTGCCTCTCTAATACGTCCTTGTCCTGGTGTGTTTTTCCAGCACTCTGCTGAACCTTTGTAGATCACTCACCACACTGGATTATAATTATATCTTTATTTTCCTTTTTTCCAAACCACACCATTGGTTCTTTACAGATGAATATTTTCTTATTTTTGCCTTTTTATCCCTAGCACTTGGCACTGCCTGATTTATGAATTATTTGTTTATGAACAAATAAGTAAATACACAGATCTGGAGTTCAGAGTTATGAGTTTACAGATTAGGGTCTCTGAGAGGAAAGCAAGATGGCCTGGGAAAAGTTTCAAAGTGTGAATAGTGAGACAAGCAGAACCCAAGAAAACAGATGCTTATGGGATAGGCAGTGAAGAGGACACAGAGTAGGTAAAGCAGGGAAAGTGTGTGAGCACCAACAAGGCGCCAGGGCAAAGTCAAAAGGGCAAGAGAATAGAGAATTTGGAGTGGGTGCTACATTTAAGAAGAGATTCAGGACATGATATCTAGAAAGTATCCACTAGATTGGGCCAATGCAGTCATTGGCATCCTTAGAGGGAATGGTTCTCGTAGGATGCCAGTCAGCTGAGGATAGTGGGTTGAAGATTTGGAAGTGGGATTAGCAGACTGGACTTCTTCAGGATAAATTTTGAATGGAACAGGAGAGGAGTTATTGGACTATGTCCGGAAGGGGCATGGAGTGAATGAATATTTATTTCTTAACTAGAATGAATTTGGTCAAGCTTACATTTCTTTGCAGGGAAGACTCAGTATTGCATGAGATTGTCCCTTGTTATTCATTATTGATTTTCATTTTGTCTTTAAATTATTTAATTTTGATTCATTAACAATATTTATTGAGCAACTTCTGTCTGTCAGGTAGTTTCCTAGGTGTTGAGCTTGTGGCGATAAACATGACAAAGTCCCTGTCTTCATGCAGAGTATGTTCAATTCCAACTATTCCCTTAAGATTCACCTTTGATCTGTCAATTCGTGTGAGGAGTGAAGTTACCAAACAGGTATCAAGAGGAAGTTTCAATTATTTGATGTATTCCTCTTACTGTATTCACAATGTCTCTAAATACTGCTAGTGACATCTTTCTAATGTCTGTATATCTATAATTCTAGCCATATTCCATTTTCCTGGCCTTCCCTCTGTAGCAGATGTCTACAGCTATTTATAAGATGAGACTCATTCCTGAATTGTCTGCCTTAATATCTTAGAAGATGGTGACAATTCTATACTGCTTCAGCTGGTTTGAATTAAGCACTTTGGAAGTTTAAAATAGGGTAAAATAGGGTAAAAAAGACCTGGTTTGTCTTTCTCAGTCAGCTATCTTTTTCCTATTATAACTATAGTTTATGAGAGAAATAGTGAAAGGGGACGTATGTTTTGTGATGGAGAAAATTTATTATGCTTGGCAGGATTTTTTCTTGAGCAACAGCTACCATCCGTGATGGATAATTTTCAGTATTTTTGATATGAAATCTTACTTGAAAGAAAACACATTGTCCTTGGAAATGGTTTGGAGCTATTATTCATCAATAAATTTTGAAAATTAATTATGCATTTATTTATTCAACCAAAATATGTTGACAACTCACTGTGTGCCTGGTGCTGTGTGATGGGGTAAAAGAGAAACTGTACGTTGTCTCTGTTTTCAAGGTATTTATGGTTTAGTGGGGAAAGAAACATATAAACAAATCCTTAAGGCATAGCAATACTGAAGCAGCAGATACTGAAGTTAAGGGATATGCCTGGTGCTAGGGTATAGGGAAAAGCTGCTGACTTGAAAGATACAGACAAAGTTTGAGTGAGGAGGTAATGTGGAAGGTGGTTCTGGAAGAATGAATAATAATAATAAGCAACATTGAGGGACTTACTATATATTAGGTACTGTACTTAAGGACCTTGAATTTTGCCAAATAAAGGAAAGCTCAGCCTCTTACAAATTCTAGTGCAAAATTATATAAGCCAAGAGTCAGACACTTAAAATCTCAGTATAATAGTGTGCAACTATGTTTAGTCTTTTCTTAGTTAGAACTGAACAAGAATTTTGCTGTCATTTCTTGCTAGAGTAATTTGTAGGTAAAATGGTGCTATTGTCATCACACTTACTGTGTGACTTGCAAGGGACCCTGAGAATATTGTTCTCTTGACTATAGTTGTCTCTTACTGAAGGAGAGATTGGTAAGCATCCTCACTCTCTAATTTTAAGTTCTGGTGATTGTTAAATACTTTAAGTATTGTGTTTCAATGTTCATGGAGTTGTAGCTAATATACATAAGCTTAAGAAGAATTCCTCCTGCATGTAAAGAATCCTCTTAAAAATGTGCATAATGATTATTTTATGTCTTTAAAATTAAACTTTGTAATACATTTTTTCCTCTGTTAGATCATATATATATATAGTTGTTTCATAGTATTAGTATAGTAACTTCAACCCTTTCTAGCTCTCATGAAATAAAGTTCGATTCAGTTCAATACTACATTAAGAAGTATTAGGTACATGCCATGTTTCGCACTCATTCTCTTACATTATGGGATTACAAATTTAAAAAATGGGTCTCTGCCCACTGAGAGTGCATAATTTAGCACAAGGAACAGGATGAGTGCAACTCAGTATAATAGAGCAGGATAAATTTGTTTCAGTAGAGAAGTTCTCAAGATGTCACATTTGAGCTAAGTTTTGAAGAATCAGTAGAGTTTTGCGAAGCAGAAGGAGGTGAGAGGGAATTCCAGGCAGGAGAGAACCATATGCAGGAAGGTGGGAAAACTTACATGTGGATGGTGTGTTGGGAGAACTCGAGCAAGGACATGGCAAAGCATGGTGTTGAGAGACGGAATGGGAAGTTTGCTAGTAAACAATTAGGAAGGCCCTTGAATGCTTGGCTAAAATGTGAAGCTTTGGGCACTGGAGAAATTTAAATGATATTAAAGCAAGGTAATGGAATGATTATATTTATGCTTTACAAAGGTAATTTTAAAGGTAGATTGGAGTTAAATAGGGTATACAGAGAAAGGACATGGTGGAAAAAGAGTCACCCCATCAACTTGCTATTGATAGTGTCATTGTAAGAATTTTATGATTTTAAACTTAAAAAGTTATTCTTTGGTATGAAGATGCAGAATTGTCTTAAAACATAATTATCAAATTAGATAGAATTATTTTGAAATAATTGACTTGACTTTGATGTTTTTGTATTTGACTTGACTTTGATGTTTTTCCTAGGTATAACGAGATGTTTAGAAAGGATTTGCTTATTTTCCTGTCCATTTCCATGGAGATAATACTCCCTAATGGCAGGACATGGTGTTGCCATTGGAAAATATGTGTATATGCGGTATTTTAACAGTAGGTGGCATCCACAGTGATATGTATATATCACAGGAGCAGGAGAAGGAATGTCACCTTAGCAGAATCATAAAAGAGAGTGCAAAAATCAAAGTGGAGTGATGGAACATTTGGAAAGCAGAGAATAGGATTTCAGCCTGGTCAGGTCACTAATGGAGGCTTCTCAAAGAAAGGAGAGTATTGACAGCAGTGAAGAGTAGAGAGGTGTGTCTCCACTACCTCTCACACCATCATTACTTTTTCAGGGTATAAAAGAAGTCAGGGAAATGCTTTTTACAAAAATATGGTAAAGTCTTAGTTTCTGTAGTCACTTATTGTCTTGTCTTGTTAATATTCTAGCAGGTTTTTTTTAACATTCAAGTAGAAATGAAGCTATTAATTGGTAACAGGCAGTTCAATGACAACTGTGACCTCAGGTGCCCCATTTTTGACAGGCCAAAAGACATCCAGGCAAATAGAAGACTATCTCATTATTCAGAATTTCTCTTCATGTAACTTTAAGTAAAATGCATCCCAGAGAAGTCAATGCTAATGTTTATGGGCACGGGGAAGGTATGTGGGATAGAGGTGCAAATTAATATTCTCCCACTTTCCCACTCATCGTCGTGTATTCTTTAACCGTATGTGGCCACAGGTTGAACCTGTCTGGAGATTTTCATTTATACAGGAGATCAGTGTATCTTCATGAGATTTTCTATGGATTTATATTTTCCTAATTTAGGTGCTGTGGTAGTTAAATTCGGTTTAACAATGAAACTCATAGAGATACCCAGTCACACCTGTAGTCAACTGCTGTACCATTATAATAATGGCATATCTAATCATGTCTATAAATGATATCTGTAATTGATCAAACACTGTTACCATTCTTTTCTGAAATGCAGAGTACTTGATCAAATCGAAAATACTTGTAAAATGCATAAAAGCAACCTAATACGGTTTAGAACATTTTGGGGTAGGAAGCAATATTAGAGGAAGTATATATCTGTCTGACTAAGTGAGAACTTTCTGTAAATGATTATAAATATAGAGAATATCTCATAAGCAATGATCTAGAGAAGAAGCAAGAGTATAGCAGAAATCTGGGCTGAATACTGTAGTTCCTCCTTATTTACAAAGCGCGAGGCTCTTAGGCCTTAATCATCTCTCTTAAGAATTGGATATTCTCCACCATGCCCAGAAAAGGGGGGAGAAGTTTGCCAGATGAGAAGAATGCCACTTTTGTCATTGATTTAACCTCTGTATATTTCCTTTGACAAAATAAATTGGTTTAAATATTTTAAATAAGGCAATTGCATTGTCTTTCCTTGTGTGAAAAAGTGAACATCCCTGGAGCACCAACTTAACCCTGTTGAGCTAGGATTCTCATTACTTACCCACTTGATAAAGCACTTTCCTAATTCTTAAATTAGTATGTTGACTTACATAACTGTCTAAACCAATCTCAGCATTCCTCAGACTCCTTTACTCTCTCATGGCAAACATCAATTCCCTATTTATATCACCAGAGTCTTGTTTTGAATGCTGAATGATTCTTTCCTTTTTAGGGTCTCTTGCAGCATTTAGTTCTCTAAATTTTCATATTTGATGAGTCATGTATTTCCTCCCATTCATCCTTTTGTTTTTCCTTTTTCTGCTGATAGCTAAGTGTTAATTTTGTAGTGCTTCTCTACTGCTTACCAAGTTAATTACAAATCTTTGGTTTGATATTTAATTTCCTTATAATGTGGATTCAGCCTACTTAGCCAGCCTTCTCTCTCTCTCTACCTTACATGAACCCAGTCTTCAGTCACATTGGCTCTGCTCATTGTGTACCTGCTCTGTTGTTTAGGGCATTGCTTCTACTTGAGATACAGCTTTCCCAGTTTGACCTGTCAGAATTCTACCCATGCATCAAAGTCTAACTCCTATGCCATATTCTTATGAGGCCTTCCTTCTGTAGACCCAATGACTCTTTATACCTTTGAACTCACCTGTCACTTCCCTGCCTTGCTTTATAAATACCTGTGTATTTGTCTTCTGGATTAGATGGTATGCAATAAATGACAAGATTTGTTTCATTGTGGTTATTTGACTGGATATATTTATACCACTGCTTACTATAACTTACGTTTTACCACCTCTCTCATTGGTATTTTATCCTATAGGGACTAAATGAAAAAAATAGTGTCATAATATATTCATTTTACATGGCAGAGTTAACTGACTAAGTTATGACAATGAAGCCTGCTGTATGCCAGGCTTCTTACTGTGCAGCCCATATAAAATAGTAGCCATACTTTCAAATGTCTTTTTTTTTTTTTTAATAATATGGAACGCTACACGAATTTGCGTGTCATCCTTGCGCAGGGGCCATGCTAATCTTCTCTGTATCGTTCCAGTTTTAGTATATGTGCTGCCGAAGCGAGCACTCAAATGTCTTAATAAGATTTTGTATACTCAGACAAAGGACCATGATATCATTCTTACTAACCTCAGAAGCATAATAAAATATGGTTAGTTTTGGCATTCCTCAAATTTTGCCATTAACTTTTCCCATAAAATTTGATTAAGGGGCATTGCAAGACTTTTTTAATTAAGGAAAGTGCTTTGGAAATTTATGTACCGTCCACAGTTTGTCAAATTCTGAAAGATACTCATGTTCTACAAATACCTGTAAACATTATGATTGTAAAATATCTGAACAATTTTTTCGGATGAGGAATACCTGAAATTAGTTGTAGCCTCAAGTATAAATTCTTATTTTTAAAAAAAATTGAATTAAAAATCTATTGGCTAATTATATTACATAGGAGTATCAAAGTGGCTTTATTTTCTGGTTATTTCTCTGCACTTCATCCGTTCATAGATATGGTTTATAATATTTTGTTGCCTTTTATTATCATGGATTAACAAATCTTAACTACTAGCACAAGTCTGGATGAGCCAATACAAAATGTAATTCTACATTTTCAGTAAACCTTTGTCTTCTATGAGTATTTTAAATGTTTAAAAAAATGTGTGAAAAATGTTTTAAAAACATTGGATGTTTTCTATCTTAGTTCTGCTATATAGCTGGGGGTTTCTTTGTTTTGTTTTGTTTTGTTTTGAGATGGAGTCTTGCTCTTTTGCCAGGCTGGAGTGCAGTGGCGCTATCTCAGCTCAGAGCAACCTCTGCCTCCCAGGTTCAAGCATTTCTCGTGCCTCAGCCTCCTGAATAGCTGGGATTACAGGTGCTCGCCTCCACGCCTGGCTAATTTTTGTATTTTTAGTAGAGACGGGGTTTCACCATGTTGGTCAAGTTGGTTTTCAACTCCTGACCTCGTGATCTGCCCACCTCGACCTTCCAAAGTGCTGGGATTACAGGTGTGAGCCACCGTGCGCAGCCTATAGCAGTTTTAAAAAGGCAGATTGTTGCTAAATAAAGTTTCACTTGATGTGGGCTACATTTTAAACCTTTAAAAGTTATTTCTCTAACTTATTTTTTTCCTTTAAACATTTGCACCGTTGAATAGTTGAAGACTTGTATCAAGTCAATTTAAGTGAATGTAGCAAAATCAGATCAGCATGATCTAAACAGCTCTTAACTGGCTGAATCAATGACAACTTTTTTTTTTTTTTAAAGGAACATTTTTTTCAGAAAGAAGAGAGTGCTCCATTCTACCAGCTATTTCTGTAGCAATGCTTCCCTTAGGTGGTACTAATGAGCTATGGGCTGCTTTTACAGAATAGTTTTCTTCCCAGATAATTCAAGGTTTAGAAGAGCTGCACCCAGTTAAGCCGTTTAAATGATAGTCTTCTTTCCTTTACTCTGAAAAACATTCTTTTCTTTTTAGGCCTAAATTCTACTTGTACACTGATCATGAAATTACATAGATTCCAAATATCTAACTTAATGTTTATTTCTTAACATGTGTCATAAAGTATTTCAGATTACCTCCACAGAAAGCAGGAAGGCTTCGACCTTAATATTATGCCTTATCATAGCTAAAAATTGTCCAGAGATGCTTCCCACTGCGTGTACTTGAATAATAGTTATTATTGTCTATTGAATGAGTCCTATATGCCTATCACACTAGTGATCATTTCATATGCATTAATTTAATCTTCAACACCATGCTATGTCAGATAATTCTAATATCCATTTTGAAAATAAGAAAACTGACACTTTGAGAGGCGAATTTGACTGTGACTTGGCACTATTTTTTACCACATTGCTTTTTCTACCAAGTTTACTTGAGAAAAGGCATGAGGACATCTGATCAAGGTACTTCTGTGGGTTCCAGCTTTGAGGTGTTGCCTCTGTTCCAAGCATATAACAAATGCTAGATAAAATATGAGGATAGAAAATGCAAAAGTCACAGCTGGGCTCAAAAACAGTTTGTTGTCTCCATGGCCCAAGAATGGAAATGAAATGCAAGTGATGAGTTGTGGGCTACACTGAGGCCTCTGGCCTGCTGGACTCCGGAGGTGGACAGAGGGGCTGGTTCAGTGTCTGCAGGGCAATGGGACATAAAAGTTATTGTACACTGGGTGGAAATCCAGAGCCATCCTCACTTTGAAACCAGGTAGTAGAGGACTCCACTTCTGAATGAAGGATGAAAAATCTGCTGGTCACTATTGCTTGAGAGGAGCTTTTGTGAAGCTTGGTGTTTAAGATGGGAAGAGGAAGTCGTTTTAGGCATGGCCCTAAACCACTGAACCAAACTAAACCAAATCCCTCACTAGTTCAGGGACATGACTGGTGATAATCCAGATGTCAAAACAATGTCATAGTCAGATCAGATATAAAACTGCTTGCAAATGTGTGATCCTGGGCACAAAACCATTTTTAAGAGAAGGATAATGAGAGAGAGAGGGGATGGAGCTATATCAAAAAAAACTAAATAAAAATAATTTAAAAATCATCCCACTTCAAATGAACTTACAAAACCTAATTCCAAAGCGCATGAGGAGACCTAACAGTAAGAAAGACAGCCAACAAAATGGACCATTAAAATGAGTTTTCCCCAGAGTATTTAATATATTGAAACAGCCTGGCAAAGTCTATTTTGGATGCCCAAAGGAATGCCATTGTATTAGTCTGTTCTCATGTTGCTAATAAAGACATACTTGAGACTGGGCAGTTTATAAAGGAAAAGGTTTAATGGACTCACAGTTCCACATGGCTGGGGAGGCCTCATATTCATGGCTGAAGAGCAAAGTCACATGTTACATGAAGGCAGGCAAGAGACTTTTGCAAGGGAACTCCCACATACAAAACCATCAGATCTCGTGAGACTTACCACCATGAGAACAGTAAGGGGGAAACAGCTCCCCTGATTCAATTATCTCCATCTGGTCCTACCCTTGACACGTGAGGATTATAACAATTCAAGGTGAGATTTGGGTGGGGACAAAACCAAACCATATCAGTCATCCATAAAGAAACAAAAATGTCAAATCATTATTTATTTACAAATATTTATTAAGATCGTACTGTGTTCCACATATTATTACAGGTGCTAGAAATGTAGAAATGAATAAAAATAAATAAATCCATATCTACTAGAGGACTTGCATTCTAGTGGGGAGTTTACATTTTAGTGGCAGAAATGAAATAAGAGTAGGTGAACAGGAGGCTTCCACTGTATCTGTAATATTTTATTTATTTAAAAGGTGAAGCAAAAGAGCAAAATGCTCATACTCATTAAAGCATGGAGCATTAAGTGGGTTTTCACAGTTTAATCCTACATAAGTACCTATACAATTGAAATGAAAGGACACACAGACTTTTCAGTAGAACATGCATTGTTGGACATAGCAATAATATTTAAAATGTCCAGTCTTCTGGCAATGAGGCAAGTTCCATGGCCGTTTACCTCTGTGGCTCCCAACTTGCTTAGGGTAAAACCTTATCAGGGCCTGTAAGGTCCTGGGGTCTACCTTTGTGGCCTCACTTGCTCATTCACTCTGCCCCAGCTCCTACCCCATTGCATGCTTTTGTACCTCACAAAATTCAAGCTCATTTCCTCTTGTGATGACAGCACTCCTCTTGAATTATCTCTCTTTTAGATACTGGGGAAAATCTTGAAAATTTTCAAATGATGTCTCAAATGAGGCCTTTGATTTTAGTCATGGAAATAACCCTTCGGTCTTATTTTGCTCTCGATCTAGTGCTTTTAGTAGACACTAATTCACTCAGCTAGATAGAGCTGTATTTTCATGGCACTTGATGGATGTTCCACTTTGCAGTGTCTCATGTCACCATGACCCAGTCTAGAGGGTTGCTGCCTGGGGTTGCTGTAGCCCCCACACTCCCATCAGTGTTATGTGCTCAGGCTTAGGGAACTGCAGATGGTACCTGGAAATGTCTTAGGAGTGCAGAGTGAGTTATAATGAATAACAGCCAATCTTGGATGCTGAGTTGTTTACGAAACTTTTTTAGGAGGGTTTAATATGTGTTTTAGACAAGAAGAAACTGCTTCTCAATAAGAATGAGCATAATTGTCATTTTGGAAGTTAGTCTTTAGAGCTAAAGCATTCGTAAGTTAAAGTATAGAGCTTGACTAATCCATGTCACTTTATTTTTAAAAGACAAAACACTATTGCTAGTAATGGGAATATCACTCTGTGTGGGTGTGAACACATATGTTCAGTGGGACTCAAAAAACCCACGCAGGGTGCAGAGTTGTCCCTCACTGATTTTGCCCAATTATACTGTGAATTCGATAATAATTTACCAACACTTTGAAGTCCTGCAGATGCTCTGAAACAGCAATATAATCAGATTTTATTTGAATATCTAATATGACAACTCACTCTAATAGGGACTTATTTTGTTCTACCAACATTAAAATGTCACATTCTAGAAATGTGAAGTTTGTCACCTCATCAAAAATAGATATAGATACTAGATGGTTAATTTGAATGTATTTAATGACATTGAACTGTACACTTGAGAATTTTAAAACGGCATAATATGCAGCTATAAAAAAAACACTGAGATTATGTCCCCTGTAGCAACATGGATGGAGTTGGAGGCATTATCCTAACTGAAATAACTCAGACACAGAAAATTAACTACCGTATCTTCCCACTTACACAGAGATGGAAGCAATAGACACTTTCACAACCCCCTTCCCAACCTCTTCCCACTTGTGGAGAGGTTGGGAAGGGGATGAGGGTTGAAAACTTGCCTATTGGGTACAGTGGTCACCATTTGAATGATGGGCACAGTAGAAGCCCAAATTCCATCATTATGTAATATATCCATGTAAAAAAATGAATCTAAAAATAAACTAAATTAAAAGAATGGTTAAAATGCTAAATTTTGTGTTTTACTGTATACATTTTACCATCACTAAAAAAAAAAAAAAAAAAAAAAAAAAACAGATACTAAGTCAAATAAAATGTAACTATTTTATCTTCATAGATCATTCCCTTAAAATTCTTGTTTAGTATTGAGCCACAAACCAAGCAAACACAGCAATAATTCTTTGGAAATTGCTGTAATTATTGCAGGGCACTAGGATTCCACTTTGGGTATTATAATGGCTATTTTAATACACAAATGGCATGGAATACTATACAGCCATAAAAAAGAGATGATATCCTTTGCAGTGTGTCCTTTGTTTTTTTGCACAAAGTGTATTAGGTCACTAGGATTCCACTTTGTGTGTTGAAATAATCATTATCATATTATATCCTGGTAACAAAAAAGAGCCACTGAACCCTCAGATAGAGTTTCACTTCTAATCAGAGCATAGCTTGGTGCTGGAAAGAATCGCCTCAGTGTTCTGTTTAAAGTTAGGTTTTTATAAGCATTTGTTTCATAATCTTTCTCACAATAAATGAAAATCAGATAATGTTCTTCAATAGTCACAAAAATATATTTCAACTTTTTAATAGTATTGATCATTATAAATATTAATAAGCACTTATTCTGTGCTATGCACTGTTCTGCATATTATACCTGCATTAACTCATTTAGTTTTGGCAGTCGTATGAAGTAGAAGCTAATGCTTTCCTAAAATTACAAATGAGAAATCTGAGCATAGACAAGTGATCTCTCCAAGGCTGCACAATCTGTAATAGACCCCATGGTAATTTTCAACATCTTTTTTAAATGGAATTTTAACCATCTCTTTTAAATGGTTGACATTTGTGCAATCCCAGCCTTCTAATGTTCAGCGCTTTTGTTTATTCACTTGTTTTTAAAAGGAAGTCAGTGATTCTTGAACATCTTCATGCATGTTATGTCTTTGTCTAACAACAAATGATAACTTATTCCTTGGATTCTTACAGGGCGTTCTACTTGGACAAGTCAAATTCACCACCAAACTCCACTTCCAAAGCTGCCTATGTAGATAAGGTAAAAACAGATGATTATATTTATTGGTGCTTTTTTATTTAAGTATCTCCCTTATTTAATTTTTCTGCTGTTGTTCTTGAGCAATGAGTAATTATAAATATTTGTAGTCTTTAATTCCGCTACCACCAAAACAAAATAATATTTTAGACTATTCTTTAACAGCTATACCAACTATGAATTTTAACCCATCTAAAAGGATTTTACTAAACATGCTGAACTTGACATTCATCACTTTTTTTTCTGCAGCTAATGAGGCCTCTCAACGCTTTGGATGAACTTTACCGACTGGTAGCCTCGTTTATCAGATCCAAGCGCACAGCTGCCTGTGCAAACACAGCGTGCAGTGCCTCTGGCGTTGGACTGCTGTCAGTTTCCTCGGAGCTGTGCACCAGGCTAGGCGCCTGCCACATCCTCATGTGCAGCAGCGGTGTGCATCGGTATGTGACCCTCCCGCCTTGCTTGCCTCTTCGTTAGTCGCACTTTATTTGATGGTTTTTGTTGACATTTTGGCTTCACAAAATTAAAACTGGAAACATTCGAAAGACTCGGGTGTATCTGGAATAAGATTTTGGATGTTTTCTGGTTTTAATTCTTGTATTTTCAGTGACTGTTTAGTCATACACATGAAGGCAATCCCACGTTTATATCATTGTGGCCCAAAATCTTATCATACTTGCATTTATATTAACATACTTGCATTTTAGGTAAAAATGCGCATTCATTTTATTCACTAGAGGAATTTGTTTAGTAGGAGCTGACTCAACTAGCTCACAAAACTGGTTTTCTCACTGCATTTGATAGACAGTCCACTATTCAGTGGTTCCAATCCCTACATCCCGAGTGTTGTGAGCTAGATGCTGCTTGGAGTTGCAACTGCTTTCTAACTCCTGGCAAAGTTGTGGTCCAGGAGCTCACACAATGTGCTATTCCAGAAAATGTAAAGGGAAGTATTTGATGGGTTCTTTTTGGGTGGTTTATCTTAGGCAACTGTGGTCTGTCTGGGGCAGCCAAGATAGGCATATAAATACATCAGACTTAGACTCAAAGTGTGAGTGGGAATCCCTGAGTCAAGTCCCTCTTCATAATCATATGCTGTCGCCTCTCCATTGCCACAAGGAAACAGAATCAAGTAAATGGAAATAATAGGACAGAATTTTAGTCCTTGTTTTAATCTAAGTAGGGAACTAGTCTGTCATGAGACAGTCTCTTCTTCTATTTATTAACTTTTATCATACTTTAAGTTCTGGGGTACATGAGCAGAATATGCAGTTTTGTTACATAGGTATACATGTGCCATGGTGGTTTGCTGCACCCATCAACCCGTCACCTACATTAGGTCGCTTTGATTTCGAGGATAGTGTTTACTTATTCAAATTTACTTGGCACTGAATCCATGAAAAGGATTGCAGTCAGTGCTATTGGCTGTGTAATAGAAAGTGTTCATGTCAGAGACATAAAACATGAAGAGCAAGCAAAAAAATTTCAAAAAATGTTAACATAAAATAACATAATGATAAAAATACACACGCATACAACACACACAACTCAAGAACAAGAAAACATAAATGTAGGAAAGTTGCAGCTAAAGAGTAGGATTCAGAGGGAGAATAGATCTTTGAGATGGTTAGACATGGGAACTCTTCATGGAGAAAGTGATGTTTGAATTGGGTTTTCATGGATCAGGTTATAGAGGCAGAAAAGAAAGAAAGGTCATTGAAGGCAGTAGCTTCGCCATCTGGGAAAATCCATTTTGACTTGAGATGGCCACATTCTAGTTTTCAGGCCCTATGCAGCATGAATGTGCTTATGAAAAATGGCAAGAGTATTTCTCTAAAAAGAACATTAAATTTTTGTAGTTGGCAAAATATGCAGAATTTTTCACTTTAATTTTTATTGCTGTGTACTTTGCTGTCTCTTGCAAGCTTTTTAAAATCTTAATTGAAAATATCTCTATCTGAATGGATCAAAGATTTGAAAGATTTTTTGCTAGCAAAGAAATAATATCTTCCTTCTGATAAACTTATGTTCATATGGTCTGTTTCTATTCATTCATTCATTATTCATTCATTCAATAAATATGCATTGAGCACCAATCATGTGCCAGCACTGTTCTGGTTGCTGAGGACACAGCATTGAGAAAATAAAGTCCCTACTTTCATATAGTATATACTGCATTGGGGGGAAATAGTTGATAAAGTAAACAAATAAATATGTAATGTAGCAGGTGGAATAAATCCAAAAAAGAACAGAATTCAAGTGAATAAAGGAAGATAGGGTAGGGAAAAGACAGGCAGATTAAATTAGCATTAATATCTAGATATTTTAATGCCAACCTGAATCAGATGGGGAGATTTGCGATGGGGGATTTCATAAGACACTGGTATAAAATGAAGGAGTGGTCGGGTGCAGTGGCTCATGCACTTTGGGAGGCTCAGGTGGGCAGATCACTTGAGGTCAGGAGTTCAAGAGCAAACTGGTCAACATGGTGAAACCCCCTCTCTACTAAAAAAAAATAGAAAAATTAGCCAGGCATGGTGGTAAGTGCCTGTAATCCCCGCTACTCAGGAGGCTGAGGCAGGAGAATTGTTTGAATCTGGGAGGCGGTGGTTACAGTGAATGGAGATCACATCACTGCACTCCAGCCTGGGTAACAGAGTTAGACTGTGTCTCAAAGAACAAAAAAGCAAAAACAAACAAACAAACAAACAAAAACCAAAAAAATAAAAACGAAGGAGTGAGTCATGCAGATATCTCAGAGAAAGAGCATTGAGATCATAGGGAGCAGCAGCTCAAGTGTCCTCAAGTGGGAAAGTGCACCATGTGTTCAAGCAACAACAAGGAGTCCATTGTGGCCTCAACAAAGCGTCATTGCCTTGAGTACTTGTGCTCTTCTCTTCTCTTACCCTGGTATATCAGAGGTCTGGATACGCTAGAACCAAGGGGGTACTTCAGACTTTGGAACTATAAGCACCTCCTCTTAACTCCACATTAATATACTGAAAGGTAATTCAGTTAAATCTGCCATTTAACCCTACAGACCATGACTAAGTTGTCCAAATTACTCTCTCAGATGTTTCACGAGCAATTTTAGAATTAGACTGGTGTTGTATAAGGGAAATAGATTGATGTTCCATGGCTATTTTAAACTTACTATGTGCATTGATTAGTGTGTTAGAATCACAAGGGACATTGACATTTTAAAATACTTTTACTTTCTTGATTTCTACAATTCAAAATAAATACAGCTTTCATTAATTCACTTCACGAGATATTTACCAAGCTGTGGGCACCAATGCCCCATAACAGGGGGTGAATTTAAGGTCAAAACTATTTGAAAATTGTATAGTTTTATTTTTCCAGTATGCAGAATAAAATGGGGAATATAAAATAGTCTTTAATTTTTCAGTGAAGGCTATGCTTAGATTTTTCATGATGATAAGATATGTGCTAATTTATATTAGGATCCAAAAGCCCACAGAAGGCTGTTCCTAAAATAATCCTTTAGTAATTCTAATTTAGACAGCTAGAGAGGAACCCAAGCAGATCCACACCTGCATGCAACATTAAACATGGAGGTTTACCCTCAGGTTCTAACAGAGGGGAGAAATTCACAGCGTGAATCAGAATAAATATTACAGAAGCCATTTTTATCATTTACTTTTAAAATCAAGATAAAAAAGTCAACAATATGGTATCCACATTAGATAGTCAATTTCCTGCCTTTTCTGATTTCACTGGACAGAAGGAGGATCTAAAATGTTTTTTAAAACTATCGAATTATATTGCATGTGTTTGATATTAATGGGAAGAATGGTTTTTCAGAATGAAAAGGCAGATTTAATTAGCATTTATGTCTAGATGTTTTCATGCCAATCTGAATCAGATGGCAGAGCTACATACAATAGTGAATATGAGATTAGTAGGAATAGAATTCAGGATGAATTATTAAAATCTTCCCAAAGCATTTAGCCTGGTTTTGTTTTCAGTAAATTATCTTTTGTAGAGTACTCTTTTTGTGTGAATGACAAGTCTCCTGATGGACTTTCTTGTCCGTATGCTGTTCAACCATTCGCTTACGTTTAATATCATCATTGCTATTAAATAGTGGCAGAGGAGCAGGCTGGACTCTTTTGAGTTGATCAGATTTTTGCCTTTTAATTAATATAAATATGATTAAAAGGTAGTTAAATATATAGAAAAAAATTCTATTCTGTCATCCTTTTTCGTTTTCATTTTGTATTATCTCTAGTAACTTCTATCAAACAACACACATCTGAACATAGTTTCATTTATATATATATATAGTGTCTTATTTGTGCTGCTATAAGAAAATACATGATACTGAGTGATAGAGTTTAGATCTGTGTCCCCACCCAAATCTCATGTTGAAATGTGAACCCCAATGTTGAAAGTGGGGCCTGGTGGGAG
This sequence comes from Rhinopithecus roxellana, assembly GCF_007565055.1. Classification (NCBI taxonomy): domain Eukaryota; kingdom Metazoa; phylum Chordata; class Mammalia; order Primates; family Cercopithecidae; genus Rhinopithecus; species Rhinopithecus roxellana. The sequence continues at coordinate 132,751,111 of NC_044557.1, read as the reverse complement.
GTGATTGGATCGTGGGGATGGATCCCTCCATGAATGATTTAGCACCATCCCCAGTTTACACGAGATCTGCTTGTTTAAACATGTATGGCACCTCTCCCCCAATCTCTCTTCCTCCTGCTCCAGCCATGTAAGAGGTGCCTACTTCCCCTTCACCTTCCACCATGATTGTAAATTTCCTAAGGCCTCCCCAGAGGCAGAAGCCGCTGAACCCTGTGAAATAGTTCCCATTTCCCAGAACTATATGCCAATTAAAGCTCTTTTCTTTATAAATTACCCAGTCTCAGGTATTTCTTTATAGCAGTACAAGAACGGACTAACACACTGAGTCATTTTTAAAGAGCAGAAATGTATTTTCTCATAGTTCTGGAGACAGGGAAGTTCAAGATCAAAGCACTGGCAGATTCAGTGTCTGGTGAGAGTCCTGGTTTCTGCTTCCAGGATGGTACCTTGAACCCTATATTCTCACATTACAGAAGAGCAAAAGGGAGGGAAGAGCTCCCCGAACCTCTTTTATAAGGTGTTAATTCATTCACAAGACCCCCACTCTCATGACTAAATCACCTCTGACGTGGTTTGGCCCTGTGTCCCCACCCAAATCTCATCTCAAATTCGAATCCCCATAATCCCCACATGTCAAGGGCAGGGCCAGGTGGAGGTAACTGGATGATGGGGGCAGTTTCCCCCATGCCGTTCTCATAACAGTAAGTGAGTTCTCATGAGAGCTGATGGTTTTATAAGTATCTGGCATTTCCCCTGCTTGCACTGACCTTATTCTGCTTCCCTATGCAAAAGGTGCCTGCTTCTCTTTTGCCTCCTGCCATGATTGTAAGTTTTCTAAGGCTTCCCCAGCAATGTAGAACTGTGAGTCAATTAAACCTCTTTCTTTCATAAATCACCCAGTCTTAGGTATTTCCTCACAGCAGTGTGAGAACGGACTAATACAACCTCCTAAAGGCCCCGCCTCTTAATATTATCACATTGGTGATCAAGTTTCAACATATGAATTTGGAAGGACACATTTGGACCAGAGCATATAGTTTAATAATCTGCCTTATACTTGTAGCATATATATGTGACATATGATATATATATATAGCATATATATGCTATATATAATGCTACATCTATATGCTACATATATAATGCTATATATGCTATATATATATATATATTTAAAATGAGCACATAGACTTTCTTAGTCTCATTTTTATTTGCTGCATAATATGTCAACCAGTTTTATACCACAATTAACTAAACTATTAGTTTAGTGATTTGTTTCTCAATTGTATATAATAAATTACAGAGTGGCATCTTTCTCTATGTTGCTGTTCAAATTTCAGTTTTATTTTCCATTAATCTAAAAGAAAAAAGCCAAACAAAAATATTGCTCAGGTAAAATCACTGTATCAAAGAGTTTAAACCTTCTTAGTTGATATATTGTTCAAATTCCCAAAAGAGTTATCCTCATGTACAATACACCAGTGGAATAGATAGTTGTGAAGCAATTTCACCCTTGCTGTGTCTGCAGAAGGTATTAGAATCCATTTATATATTGTACTTCTTTACTAGATGTACAATTAAATTTCCATTGTTACTTAATTTGTCCTTTTTTGATGAACAAATAAAAGTATTTGATATATTTTGAATTTCTTTCTCTACTAAGACTTGTGCTATTTATATTTATATACCTGCTTTGTGGGCAGAGTTATTTTTTGCCAAATTGAATATTTTTAAGATATTGAATCAGCACTGTGGCTTTTCAGATTTGCTTTTGTACCCATGCCAGTTATTGTGGCAGGCAATCAAAAAGCTTGCTACCAGGATTTCTAAATTTCTTTTATTTCTTATTGCAGCATCCATTCAATGTAGTGTTTTAATTTGTTTTGGTTCTTTATTTCCACCCTGCTTAATAGCCAAATGTTTTTCTTTAACCAATATAAATCAGTATACAGCAAACGTTATAAAGCCCGAAGCATGAGTCTTACTGAGTCCAAAAACAAAAATGCCATTTTCCTCCCTCCACATTCATTTCTGCCTCCTTAGCCAGTAGGAACAAGTGCGTAGAAATTTGCAGAGTCTACTTGAAAGAATAAAGGATATGTGTAAGAAATTTCCAGTGAGGGTGAGAAATCTGGAATCACAGTTTCCCCCTGTAATGACTTGTTCCAGAGAGTTTTTGTCTTCATATTCTCTTCACTCTATATTTTTAAATAATAGATTATCAGTGGTGTCAGAGTCTTGGTCTGGCCATGTGGGAAGGTGGGTGACTTGAGTGTAGGCCTCATGCTCTGAGTAGTGTGTGATGTCTTCAAATCAAAACACTGGAGATCTGTATATATGAGTTGACTTTTATCTTCATGCTTTGTTATGAGGGTGAATCTCTTCCAGGAAACAGGGTCCTGGATTTTTAACTAGCATACCCTGTGGTCCATCATCTGGTGGGAGTTGTTAGTGGCACCATCAACAAGGCCTTGCTGCATTGGCATGGGGTGGGGGGGGGTCACCAGCACCCAGTTCCAGGTGGCATCTTAAATATCCTGTGTGCAGAGCCCCACACAGGTGTGAGAGAAAGTCTGGCAAGACCAGCCCATTATCATTGATAAAACACATAATAATGATGACCATCAAGCTAGCTACTATCCATGTAATCCAGTGTTAGGCTACTTGAATATGTAGTAGAAGTTAGCTTTAACATATGTAAAGTTTTTTCCCCAAAATGCACTTTTTAGTTGATGATTTGGAAATTGAGGTATATTTCACATTTATCAATGCTGCAGATTGGGGTTGAATTACCAAGATTCTACTGAGGCTTCTCCCACCGACAGAAGCTAATGTAAACCGTCTTCTAACTAGAACCCAGAACCCAAAATATGACTATAAGACTTTGTTAAAAAAGTGAAATTTATAAGGGAAAATATAAAAACAACTAACAAGAAACTTGTATTACCAATATGGTTAATGGAACAGTTATTATTTCAAATGAGGATGAACAGTATGATTACTCTCAGTTCATGTAAGCAATAGAAAAAATCTTATTCAGGTAACTATCAATTAACAATTTAAAAACCCACTTTTGTTGGAACTTTTAAAGGACTCTTCCTTTGTAATACTTTATTCTGTCATTACCCTGACATCAAAGGACAAATTGACAAATAGGCCCAGATTAGGTAATGCAGAATCTTTTAAAAGTAGAGCATTCAAGGTAACCTGTCTTAGGTAATCAAAGAGTTCCCATAGGGCAGACGATGAAGCTGCATCTTTTCTCTACTGTGCAATGAAGACGTATTAAGTAAAAGGAATAGGTTTACTCTAATGATTTCTATATGTAGGTTAGATTCTATGTATGGGACAGAAAAAATAACTTCAATAAGCAAATAAAGGTTTCAAATGTATTTATTTACTTTTTGTGCAAAAAAGTTTGGAAAGATCCAGTAACAAGATTAGAGGAGACACTTGAATTTTATATCACTAGAAAGATGGCTAAATAGATCAGAAGAAATATTTTTTCTAGCTTATGACCCAAGGATATTATGTAGTCCCCAAAAGAAGTTATAAAATATATGCTTTTATTTCCCTTTGGAAGGGAAAAAAGAAAATACTGCAATAACAGGGGCCTGGCAGAAAGACAAAATATATCCTACTCATGATAAATTGGTACCACTACCTTTTCATAAAGATAAATCTTAATTACTCTCAGATGTTCCCTTCATTATAAATCAGTACAGAATTACAAATTTTTCTGAATTGTAAAATAGGCAAATAAACATTAACATTTATTCTAATTTAGTCAACCAGATAAATTTTACAGGTAAATTGTTAAAATTATAGGAAGCAATTAAATATTGTAAATATGAAAAGGTTTCATTGTATTACTTTTTCCCATTATCTATAATAAAACTTCTTTATCCTTAAAAAGGTGGTCATATTTGCATGTGATATCATTGTCTCTTTTTTTGCTTAATATGTATCTTGATAAATTAGTATATTGAATCATTTTATTTTAAAATGTACATTATTTTCTTAAAATTAGATGTACGGTGAGCAAGGATTAATAAAATAGTGTATGAGAGGGTGACATCTTACTGCAGTGGTTTCTAGTTCTGACATCTAGGAATCGTATGATATTGACCAAACAGGACTTGCTTTTGGTACATATAAAAGGGGAGGAAAAGCCTAGGTCCTAATATGTCAAACATATGAATAATCAAGTATTAGTTATATTTCATCTGTATCTGCCAAACCTAATTGTACTATTTGAGCATATTAATAAAATGTAAGTATTTACATTACTACATTTTATTTGCATAGATAGAGGAATAAATACAGAATCTACTTCAAAAACGATTAAACAGAGCATGGTTCTTTGTATTTGTTTCAGATAAACTGAAGTTATTGTCTTTCCTAAATCTACCAAATTATATTATAAATAAAATAAAATTCCAGTCATTTTCTGGAATATATTACTGAGATCTCCAAGGCTAGGGATTTTGTAACTACTCTAATTAGTGACATAAGATAAATTTTCCATCTTCCAGAGGAGGGAAGAAATATGAGTATCTCACCAATGTAAATGATTCTCTTTTTTTCTGCATGTTAGGAGAGCAGGAGAGCAGGTAGTATGGAGGATGTTTGTATTAGGGTTCTCTAGAGGGATAGAACTAATAGGGTAGATGTGTATATAAAGGGGAGTTTATTAAGGAGTATTGACTCACACGACTGTGTGAGTTCCCATAATAGGTCATCTGCAAGCTGAGGAGCAAGGAAGCCAGACCAAGTCCCAAAGCTGAAGAACTTGGAGTCCAATGTTTGAAGGTAGGAAGCATCCAGCATGAGAGAAAGATGTAGGCTGGGAGGCTAAGCCAGTCTAATCTCTCCACATTCTTCTGCCTGCTTTCATTCTGGCTGTGCTGGCAGCTGATTGGATGGTGCCCACCCAGATTGAGGGTAGGTCTGCCCTTCCCAGTCCACTGACTCAAATGTTAATCTCATTTGGCAGCACCCTCACAGACACACCCAGGAATAATACTTTGCATCCTTCAGTCCAATCAAGTTGACATTCCGTATTAACCATCATAGGCTTGTAGGAAGGAAGCAGCATTCCTGCCTTTGTGATGTTAATTTTTAAACTGGCACCAGGTCTTCTAACATATTCAGGAAGAGTATAGAGGGGTGAGATTTAAATACCCAGGAAGGGAGTAAGGTAACACCTTTTTTTTTTTTTTTTTTTTTTGAGCTGGAGTCTCGCTCTGTCACCCAGGCTGGAGTGCAGTGGCACGATCTCAGCTCACTGCAACCTCCGCCTCCTGGGTTCAAGTAATTCTCTACCTCAGCCTCCCGAGTAGCTGGGATTACAGGTGCCTGCACCACGCCTGGCTAATTTTTGTATTTTTAGTAGACACGGAGTTTCACCATCTTGGCAGGCTGGTCTTGAACTCCTGATCTTGTGATCCACCCACCTTGGCCTCCCAAAGTGCTGGGATTACAGGGGTGAGCCACTGTGCCCAGCCAGGTAACACCTATTTTTAAAGCATGACCAGCACTCACCAGGCAATGGAAGTGGAGAAGGATGGGTTCTCCATCCTTCATCCTTCAGCACAAAGGAATAATGTGAAAAGACAATGCAGAGATGTGCAGTAACTACGTAGCTGGAGTTCACAGGAAATCCTGTGCTCTTGCTGGGTGGTCAAGTGAGAGCGAAGCAGCACTGAGAGAAGAGGGTAGTGACTGGACAGGATTGGAGAGTGGAAGGCTCTGGCTGCTGGGTGAAGGACTCTCTCCTAGAGGCCTTAGGAAGCCAATGATGGGTTTTCAGCTAAAGAATAACATGATTAGATATTTTTTAAAATATCAACAAAAATAAGAATTACTATCATGGTCTGTAATGGGACAAGGCTGGAGGCAGGGAGACAGCAGGATTTTACAGTATTACAGCAAGATAAGATGAAGCCTAGCACTGAAGCATGGGTCCAGAGGTTAAAAGGGAAAGGCTAGATGTGAAAGGTATTAAATGGCAGTCAACAGGACTCGGTGATCGGTGAGAAATAGAGAATAGGGAAGAAGGAGAATGTTCAGTCACAGTTGTGCAAAGGAACAGAAGTGATAGAACAGAGAGAGATGAGAAGGGACTTACTAGGGGATTTGGTTCACTGCACTGTGGAGGCTGAGAAGTCCCAGATAGGCTGTCTGCAAGCTGGAGAATCAGGGAAGCCAGTAGTGTGTTTCAGTGCAAGTCAGAACTCCTGAGAACCAAGGAGGCCAATGCTGTGAAACTCCTGGTCCAACTACCGGTCATACTTCTGAGGGCCCACTGGTGTGAATCCCGGAGAACGAGGAATTCTGATATCTAAAGGAAGGAAAAGAGAGGCATCCCTGCTCCGGGAGAGAAAGCATAAAATTTACCCTTCCTCTTCCTTTTTGTTCCATGTGGGTCCCCAGCCAACAGCATGGTGCCCATTCACATTGAGGTTGACTCTTGCCCACTCAGTCCATGGACCCATGTGCCAGTCTCCTTCAGAAACACCCTCACAGACACTCCTGGGACAGCTCAATCATTCTAATCAAATGCCACACTACATGGTTTTCCCTCTCAGCAGAAGAAGGGGCTCAGTGCCTACTGAAGCATTGAAAAGAATCAGTGCTTTACCGGCTGTCTGGGTATCTGAATCCAGCCAAGTCGACACCCCGAGTCAGCCATCACAGAGGAGTATCGATGACTCTGACTGACCAGCTTGGGAAGAAATCAGGATGGGGGGCTTCCACAGGAAGAAAATATGCATTCATCTTTGAGGGGATTGTGGAGAGGGTATTGAATTAATCTGTTATACTGTTCCATGTTGAATTTTAGATGTCCTTTGATGGGTTCACAGGTGACAAGGACAGGCATCAGGCAGTTATGGAAAAACAAATGTGGAGGTGATGAGTACAGAGAGAGAAAGGGGGATCATGGCAGAGAAGGCTTTACAGAGATATATTTGAGCTGGGTTTAAAACATTACTAAGAATTTTTAGGGAACACACTTTGGGTATTAGGAGCAGGTATTCCAGGAGCAGGCATGAAAGAATAATCAGCTGCCAACTATGTAAGTTGAGAAAAGAAGAAAGATCCCCAGGCAGGACATATAGAGTATTAATATTCCCTGATGCCTCACATCCCTATCCTCTGTGCACCCTGATGTGGAGGTGCCTCAGGGTAAAATAGAAGGATCCACTCAAAGGTGTCAAATGCACAAAGTTCTGTTCAGTGTCTCAGATATATCTAACAGGCCAAAGAGAAAACAATTATGGTCCAGTGTCAAAGCACTAGAGATATGGATAAAAACCACATACTAGACACCTCTTTAAAGTATTTATGTCGTCAGAGAACCTATGAGGAGTAAGGACAAAAATCAAATTGGAGATCTAGAGACCGAATGAGAACGCTGAGGAACTTCAGGTAGCTGGGATAGACACCCAACCTATTCAGTTAAATTCCCCCTGCCCCACCCACCAAAATAGAAATGAAATAACTTGGTGAGTTAGATCCAGGCTGAAGAATCTAAAATGTGGAGCAGCAGATTCAAACCTGCAGGCTGCAGTATTTAAGGCCCTAACACACTGCTGTTTCATAGTCGTATACATTCCTGGCACAGCAAATACCTCTCCAAGTGCCTCAATGCTCATTACCCAACCCCAGAAGGTCCCTAGTCACCTCTATGTTAACCTCCACAATGAAACTGTGTCAAAGAAAAACATACCTTAATGGGCTTGAATAGAAAGTAATGAGGGATGTGGAATGTTTTTGCTTGGCAGTTGATTTTTAAGCTTAGTTTAAAGATAAATGCTGAGAACTTTCAGAGAATGTATTGAAAGTGGTAATAGAAAGTCCCATTATCTTTAATGAGAATTTCATGGCTAATTCCCTGTGCAGCCCTGAAAATGCATCCCTTCAACTCCATTGCTTTTTTGCCTTAAGATAGATGAAGTGAGTGGAGTATTCGATCAAGTTCTGCATCTGCGGCCAGGATCAGATCTTACCCCAGCTGTTGCCCATCTCTGCTGCATTCTGTTCAGTTGTTTTCCACAGGGCTACTTTCTGCCTGCTTTCCCTCTGCTTTCTTTTCAGCTACTCAGAAACCCTTGTCTTCCAGCTCTCGGGCTGTGAATCACAGAAACCCTGTATGGTCACAGGAAGATTTCGCCAGGGCTGTCCTTTTGACAAGAGTCAAATGATCAATAATATTAAAAGTATCAATAAATATTGGAAGGTCATTTCTATAAATTATACTAAAAACTTGCCTGAGTAACCACTGGCTTTTGAATTGCAGCTGTTATCCTGTCATTCAAAGTTTTCTAAAAAGAGAGTATCAATGTTTAATATTATATATATGGTGTGTGTGTGTGTGTGTGTGTGTGTGTGTGTGTGTGCAGGATAAGAGAACTTGTTGCTGAAACAAATAGTCTGTTTGTCCTTTTTTTCCTGCACATAAAAGTATTTATGTTTTTCATTTAAAAGCTGCTTCTGTCCTACAGGAAAATAATAGTAAGTTGGGTTTTTCACATTCCCACTGACTTGTAGCAATTTTCTCAAGACTTTTGCTTGTCACCAAAGCCTTGCTCAGGGTGAATAAGGTGGGAAGATCGATAGGTCAGCTTCAGGCCTTTCCGTATTTATTTTGCAGAGACTCTGCCTATGTAGAACCATAGCAGCCACGTGGGGATTGATCAGTATTTAACAGACTGCGTTAGTCCTCAGGTGTACAATTCTTCCTCCATGGAAGATAATGAAAGGGATCAGGGAAACTATAACTGCACAACCTTAGAGAATTAGTTTCTTCAATCAGGTGCTTCATTCTAGTTGTCAATAGACTTTTCACAGTGGTGCTCTATAAAAGTAATTAGAAGCCAGAATAAATGCGATCATTACAGGAATGAACACACTTTACACAGAATGGTGCATTTTATATAGAAAAATGCAAATCTTTAGTCAAGAAGGAACACATTCTCCCTTCAATTTATTTTTACTACTTGATCACTTTACAATCGATATGCTTACTTAGCATGCTCAAATCTAGTTTCTTTTTAATCATGAACTCATTTTAGTATGATGAAGTCTACATTCACAGTGAAGTAATTTGGACCTCCTGAATTGATCTCTACCAAAACAATGCATTTAAAATATAAATGCTGAGACCAAGCTTGTGATTGTTGAATTATGGATGTTGGGAGCTGGAATTCTCTAAATATATTAAACTACGTGATTCGAATTTGGTACAGCAGAAAGGGCCCTAGAATTTGAATCCAAAAATGGGTTTTGAATCGTGTTGTTTACTCGCTGTGCAAGGGAGTGAGTGATTACATCACCTCGTCTCTCAGGGACTTATCGGTGAAATGGGAATAATGATTTCTTTCTCACAAAGATAACGAGGATTAAAAGAGCAGTGTATGTGAAAACAGCTAGTACAGGTTCTAGCATTCCTGACTACTCAGAATGTTTAGTCTAAATCTGTGTTTCTGATACCGAATCCGTCTTCTCATTGCAGAGCTAGAAATATGAAGCACATCTGTTTTAAATGAGATTGTACCTACTAAAAATAGGATAACCCCTGTAAGAGCTATTAAAAATCACAGTAATGGGTCACCAGAGAATGATAGGGAGGAGTATGAAAAATACAAAAGTTATCTCTTCTGATCTGTAAGAAATAGAATACACAATATGTTGGGTCCTATTGGAGCTTGTTTTTAGAATCCGCCTTTGAGAAAAGCATTCAAGAGCAGCAGAAGAGCTACCCTTGAATTCAAGGATAGGGTTTTATTTCCTGGTATCAAAACCCAAGAGCATATGGCAGAAGACAAATGTTTAGGATTTTAAAAGGATTAGACATTTATTCATCTATTTGTTCATCCATTTATTTGTTGAGCAAGAAAAAACTATGGAGCACTGCTATGTGTCAAGCACTTTGCTGCACCAGCCTGGGAGACCCCAGGATGCCTGCCCTCACTGGTCTTAGAGTCTGATGTCTTGCCAGTGGAGCCACATTGGGAAGCCAGACAGCCATACTACGTAGCGTCAGTTCTTCTTAATCATGAAAATGAAAACAGGAAAAGATAGTCCAAGGATTAGGTTTTAAGTGACCCAAAGGAGAGGATACATACTTTTCAAACTACAATGGAGAGGAAGAATGTATAACTTGTCATTTTGACAATTCTCTTGAATAGTCAAGGTTTCAAAAATGTTCTTCTGACTTAGGAAAATATTGACAAATAAATGGAGAATTTTGAAGATATAATAATTAATAATATAGTTACTATAAGACTAATCAGTATGATATATATATATATATATGTATATATATCAAGTATTACCATAATTCAAACGGAGTTGTTAACCAGCAGATGTGGTAGGAGCAATCGTTAAAATCCAGAGAAAGGGAAATGCAAGGCACTGATTATGAAAGAAGAATCATATCCCATTTAGAAGCCGTAAGAGAATCTGTGATTTCTTTTTGCTAATGTTTATTGTCTCCATAATGCATTTATCACTTCCCAGAATATATTTAATAAGTGAACACTTCTCGAACAAATACGTGGAAAACACAGAGTATAAATAAATAAATCTAGTCTTTTAGGGGAATGGATATAATATCATTGGCACACATTAGGAATTCATGTAATTTTTAAGATAAGTATGTACTCAATGCTTACTGCATCCTGGGAAGTATGCTAGGGTCTAGAAAAGCTACAGTCAATATAGATACCAGTCCAGCCTAGTGGTGGTGGTGGTGGTGGTAATAGTAATAAAAATTTTGAACATTTGTTGAGAATAAATGACACACTATACTTCATATGAAGTATTAGGCATGAATTATTTCATATAATCTTGAAAACAACACTCTGTGTTGTATATTATTATTAAATTCAGTTTACGGAGGAGGATACCAAGTTTGAGGAGCTTCAGTAACTTGCCCAGGGTCACACAGTTATTAGCACAGCCAGGCTCCGACTCAGGAAATTATCTGTCTTGCCCATGTTCTTAATCCCTACACCTTCCAGATGAGTGTGAGATAGTGGGGTAAGAGTTATTGTGTTACTTCAACCAGGGCATATGAGATCATACAAACATGGGAACTATGATAGTTGATGATTGCAGAAAACTATACAATCATTTAAGTATGGAATAGAAGTGAGGAAAACCAGGGACCATACTGTGAAGATCTTGTATTTCATGTGAAGAAATGGGAAGCCATTCCTGTGTTGTATTTATATCTGCATTTTAAAAAGGTCACCTTCACTATGGAGGAAGACCAATGGGAAGAGGCCAGACAGGAAAGGTTAGAGTGAGGCTGCACCAGTCTAGGCAGGAGATAATATTAGTGCAGCTAGAGAGGAGACATTTGAGAGATAGTATAAAATATGAAATTAATAGGTATGAAATGTGCTGTAGTGGATACATTAACACATTGAACTGCACACATGCATTAATCTCTGGTAGTGGATGACTTTAATTTCATAAGTTGGAGGTTTATAACATTTCTTACTCTAGACATGAAATAAGTCATAAATCACTAAACAAAGATTTTTGGAAAGCAATAATTTTCATCCTGACCACACCCACTCTGGCAAGGTTTTTTTTTGTTGTTTGTTTGGTTTTTTTGAGACAGAGTCTTGCTCTGTTGACTACGTTGGAGTGCAGTGGTGCGATCTTGGCTCACTGCAAGCTCCGCCTCCCAGGTTCACGTCATTCTACTGCCTCAGCCTCCCAAGTAGCTGGGACTACAGGCTCCCGCAACCACGCCCGACTAATTTTTTTTTGTATTTTTTAGTAGAGATGGGGTTTCACTGTGTTAGCCAGGATGGTCTCGATCTCCTGACCTCGTGATCCGCCCACCGTGGCCGAACACATCCTTTTTTATGGCTGCATAGTATTCCATGGTATATATGTGCCACATTTTCTTTTTTGTTTGTTTGTTTTCTTTGTTTTGTTTTTTGTTTTTTGTTTTTTTTTTATTATACTTTAAGTTCTAGGGTACATGTGCATAACATGCAGGTTTGTTACTTATGTATACTTGTGCCATGTTGGTGTGCTGCACCCATCAACTCGTCAGCACCCATCAATTCATTATTTATATCATGTATAACTCCCAATGCAATCCCTCCCCCCTCCCCCCTCCCCCCTCCCCCCTCCCCATGACAGGCCCCAGTGTGTGATGTTCCCCTTCCCGAGTCCAAGTGATCTCATTGTTCAGTTCCCACCTATGAGTGAGAACATGCGGTGTTTGGTTTTCAGTTCTTGTGACAGTTTGCTAAGAATGATGGTTTCCAGCTGCATCCATGTCCCTACAAAGGACGCAAACTCATCCTTTTTTATGGCTGCATAGTATTCCATGGTGTATATGTGCCACATTTTCTTAATCCAGTCTGTCACACATGGACATTTGGGTTGATTCCAAGTCTTTGCTATTGTGAATAGTGCTGCAATAAACATACGTGTGCATGTGTCTTTGTAGTAGAATAATTTATAATCCTTTGGGTATATACCCAGTAGTGGGATGGCTGGGTCATATGGTACATCTAGTTCTAGATCCTTGAGGAATTGCCATACTGTTTTCCATAATGGTTGAACTAGTTGACAATCCCACCAACAGTGTAAAAGTGTTCCTATTTCTCCACATCCTCTCCAGCACCTGTTGTTTCCTGACTTTTTAATGATTGCCGTTCTAACTGGTGTGAGATAGTATCTCATTGTGGTTTTGATTTGCATTTCTCTGATGGCGAGTGATGATGAGCATTTTTTCATGTGTCTGTTGGCTGTATGAATGTCTTCTTTTGAGAAATGTCTGTTCCTATCCTTTGCCCACTTTTTGAGGGGTTGTTTGTTTTTTTCTTGTATATTTGTTTGAGTTCTTTGTAGATTCTGGATATTAGCCCTTTGTCAGATGAGTAGATTGCAAAAATTTTCTCCCATTCTGTAGGTTGCCTGTTCACTCTGATGGTAGTTTCTTTTGCTGTGCAGAAGCTCTTTAGTTTAATTAGATCCCATTTGTCAATTTTGGCTTTTGCTGCCGTTGCTTTTGGTGTTTTAGACATGAAGTCCTTGCCCATGCCTATGTCCTGAATGGTACTACCTAGATTTTCTTCTAGGGTTTTTATGGTATTAGGTCTAACATTTAAGTCTCTAATCCATCTTGAATTAATCTTCATATAAGGAGTAAGGAAAGGATCCAGTTTCAGCTTTCTACTTATGGCTAGCCAATTTTCCCAGCACCATTTATTAAATAGGGAGTCCTTTCCCCATTTCTTGTTTCTCTCAGGTTTGTCAAAGATCAGATGGCTGTAGATGTGTGGTATTATTTCTGAGGACTCTGTTCTGTTCCATTGGTCTATATCTCTGTTTTGGTACCAGTACCATGCTGTTTTGGTTACTGTAGCCTTGTAGTATAGTTTGAAGTCAGGTAGCGTGACGCCTCCAGCTTTGTCCTTTTGACTTAGGATTGTCTTGGCAATGCGGGCTCTTTTTTGGTTCCATATGAACTTTAAAGCCGTTTTTTCCAATTCTGTGAAGAAAGTCATTGGTAGCTTGATGGGGATGGCATTGAATCTATAAATAACCTTGGGCAGTATGGCCATTTTCACGATATTGATTCTTCCTATCCATGAGCATGGTATGTTCTTCCATTTGTTTGTGTCCTCTTTGATTTCACTGAGCAGTGGTTTGTAGTTCTCCTTGAAGAGGTCCTTGACATCCCTTGTAAGTTGGATTCCTAGGTATTTGATTCTCTTTGAAGCAATTGTGAATGGAAGTTCATTCCTGATTTGGCTCTCTGTTTGTCTGTTACTGGTGTATAAGAATGCTTGAGGGCCGGGTGCAGTGGCTCAAGCCTGTAATTCCAGCACTTTGGGAGGCCGAGATGGGCGGATCACGAGGTCAGGAGATCGAGACCATCCTGGCTAACACGGTGAAACCCCGTCTCTACTAAAAATACAAAAACGAGCCGGGCAAGGTGGCGGGCGCCTGTAGTCCCAGCTACTCGGGAGGCTGAGGCAGGAGAATGGCGTAAACCCGGGAGGCGGAGCTTGCAGTGAGCTGAGATCTGGCCACTGCACTCCAGTCCGGGCGACAGAGCGAGATTCCGCCTCAAAAAAAAAAAAAAAAAAAGAAAAAGAAAAAGAATGCTTGTGATTTTTGCACATTAATTTTGTATCCTGAGACTTTGCTGAAGTTGCTTATCAGCTTAAGGAGATTTTGGGCTGAGACAATGGGGTTTTCTAAATATACAATCATGTCATCTGCAAACAGGGACAATTTGACTTCTTCTTTTCCTAACTGAATACCCTTGATTTCTTTCTCTTGCCTGATTGCCCTAGCCAGAACTTCCAACACTATGTTGAATAGGAGTGGTGAGAGAGGGCATCCCTGTCTTGTGCCAGTTTTCAAAGGGAATTTTTCCAGTTTTTGCCCATTCAGTATGATATTAGCTGTGGGTTTATCATAAATAGCTCTTATTATTTTGAGGTACATTCCATCAATACCGAATTTATTGAGCGTTTTTAGCATGAAGGGCTGTTGAATTTTGTCCAAAGCCTTTTCTGCATCTATTGAGATAATCATGTGGTTCTTGTCTTTGGTTCTGTTTATATGCTGGATTACGTTTATTGATTTGCAAATGTTGAACCAGCCTTGCATCCCAGGGATGAAGCCCACTTGATCATGGTGGATAAGCTTTTTGATGTGCTGCTGAATCCGGTTTGCCAGTATTTTATTGAGGATTTTTGCATCGATGTTCATCAGGGATATTGGTCTAAAATTCTCTTTTTTTGTTGTGTCTCTGCCAGGCTTTGGTATCAGGATGATGTTGGCCTCATAAAATGAGTTAGGGAGGATTCTGTCTTTTTCTATTGATTGGAATAGTTTCAGAAGGAATGGTACCAGCTCCTCCTTGTACCTCTGGTAGAATTCAGCTGTGAATCCATCTGGTCCTGGACTTTTTTTGGTGGGTAGGCTATTAATTGTTGCCTCAATTTCAGAGCCTGCTATTGGTCTATTCAGGGATTCAACTTCTTCCTGGTTTAGTCTTGGGAGAGTGTAAGTGTCCAGGAAATTATCCATTTCTTCTAGATTTTCTAGTTGATTTGCATAGAGGTGTTTATAGTATTCTCTGATGGTAGTTTGTATTTCTGTGGGGTTGGTGGTGATATCCCCTTTATCATTTTTTATTGCATCTATTTGATTCCTCTCTCTTTTCTTCTTTATTAGTCTTGCTAGCGGTCTGTCAATTTTGTTGATCTTTTCAAAAAACCAACTCCTGGATTCATTGATTTTTTGGAGGGTTTTTTGTGTCTCTATCTCCTTCAGTTCTGCTCTGACCTTAGTTATTTCTTGCCTTCTGCTAGCTTTTGAATGTGTTTGCTCTTGCCTCTCTAGTTCTTTTAATTGTGATGATAGAGTGTCAATTTTAGATCTTTCCTGCTTTCTCTTGTGGGCATTTAGTGCTATAAATTTCCCTCTACACACTGCTTTAAATGAGTCGCAGAGATACTGGTATGTTGTATCTTTGTTCTCATTGGTTTCAAAGAACATCTTTATTTCTGCCTTCATTTCGTTATGTACCCAGTAGTCATTCAGGAGCAGGTTGTTCAGTTTCCATGTAGTTGAGCGGTTTTGATTCAGTTTCTTAGTCCTGAGTTCTAGTTTGATTGCACTGTGGTCTGAGAGACAGTTTGTTATAATTTCTGTTCTTTTACATTTGCTGAGGAGTGCTTTACTTCCAATTATGTGGTCAATTTTGGAATAAGTGCGATGTGGTGCTGAGAAGAATGTATATTCTGTTGATTTGGGGTGGAGAGTTCTATAGATGTCTATTAGGTCTGCTTGGTGCAGAGATGAGTTCAATTCCTGGATATCCTTGTTAACTTTCTGTCTCGTTGATCTGTCTAATGTTGACAGTGGAGTGTTGAAGTCTCCCATTATTATTGTATGGGAATCTAAGTCTCTTTGTAAGTCTCTAAGGACTTGCTTTATGAATCTGGGTGCTCCTGTATTGGGTGCATATATATTTAGGATAGTTAGCTCTTCCTGTTGAATTGATCCCTTTACCATTATGTAATGGCCTTCTTTGTCTCTTTTGATCTTTGATGGTTTCAAGTCTGTTTTACCAGAGACTAGGATTGCAACCCCTGCTTTTTTTGTTCTCTATTTGCTTGGTAGATCTTCCTCCATCCCTTTATTTTGAGCCTATGTATGTCTCTGCATGTGAGATGGGTCTCCTGAATACAGCAGACTGATGGGTCTTGACTCTTTATCCAGTTTGCCAGTCTGTGTCTTTTAATTGGAGCATTTAGTCCATTAACATTTAAGGTTAATATTGTTATGTGTGAACTTGATCCTGCCATTATGATATTAACTGGTTATTTTGCTCGTTAGTTGATGCAGTTTCTTCCTAGCCTCGATGGTCTTTACATTTTGGCATGTTTTTGCAATGGCTGGTACCGGTTGTTCCTTTCCATGTTTAGTGCTTCCTTCAGGGTCTCTTGTAAGGCAGGCCTGGTGGTGACAAAATCTCTAAGCATTTGCTTATCTGTAAAGGACTTTATTTCTCCTTCACTGATGAAACAGTTTGGCTGGATATGAAATTCTGGGTTGAAAATTCTTTTCTTTAAGAACGTTGAATATTGGCCCCCACTCTCTTCTGGCTTGTAGAGTTTCTGCCGAGAGATCTGCTGTTAGTCTGATGGGCTTCCCTTTGTGGGTAACCCGACCTTTCTCTCTGGCTGCCCTTAAGACTTTTTCCTTCATTTCAACTTTGGTGAATCTGGCAATTATGTGTCTTGGAGTTGCTCTTCTGGAGGAGTATCTTTGTGGCGTTCTCTGTATTTCCTGAATTTGAATGTTGGCCTGCCCTACTAGGTTGGGGAAGTTCTCCTGGATGATATCCTGAAGAGTGTTTTCCAACTTGGTTCCATTTTCCCCCTCACTTTCAGGCACCCCAATCAGACGTAGATTTGGTCTTTTTACATAATCCCATACTTCTTGCAGGCTTTGTTCATTTCTTTTTCTTCTTTTTTCTTTTGGTTTCTCTTCTCGCTTCATTTCATTCATTTGATCCTCAATCGCTGATACTCTTTCTTCCAGTTGATCGAGTCGGTTACTAAAGCTTGTACATTTGTCACGTATTTCTCGTGTCATGGTTTTCATCTCTGTCATTTCGTTTATGACCTTCTCTGCATTAATTAGTCTAGCTGTCAATCTTCCACTCTTTTTTCAAGATTTTTAGTTTCTTTGCGCTGGGTACGTAATTCCTCCTTTAGCTCTGAGAAGTTTGATGGACTGAAGCCTTCTTCTCTCATCTCGTCAAAGTCATTCTCTGACCAGCTTTGATCCATTGCTGGCGATGGGCTGTGCTCCTTTGCAGGGGGAGATGCACTCTTAGTTTTTGAATTTCCAGCTTTTCTGCCCTGCTTTTTCCCCATCTTTGTGGTTTTATCTGTCTCTGGTCTTTGATGATGGTGACGTACTGACGGGGTTTTGGTATAGGTGTCCTTCCTGTTTGATAGTTTTCCTTCTGACAGTCAGGAACCTCAGCTGTAGGTCTGTTGGAGATTGCTTGAGGTCCACTCCAGACCCTGTTTGCCTGGGTATCAGCAGCAGAGGTTGCAGAAGATAGAATATTGCTGAACAGCGAGTGTACCTGTCTGATTCTTACTTTGGAAGCTTCCTCTCAGGTGTGTACTCCACCCTGTGAGGTGTGGGGTGTCAGACTGCCCCTAGTGGGGGATGTCTCCCAGTTAGGCTACTCAGGGGTCAGGGACCCACTTGAGCAGACAGTCTATCCCTTTTCAGATCTCAACCTCCGTGTTGGGAAATCCGCTGCTCTCTTCAAAGCTGTCAGACAGAGTCGTTTGCGTCTGCAGAGGTTCTGCTGCTTTTTTCTTGTTGTTTTTTATCTGTGCCCTGTCCCCAGAGGTGGAGTCTACAGAGACAGGCAGGTTTCCTTGAGCTGCTGTGAGCTCCACCCAGTTCGAGCTTCCCAGTGGCTTTGTTTACCTACTTAAGCCTCAGCAATGGCGGGCGCCCCTCCCCCAGCCTCGCTGCTGCCTTGGGGTTAGATCTCAGACTGCTGTGTTAGCAATGAGGGAGGCTCCGTGGGCGTGGGACCCTCCCGGCCAGGTATGGGATATATTCTCCGGGTGTGCCCGTTTGCTTAAAGTGCGGTATTGGGGTGGGAGTTACCGGATTTTCCAGGTGTTGTGTGTCTCAATTCCCCTGGCTAGGAAAAGGGATTCCCTTCCCCCTTGTGCTTCCCAGGTGAGGCGATGCCTCGCCCTGCTTCAGCTCTCACTGGTCGGGCTGCAGCAGCTGACCAGCACCGACTGTCCAGCACTCCCTAGTGAGATGACCCCAGTACCTCAGTTGAAAATGCGGAAATTACCGGTCTTCTGTGTCGCTCGCGCTGGGAGTTGGAGTCTGGAGCTGTTCCTATTTGGCCATCTTGCTCTGCCCTCGCCACATTTTCTCAATCCTGTCTGTCACTGATGGACATTCCAAGTCTTTGCTATTGTGAAAAGTGCCGCAATAAACATTCATGTGCATGTGTCTTTACAGCAGCATGATTTATAATCCTTTGGTTATATGCCCAGTAATGGGATGGCTGGGTCAAATGGTTTCTAGTTCTAGATCCTTGAGGAATCACCACACTGTCTTCCACCATGGTTGAACTAGTTTATTGTCCCACCAACTGTGTAAAAGTGTTCCCATTTCTCCACATCCTCTCCAGCACCTGTTGTTTCCTGACTTTTTAATGATCGCCATTCTAACTGCTGTAAGATGGTATCTCATTGTGGTTTTGATTTGCATTTCTCTGATGGCCAGTGTTCTTGAGAATTTTTTCATGTGTCTGTTGTCTGCATAAATGTTTTCTTTTGAGAAGTGTCTGTTCATATCCTTTGCCTACTTTTTGATCGTGTTGTTTGATTTTTTCTTGTGAATTTGTTTAAGTTCTTTGTAGATTCTGAATATTAGCCCTTTGTCAGATGAGTAGATTGTAAAAATTTTCTCGGCCGTGCGTGGTGTCTCAAGCCTGTAATCCCAGCATTTTGGGAGGCCGAGACGGGCAGATCACGAGGTCAGGAGATCGAGACCATCCTGGCTAACACGGCGAAACCCCATCTCTACTAAAAATACAAAAAATTAGCCGGGCGAGGTGGCGGGCGCCTGTGGTCCCAGCTACTCAGGAGGCTGAGGCGGGAGAATGGCGTGAACCCGGGAGGCGGAGGTTGCAGTGAGCTGAGATCCGGCCACTGCACTCCAGCCTGGGCGACAGAGCAAGACTCCGTCTCAAAAAAAAAAAAAAAAAAAAAAAAAAAAAAAAAAAAAAAAAATTTCTCCCGTTCTGTAGGTTGCCTGTTCACTCTGATGGTGGTTTCTTTTGCTGTGCAGAAGCTCTTTAGTTTAATTAGATCCCATTTGTCAATTGTGGCATGTGTTGCCATTGTTTTTGGTGTTTTAGTCATGAAGTCCTTGACAAGCCTATGGCCTGAATGGTATCGCCTTGGTTTTCTTCTAGAGTTTTTATGGTTTTAGGTCTAATATTTAAGTCTTTAATCCATCTGGAATTAATTTTTGTATAAGGTGTAAGGAAGAGATCCAGTTTCAGCTTTCTACACATGGCTAGTCAGTTTTCCCAGCACCATTTATTAAATAGGGGATCCTTTCCCCATTTCATTTTTTTTGTCAGGTTTGTCAAAGATCATGGTGGTAGATGTGTGGCATTATTTCCAAGGGCTCTGTTCTGTTCCATTGGTCTATATCTCTGTTTTGGTACCAGTACCATGCTGTTTTGTTTACTGTAGCCTTATAGTATAGTTTGAGGTCTGATAGCATCATGCCTCCAGCTTTGTTCTTTTGGCTTGGGATTATCTTGGCAATGCAGGCTCTTTTTTGGTTCCATATGAACTTTAAAGTAGTTTTTCCCAATTCTGTGAAGAAAGTCATTGGTAGCTTGATGGGGATGGCATTGAATCTATAAATGACCTTGGGCAGTATGGCCATTTTCACAATATTGATTCTTTCTATCCATGAGCATGGAATGTTCTTCCATTTGTTTGTGTCCTCTTTTATTTTATTGAACAGTGGTTTGTAGTTCTCCTTGAAGAAGTCCTTCACGTCTCTTGTAAGTTGGATTCCTAGGTATTTTATTCTCTTTGAAGCAATTGTGAATGGGAGTTCACTCATGATTTGGCTCTCTATTTTTCTGTTATTGGTGTTTAGGAATGCTTGTGATTTCCACATTGATTTTGTATCCTGAGACTTTGCTGAAGTTGCTTATCAGCTTAAGGAGATTTTGGGTTGAGATGATGGGGTTTTCTAAATATACAATCATATCATCTGCAAACAGGGACAATTTGACTTCCTCTTTCCCTAATTGAATACCCTTGATTTCTTTCTCTTGCCTGGTTGCCCTGGCCAGAACTTCTAACACTATGTTGAATAGGAGTGGTGAGAGAGGGCATCCCTGTCTTGTGCCAGTTTTCAAAGGGAATGCTTCTAGTTTTTGCCCATTCAATATGGTATTAGCTGTAGGTTTGTCATAAATAGCTCTTATTATTTTGAGATACTTCCCATCAATACCTAGTTTATTGAGATTTTCAGCATGAAGGGGTGATGAATTTTGTTGAAGTTCTTTTCTGCATCTATTGAGATAATCATGTGGTTTTTGTCTTTGCTTCTGTTTATATGCTGGATTACGTTTATTGATTTGCGTGTGTTGAACCAGCCTTGCATCCCAGGGATGAAGTCCACTTGATCATGTTGGATAAGCTTTCTGATGTGCTACTGAATTCAGTTTGCCAGTATTTTATTGAGGATTTTTGCATCGATGTTCATCAGGGATATTGGTCTAAAATTATCTTTTTTTGTTGTGTTTCTGCCAGGCTTTGGTATCAGGATGATGCTGGCCTCATAAAATGAGTTAGGCAGGATTCCCTCTTTTTCTATTGATTGGAATAGATTCAGAAGGAATGGTACCAGCTCATCTTTGTACCTGTGGTAGAATTCGGCTGTGAATCCATCTGGTCCTGGACTTTTTTTGTTTGGTAGGCTATTAATTATTGCCTCAATTTCAGAGCCTTTTATTGGTCTATTCAGGGATTCAACTTCTTCCTGGTTTAGTTTTGGGAGGGTGTATGTGTCCAGTAATTTATCCATTTCTTCTAGATTTTCTAGTTTATTTGTGTAGAGGTGTTTATAGTATTCTCTGATGTAGTTTGTATTTCTGTGGGATCAATGGTTATATCCCCTTTATCATTTTTTATTGTGTCTATTTGATTCTTCTCTCTTTTCTTCTTTATTAGTCTTGCTAGCAATTTATCAATTTTGTTGATCTTTTCAAGAAACCAGCTCCTGGATTCATTGATTTTCTGAAGGGTTTTTTTGTGTCTCTATCTCCTTCAGTTCTGCTCTGATCTTAGTTATTTCTTGCCTTCTGCTAGCTTTTGAATGTGTTTGCTCTCGCTTCTCTAGTTATTTTAATTGTGTTGTTAGGGTGTCAAGTTTTGATCTGTCCTGCTTTCTCTTGTGGGCATTTAGTGCTATAAATTTCCCTCTACACACTGCTTTAAATGTGTCTCAGAGATTCTGGTATGTTGTGCCTTTGTTCTCATTGGTTTCAAAGAACTTTATTTCTGCCTTCATTTCGTTATGTACCCAGTAGTCACTCAGGAGCAGGTTGTTCAGTTTCCACGTAGTTGAGCGGTTTTGAGTGAGTTTCTTAATCCTGAGTTCTAGTTTGATTGCACTGTGGTCTGAAAGACAGTTTGTTATAATTTGTGTTCTTTTACATTTGCTGAGGAGTGCTTTACCTCCACCTATGTGGTCAATTTTGGAATAAGTGTGATGTGGTGCTGTGAAGAATGTATATCCTGTTGATTTGTGATGGAGAGTTCTGTAGATGTCTATTAGGTCCACTTGGTGCAGAGATGAGTTCAATTCCTGGATATCCTTGTTAGCTTTCTGTCTCGTTGATCTGTCTAATGTTGACATTGGGGTAATTAAAGTCTCCCGTTATTATTGTGTGGGAGTCTCTCTTTGTAGGTCTCTAAGGATCTGCTTTATGAATCTGGGTGCTCCTGTATTGGGTGCATATATATTTAGGATAGTTAGTTCTTCTTGTTGAATTAATCCTTTACCATTATGTAATGGCCTTCTTTGTCTCTTTTGATCTTTGTTGGTTTAAAGTCTATTTTATCAGATACTAGGATTGCAACCCCTGCTTTTTTTGTTTTCTATTTGCTTGGTAGATCTTCCTCCATCCCTTTATTTTGAGCCTACGTGTGTCTGTGCACATGAGATGGGTCTCCTGAATATAGCACACTGATGGGTCTTGACTCTTTATCCAATTTGCCAGTCTGTGTCTTTTAATTGGAGCGTTTAGCATATTTACATTTAAGGTTAATATTGTTATGTGTGAATTTGATGCTGTCATTATGATGTTAGCTGGTTATTTTGGTCGTTAGTTGATGCAGTTTCTTCCTAGCATTGATGGTCTTTGCAATTCGGGGTGTTTTCGCAGTGGCTGGTACTGGTTGTTCCTTTCTATGTTTAGTGCTTCCTTCAGGAGCTCTTGTAAGGCAGGCCCGATGGTGACAAAATCTCTCAGCATTTGTTTGTCTGTAAAAGATTTTATTTCTGCTTCACTTATGAAGCTTAGTTTGGCTGGATATGAAATTCTGGGTTGAAAATTCTTTAAGAATACTGAATATTGGCCCCCACTCTCTTCTGGCTTGTAGAGTTTCTGCCAAGAGATTCACTGTTAGTCTGATGTGCTTCCCTTTGTGGGTAACCTAACCTTTCTCTCTGACTGCCCTTAGCATTTTTTCCTTTATTTAAACTTTGGTGAATCTGACAATTATGTGTCTTGGAGTTCCTCTTCTCGAGGATTATCTTTGTGTCGTTCTCTGTATTTCCTGTGAATATTGGCCTGCCTCACTAGGTTGGATAAGTTCTCCTAGATAATATCCTGAAGAGTGTTTTCCAACTTGGTTCCATTCTCCCTGTCACTTTCAGGTACACCAATCAGACTTAGATTTGGTCTTTTCACATAGTCCCATATTTCTTGGGGGCTTTGTTCATTTGTTTTTACTCTTTTTTCTCTAAACTTCTCTTCTCACTTTATTTCATTCATTTGATCTTCAATCACGATACCCTTTCTTCCACTTGATCAAATCGGCTACTGAAGCTTGTGCATGTGTCACGTAGTTCTCGTGCCATAGTTTTCAGCTCCATCAGGTCATTTAAGGACTTCTCTACACTGGTTATTCTAGTTAACCATTTGTCTAATCTCTTTTCAATTTTTTTAGCTTCTTTGCAATGGGTTTGAACGTCCCCCTTTAGCTTGGAGAAATTTTGTTATTACTGATCATCTGAAGCCTTCTTCTCTCAACCTGTCAAAGTCATCTCCATCTGGCTTTGTTCCATTGCTGGGGTGGAGCTGGGTTCCTTTGGAGGAGAAGAGGCGCTCTGATTTTTAGAATGTTCAGCTTCTCTGCTCCGGTTTCTCCCCATCTTTGTGGTTTTATCTACCTTTTGTCTTTGATGATGGTGATGTACTGATGGAGTTTTGGTGTGGATGTCCTTTCTGCTTGTTAGTTTTCCTTCTAACAGTCAGGACCCTCAACTGCAGGTCTGCTGGAGGTCCACTCCAGATGCTGTTTGCCTGGATATTTCCAGCGGAAGCTGCAGAATGGCAGATGTTGCTGGCTGATCCTTCCTCTGAGAGCTTCATCTCAGAGGGGCACTCGGGCGTATGCAGTGTCAGTCACTCCTATACTGAGGTGCCTCCCAGTTACGTCACTCGGGGGTCAGGGACCCACTTGAGGAGGCAGTCTGTCTGTTGTCAGATCTCAAACTCCGTGCTGGGAGAACCACTACTCTCTTCAAAGCTGTCAGACAGGGACATTTAAGTCTGCAGAAGTTTCTGCTGACTTTTGTTCAGCTATGCCCTGCCCCCAGAGGTGGAGTCTACAAAGGTAGGCAGGCCCCTTGAGCTACGGTGGGCTCCACCCAGTTGGAGCTTCCCAGCTGCTTTGTTTACCCACTCAAGCCTCAGCAATGGCAGACACCCTCCCCCAGCCTCACTGCCACCTCGCAGTTCAATCTCAGACTGCTGTGCTAGCAGTGAGCAAGGCTCCATGGACGTGGGACCCTCCCAGCCGGGCCCAGATATAATCTCCTGGTGTGCTGTTTGCTAAGGTCATTGGAAAAGCACTGTATTAGGGTGGGAGTGTCCCGATTTTCCAGGTACTGTCTGCCATGGCTTCCCTTTGCTAGGAAAGGGAATTCTCCAACCCCTTGCACTTCCCTGCTGAGGCCATGCCCTGCCCTGCTCTGTGGGCTGCACCCACTGTCTGACGAGCCCCTGTGAGATGAACCCAGTACCTGAGTTGGAAATGCAGAGAAATCGCCCGTCTTCTGGGTTGCTCACGTGGGAGCTGCAGACTGGAGCTGTTCCTATTCAGCCATCTTGGAACCTCGATTTCAGTGTATTTTTCTTTCAGGGATAGTTTTCGGTGGTACCTTTGTAGGTAACATTATCAAGAACAATAGAAGTTTTCAAATTAATGTTTAATCCCACCTTCAATTTTAAAAATGTGGGGAAATAAAAAGTATTCCCTACTAAAGGTTACATTTCCTATTCGTAATTACTTTAAAAACTTGTTTTACTGCAACATCTACATGACATCGATTTATGGCAAATTGTTGTGACTACAAATTCAGAGATTATCACCCTAGATTTTCATGTGTTTTGTTTAATGTGTTAGGGTCTAAGTAACCCTCCTCCACTAGTAATAAAAACATTTGGGGTTGCCCTCAGGAAATAGCAATATAACGATTAGCTACCAAGCAAAATATCAGCGTTCTGACAGTGAGCATGCTGAGAGCTGGCAAATAAATCCAGTAGGAAAACAGAGCTCAGAACCATCAACCTCGAATAGTTCTGGTTTCCCATGTCATTTCATTGTGAGTTACAGTGTAGCCCAAAAGGGGTGTTACAGCTCCCCACATGTTCAGTAAAATACATTTCAGCCCTTGAGAGATTGGCTTCCTTGCTCAGTACACTTTGAATCAATATTAAATGAGGCAGTAGGCTTCTGGAGGTTTTGAAATACAGAACTGATTTTAGAATAAAACGGTTGTTTTTGTCTGTAATCGTGGTAAATGACCAAATGTTGGAGGCCTGTAGGTTTTGAGAGACTCTTCTATCTAATTTATTATAGAAATGTTATGAGTCATCTTAAAAGGGAGGGTTAACATGTAAACAATATCCGCTTTAAGTAAGAACTGATATCTTCAAAAGCGAACTAAATATAGTATAATGAACCTAAGTTAGAAATGGTTGAAATACAATATTTTGCATGTAAGCCAATTTAGAAAACGAAGCTTTGTCTCTCCAGTGAGACTTAGTTGAGGAGGGGACGGGAGACACTTCTCTGGCATCTAGAAATGGGGTTGGGAAACAGAAGACTAGTTCACATGCTTTTCCTGACCTTCCTTTAGTTCTGCAGTTTGCTGTATAAAATAAACTCAAGATCTGATGTCTAAGGTCAACTGGGACAAACACCTGAAAAAAAAAAATCACCAAGAATTTTATCAGCAAATGCCCAAATTATAGTCTGGTAGACTCTCCTTTAACTGAACTTGGTTTTTAAAAGAAATATTGGCACACATTTGTCTTTAGCTTCATGTAATTATTGTAATCATATAACATCATAATTTACTCCAGGGTTATTTTAGTGAGCACCTCTTTAGGATGAAAAGGACTACAAAAATATAAAGTAGAAACCTTTTAAATAGTGGAAATATGATGAGATTTGAGAAACTGTGATTTACTTGTGTTCCTTAAGTTTTTCCAAATAATGTACTCCCATAAAGAGAAGGCTCCTCTACACAGACTTACCATGGGCAGGGATCACACTCATCACTTCAGGTCTTTCTTGCTGTGCTTTATGAGGTCAGTACGCCTGCTTTCCTCAATTCACAGGGGAGATGCAGGCTGAGAGTAGAAGTAACCTGGGTACAGCTCCATAAGACTGTCTTCAAACCCTTCTGTTTTCAGCTGCCATTTTGCATTCGGAAAGAGGTTCCAAGATAGTTTGAAAGTAGTGAAAGACAGAGAATAAATGGACATGGGATTGGGGGAGGGGTTTGTACAATGGTACTAAGAAGCTGACTGAAAGCGGAAAGCAGTTGTGAGTTGTGGGGAGTAAGTAGGATACTGGGATAATGAGGTGGAAAGTGGGAGAGGATGAAGAGTTTGCCTTTGAAAATGTCACTGGAAAGCAACTGAAGATGCTTTGAATATAGTGTTGATAAACTGTTATGGTTGGGTACTTAGTAAATTACTTTGGTAATTTACTTAAATTGTTCTTTGATACCATGTAAATATAGAAATGTTTTCATGTCAACCAAAGCAGTAACCAAACCCACTAACTCCTAAACTCTGATGCCCAAGGCTCTGCATGTTTGAGCCGAGGCTGTTTCCCCAGCCTCATCTCCTTCTCCCTATGTGCACCAGCATATTGAGCTCCACACTTGTTCATGAGCAGACTGAACTGGCATTAACCTCAGGGCCTTTGTACTTACTCTGCTTGAAATGGTCTTCCCCAAAACAGTACCTCCCTCTGCCATTACACCCTTCACTAGTACCATTCCACTTTCTAATCTGCCACAAAATTTATTTTTTCTGGGTAAATCATTCCCAACTGATATTATACATTTGCTGCTTTATTTTCTGTGTCTTCTCACTGAAATTTGATTATCAAAAGAGATGGGACTTGGCTTTGTTCACTGTTGCATCTCCTACACACTGGAGTAATGGAGATTTGGGGGTCTGAAGTTAAGTAAAATAAAGTCAGAAAGAATTTAGAAAATTACAAAACAAAATAGGAATGAAAGTTAATATTCAGAATATAAGAAAAAATAAATTGCTATGTATTTTTAAATTGTCAAATGCAAAAAAAAAAAAAAAGAAAAAGAAAACTTCTCTAAGTTTCTTTAGCATATGAACCATAAATTTGAAAGAATATGCCACAGAGTAGTTTCTGGCTGTATAGTTTCAACCCTTTTGTCCTCCAGAACATTCGCGTTTCCCATCCTGGGGGGCCTCAGGATATGGGCGTATTACATCATGACCTCTGGCCCTGCACCTGTTTTCTAGCATTGGGTGATTGTGTGCAATGGGCAGTAGGAATACTCTAGATGCCATTTCTACACAGAATACTACAATAACCCAGCCATAAATGAAAGTAATTATTGTCCAATAAATAGTTCCCAGCAAATCTAGCCTGAATGCATCCCAACTCAACTTTCTTCAGCTCAATTTCAAAAGTAACCACAGCCAGTTGAACACTACCCGACATTACAGAAGGAAACTGGGGTGTAAAGAAGACAGCAGCTATGTCATTTGCAGTTAAAACATTTTGCTTTTGCACATTTGTAAAGGTATGTGACTATGTGAACACAGTGCTAAGGCCCCTCGCAGAACCTGGAAAGGAATTCCTACAAGTAAGGGGCCTTGAAACCCAAGCTTTTGTAGCTCCACAGTAAATCCACTCCTGCCAGCAACTTACGATATTTGTAGGTACAAAGTAGACAGTCAAAAAATGTTTGGCAAACTAATAAATGAGAGAAAGAATCATGCAATAAAATACATTTTAATACGTCTTCCTTAGCATTGCTAAATCGAAGTGTCCTTCAAATTAAATGGAACCCATTAACTGTAGGTTACATTTATCATATTAAAACTGTGCTCAATAACTGAGTGGTTTGGGATCTGTTCTCAGTTAAAAATATGTCAAGGAGATTTATTAATTATAAGCACAGATATATTGACCTTTTCCTTTTTCTTCCTATGGGGAAATTAAACATTTCTATGTAACTTTGCTACCCTATCAAGTGTGCTTCCTCACATGTATACTCTAAGCAGAGCCATTACTTGGAATGTCTTTTTACTAAAATTATGGACAAACTTTCTTCAGTGCCTATGTCACAATTGCCTTTTTATGAAGGACAAATACTACTCTATGACATTTATTTCATTATTTTGTGGCTTCTAGGGAAAGAGTTGTGTGAATACTTTTTAAGCGATGTTGTAGTAGAAGGAGCTGAAAAATTGAAGACCTATATTTTCCAGGTGGGGTAAAAATATAGATTTATTCAAATTTTAGTTTAATTGTAAAACAGAGTTCATGTTAGAAAGAAGATTGGGGCATCAGGTAAGAAACCCCGTATTGGGCATGGTGGCTCACACCTGTAATTCCAGTACTTTGGGAGGCTGAAGCAGGTGAATCACTTGAGACAAGGAGTTCACGACAAACCTGGGAAAAACAGTGAAAACCCATCTCCACAAAAAATGCAAAAGTTGACTGGATGTGATGGTATATTCCTGTAGTCCCAGCTATTTGGAAGGCTGAGGAGGGAGGATCACCCGAGCCCAGGAAGTCGAAACTGCAGTGAGCTGAGATGGCGCCACTGCATTCCAGCCTGGGCAACAGAGTGAGACCCTGTCTCCAAAAAAAGAGAAACCTCCTATTGAATGAGAGTTCCTGGCCTTTAATATGCTCCTTTCTTTCTCTTGCCCAGGGCTAGCTTATCAGTCTC
This sequence comes from Rhinopithecus roxellana, assembly GCF_007565055.1. Lineage (NCBI taxonomy): Eukaryota > Metazoa > Chordata > Mammalia > Primates > Cercopithecidae > Rhinopithecus > Rhinopithecus roxellana. Next base: position 132,722,488 of record NC_044557.1, on the reverse strand, counting down.
TCTGGTCATTAGAAAGTGCCTATAAAATCAAATGAGCTCTTGTAAACCTGCCTCTGAGTATATATTTATGTACCACTGAAAAATGGTGTGCCACTTTCTGGACCTGGAGTCCGTCAGAGAATGCCAACATCAGAATGTTTCTTGCAGATGCTGATTTTTTCCACTTGACATTCAAATTGAGATAGTTGGGAGAAGATGAAAAGCTATTGGGCAAATAATGGTATACTGACAGAAAAGTGGCGGCCTTCCTGAGAGGCTTTCTTTCGCATGCTTAGTTTAGGAAAATGGAATTCTGTGATGCTGTGAGTGGAAATACAAGGCCTTGATTGGACCCATCAACCGTGATTCAAATTACAGGCAATATTTCCCACCTTTATGTGACTGCCTCTTTTTAACACTTTTTACTTTTTTAACATTTCAAATTAATTTTGGGGCCTAATTGGAAGATACATAATGGTTAGCACAAAAAGACAAATAAAGGTGCAACCATCTGTTTTTGAAATGCTGGGGAAAGAGAATATACATATCCATTTGAAGGTAGATTTTTCTCTTAGGTGATATGTGATTGATTGCAAGTCACACTTTGAGGTGTCCTTTCAGAGAGCATGTTCCTGGGCACATTCACTTCCTGATTGCAGTAAAATCTTTTAAAATCTCTGGCGGGTAATTTGCTGCTGTACTGCTGCTTACTACAACTTGAGGTAGGGAGAAAGAAATCAGTTTAAAAGGATTAAGAAAATGAATAATAATCGTTGACTGTCTATTAAAAACCCTTCACAGTGTGTAGGTCTTGTTTATAAGTGAGTACATGAGAAATAGAGCAAGCTGTACTTTATCAGTAAAGCACAGACATATTTCAGCATGAGTAGAAAAAGATAAAGATTTTTTTCCTCCCCTTGGCTTCATTCAGATGGTGTAATGAGCTTTATTGATTAAAATGTTAGGATCAATAAACATTTAAAATTGGAGTGGAGAAGACCTTAAGGAGGAGAAAAAGGTTACCGTCTGTTGAGTAAACTGGCAATTAAATGCTTTGTAGAAAACTGATTTTTTTTTTCTTTTTTTTGAGACGGAGTCTCGCTCTGTCGCCCAGGGTGGAGTGCAGTGGCGCCATCTCAGCTCACTGCAAGCTCCACCTCCCAGGTTCACGCCATTCTCCTCCCTTAGCCTCCTGAGTAGCGGGGACTACAGGCACCCCCCACCACACCCAGCTAATGTTTTGTATTTTTAGTAGACACGGGGTTTCACCATGTTAGCCACAATGATCTCAATCTCCTGACCTCGTGATCCACCTGCCTCAGCCTTCCAAAGTGCTAGGATTACAGGCGTGAACCACTGTGCCCGGCAGAAAACTGATTTTTTAAACATGAACTGTTAGTTATACTGTTTGGCCTTCATTGGCATAGACTGTTCTGCAGCTCGCGTGTATATGTAAAACAATATGCATTGTTATCAGACTCACACACTAAAAGTTTGTGAACATCATGTACAACTAGAACTTAATAATGAAACTTTAGTCCACCTGGACATGTGTTAATAATAATAATGAATTCTCTGCAATGGTAATGAGACAGCTGCCTCTCGAGTCATTTAACAGCCAATGGAACTTACATATTTCTCCTTAGAATACAGTTATGTGTAATCACACAGTTGCACTTTGTGAGGTTCTAATACTGCAACAGTAGTGTTTTAAATCCCTGTCTCCTCTTTTTCTTATCAGTGTCAAAACCTACCAAACGCATTGGACTTCTGTGTTAGAGCCTCATAACCAAGAACTTCCATGTTACAGCCTCATAACCAATGAGTTAGATATTTCTCCCATAGAAACAATTGCACTGTAGAACTTACTTTTATTTGCAGGGAAAAATACTAGACAGATCTAGGAAAATACACAAATAAAACAACAAACTACAGGGAAGTAAATGCAAAAATAAGGAAAAGGCTAATTAAAATATGAATATGTTAAAAAAAACAAGTAAAACAAAATCCATTAATACAATTTTAGGAGAAGCATCTAAAATTGACAATTTTTATGGAATGCATGCAAAAGATACTCTTTTTTTTTTTTTTTTTTTTTTTTTTTTTGAGACGGAGTCTCGCTCTGTCGCCCGGGCTGGAGTGCAGTGGCCTGATCTCAGCTCACTGCAAGCTCCGCCTCCCGGGTTTACACCATTCTCCTGCCTCAGCGTCCCGAGTAGCTGGGACTACAGACGCCCGCCACCTCGCCCGGCTAGTTTTTTGTATTTTTTAGTAGAGACGAGGTTTCACCGTGTTAGCCAGGATGGTCTCGATCTCCTAACCTCGTGATCCACCCGTCTCGGCCTCCCAAAGTGCTGGGATTACAGGCTTGAGCCACCGCGCCCGGGCAAAAGATACTCTTAAAAGAACAATTCAGAGACCAGCACCTGAAAATGTTAACAAATAAACATAGGCTTTAAGGGGTACTTCAGAGATCAATGTGGAAGAACATAAAAGAATGCCTTAAAGAGAAGGAAAAGAACAGCCAGGCACAGTGGTTCACACCTGTAATCCCAGCACTTTGGGAGTCCATCCTGGCCAACATGGTGAAACCCCATATCTACCAAAAACACAAAATTAGCCGGGTGTGGTGGCACGCCCTTGTAATCCCAGCTAGTTGGGAGACTGAGGCAGGAGAATCGCTTGAACCTCAGAGGCAGAGGTTGCAGTGAGCTGAGAATGCGCCACTGCACTCCAGCCTGGCGACAGGGCGAGACTCCGTCTCAAAAAAAAAAAAAAAAAAAAAAGAGAGAGAGAGAAGGAAAAGAACAAAGACGCACCAATCACTAAATGCTGGTTGGAATACTTCTCTCAGGGCTACTCTGGGTATCACATTTCTATATAACTAGTTACAAGTTCCTTTTGGAACTTTTACAAATGCGCTTTTAGATTGGGTCCAATAAACACATTTAAAAAAATCAATTCTGACCTCAATAAATAGTAATTTCGCTGTTTATTCTTCTACAATATTTGTGCATAGATCAATATAAATCTATTAATTATCAATATCTAGAAGTTAATGATAAATATTCTTTAGTCATTTCTTCTAAATTACATGAAATATCATTAAAGAATAATATTCAGTAATAAAACTTGTTCTAATTCTGGTTATTTAATTTTCTGTAGATAAGTGCTCTTATAAACATAGTTCATCATGGGTTTGTTTTAAATTTAAATACTTAATTTCTGACCCCAGTAGTGTACCTTTATAATCTATTTTTAAACTGGTGTTCTATGTAGAAAAATCAGCGGTTCATTGTCTAGTCACTTTTATTTTGGCTGGTGCCTTCTGATTTTGCAATTAGTAATCCACATTATCCCAAAGGGTGTATCAGGAGCCATGGGGTCTGACTTGCCCTTGCCTTGGCCCCCAGGTGCACCCTGAGCGTGACACTGGAGCAAGCCATCATTTTGGCCAGAAGCCACGGACTGCCACCTCGCTACATCATGCAGGCTACAGATGTGATGCGGAAGCAGGTAGGTCTCATGGAGATTTGAGAAGAGTTGTTTTGTAGGCCCTGGACTTGAAGATTCCTTTGTTCATTTATCAGGGGTCTGACAGGTGCCTGGATGTGATGTACAGTTTACGAGGCTCAGAGGTAACTCTTGAATGAGAAATGCTCCCAGGGAGAAGATGCCGCAGGTACCAGTCTGAGGTTCTGCAAGAATCTTAGAGAACTCTGGAAAAAGGGATGTCTACGCAGTAATCTGCAGGCAGAAAGGGACTTGACTAAGTGGAATAAAGTAGCAGTGAATTTGGCGTTTATGTAAGGAACAAGTAAAAGGACATATGGCATTTTTTGGCAATTGTTAGTGGTAAAGCTTGAGGTGGAGAGGGACGGGGCAAGGAAGAAGAGGAAAGAATTGAGGGTCCTGGTGGCTCCTGGTGACTGCCAGGGGACTTTCATGCCATACTCAGCCGTGTACATTAATCCAAGGATAAAGCACTTACCTCGAATTTTCCTTTAGGGGATAAATAGCAGTCTTTGGACTGTCTTCAGGTCACTGGAGTACTTACAGGCGAGAATATACTCTCTTATAAATAGAATGAACTTTATTCTATACAGTAGCCCAATAGTATTCTAAGTGTGGTGGTTTAGTTTTTAACTCTTAAAGTTATTTTTAAAAATGCACTAAGCTCCAATTTACTAATTATGAAAATGCACTTAATCTAGCAGAAAAGATACTTAACCTACAGAAAGACAAATCAAAAGACACAAATGTTATATGTTATTCTACCACCTTTTCTTTGGGCAACCAAAAGAAATTGATTTAACAAATTTCTCTACTTGCTGACTTGGTTTGAGTTGCCCAGTGACAGTGAGTGATTTAGTTTTTAAGATATGCTTTGTAATTATGACTACTTTGTTTATTGGAAGCTTAGTGTCTAACTCCCAGGCAAACATATAAATCCCTCTGGGCTTGCTCCCAAGACTGTATTGCAGAATGCCAACAAAGCCCATGAAAAAATCAACTGAAGAGGCCAACATCAAGCTGGTGTCTTCAATGCAGAGATCAGGCACAGGGAGAACATATACATTGGTACTTCTGGTTAGGGCTCAGGAGCTGAAGATTGAAAACCAAGGTCTTAGAAGGTCCAAGAGAGATTTGTTAAGTAAAGGTTAGAAATAAGAAGCATGTGACGTACTGTGGGCCAGCTGGAAAGGGTAAACACAGATGTGATTTGCCAGAAGGTTTAGGAAGGACTTTTTGGATATATATACAAATTATGTTTCAAAAAGTAGACCCAGGTAAACTTATGATTATCCATATCACAGTTGAGATTTAAGTTGCTAAGAAATACAGAAAGAAATTAGTCACTTTTCTGTTTGATCATGTTGCTTATTAGAGTAGGTTTGTGGGAAGACTTGGGAAGGGCCATCTCAAAATTATAGCTTATGACAAGCAAAAGAAACTGGAATTTACTTTCTTTTAGAATATTCCACTAAGGAGGTAGTTATGAGTTGGTGACATATCCATTTCTACCTTATAGATTTGAATAGTCATAATCATATCGAATACTTTAACTTTTTAAAACTAAAAATGGAAATAGAGAAAATAGAGATAAAGTAATATTGATATTATGTAGGCCCCAATGACTCACTTAACTGGTGTAAAGCTCTTTAAAATACAATGTAAATTATATTTATATAGTATTATTATATTGTTGTATATAAGTATAGTATAATTTTAAAAGTCATGGGATTCCTTAGAAAATTCCTGTTGATATATAAACCTCATTATTTTGTCAGTATATATCACTTGTTCTTCCCCCAAAATTTTTTTAAAAATGAATACATTTGGAATAGGTAGCTTTCTTCCTTTGTTATTTGTTCCTCTGCCCCAAGTTGTGACGTCTCAATGGCTATGAGAGGCAAAGAAATAAGGTTTAACTTCTTTGAAAGATCACAGAGCCTGGGACCCTCTTTTAAGGAAACTGGGCAGACTGGTGACCCCAGAGATTTCTTCAAAAGTCCTCCTGTCGCCGATTCTCCTTCCAGTGTTCAGCAGTAGCAGACAGTGAGATTTGTGGCTGAGGTCCAATCCACAAGCCAACTCTTACCTACTTATGATTTGAGCAGTTAGAATACAAGTCTGAATGAAAGGTCTAGCTTGGATTTTCTCTCCTTTTTACCTTTCAACCTCAGGAACAATTACTTAACCATTTAGACTCAGCTGTTTAGAGATCAAGTGGTTAGATACTTGTCATCTTCAGTATATATTGAAGTATTTGCATTATTGCATTATCAAATTTGTATTATGATATATTAAAGAATAATATTTAGTATCTATTACAGTTTTACAATATATAAATGAATAATATAATGAAAAAACTAAGATTTTTTAGTTTTTTTGAGAATAAGAAGCTTTTTGGCATGATTTATTGTTCTTCTTTTTAATTTCGGTATTGTTTTCCTCTACAGATTTTGATTATATACTTTTCATAGAGTTGTTATTTTAACTCACTGCTTGAGTTTGAAGGAAAGATAAAAGACAGAAGAGAAGGGTACTATGTCTTTTATGATGTTTTGCTAATGATTATAACAACCTTAGGCATCACTTTATGTAACCAGCTGATTTGATTAATAAAAGGCTTGCAGTAGAAACTGTCATTTACATTATAAATTTAAATTTTTCTATGCCATAAATTATATATTCCTAGTGTTCTTTGATGGCAGCCTAGAACAAATGTCTTCTTTTTTTTTTTTGAGACGGAGTCTCACTCTGTCGCCCAGGCTGGAGTACAGTGGCCGGATCTCAGCTCACTGCAAGCTCCGCCTCCCAGGTTCACGCCATTCTCCTGCCTCAGCCTCCTGAGTAGCTGGGACTACAGGCACTGCCACCTCGCCTGACTAGCTTTCTGTACTTTTTAGTAGAGACGGGGTTTCACCGTGTTCGCCAGGATGGTCTCGATCTCCTGACCTCATGATCTGCCTGTCTCGGCCTCCCAAAGTGCTGGGATTACAGGCGTGAGCCACAGCGCCCGGCCACAAATGTCTTCTTAACCTTTTTAATAAAAGCTGGGATTCCAAAGTATCCTGACCCCTTACCTTCAGTATCAAAGCATCACACTGGGCACTAAGAACAAAGACATGAGGTTGATGTGGTCCTTGCCTATTCTCACGGTGGACACATGCATAGGAAAATCACCATGTCACGGGCACAGGCAAGCAAGTCTCGATAGGGTAACTAACCTCAGCATATCAAGACTCAGCACAGGAAGCAAATGAGTAGCTGAGCCCCTCCCTGGCTGGGATAAGTCTTACTCATTTTTGTATCACAGTTTCCCAAAATAGTACCTAGTACAAAGTAAATGCCAAAAGATGTTTGTTCAATGATTTCATTCTAATTAGGATAGCTGGAGAAGGGCTTCATGCAGAAGATGAATTGATGATAGGGACTAAGAGCACAGAGTAAGTTTTTGTTTTGTTTTAGATTTAAGGGATACATGTGCAGGTTTGTTACATGGTTACGTTGCATAATGCTGGGATTTGGACTTCTATTGAACCCATCACCCCAACAGTAAACATACCCAATAGGTAATTTTTTAATCCTGTCCCCCTTCCTTCCTCTCCCCATTTGGAGTCTGCAGTGTCTGTTGTTTCCATCTTTACGTCTATGTGTACTCATTGTATCGTCCCCACTTAAAAGAGAGAACATGCAGTATTTGATTTTCTATTTCAGTGTTAATTCACTTAGGATAATGGCCTCCAGCTGCATTCAGCGTGCTGCAAATAACATGATTTTATCCTTTTTATGGCATAGAGTATTCCATGGTGTATATGTAGCACGTTTTTTATCCAACCTACTGTTGATGGGTACTTAGGTTGATTCCATGACTTTGCTATTGTGAATAAAAGAGAACAGACTTGTGAGCCAAGCAGCCACAATTTGAATTCCAACTCCAGTGTTGACTATCTGGGTGATTCAGGGGAATATTCTTAGCCTCTTTGGTACTTAGTTTCATCAGTATTAAAACAAGGATAATAATAGTACTTGTTTCATAGTGTTGTTGTGAAGATTAAATAAGTAAATATACTTAATGTACTTAAAACAGTGCCTGATATGGTGAGTGACCAATCAGTTATTAACTAAGATGATATTTGATTTGGAACTTGGGAGATAAATATGATGCAGACAGGACGGGAAGGGGGCAGGAAGAGTGTTTAAGTAGAGGGAGCAATATAAGCCAGAGTGTAAAAACGCAAGTAGCTGGAATGTTGAGTTTATGAACAATATAGATGAATTTAAAGTGAAATGTGCCAACTGATGTCTTCACCATGACAAGCATCAGTCTTATTTGAAACCTTTTAAGAAAGCAAACATTTTTCTTAATGGAAATACTATAAGGCTATAGAAAAAAAGCATTGTACACAAATACTGCACACTAGTTAGTAAATCTGTTTTTCACAGGGTATGATTTAGGAATTCTAAAACTAATTTATGTGTTACTAAGAATGAACAAATAAGTTATTGTAAATAACGAGAAGCTGATTTCTCACTGTCTGAGGAAAAAGTTACAAATAAGGAAAGGAAGAAGGCTGGAATCTGGAATGAACCCTATGCTACTGGATTGAAATCACATGTATCAGTATGAACTGATAAATACACATACAAATATGGATAGATGTAGAAATGAATATAGATGTATGAGTATGTTTGTATATGTAAATTAGCCCTGCCTGCTGGAAAGGCCTAGTTGCAGTTATCCTCCCAGTAGTAAAGAGCTCACTCAGTGTCCAAATCTTGGCTTCTAAATACCATTCCCCAATAAAATAGCCAGGGCCCCTTGGAGAAATGGTAAATTACCAGATGAGACAAGAAAGACAAGTCTGGAACATCTTGAGGTGCCAGAAAATAAAGGAGTACTAAACAATGATGGCAGCATATTAAAAAAGGCACAAGAAACAACCAGAAAGAGCTCCCAATGGCCAAAACGGAAACAATTTTAGCAAAATAACAATAATAATGATAATGTAAGTATTGGATTATATCTCATGGAATAAAATAATTATGAGTCCACACTGATTTAAATACATACTTGAATAAATAAATAATTTAGAGAGAAGAGATTACTCTTTTTAACAGAATTCCAGTCCATAACAAAGCAATATTATTGTTGTAGACAAGATACAGCAACGGAGGCTAAAATCAGTGAGTGAAAATTTGAAGAGAAACAGGATATTGCATAGTCTCATAGTGTATCCCCAAACATATTTATTAACTACAGAAAAAAAAAAGCAATGATTAACTTTACAGTGGCAAAATCTGGCAGACACCAAAGTGATCAAAGTTAATGTTAGCAGTGATAAGATATGACGACATGCTGTATCCCCTGATAGGATGCACTGAGAAGGGCATGACATCATTCTTGCCCCAAGTGCATTTCCTGTTTCTAATCGTGAGCAAACATCAGATACACCCAAACTGAGACATTTTGCAAAGTAATGACCAATACTTACAAGAGTATTAAGGTCATGAAAGGCAGGAAGGACCTAAGGAACTGGCAGAGATTGGAGGGGAGTAAGGAGACATGTAAGCAAAAGGCAATATGGGATCCTAGGTTGGATCTTAGAACAGAAAAGAGACGTTAGTGGGAGAAAATGAGGAAATTTGAATGAGATGTGCAGTTTAGTTGATAATATTGTACCAACGTTAATTCTTGGTTTTAATAATCATACTCTGGTTAAGTGAAGAGTTAACATTAGGGGAAGCCACATGGAGTATGTAAAGTCTCAGTTCTGTCTGTACTTTTCTCTAAGTGTAAAATTACTTCAAAATAAACAGTTTTCTTTGTTTGTTTCTTTGTTTTTGTTTTTAAAGACTGGTCAAGTGCAGTGGTGAAAAGTGGAGAAAGAGCAGAACAATGAGTTCAATTGATCTGTAACTGTCTGTGAACAGTCAGTTGAGATAACTGCTTTTGGATTAGCCAAAATAGTTTTTCTTAAGTCCATAATTGCAATTCCTAAATTTCTTCCCACCATTCTTTTTGATGCCACACTCCCTTCCCTATTAGTTTTCCTATTTTACATCCCTTTTGAGAGAATATGTTCTTTTTTTCCTTCTTTTTATCTTGTTTCTTTCCTTAGTTCAGAATGTAGTAGCTGGAGAGAGAGTTTCAGAGTTTTTGGACAACTCTCCTTAATCTATTCCAAACCCCAAACTCTGGTATTTGGTCCTATGTAGTAATTAATTTTCATGAGGAACTAAAGTGATTATAACTTCATTCATGAACTTGACAGACTGTGAAGACTTTCTCATTGCCAGAGTAGATTGTATTATAAACTCTGAGGCAGAATTACTAGATTTCATAGATCTGCATGGACATGACTTGTCCAGAAATTGCTTCAGAAGTAGTTAAGAAAATATTTTTTTGCTATGTACTAGTAAACTTAAAATAGTTAATGATTCAGGTAAGAAAAAAAACAGGTGTGATAAAACTGTGATTTCTGTTCCAGAAAAGTGGTAACACAGAGCAGGTATTTATAGTCTGCTCATTTACTATTTTCAACATCTTTTTTAAATTTTTATTTATTTTTATTTATTTTTTTTATTTTTTTATTTTTTATTTTTTATTTTTTTTTGAGACAGGGTCTCTCACTCTGTCTCCCAGGCTGGAGTGCAGTGGCATAAATATAGCTCACTATAGCCTCAACCTCCTAGGCTCAAGCAATCCTCCCACTTTAGCCTTTCAAGTAGCTGGGACCACAATTGAGCAGCCGTGCCTGGCTAATTTTTGTATTTTTTTAGAGACAGTCTTACTGTGGTTCCCAGGATGGTCTTGAATTCCCAGGCTTTAGTAATCCTTCCACCTTGGCCCCTCAAAGTGCTGGAATTACAGGCATGAGCCACTGTGCCTGGCCTGTTTTCAACATCTGAAGTATTGATTGCTTCTAGGAATAAAGACAAAGCAACATAACAGGACATTTTTATTAAAAGCATTAATTTTGGAAATGCTCTGATGGTGATATCTGTCTTTCTCTTGGCTAATCTCCCTTGATGTTAAAGACATTGTTGGAATAAGTATCCTACACATAGATGTTAATGGTGTGTTAAATTATTACTAACCCACTGTAGGGATAAAAATGATTTTCCTGACTTTCAGGGAGCAAGAGTTCAGAACACAGCGAAGAATTTGGGAGTCAGAGACCGGACCCCACAGTCTGCACCAAGGTAAGTGCCTCCCCTGCTGTGCCCTTGCCCGAAAGATTTGCCAGCATTTTCCCGGCAGCGTCCCTCCGCTAATGCAGTTGATCTAGGATGTGCCCCGTGTCGTACTGATTGTAATTACAGAGATTGCCCTTGAAACACCCAATGGCTAAGTGTGATTACACATAAATGCTCTCAGAAATAAAAGGATATTATTCTATTTTGCAAGTACTATCATGAATTCAAAAAGAAAAGCTCACACAGGCACTGCTAAAATTTGAAATCCAGCCATGCCAAACAACCAAAATGACATTTTCATTTATACTTCTGTGACTGTACATGCTGTTCCTTCTAGCATGATTGCCTTTCCTATATGCGTGTGTATGGAAAACTCCTATTTCACTGCAAAACCTAACTTAGATGTCATTTTCCCCTTGGAGTCTTGCTTGAGTTTCCTTCCTCTCTGTACTCCCTTAGCATCTTTCATATTGACCTATGATAAACTTTATCATATTTTGTTGCAATATATTGTCACATGTTCCTTTGCCCAACCTGAACATGAGTTTTCTGGAGGCAGAGAATTTTTTTTTTTTTTGGATTTTATTTATTACTCATCATAGTAAACATCAAATATCTGAACAGATTTCAAGAATGTCTGAATGAAGAAATGAATAAATGAAATTTTTGTTTGTTACCTCAAATATTTACAGTTCACACAGCATCGTAAGAAAGGACTCCTATTGACTTTAAAATAAATGAACATAAATAATAGTCATCAGGGAAATGCTCTGATTTTGATTTCCCTGGTGATGAGAATAGGCAACCATCCATCTTGAAGTGAGGAAAAGCTAAATAATTTCTTTTACATTTGATTGCTTTTATACATTTGTATTTTAACAAAAAATAGGCTCTTCCAAACGCTGCCACAGGCAAAACACTATTTCTCTTTACAGAGCAGTTACCAGAGTGGGAATGATGGCTACAGCATTTATGAAGTAATATTTCATTCTGAAAAACAATGTGGGTAGTGAAAGTGCTTTCAAAGGGAAAACACATTTTCCCCCTGAAAATGGATGGAGCACTCATGTTCTAATTGCATTTATTTTTAGTGGTGACTCCTAACTCTATTTCATCCTCAAGTTTTGTTAATGTTGTCTTTCACAATTGATTAGGTTAGAATGTAAGGCTTTCTATTGCTAAAGGATTATTTTTACATACCCATTCTCCATCCAGCACCTTGGGAGGCATGGTATGTTTGGATGATAGACCCAGTGAAGTATTAAAATTCCAATAAGAAAACAAGATCATGGCTCAGCAAGGTGTTCTTAGCTAGACCTATAAACACTAATAAACCGTGAGGTGAGGATCAGACTTCAGCACCCTGATCAATAAACCAATATGCAAGCTGAACACAGGAAAAGAAACCATATTGGGTTATGTTGAAAATACTTGAAACGAAACTCAATAAAATGAGCCAGCCATAAAGTTGACATTGTCTACAAGGGAGTAATAGGCCTGAGAGCGAAAGCAAGAGTAATTTTTAAAATTTATTTTATTTATTCTTTCATTCATTCTGCAAATATTTATTGAGGACCTCAGAAATGTAAAGCACTCTGCTATGCCCCAGGGAGAGTATAAACCTGAATTAGAAGTAGCCCTGGCCCTCACAGAGTTTTCAGTTAAAAAGATGAAGTGAAGAAGGCATAATTACAAGGAAAGGTAGAAAACAGGAATCACCCTGTGGAGGGTGCAGAGAGAATGCCAAGGAGCACGGAGGGGCTGGGATCGCTCCCAACTGAGAACCTGGACTCCAGCCCCAAAGACAGTGAGTTGAAGAACACATTTGGCAATCACAGTGAGGCCATCCATGGGAAAAGCTGGGATCATGTTTCTGGAAACATCTTAATGGAGCTGAAGTTTGCTATCTCTGTCTGAGATACTATTTGATTCAAATCCTCAACCCATCCCTATCAGAGTTTTTCTCTCACCAACCACTTGACTTTTAAAAACATTTACTCAGAGCACATATATTGAATTTCTGCTATGTGTCTTTAGGTGCCAGGCCCCTTGCTAAGAGCTAGAGGACAAAATACATAGTATCCTCCACCAGTTGTTGAAGTGCAGTAGAGCAACAATGGAATAGAATGAAAATAGTACACAGTGTGTGATGGAAATAGGCACAGATTGTCATGAGAACACAGAGAAGGGACATAATGCAGCCTAACGACAGAGAGAAGAGGTCACAGAATACTCCTGGGCCTGTCAGCATTGTAATGCATGTCCCATACTGCGGATGCAATAGTACCAAGGACCACAGAAGACATGATGTTCTGAGAACTATGCCTAGACCTCAATGACTGGTGGTTGAATGTGATTCAAGTATAATGTGAAGTGAGGCTGGAGATGTAGACCAGGGCCAGATCAGAAGAGACTTTTAGGAGTACAGAAGAGTTTTGATTTTAACTTGAAGACAATAGGGAGGCATGCATAAGCAATCTTCCTATCTGGAAGATTTGAATTTTAGAATTTATCTCTGGCAACATCAGGAGGGCCCATCTGAGGACAGCTAAGACTGAAGCAGGAGCTTAAAAAAAGATTATGGTGTATTGAAGCCAAGATGAGAGGATGGATTAGAGAGATATTTAGAAGACAGAATCAATAGTCTTTGGACAGTAATTGGATAAGGGAGTTTAGGAAAAAGGAAGATTCTAGGATGACCACCAAATCTTTGGCTTGTATAATGAGATGCTTGTGGTTCTTTCCCCTGAGACAGTGGGCACAGAAGGGAAGCACACGCACAGGGAGGAGATGGGGAGCTCAGATTGGTAGTACTGAGATTGAGCATCAATCATCATCCCTGGAGAGGACATTGTGGACAGTGGAATATACTGGTCGAAAGCCAAGGAGAAAAGAATAGGTGGCGCTATAGTCCTATGAGTCTTCGATATTTAGGAGGTAGGTGAAGACACAGAAATCAATTTCGTTAAGATGATGAATAGGTAAGAGAGATGAGAGGTCAGGACATGCTCAGGGGATGTCAGCACTGAAGAGAAAGCAGAGGAAGTGGGGCTACAGGAAGTGGGAGCCATGGACTGGAGATGATTGTTCTGGAATTCAAAAAGGAGCAATCAGCCATAGTCACACTGCTGAGAGAGTGAATATATAATTTAGGAAATCAGAAAGCTAGAAAGCAGAGTATCAGAGTTTAATAATTCTGAGGTAGGTAAAGCCTGCTCTGGGGAGGGATGTTTCTTGGACACCCTTGGCTCCAATGCATTTTGTATCCTCCCCTTTAGCAACCTGTGTCTAAAAGATGTGTCCAGAACTGCTTTTGGCATTGGAGTATTAAGATGGATGAGAAACACTTCATGCACTCAAAGAGCTTTCAGCTTAGTAGAATACAAAGACAAAATAAATTTAGAGAATCAAGTGAATGGGTATTGTGGTAGGATAGAATGGGTATGTGAGGAGGGAGTACAAAGGACCTTCCCCCTCCCAGCTTCATACATTGGCTCTTCAGGGCAGTAAGCTTCTATTCTTCAAGAATCAAATATTACATTCCAGATGTCAGACTGCACATCCAGCACACTGGCTTTGTTCTCTGCTATGTCACAAAATCTGGAACTCTTGTGCTATGAAAACCTGATTTTCTTTACTTGTTTAATAAGGAGGGGGCATTCTATAATGGTTAAAAGTGAAAAAAATGGGCCGAGCATGGTGGTTCATATGTGTAGTTCCTGCACTTTGGGAGGCTGAGGTGAGAGAATTGCTTGAGACTGGGAGTTCAAGACCAGCCTGGACAACAAAGCAAGACCCTGTCTTTACATAAAATAAAAAATAAAAAATGGCAGGGTGCGATGGCTCCTGCCTGCAGTCCCAGCACTTTGGGAGGCCAAGGCAGGTGGATCATGAAGTCAGGAGATCAAGACCATCCTGGCTAACATGGTGAAACCCCATCTCTACTAAAAATAAAAAAATTAGCCAGGCATGGTGGCAGGCGCCTGTAGTCCCAGCTACTTGGGAGGCTAAGAGAGGAGAATCTCCTGAACCCAGAAGGCAGAAGGCAGAGGTTGCAGTGAGCCAAGATTGCGCCACTGCACTCCAGCCTGGGCAACAGAGCGAGACTCTGTCTCAAAATAAATAAATAAATAGCCAGGCATGGTGCTGTCTGCCTGTGGTCCAACCTACTCAGGAGACTGAGATGGAAAGATAGCTTGAGCCTTGGAGGTTGAGGCTGCAGTAAGCTATGGTTGCACCACTGCACTCCAGCCTGGGAGACAGAGTGAGACCTTGTCTCTTAAAAAAAAGAAAAAGAAAGAAAGAAAAAGAAAGAAAAAATAAAAAATAAATGGCTATGTGACCTTATTTAGTCAGGATTTTTTTTCCTCTCTGAGACTCACTTTTCTCATTTGTGAGATGGGGAGAATTGCCTTGGGACAGAGTATGATTGATGCTTTAACCTTGAAAGAGGCATTTACTTTGTGGTCTCCTTTCACGTAGCTTTTATTTTTGCTGTGTAGAAACGTGAAAGGCACCATCTATAGCATGAAGTTGGAAAGTTCTGCTCTTGGCAGATTTGCATTTGGGCAGGAAATTTGGGCTACCTGAGCTCAAACAAGAATAGGAGAAAGAAGGCCAAAAACAAACCGTTTTCATGCAGGGCCACTGATGTGCATAGGTGGAATGAGAATACAAAAGGGCCCCAAATGATGGGCAGACCAAGGCCTCACACTACCCAACAATTTATCTGCCAAAAAATAAATGTTTCAGTGCAGAATGAAAGTCCAACTCTTACCTATTACATTTCACTTAGAAACTTCATCTGCCTGTTCTAAATTCCCAGAGCTCTGCAATTTCCATTACAAATGTGTCTGAACTCAAATAACCCTGAGTCACTTCCAAGAAGCCTCACAGAAGCTGAATCTGCCCAGTTCCACAATACCCAGAGCTATTATTTCATTAGGTGATCACAGGGAGTAGCCTTTTCTTCAATTTGCAAGGCAGACATTTCAAAGACTCATCTACCCAGTGCTATTAGTTACATTACGTGGAAACGTGCTGAGCAAGGTAATGGAATGTGATGGCTCAGCCCAGATCTCATGGGGCAGGACTTTCGCCACCCATCTTCCCATTCCTGTCCTACGTGACTAAGCCCACTGTGCCTTTTCAATCATTAGGTAGCACTGTTAGGGAAATAAGAGGAAGGAAATTAAGAAGAAAAAGAACCTTCTTATTTCATTATCCCAGCCCTGGGAATGCAATTTGAAGTAACACCGTATTCTTCAGCTGCAAAAGAACCTTTGAAGTACATTGGGTCAATTTAATGTATTCTTTCCTCTGGGAGGGATGAAATAAGCTTTTTCTGATGTGAGATGTCTTTATTTTAGTATTTGCCTCTTGCATGGAGATAACATATAGAGCATAAACCACCTTCCAGACTTGAAATACATTTCGCAAACCTCCAAAGTCAATAGCTTCTTCTACATGTTCTCATACCAGGAAAGCTCATTTTGTTAACCAGGAGTTATAACTCAGTATTAAATCTTGCTGATTCTTCTCCTTTGATCTCTAATTAGCATGGGATTAAATGTCAAAGGGAGAGGAATTTTATAATTTACTAAATTGGTCAACAATTCATTGAAGCTGTCTTCAATTTAGTTGGTAAAAGGGATTGAATCACCACAGGTAGTCCTGGGTTTGGAGTGCTGTTATGAAAAGATGCCAAGTGGAAATCTGCACCTTCTATTTTGACATCATTAGTCCAAGCTCTGCAGTGGGACCAGTGTGACCATGGGTGCTGTTGAGAGAACAGACCTAGTCCAATCCAGCATTTTAGTTCAGGCAATCAATCTCTCAGGATATGCTGTAAGTAATGCGCATGGCCTTGAGATCACTAGGGCTATCAGGCAGCTATTATGTTCCCTTTTACTTTGGTTCTGCTGTTATCATTTAAACACTCAGGAGAACGCAGAGCACCAGACCTTGTGTGACCCTAGTTAAATCCCCTGAGTTTTCCTTGAATGCTGCATAGTCTTGAACAACTAGACCCGGGCTGCAATGGGAAGCATTTCCAGGCATTTCCATGGTTTAAGTGGATTCCTTGACCCACTTGGAGAGCCCATAGTCGGGTGAGTGGGCCCTGGGCAGAGCTGGGCAATTCGTCCTTAGGAAATTCTAGCCAATTGTGCCTTTGAGATTAGGTCTCAGGAATCTTGCCATGTTAGCCTATCCACAGCCAACTGCAGGCACTCTGGGGATACTACAAAATGAAGCACATTTCTAAAACAAGTCAGAAAATCAGTAGACCCCTATGAGATAGGTGCTATCTTGCTACAAGAAAATCATGATAGACATGATGGTAATTATCATAATAATATCATTTCCTGGAATCCAGAGAGCAGGTTTTACCATGAGTGTGGTGAACAGCCTGGGTGGTTGGCATTGGAGAAAAAGCAGCAGGTTTAAAACCTTCAGCATTGCTTCATCCACAGCCATGAAGATGTGCAAAGGGGCACTGGTGTTTTCTAAACCATAGAATCTAATTTTTGGAGTTTGCTAATTCATATGTTATTTTTAGTGAAATAGACAATCTGATCATGACTCATGAAACAAGAAATTATCATCAATGTGTTTGTTCTACCAATAAAGACATCTCAGGTAATGGTAATACACTAAGTCACTGTCAAACTTTTCCATGCCTTTTCTAGGCTGTACAAGCTGTGCGAGCCGCCTCCCACAGCTGGAGAAGAATGAAAAGAATTCCCAAGAAACCAGGCAGGCAGAAGCTCCTGAATGCTGGACTAGACAAACTACATGCTGGCTAAACATTCTCCACTGAAGATAAATCAACGCTCTTTTTTTTTTTTTTTTTTTTCCTGTAAATCTTTCTCCCCATTGCAAACAAGTAGTGTTCAGTTTATACTTGGATATTTATGCTGGAAATGGAAAGAAGTTCAATCAGACAGTTCAGCATCACAAACTGATGTCTCTCTATATTGACATTAAGTATTCACTTTTAGAGTAAAATCCATCCCTAGATCATAAAGAAAAAAATATTAGAGATTTAAAAATTAACCACCATGCCTCCTCTCCCATTCATTAAAATTGTTTTATTATGTTTGTTTTCATCTTTTCCAAGTGGACACATGTAATAACGGAGAGTTCCTCTTGAAGAAGGCTATTATTGAAGAAACCTGGTGACATCTTGCAAATCATGAAAAATGTTAAGAACAATATGGACTGTGTGGTATAGATTTTCAGTCCCCCATTTGCAAGAGAGAAAGTCATTAATGTGTGAAAGGTGGAAAAGCATGCTTTACTCTTTCTCCTAAGGGCTTTCTCCTAAGGGCTTATTTCTTATTAGAGGAGAAGAGAGCTGACTAAGGCCTCCAGCAAGACTCACTTTCTTCTAGCTGCCTTTGGGCATCCTTTTCTCTTGGGGACAGCTCTAGCAAATCAGTGCTATTTTTGGTGTCTGCAATGGGCATGGCTGCCTTGGGCCACGAATACTGTGTGCTGTGCCATAATGGCCCTGGGGATCAGAGAAGTGCAGGGAGGAGAACCAGGATGAAGAAGGGGACAATAAGCCTATTTTAAAACTAAACCTTTAACTTAGATACCTAAAATTCTTAATTTTATGAAGGCTCTCGTATGAGAGGTCAGACTCTTCAAAGAATACAACATCATGAGACTTTTTCTGTCAAGACATATGTATAAGATATGAAAATAAGGCTTTATTTGTACTTTTAAAGGCCCGTTAGGAAGCTTGATAATTTGTGGACGCACAAGGTGTATTCTATCCTTATTCTAAAGTGTATGTAATGTTTATCATTTCCACATTGATGCAACAACATTGTTTTTAGCATAGTAAATGCAGTAATATTTATTTTAAATCCATAATTTTCAAACAAAACACGATTGTGATAATTATATGGGTTTACGCTAATTTAGTATGTGAAATGCTTTTCACATCTAAAGTATGTGCAAACCATTATTAATTTTTTTTTTTATTTTTTGAAGCTGAGTGTCACTCTGTTACCCAGACTGGAGTGCAGTGGTGCAATCTTGGCTCACTGCAACCTCCACCTCCCAGGTTCAAGCCATTCTCCTGCCTCAGCCTCCCAAGAGCTGGGACTACAGGCACGCACCACCATGCTCAGCTAATTTTTGTATTTTTAGTAGAGACAGGTTTTCACCATGTTGGCCAGGCTGGTCTTGAACTCCTGACGTCAGTTCTAGCCTCCCAAAGTGCTAGGATTACAGGCATGAGCCACTGCTTCCGGCCCATTATTAAATTTTAATTTATGAAATTTGATCATGGTTTTCAAACTATTATTAAAAACCTTTATCATTAGCCATTATGTATTGAATAACAAAAATACCATGTTACATGTGTAGGCAATATGTGTATACTAGTAGGTGAGGTAATAATAATTGTTATTTGGCACAGAAGCTCTTGAGACTTTTGTGAGAAGTCCAGATATAATGAAAAACAAGGAACCTAGCATCAGAGTTTTCAAGAAAAAGTTGAAAATTTTGAATATAATAAAGATATCTTTACATAAATAACTTTCAAGGATTTAACATTCGTAGGGCTAATGAGTGAACACAGCTGATTAGCTAGCAAGTCCTTTCATATTGTCGTGACTGTTTTCTCATCACCGTCCTGGAAGCAGTAATCCTCATTAGAGGCATGAAAGGGTCATTAAAATGATTTCAGTTGTACTTTGCCGTATTTCACGGGGCAAATTATCAGCTATTATGGTATTTATAAGCTAACATATTTTATATTTTTGAGGATCTACTTTCTTCATCATAGAATGTGCTTCATATTATTTTTAGGGTTAAACATAAGCGTATCGTCTATCATGCTCGGTACTTAAAATTAGTAATGGTTTATATTAACATCAGTCACTATAACTTCTGCTCATAATAAAAATTGTAGCTAACACTTATTAAGGGATTACTACATACCCAGTAATAGCTCCAATTGCTTTGCCTGTATTCTGTTGTTATTGCTTCACTTAATCCTCATAATAATGATGTGACATGGTACTCTTTTGATCACGCCCATTTTTAGAGTTGAGGAACCAAAGCAAAGAATAGCCCAATGACTTGCACAAAGTCACATGATTGACAAGGGGTGGAACCAAAATTTGAACCCAGGAAGTCTGCCTTCTTAATGCATTATGCTGCTTTTCCTTATCAATATAAGAACTATTGTAATATTACAATGATTTGAAAGTAAATTTGGAGTTGTGTGGCATGTGTTGTCAATAAATTATACATCTTGTATTAAAAAACAGTGAATGGAAACATGCAAAATGCTTTCATTATATGAAAATTATAGGATTTCCTGGACATTTTACAACTCCGGATGCACATTTTGAGGTAACTCAACACTGTTGCAATCTGAAAAACTATTTTGTATCATATTCCTCCTCATCAAAAATAACAGTTTTAGATAGTACATCGCATAATACTTTATTATAATTCCAACACAGTGGTAACAGTAAAAAAAATACCTAATGGATGAATGAAGAATGACAGTTTTTTCAATGCCACATGTACCTCCATGTGACATTGGGTATGAAGAGGCCTTGAGGTTTTAGGATGTGTTTACCTTAATGCTACATGCTCCTGTGTAACCAGTGCACCTTGAAATACTGCTAAAATCTGCTGACTTCTTCCAAGTTCTGAGCATGGACAACCCCCATCCCCCCAACCTAAAAGGGAAGGTCATGCATAGAAATTTTGGATCTTAACTTAGGGCCTGACTCAAAAATAATTGTGAACTAAAAATTCTTAGTCAATACATCTTAAGCATTCTATTATCTCATAATTTTTTCTAATATTAATTCCAAATATTACAAAAGTTAATGTGATATTAAAGTATGAAAAATTTGAGAAGATTAGAATTTTACATGTATTTCCATTCCTATTTAAAGAGAGAAAAGGGAGAGAGAATTTCTGTGCTAATTTTACTTATATTGGATATATAATATTGAATTTATAGTATAAGCTTTATTTTATCAATTCACAAATCTGAAGTCTCATACTGTTTTCTATCTCTTTAAAACACATTCTTCCGGTGGCTTGGATTCACTGTGCATTCATTGGCCACCCTTTTTGAAGCAAATTTTAAATCAATTTAAAATTAGGTAAACTTTTTATGATACTATAACATATATGACATTGAAATGACATTGGTTCTGAATCTATTAATTTAAATTTTGGGATCATTACATTCAGAGTGAAATGGAATTGACTTTGACACTAACTTTGACAGCCAAGAAAATGAATGGGTAAACAAAGCCTAAGAGTCATGTTAATTAATTTAACAAAACAAACTATCTTCAGTCCTTTGGGCTTGTACATTTTGTAGACAAAATTAGTATTTATTGATTTGGAAGTGTTTAGTTGAGAGTAAATGACTCTGTGTTTTGAAACTAATACCTTTGCATTTAAAATACTAAAGTATTATTATGTTAGTTCAAGTAGATCTTTTCCTGTGTAGCATGATTTAATGCAGAGCAGTGGGTATATTTTTATTCACTTATACTTTTGAAAATCCATAATGTTGAAATTTAAAATGAATAGTCTCACTTTAAGGTCATTTTTACTTTACATTTTACTTTAAAGGTCATTTTTAGACTTTATGTGCTAGTGGTATTGAAACTAACATTTAATATTTGACTAAATTGCTTGTGAATTTTTGGAAACTATGTTTAATTTTTAAAGACATTGTTATGTGAATTACCTTACTAAATTATCGCTTAAGAACTCTCTCATAGCAGTAATTTCATTAACACATATACATACCAACCAATTTGCTAAATGAATTGTCGGTTGTCTTGCTTAAGTACTAGAGCCAAGCTTTGAAATGACTTAAAGTGATCTGAATTTTGATTGAGAAAAATAATCTGTCTTCTGTCGAATGTTTGAACTTTTAGTGATGAGCCTCAGCAAAATTTCACCCTACATGAAGCAGAACAGGTGGGGGGAAATTGCAAGAGGGGTCTGTACCAAAAATGGCCCCAGGATATTCCATTGAACAAATATTGACCATTATCTTGCTAGGTGCTACAACTCCATACTAGTCACTACAGTTAGTCTTTGGTTTCACAAAAATGTTACTGCTTCAAAGGCTTGGCATTAACAGTGTTGCCAGCATTCATATTGCCAACCATCTGCTGGTCATACATGGAAGACTGTTAAAGTGTGGTCTGTGCATCATTGAGCAATTGTTATATAGACACAAGGCCTGCTTCACTCAGGATAGCTTGCTCCTCTCACTGAGAAGAGATATCTGAAGTCTACTAAGTCTACTAAATGAGATATATATGTGTATGTATATGCCTATATATATTGTTATACTTACTCGTTTTGTGGTAATGTCATAAAAATTAATAAGATTGTTTTGTTTTGTATGAATGTACGACAAATTGAGTTGTTCAATGTATTGAATGAATGTCTTACTGTAGGCATCAGAGCTGTGCAACCATCTGTAAATATACCTGGTCTTTTGATCACTGACACTACTTTGCTATTCAATCTGGAATCAACTGACCTGGCTCTGCCATTGAGAAATAGCTAATTAAGAACAAAATTGTTAAATTTTAAAATTATATTTCTACTAGAAATAGCTTTGGAGAGTTAATTTTAGGTGCAAATAACAGGATAAATGCTATCTGATCAAGCATTCATTCGACAAATGTTTTTGAGGATTCACTAAGTGGAAGGCACAATCGTTGGGGCTGGTATATGTGTGGATATGTTTGATTTGAAAACCTTCATGGTGTCTCTGTGTGTTATTGATTATCAGCGTCTTTTGCTTAAAATGGCATTATTTGTAACACAAACCTAATATCATGTGTACAAATATACTGTGTGTAGCCAAGAACACTAAATTGGTAAAATGCTTTAGAAAATATACATCTGAATTTGAATATCTAATGCTTCAAGTAAATTTATTAGAGTTTCAGATGAATATATATTTTTGTAACTGCCAAGTAAATGAGTAGAACAGAGCTTTTTGGCTAAAAATATTTTTATAAGTACTCATTTACATAGTATTCATTATTTTAAATGACAAAACATCAAATTGGTTCTATAAATAATAATTGTTTTGAATATATCCATATTTAACATCATATGAAATCCAAAATTTAATGATAAATTTCATCTGGATGTGTTATTATAAAAGTCATCATTTTTCCTTTGTAAAATATCCATGTAACATAGCTTCCATTACTCCATATTTTATGTATGGTTAAAATTATCAAAGTGCATTACGTATTTTATATCATTTATTTTTGTCTGCATAAAAGATTGGAATAGTAACCATGTATGATAAATGTTAATAATAAAGTGAAATGTAGTATGACCAGTTCAGCTTCTTTCCATTTAAACTTAATTTCTATTATGTCCTTACCTATTTGGACAACAAAAAACATTAAACACAGATTTTCACCCTTCAAGAGTTCACAAGCTCAATAGAAGAAACTTGACACACGTATGAAACAGCTTCTACAAATATGAGCTGGAGGGACAGTAACTGCTAGGAAAGAATGAGAGAGAAGCTTAATACGGGCCATGGCAAAGGAAAACTTCACGAGGGACAAGAGACTTACACTGTCCCCTGAATTAACTAGTCAACCTATCAAGGTTTATTTAGTACTTATTACATATCAGCCACTATCCTAGTTGCTAAAGGTATACAAATGCACATAATTCCCAAACTCTAGGGTTATAAAGTGTGGTATATTTAAGATGATTAATGCAGTACACAATCCAAAATGGCAACTACCAAGACAAAGCAATGGACACTAATGCAAAATGAGAGAGAAGGCAATGAGAAACACGGACTATAGAATTCAAAGAATTTAGATTCAATCCAACTTCTCTTTATGGAACATCTACAGATTACTTGTCATGCGCTGAACTAAGATGGATATTTAGTATTTAGGAACACATGTGTAGCCATTACCCTTATGAAATTTACAGTCTAAAAGAGAAAAACATTGATTTAAAAAAAACCACAAAAATGATGAGACAAGCCTGGGTCAAGAAAGATCGCCAGCATTCCAGATGAGTAAGATTAAGCAACAGAGGAAGGAAACAGCAAACTTGTTAACAAAAACAGGATGAATACATGCACTGAGATGAAAAAGCACCAGATATTTTGGTGGGATGGTGAGTGGCTCGGTCCAGACTGATGATAAAGATTTGTGGATATGCTTAGAAAGAGACATGGATAAAAAATACAGCTGGATCTGCAATGCCAGGCTAAGAAGTCGGGACACTGGACATTATGAGTATTTAAAAAATGAGATAAATAGTTGATAATAATGACAAAAATTATGAAATCGAAGTGGGGAATTTGAAGAATGTATACGTTGTTGATGTACAGGCTACTTCAAAAAAGTCAAATCAAATAATAATTGGAGGAAACAAAAATCAATAACTGCTTTTACTTTTTAGAGATTGCTGTTATACTCTGAGATTGCAAATTTAATACAGTAATATGAGTGAGAAAATAGAATCAGCAGGTGTCACTTATTTATTTCAGAACAGCATTCCAGACATTTATGTTCCAGAGATGTTATTCAGTGAGATACACACACACATAGCCCATGCAAGTATTTGGTAGTGAAAATGAGTTTAAGAAACACAGAATTAAGCAGGTTTCTCTATTATAAGACTTCTCCAACCTGCTAATGTACTAATAACCATGGTGACTTTGGAGGACATTGATGGTATGCAATGTTTCCCAAACACACTAGAATACAGGACATGTTTTATGGGAGATTTGTTATCATTTCCTTGGAATACAAATATTCATCAAAGCACAATATGGGAAAACTATTCTAGAAACTGCATAACATGAAGAAAAAAAATGGTAAGCACATTGATAGATGGTGGGGTCTTTACCTGATGGAGGTGCCATTTGGGTTTAAAGGAAGAAATGACAAATACTTGCATAAATGAACAGTAGCAGTGAAATAGAATTAAAAGCAGATTGTGATATTGTAATTTTTATTCTCTCACCATTCATCTAGGTTCAGGGTATTAGAGGCCAGAAAAAGCATATTCCATAGAAAAATGGAAAATTTTCCTCTCCTTTTTATCACTTCAGCCTTCTAATATGATGACAAAGTGGATTAGAAGACAGTTTACTATGTCAAAACTTGGCTCCAATTTACCATGACTTCTGGGCTAAATTTGTAAGGCTTGATGGCCATGACCAGGGTATCATGAGTTAGACAACTTGAAGGTGAAAGACTGATTTTTCTTCACAAAAAGTATTAAAAAGATATATGCTAAGTGTGGAGTTTTCTAGCCTGACGCTGGTTGGGCATTTGAAGATGATCTGAATGCAGTGGTATAAACAGCTTATTGATTTCTCGAAGCCAGATCTTGATGATATGGACCTCCAGGTCTGGAAAGGTATTTGTCTTACCTAGGGTCAGCTTCAACATTCCTTGAGATCAGGACATTTCCAGATTGAAATGTGGACCCATTTGCTCTTAATCAAAGTGAATATATGGGAGGAAGTTTTAGTACAAGACTGTCTAGATATTCATCAAGTCAGAGGCTTCTTAGACTCGCTGCCCTTGACTCACTATGTTGCTCTCATTCAGAAGAGGCCTGTGAACTTTTTGCCAGAAAGTGATAAAATAAATTATTCCAGAGCTGTGTGCTCCGAGAAAGAAGGCAGTGATCACCACATGATATAAGAGAGTGTTCTGTTTAGGGCACTTTAATTCAGAAGGATGAAGACAAGTGAGGATATAAATAATGGCCAGAGAATGACTGAGGACATGCAGGAATTGATTGCCAGGAAATATTAGGTCTGCTAAAAACTGCTGCTGCTCTTAACTGCCCACATGTTGACTCACTTAAAAATGTTTACCCCAGAGATTAGACATTAGGATGTTACCTAACTTTAGCAATGAGGGATCTGGAAGCTGTAAACGAATACAGAGGAAAAAACAGGCTGTATGATGATATAAAAAATGGATGTATGGCCAGGTGCGGTGGCTCAAGCCTGTAATCTCAGCACTTTGGGAGGCTGAGGTGGACAGATCACGAGGTCAGGAGATCAAGACCATCCTGGCTAACATGGTGAAACCCCGTCTCTACTAAAAATCCAAAAAAGATTAGCTGGCCGTGGTGGCGGGCGCCTGTAGTCCCAGCTACTTGGGAGGCTGAGGCAGGGGAATGGTGTGAACCCAGGAGGTGGAGCTTGCAGTGAGCCTAGATTGCGCCACTGCACTCCAGCCTGGGCAACAGAGCAAGACTCCGTCTCAAAAAAAAAAAAAAAAAAAAAATTGGCTGTATTATTTTGTTTTCACTCTGCTGATAAAGACATATCTGAGACTTGGCAATTTACAAAAGAAAGAGGTTTAATGAATGGACTTACCGTTCCACGTGGTTGGGGAGGCCTCACAATCTTGGCGGAAGGCAAGGAGGAGCAAGTCACATCTTATGTGGATGGTGGCAGGTAAAGAGAGAGCTTGTGCAGGGAAACTCTTCCTTATAAAACCATCACATCTCATGAGACTTACTATCACAAGAACAGCATGCGAAAGACCTGCCCTGTGATTACCTCCCACCAGGT
The DNA here is from genome assembly GCF_007565055.1 of Rhinopithecus roxellana. Taxonomy (NCBI): domain Eukaryota; kingdom Metazoa; phylum Chordata; class Mammalia; order Primates; family Cercopithecidae; genus Rhinopithecus; species Rhinopithecus roxellana. The sequence continues at coordinate 132,696,198 of NC_044557.1, read as the reverse complement.
CCCTCCCACAACACGTGGGAATTCAAGATGAGATTTGGATGGGGACACAACCAAACTATATTAGAGGCTTTTAGACATGATCTTTGAAAAGCTTTTTTTTTTAAATAGATTTAGGGGCTACAGTGCAATTTTGTTACATGCAGTGGTGAAGTAGTGGTGAAGTTGGGGCTTTTCGTGTAACCATCACCTGAATAGTACACCTTGTGTCCATTAAGTAATTTCTCATCCCTCGTCTCGCTCCCACCCTCTCACCTTTCTGAGTCTCCAATGTGTATTATTTCCTGAAAAGCTTATTTGAATTATGTAAATCATCGATTGGAAAGTTAGGATAAGCTTTTTCCCTTTTTTGTTGAGATGAAATTTGTATAACATAAAATTATATAATGATGCAGTTATTGTTAGCAGACGGCAAAGTAAAACGGACATTTGGCCCTTGAATTGCTATTTTTTTAAAAATTTTCTCTAATTTTTAGATGCAAAAGTTTTACATTTTGTAAGATTAAAAACATAAAAAAAAAGTTAATAATCCCACTAGAGTGTCTATTGCTCAACACTGGGTGATATCTCTGTTCGTCCAGTTCTTTCAGTACAAATGATAGCTAGAAACCAAAGTCTGACTGGCTTTAACAACCAAAACAAAAGGTAAAAAGTATGTAACAAAACTATAAGATGCTGTAGGTGGATCTCCTGGGCAAGACCAACTCCTTTGGTTAAAATGATGTCACTAGACATTTTTTATCTCTTGACTTTCCTACCTTCTGTTTTTATAACAAATTGATCACCAGCATCACTAAACTTAGATTTCATACACCAACATGAAAGAGAATGTCCCAAGAGTTGTGGCAAAATCTCTGTATTGATTTAATTGGTCTGACTTGAGTCATGTGATTGTTTTCTTAAGCAATCACTGGAGCCAAGCTGTATCTCATTGGCCAGACCTGGATTACACTATCTCCCGATTAACCATGAGGCTGTCAGAAGTTTCTAGAAGAAAATCAGGGTGGTATTACCAGAAGCAGGATTGGATTCTGAGCAGGCATAAACAACAGAAGGCCAAGAGAGTACCACCAGTGTATTTATGTGCCAATCTTAATTACCTCCTTTATCTTGCATTGACATGCTAATCAGTGTATTTTCTGTTCTGTAAATTTTCTCATCTTTAAAAACTCAAAGAGGAAAGTTGTTATCTTTACACAAAATACTTGGTCCAGAGGCCAGGTTACAGTAGGTTATAAATTGAGCTGGAGAAGAGGAAGGCAAAGCAACTGTAGATCACTTTTCGTATAAAGGTGTCTGAAAAGGAGAGAACTGGAGCTGTAGTCTGAGTAGAAGGTAGTGTAAAGGATTATTTTTTTCTTTTACCTTACAGATAGGGATCAATAAAGATTGATTTCTTGGTTAAGAATGAAAATGCTTAGATTTTTTTTCATGTTGCTATTTTACCTAAAATGCTTTTCATGATAAAGCTATGTAAATATTTATGTCTTAGATTTCTTTTCCTGCCCGGTTGTATTTGACTTTGGTCCTTGGAGATGTATTACACAACTGTAGATTTCCATATAATAGAGGCCATTGGTAGAGGCCATTATTTTGTGGGAAAATGAGTTTAATAGTTTCAATGCATATTTGGCAGAGTGACAATCCAAACATTAGCTTCATATTTTATATCAGGCATCTTTCAAGAATAGAAAAGCAGGCCAGGCACTTTGGCTCATGACTATAATCCCAGCACTTTGGGAGACCGAGGCGGGTGGATCACCTGAGGTCAGGAGTTCAAGACCAGCCTGGCCAACATGGCGAAACCCCATCTCTTCTAAAAATACAAAAACAAACAAACAAATTAGCTGGGCATGGTGGCGCATGCCTGTAATCCCCTCTACTCAGGAAGCTGAGGAAGGAGAATTGCTTGAACCCAGGAGGCAGAGGTTGCAGTGAGCCAAGATTGTGCCATTGCGCTCCAGTCTGGACAACAGAGCAAGACTCCGTCTCAATAAATAAATAAATAAGAAAGAAAAGCAGATGATTGAAATGATGCAGGTTTGTGTATTTAAATTGCACACACTATTGTACATATAATAAAAGTATTCTTAAAAAATAAGTAGAGTAAAAGTCTTTGGCATATTATTTTAAATTCAGATTGAAGCAATGAATGGAGTGTGTAATTCTGAACTTTTATTCTGACCATTCCTTTTGGGATAAAGTTAAAATTCAGAGGTAGAAGAACTTGTTAACTAGATCATTACTACCAGGATAGTAATTGCTGCATAAATTAAAAAATAAATATCAGTGGCTTTGAACTTCAGCTTTAAAGCTGAAGTCTTAAAAGATATGTCTTATGCCATTCTGAGTAAAAGGAGATGATCAAAAGCCATTACTCAGTGTTTGCACATCTGACACTATAAATCAGCAAAGACAAGCAAGAGGCATTGCCTATGGCTTTCCTGGAGCTTCTAGGATACATTTCAAGCATCTTTTGAAGCATATATTTCAAGCATGATTTTAACCCACTGTTATTTTAGTCCTCAACCAGAGGGGAAAAGGGAAAGGACTGTGATTAAGTTTCATTTTACTCAGGAGCATTTCATCCAAGTTGGTGACATAAACCAGGGAGTTATTGGATGCCCAAGTCCAGGGCAGCAGACTTCCCTGGATCACAAGTGATGCCAACTTTGCCTTTAGAGAAGAGGCAGAGTGAAAAGTGATCTGAAATATCTGTTTAAGTGAACATGTATATGGACATGCATCAGTGGGAATACATTGGGAAAAGTCAATTCTTTGAGAAAACTTAAAAAACAGAGCCTTGATTGTAACACCTGCCAATGCTCATGGGAGTGGCATTTTCTGAAATGTCACAGTTGAATCACATCTCTCTTTACAAAATCATAATTATCATTATGTTAAATATGGAGATAGTGGAAAACGGTATGCCAGTGAGGAAGGAGGTGGTATTAGCAAGGAGATGTATTTTCTTTATAAAAGGCAGTAGCTAGGAGATGTATTTTCTTCATAAAAGGCAGGAACAATTCTATGAGTGGTAAAAGAAATGTTTCTGATTCTGGCAGAGTGTGGTGGAGCCTGGGGGAGTTGTATTAACCATGGCTTTTATTTTGTGTATTCTGATGCTTTTACATCTGGCCATTGCTGATCTTGGAGGGACTCCCAGGGCTACCTCATCCATAGAAATAGTAAACAGCTCACCCCCAAGTGTGATTTTCATGTGGAAATCAACCAATCCAGAGCCCACACTCCTGGCTACTTCCTCTACTGGGCTCTCACACTCCAGGCCTCTGTTCAGATGCCCTACTCACTGCAGGGCCATCTACCAGATGACAGGGGGCAGTCCCTCTGCTCCAGAGCCCACTGAAATTATTCAAACTGGCTATGCTTTTTAGAAAAATTATTTATTTTTTATTTTAATAATTTTGGGGGTATACAAAACTATTGAATGAGTTCTTTAGTAGTGAATTCTGAGATTTTAGTGCACCTGTCCCCCGAGCAGTGTACACTATACCCAATATGTTGTCTTTTATCCATCACCTCCTTCCCAATCACCCCCACCTCACAACCCACAGTCCATTATATCACTCAGTATGTTGTTGCATCTTCATAGCTTAGCTCCCACTTAAAAGTGAGAACATACAGTACTTGGTTTTCCATTCCTGAGTTACTTAGTATAATGGCCTCCAGTTTCATCCAAGTTACTGCAGAAGACATTTTTTCCCCTTTTTATGGCTAAGTAGTATTCCATGGTGTATATATACCACATTTTCTTTATCTACTCATTATTTAGTGGACTCTTAGGCTGTTTTCATATTCTTGCCATTGCAAATTGTGCTACTATAAACATGTGTGTGCATGTGCCTTTTTCATATAATGACTCCTTTTTCTTTGGGTAGATTCCCAGTAGTGGGATAGCTTAGATATTTTTAGTTCTTTAAGGAAACTCCATACTGTTTTTCATAGTGGTTGTACTAATTTAAATTCCCCCTAGCAGTGTAAAATGTTACCTTTGCACCAGATCCACACCAACATCTATTGTTTTTTGACTTTTTAATTATGGCCATTCTTGCAGGAGTAAAGTGATATCTTGATATCTCATTGTGGTTTTAATTTGTTTTCCCTGATGATTAGTGATTTTGAACATTTTTTTGATATGTTTACTGGTCATTTGTATATCTTCTTTTAAGAAATGATTATTTATGCCCTTTGCCCACTTTTTGATGGGATTATTTTTTTCTTGCTGATTTGAATTCCTTGTAGATTCTGGCTACTAGTCCGTTGTCAGATGCATAGTTTGTGAATATTTTCTCTCACTCTGTGGCTTCTCTCTTTACTCTACTGATTATTTCTTTTGCTCTGCAGAAGCTTTTTAGTTTAAGTAAGTCCCATTTATTTATTTTTGTTTTTGATGCATTTGCTTTTGGGGTCTTAATCATGATGTCTTTGCCTAAGTCAATGTCCAGAAGAGTTTCTCCAATGTTATCTTCTAGAATTTTTATCGTTTGCAGGTCTTAGGTCTAAGTCTACAATCCACCTTGAGCTGATTTTTGCATAAGGTGAGAAAAGGGTATCCAGTTTCATTCTCCTACATGTGGCTTGCCAATTTTCCCAGCACCATTTATTGAATAGGGTGTCCTTTCCTCAATTCATGTTTTTGTATACTTTCTTGAAGATCAGTTGACTATTAAGTATTTAGCCTTTGTGATATTAATATTTGTGTGTTCTCTTTTCTGTTCCAATGGTCTAAGTGCATTTTTTTTTTTTTTTTTTTTTTTTTTTTTTTTTTTTTTTTTGAGACAGAGTCTCGCTCTGTCACCTGGGCTGGAGTGCAGTGGCCAGATCTCAGCTCACTGCAAGCTCCGCCTCCCGGGTTCACGCCATTCTCCTGCCTCAGCCTCCTGAGTAGCTGGGACTACAGGCGCCCGCCACCTCGCCCAGCTAGTTTTTTTTGTATTTTTTAGTAGAGACAGGGTTTCACCGTGTTAGCCAGGATGGTCTCAATCTCCTGACCTCGTGATCCGCCCGTCTCAGCCTCCTAAAGTGCTGGGATTACAGGCTTGAGCCACCGCGCCCGGCATGTATATTTTTATACCAGTACCATGCTGTTTTGGTTACTGTAGTCTTGTAGTATAATTTGAAGTCCAGTAATGTGATGCCTCCAGATTTGTTCTTTTTTCTTAGAATTGCTTTGAGTATGTGGGCTCTTTTTCGGTTCCATATGAATTTTAGAATTTTTTTCTAGTTCTATGAAAAATGATGATGGTATTTTTATGGGAATTGCACTGAATCTATAGATTTCTTGGGTAGTATGGTCATTTTCACAATACTGATTCTTCCCATCCATAGCATGGGATATGTTTCCATTTTTTTGTGTCACTTATTATTTCTTTCCGTAGTGTTTTGTAGTTTTCCTTGCGACATCTTTTGCCTCCTTGGTTAAGTATATTACTAGGTTTTTTATTTTATTTGCAGCTGATGTAAAAGGGATTGAATTCTTGATTTGATTCTCAGATTGGTCTTTGTTGGTGTATAACAGTGCTACTGATTTGTGTATATTGATTTTGTAACCTGAGACTTTACTAAATTTGTTCATCAAATCTAGGAGCCTTTTGGATGAGTCTTTAGGGTTTTCTAGCTATACAATCATATCATAGGCGAACAGTGATAGGTTGACTTCTTGTTTTCCAATTTGGATGCTCTTTATTTCTTTCTATTGCCCGATGGCTCTGGACAAATTGGCTAATCTTAAGCCTGCTTACCATGCCTCACCATTTCCCCTCCATGGAAATCACAATCAAGCTTCCTGTCCACATTTCCCACCTCTCCCTTTGCTTCCTGCCTGACCTGGTGCTTGCTTGTGGGGCCCTTCATGGTGTAGCATGCCCCTTTCTCTTGGGATCTGTGAGTACATAACAAACATCTTTTCAGTGGCAATTGTTTCCTGATCTTTTGTCCTCACCATACCCGAATAATAATGAAATCTATTTTAAAACACAGATGGGTGGACAAAAGGGGGCAGGAGTAAATTTCTTCTAAGAATATTTGAGAATATAACAATAAAGTTACGCTGGATGATCAGATCACCTCTGAAGCTATTTTGTGATCATCCTAGGGAAAGACTCTCATTTTCAACTGCTTGAAGAAACTTCCATAGGGGTCATCAGAGCTCACCAGCATCATCTCTTGTACTTCAGAGTCCTTAACTCATTGTACTGGGATATACCCAACTCTCATATAATACTAACAATAACAATAATAGAAATGATTTATTCAAATGGCAGGTATTGGCATCTTAGCACCTACTATGTGCCAGCACTCTTCTCAGCTCTGGGGCCACTGTGATAAATTAAAACAGGAATTATTGTTCTTATGAGGGAGATAGCAAATGAAATAATAAACTTCATGGTATATAAAATAACTTCATAGAATATTAGCACTTTATTTATTTATTTATTTATTTTTAAGATGGAGCCTTGCTCTTGTTGCCCAGGCTGGAGTACAATGGCATGATTTCAGCTCAGTACAACCTTTGCCTTCTGGGTTCAAGTGATTCTCCTGGCTCAGCCTCCTGACTAGCTGGGATTACAGGCATGCACCATCACGCCCAGTATTTTTAGTAGAGACAGGGCTTCACTATGTTGGCCAGGCTGGTCTTGAACTCCTGACCTCAGATGATCCACCCGCCTCAGCCTCCCAAAGTGCTGGGATTACAGGCATGAGGCACTGCACCCAGCTGATTGGCGCTTTAAACAATATAAAACAGAGTAAAGAAACAGTGTCTGAGAGAACTGCTGATGAATACAGCAGCAAGAGCAACAACAGCAATGGTGATCATAGAACAGTTACCTTGTGAGGAGCAGTTTTTACAAACCATGTGGATACCTCTTCCTTGGATGGCCCTGTTCCTTCTTACAGCAAACGTATGATCTATTTACTATTGCAATCTTCATTCTACAATAGAGAAACAGGCTTGCAGAGATTTAACAACTGTGTTTTTCAAAATTTTAGTTGTGGTAAAATATACACACCATAAAATTTACCATCATAACTGTTTTTAAGTGTACAGTTCAGTGGTGTTAAGTACATTCACACTATTGTGTAACCAATCTTCAGAACTCTTTTCATCTCACAAAACTAACACTACATACTCATTAAACAACTCCCTATTCCTCCCTCCTCTCAGCCCCTATCACTCCAGTTACATCATATAAATGGAATCACACAGTACTTGACTTTTTGTGGTTGGCTTATTTCATTTAGCACAGTGACCTCAAGGTTCATCCATGTTGAGCATGGGTCAGATTTTCTTTCCTTTTTAAGGCTGAATAATAGTCCGCTGTATGCATAACAGCAGGTTTTGTGCATCCACTCATCTGTTGATGCACATTTGGGTTGCTTCCACATTTTGGCCATTACAAATAATGCTGTTATGAACATGGTTGTTATAACTGGTCTTCTTGCCTACTGTCAAATGCACCAAACTCATCAAGGTCTTCCCAAGGCATTATTACTCTTTCCTCTTCCAGTTAGGTGCTTCCCCAGATATTCTCGTGGTTTAGTCTGACACTTTGCTCAAGTCTGCTCAAACATTACCACCTAGGAGAAGCCCTCCTTTTCAACTCCATCCCCAGCCATGGCTCTCTGTGCCCCTTATGTTGTGATATCTGTGTACCCTTTACCTTGTCAGTACCTGAAATCATATTACATACTATATTTATTTATTGCCTGTCCCCTCCTTCCTTCAAATGTTACCTTTAAGAAGACAGACTTGGTCTGTTTCTATAATGCTCTATTGTCGATGCCTAGGACAGTGCCTGGCAATAAGTAGGTGTAAATATGTATGTATGAATAAGTGAATAAATAAATGAATGAAGTGGTAAAATTTTTATTTGAATCTAGGCCTTCTGCTTTCAAAACCCCTGCAACAATGCCACCCTATCTTACAGTTGGAGGAAAACTTGTGGTTAGGATAGGTGGTATCAGAGATGAAGTCCCAAAAGTATTAACCAAACTCTGAAGGTAAGTGGAACAAGTTCCAGGCATAAGAAATCATAACTAAAACAATATCCTTACAGTGGGTTGAACAGTAGCCCCCAAAAGATATGTCCTTGCACTAACACCTGGAAGCTATGAATATTATCTTGGAAAAGGATCTTCCAAGATGTAATTAAGTTCAAGATTTTGAGATGAGACTGTCCTGGATTATCTGGATGGAACATAAATCCAATGACAGATGCCCTTATAAGTGAGAGGCTAGAGATTTGAGACATAGAGGAGGCCATGTAAAGACAGACAACATGAACAAACCTGGAAGATTTTATGCTAAGTGAAACAAATCAGTCACAGACAAATACTGCATAATCTCACTTGTATGTGGAATCTAAAGAAATCAAATTCAGAAACAGAGAATAGAAGGGTGGTTGCCAGGGGCTGTGGGAAGGGGATGGGGAAAATGGGCTTTTGGTCAAAGGGTACAAAGTTGCAGTCATAAGTAAGTTCTGAAAATTTAATGTACAACATGGTAACTGTAGTTAGTAACAGTGTATTGTATACATGAAATTGCCAAGTTAGTAGATTTTAAGTGTTCTTACCGTTTAAAAAAAAACAGGTATATGAGGTCACGAATATGTTAATTGGCTTGATTATGGTAATCACTTCACAATGTATACAGGTATTAAAACATCATGCTTTCTACCTTAAATATATACAACTTTTGTCAACTACACCTCAATAAATCTGGAAAGAATAAAAAGACAAAGAGGCAGAGATCAGAGTTTTGTAGCCGCTAGTCAAGGAATGAATGCTTGCAGCCACTGGAGACTGGAAGAGACAAAGAAAGATTCTCCCCTAGAGATTTCTGAGGAAGTGAGTCCCTGCTAGCACTTTGATTTTGGACTTCTGTTCTCCAGAACTCTGAGAGAGTAAATTTCTGTTGTTTTAGGCCACCAGTTTGTGATAATTTGTTACAGAGGCCATAGGAAACATACAATTCTAGACTTAGTGAACTAGAGCTGGGATCCAGATTAGCCAGCGTGAAGACACGTCTTGGGGCAATACATGATACTGTGGTCCCCTGCTCATCTGCAACCAGACTGGTTCTAGCACTGGGCAGAGGCAACATCGTCACTTCATGCTGCTGGAAGGTGTAGGGTGTATAGAGCCAACAAGGGCCAACAGCACAATACACTGGGCTTAGCAAGCTCTCTGAGCTGCTGGGTTCTGCAATCTGTGTGGTTCCGCATGGTTTAGCCTCCAAATGGCAGAGGATTACAAAGTGCTAAAGATGCATAGCAAGTAATAAAATATTATGGGGATTGGAAACAGCCCCAAAAAGTGAATTCTTGCCCAAATGATATAAAATTTTCCATTTCTAAGTCTTTTTCAAGTATATCAATGCTTTGCTAAGGAAACACATCCTTCCTTCCTTCCTTCCTTCTTTTTTCTTTTTCTTTCTTTTCTTTCTTTCCTTCTCTTTCTTTCTTTCTTTCTTTCTTTCTTTCTTTCTTTCTTTCTTTCTTTCTTTCTTTTTCTTTTTCTTTCTTTCTTTTTCTTCTTTGTTCTCTTTCTTTCCTTCCTTTCTTTCTTTTTTCTTTCTTTCTTTTCTTCTTTCATTTTCTTTCTTTCTTTTTTTCTAGAGGATCTGAAGAACCCAGAGAAAAGTGTATTGGAATACATTTAAATAAGTTCTTCCTCCAAACAAGAAGATGAATTTAATAACCTATGAAAGGCTCTGACATCCCCATACTTCTAACATTTGCTCAGTGTCCATTTATCCTAAACCACTATTTCATATAAAATTTTCTGCGTTTTTGGAGTTGCAATCACATCAAATAAACTAAACATTCTGCATAGCCTTACTTGGTATTTCATATAATAGCTTTTAATTCCAGAACTTTATATTTACTATTAGAACTAATTTTTGATTTACTTTTATGCTTACACTGGCTTAATAATAGTGTTGGTATTATAAAGCAATATTAAAGGCTAGTTACTATTACTATCAATATTAAACGAAAAACTTGTGAAGTTATTCCAACAATTCTTCTTCATCAGGGTAACAATCTTATGTTGTGACTTCTCTACTTGTTCAGACATATAGCAAAAGCCCTTCCCATCACTCCAATTCCCACATAGTCTCTGCTGGTTTTCTAGAAAAGTAGTGCATTTTGCATCTTCATGCAGCCAGTGGGGAGTAGTGGAAACAATAAACATACATGTCTATAACAAAAATAGTTGGCACGAATGACAGCTAGCCAGATACTCCGGCAAAGTTACCCTCTTTCACCTATGGTTGTATGAATTAAATAAAATGGCATAAAGTACTTAACATAATTCCTTACACACAGTAGCATTTAATACATGCTATTTTTCTCTGATATATCTCCTCTCCTTTTTCCATGATAATTTCATTTCTGTCAACTTCTGAGAAAATAACCCTTGTCCTTGTGTTATTTTATGCTTGGGTTAGCCTGCTTGTATATCCGAAGTGTTTTTATAAAATTCAGTTTTCATGTTTTCTTAGCTCAAACTTTTATCTAATATCAGCTAGTTGCCAACTTCATAATTATTAGAAATTTCCAGATTATCAACCATTCTCATCTTGGAATACTGGTTATATAGCATTAGCAGAGTTTCTTCTATTTTTTCCACTTACTATTTCAGCAAACTAGGTAGCAGCAAAAGCAGATTCCACCAGTCTCCAAATATTTATGTGTATTCATGCTGCTCTTAATCCAAAGGTCTATCTGTCTCTAGGATCCAGCAAATGGAGTAATCATTGCTGACAGATGTGAAAACTCTTGAGCTGGCCATAAACTTGGCTGGGCCTTGAAAGATGAGTATGATTCTGCTAAATAGAGTTAATAAGGAAGAATAGACAGGGTGTATGCTAAGATGGCCAGAAATTATATATTAAAAAAAAAAACCCAGGGCTTTGCTAGAGCAATGCTACATTGACTATTGTTACTATATTCTCTTTTATGAAAGGCTCCAAATCAGTCGTTACTAATAATGGTCATGGGGACCACAACACATGTTAATAGGTTAAATCAAAAGATCATCAAGCAGGATGGCAATGGGAATGAGCAGAGTACTGCGGAGGTCATGGACAAAATCTACTGCAGCACAAGCGCCTCTTCAACCTTTGGTAAATGTTTCAACCATAAAAGCTGAAAGCTATAGTTTAGTTTAGAAAATAATTGCAATTCTAGATTCTAGTTGAAGGGCTCATAAAAGCTTCTCTTTGGAGATTAATATCACCATGATATATTTGGCTTTAAAGTGCTTTTCTAAGAAAGAAAATCTAGAATCTGGGTGAATATATTCAGCTTGCATGAATGTAAGAAACGCTCTTCAAATGTTATACTCACTAATACAGATGCATTTTATTGTGAAAAATTCTGATATACGAAATGAGATGCTGACATATGAATATCTCAATTTGCCAAAAAATTACATTGAGGGAGCATAAGTAATTGCTTCCTGAAAGTTGGAAAGCATTTTTTAAATTGTGAGAATCCCTCCTGTGATCACTTACACTTATTAGATATTCATGCATTCTTCAGATGAATTAGAACTCTTGGCTAACAGTGGCAAGGTGGACCATGTACTTTAGGAAGGTGGCATTGTACAGTGGAAAGAACACAGGAGATGATTTCTAAGCTCAGGTCCTCAACTGAGGAGAATCAGCTTGGGGAGGGTCCTACATGCTGTAAGACTCTGATTTTTCATATGTTGAATTAGAGTTGGACCAAACGAAATGTCCGGTTTCTTCCAGTTCAAACAATACATACAAGGAAATGACTAAATGTTCAGGAGTTCCAAACAGCAAAAGAAGATTAGGAACTGCCTCCTGGAGAGAGTAGAATTGGAAATGAACATTGGCGGATACATCCTCAAAATGGGTATGTTGGGTTTGTGTACCAGGAGAGCAGTTCAACCTACGGTAAATCTACAACTATGAAAGTTGGGAAATGTGGAGCCTTTAGGGGAACAGAGTGACCTAGTTTGGCTAGAACAGGAAGAATATGTAGAGAACAGGTGTGGACATGCAGGTTGGGACCACACCGTTCATTTACTCAGCAAATATATATGAAGGACTTGTTTGGTGCCCAAACTCTCCTAAGCATAGGATACCAAGGTGGGCATGACAGGCAGTCATTAATCTCTTAGAGGAGTTTATAGTCTATTGGAGAAGAAAGGCTGTTTAACAGTTATCTTGGGAGCATACAGCAAGAATATCTAATCAAGCCTGGAGGTGGGCAGTCGTTGAAGAAGTCCTGTTTAAACTGCAACCTAAAGGTTGAATACATGTCAGTAGGTACTGTTTAAAAAGCTATTCCAAGCAGTGAAGTATCTGCCTTCCTTAACCCTTTATATCTAAATATTGTTAATCAAATTTTGCACCCTATATCCAGTAGTGATATAGTTTGGCTGTATCCTCACCCAAATCTCATCTTGACTTGTAGCTCCCATAATTCCCATGTGTTGTGGGAGGGACCTGGTGGAAATTTATTGAATCATGGGGGTAGTTTTCCCCATACTATTCTTGTGGTAGTGAATAAGTCTCATGAGATCTGACGGTTTTATAAGGGAAAACTCCTTTCACTTAGTTCTCATTTTCTCTTTGCCACTGCCATGTAAGAAGTGACTTTTACCTCTGCCATGATTGTGAGGCCTTTCCAACCACGTGGACCTGTGAGTCCATTAAACCTTTTTTCTTTATAAATTACCCAGTCTCAGGTATGTCTTTATCGGCAGCATGAAAATGGACTAATACAAGTAGCCAGTAAAAATGAGTCACTGACCCTTCCAATAATTGAAATTGGCATGCAAAAGAAATGTATTTACCATCCCTTGTCTAGGAGATACTATGCCAGATACAGCATGTTATCTCTTTATTTTTAAATACACAAAAGCATGTAATTATGGTTTTAAAAAGGCTTACCAACAGTACTTGTTATAGTCAACAAATAGAATGTCAACAACAAATTGTTTAAGCTTAGCTAATTTTTAATAAAATGAGTTTGTTTTTTTAAACTAATATATGGAACTTATGTGGCGAAGAAGCTTCTGATTATGTTTTCAGTGCATAATGAGAGCCCAGAGGTAGAAGGCTATCCGTTTTACGTTGTGAGTTTCTTTAGCAAGGTTTAACAGTTGGAGTATCTAATGAGAAAAGTCTGATGGTTGGTTTTATCTAAGGTTAAAGTTTTACAGGAAAAATCGAATTTATGGCAATTGCAAGAAGGGATCTAGGCTAAATGGAAAAGGATGGAAGGCAGAGAGTTGCTGATATCATGGTAGAAATAGGAGATATCCAGGAGCAGACAGTTTCAATGAGAGAAGATTGAGTTGGGGAGAGAGGAAGAGGAATAAGAAACAAGCATAAACAGAGAAGATGACTGAGAAGTGGGATGCTAAGCTTTAAAGTGTCAGGAAGGGGAAATTTCTTGGGGATGGCAAAATTTAGGGTGAAGCCATGGGAGTATGTGGCTAAAAACAATGGCAAACAGCAAGTAGCTTTGAGGATGTTATGTTACTGAATCCTTACATGAATAGATAGGTCATCCATGATGATGATGGGAATAGGGGTGGGATCAAAGCTTTAAGCCATATATGAGAATTTTCAAAGGATGCTGGCAATTTTCTTCCAACTGGAAACCAAAAAGTAATTAAGCAAATCCCAGCAACAGGGAGGATGCAAGAATCAGATGTGATAATCAGCCTAAAATCCCTTGGGGAAGGGAGAGGAAGATTGTCTAGAAATAATAACGGAGAGTGTAAGAAGTATAGGCACTTTCTTCCAGGATGAAGATGTGTAGAGGCGAAGAGGTAAGGTGAGGCAGAATCCCGAGGAAGAGGTGGGTTCTACTTAAGGAAAGATCTTCTGAATATGGAGTGAAGGACTTGAAAGGGTAAGGTGGGGCCGGGCGTGGTAGCTCGAGCCTGTAATCCCAGCACTTTGGGAGGCCGAGACGGGCGGATCACGAGGTCAGGAGATCGAGGCCATCCTGGCTAACACGGTGAAACCCCGTCTCTACTCAAAAATACAAAAAACTAGCCGGGCGAGGTGGTGGGCGCCTGTAGTCCCAGCTACTCGGGAGGCTGAGGCAGGAGAATGGCATAAACCCAGGAAGCGGAGCTTGCAGTGAGCTGAGATCCGGCCACTGCACTCCAGCCTGGGTGACGGAGCAAGACTCCGTCTCAAAAAAAAAAAAAAAAAAAAAAAAAAAAAAAAAAAAAAGAAAGGGTAAGGTGGGAACAATGGAAATAAATGACTAGAGACTCAAAAGCACAAAGATGGGTTTGGGAACCCAGAGTCTAGAATGGCAATGCAGAAATGGAAGAAAAATTGCAAAGTTTGAGCTAATGACAGTGATGAAGGATGACAGGGATAGATGTCTTGGTGTTAATTAGCTGATTTGAAAACGCTTATTAGAATTTGGAGGTAAAAATATTTCTCAGTTGATCCAGACAGGAACACTGAATTATGTCTAAAGCCAGACAATGTTCTCTGCCCTGTGGCTGACTTCCTGTCTTAAAAGATGAGCTGCCTCATGTGGTAAGGTGGACATGGCCAGGCAAGAGTCATGGGTGACTCAGAGGTCTATGGAGACACAGACAAGCTTGTGGAAAAAGAAGTGGCACTTTATTTAAGAACTACTAAGTGGGGTCAGTTTGGCAGTCTCTGGATCAGCTGGAATGAATGTGTTTGTCTGGGCTCGGATTCAGGATCCGCCGTCATTCTCAGCATGCAGCTAGAGTGGAAGCCAAATGGACCAGGCAGTGGTGAGGGGAGAGCTGTGGAAAGAGAAGATAAATCATCTTACAATTTGTTGCACATGCAGAGCACTAGAATTCTGTGTAGCCATGAAAAACCATAATACTGGGACCAGACCCCTGTCACTTTTGGTGAGAATTCCTAAAACATTACCCAGTCCTTCGATTGCATGACTGGATGTGATTAAGGCAGCAGGACAAAGAGTGGTATGAACTGATGCAATCATGATTACATTCACAGTGAGAACTTAAGCCACTTAGGTGCATGTCCTTTAAAGATTAGTTATTAAACAGTGTGTGAATGTCAGCAACAAACTATTGTAACTACTCAAGAGAAGCAAATCCCCTTGACTGCAGCCAAACGCAAGCCTAGGGTGAACACATTCTACCTGTTTCTCCTCTCTCCTTAGAACAGCAATCTGAAGAGGCTGGTGGTGAGTCGCTAAAGGGGAAAGCCATGTCCTGAATTGATGAAGACACATATTTCCTTTTCTTTCTTTCTTTCTTTTTTTTTTTCGCTCTGTCGTCTAGGCTGGAGTACGGTGGCGTGATCTCGGCTCACTGCAACCCGTGCTTCCAGGATTCAAGGAATTTTCATGCCTCAGCCTCCCGAGTAGCTGGAATTACAGGTGTGAACCACCACAACTGGCTAATGTTTGTATTTTTAGTAGAGATGGGGTTTCACCATGTTAGCCAGGCTGGTCTTGAACTCCTGGCCTCAAGTGATCTGCCCACCTCAGCCTCTCAAACTGCTGGAATTACAGGTATGTGTCATGGCACCCAGCCAAAGCACATATTTTCAACATATAAAATAGCAAACCAACAAGACGTATATCCTTGAAGCATCCTTAGTGTTCAGTTTTCCTCTCAGCATGGAATCTTTCAGACTACAGCAAACCAAACAAATGTCTCACTGAATTCAACAAAAGATAAGAAAAGGAAACCTGGAAAAACCTCAGATCACAAGTGACCTTTTAAACTAAGAAAAGATGACTGTACTGTATAAAGGCTAAATAACAACAATGCAAATAGCAACCAAATGTTACCCTCTAGAGGACAATGGCATCATGACATTGATAATACACATAACAGACTGGGAACATAGGACAGGTTTTCTTTTCAGAGAGTGATTTTTCCTTGGCTTTCATACTGCAAGAAGATGAGTACATAATTCTGTTTCTCAATGGTAGACTTTTCTCCCAAATTATTTAGTTATTTAGCGTGGTAATCTATTCAGGTATTATTCAAACAGTCTAAGTAAAGGTAGGCGAGAAAATGTGATGGTAAAGCTCCAAAATTTGATATCGGAATAAAGTGATTGTCCCCATTTTGGGATCTATTTATAGCTTCTTTATTTCCATTCAAGTTACGTCTGCATGAAGCTTTTTTCAACAATAATAAAAATGTATTTAGTATTTTATATTTTTACTTTTAAAGATAATACCTGAAAGAGAAAGCGCTCAAAGCAAACCACTTAAAGGAGATGTCACATTTTCCAGGGCCTCTAATCTTGTAAGATAGATGGCACATACCCCCGTCTGCCACCTTTAAGATGGGTTCTCACAAGAAAAAAGGAGAGGATTTTAGTAAAATGAAATGAGAATCTGGGTCAAGAAATGTTTGGCCACCAAATGCAGTGAATGTCTAACTTCAAAATTTTCAATTTTATCTAAAAGAATCATGATTACCAAAATTATGACCTGTTTCAAAACATTTTCATGGAAATATTTTAAATATACTATATATATAAAGTTAAATATATTTTACCTAATATGGAAAATTTTCATTATATTTGATTTACTAGACTTCTTTTCTCTTATTCTTGATCATTTTAACTTAATCCTTCCAGATGCAATTAAAGCCCATTTCCTCTACTTTGATCATTAGCAAACAAAGGGAATACCTGGCAATATTTCCTTCCTAGGCTGCGCAAATTTTGTTGTTATTAGTTATATGATAATGTGAATGAAAACTCACATGGGAAACTTAGCAAACATGAAATATTATTGCATAAACCTTGATTTGTCTTTGATGCCTTACTTTGTCTCCATTTTTATACTGTCAATTAGGAACTTAATAATGAAAAGAAATTCTAATTTCTATCAGCTCTCAAGGTTGGTGTGTTAAGGTCCATTGACTATCCATATTCAAAAGTAGTTGATTCTTATCAACCGTTTTCATACCAGACACAAAACTTTATACAATATATTTTTGTTTTTCATCTGCCTTTTACAGCGCTAGTTATTTTGAAGTCTTCGGAGATCTCAGACATCTGTTTTTCAGGCCCTAAAGCTAGGATTGCAAAAGTGTTGATTTTTGGAGAACAATTATTTTCTAAACCCTGGTTTTAATCCAAGAATTATTTTCTCCATGAAACAGTAATCATGAAATACTTTTCCCAATAAAAATCATTCAATAATATATCAGGAACTTTAAAACCATTTATTACTACAGAGAGGGGTCATTTAAACCAATAAAGCACCATCCTCACTTAACCTCTTTTCTAAAGATGATTCCACAATTATAAAACATCTTTCCACGTTTGGACTTAGAAAATAATTATACAGACAAATACAGATAAAGATTAGTTAAGAGCATGGGTTTTGCATTAAGAAGGTTTGAATCTTTTCTCTTTCATTTACTAAGCTGCCTGATCTTAACTTCCTTCATCAGAGAAATGAAAGAATATTGGAAATCCAATGGTGCTGGCAAGGAAAAAATACCATAAAGTGTACAAAACACTTAGCCCAGCAGCACAGCAAGCATTTAACAGATGGTAACTCTTTATGTCAATTGAGTTATATTGGTTCAGTTGTAATCATTATGTTTTTTTTCTTTTTTAGTTTCACTTATAAAACTAGCCTCATGCAGTAAGAACTTTAGAAATGAATACAGAATAGAAAAAGTGACTCTCTAAAATGACGAGTCCAAAGAATAGAATATTTATAAGAGCTCTATTAGGAAATACTGATGGCAGAACTAAGAAAAGCAGAATCTACAATCAAATCCAAAGGGTGAAATGCAAACCAAAGAAGATGCAAAGTCTGATGAGGGTTAACAACAGCGCACCAGGAATATGGCAATGAGCAAAGCTGGTTTGAATCTAGCAAATTCAGCCTAGCAGGTTCATTTGCTACAAGTAGACTGGAAAGCATGTTGCTTTTTCATTTTTTCTTCTTTTTAAATAAAAATGTTTATTGGACATTAACTGCATGGTGTATAGGCATATTGGTCTGTTTTAAAAGTAGACACTAAATAATTTGAGTTTTATTCTGTCACAGCTGAAATGCACACACAAAGTAAGTCTTGAACAAGAGAACATGAGATCAGAACCTTAGAAACATTTATTTGGCAATAAGGTATAGGCTCAATGTAAGGCCATGCTTCATTAGTTAGAAGCAATAATTCAAGACAGAATGCATGGAAGCCTAACTTGGGGAAGTAAATGAAATATACTTATATATTTATATACTTATATTTTATATATTTATATAAATATATACTTATATTTCTATCCTCTATAGATTTCTCTTCCCCATAAGTTCTGTTCCCACGTCTTTCTATCCTCTATAGCCTTCTACCACACTCAGATGCAACCATTTCCCATGTCATTTACAAAAGTCTATTAAAAATTATTTGGTTTTGGACTTGAAATGCTGCTTTAAATCCATGAAAAACATGTTATGCTTCATAGGGAAGTCCTCCAGCAAAGGGACTGAGGCCAGAGATCAGAGGCAACTGCCTGCAGTTGCACGGCCACTTCCCAGGATGGTCACGTTGCCTGCAGATGGTGCCTGGATAGATATGTGTTTACTGTAGTGGAATAAATGTGGGCCCTGAATCACAGGCAAGTTTTGATTCCTCTCATATCTGAAGTGACAAGAAAATGTTTTCTTTGTCTCAAAATAATGCTGCTGGTCCCCTGAGACCAGTTGGAGAGTGCAACTCTGGCCACTTTAGATTTTCATTCTTACAAAGTGTAACTGCGGGGTTCAGAAGAGACCACTTTATGTATTTATTTATTCATGCCTTCCTTCATTTATGAAAGCCATCACCCAGTTCTGCCTATATTTATTAGCCTGTTTGAACTGTGAAATAGTTCATGTTTACTGGCTGAATGGAAAAATGAGAACAAAAATAAGTAAATAAATAAAGATTTCATTAGTAGAAATTGGTTTGAATTGAACTGTGATTTATCTTGGCCATGAACAAGAGACAATTATTTTCTAAACCCTGGTTTTTAGTCACCTTCTCAAACAAGTGACATCAAATTCTGCTGTAGAGGAACCTAGCTAGGGAAGCCTCAACAGGCAAGTTATGGCTTTAAAAACAGAGTGTGTTTGCTTCCTTTGTTCTTTCTCTAGGGTAACGGCCTGGGATTGTATGAAGAGTGCTGCTAGGACAGTTTAGTTTCCTGGGTGACGGAGCCCAGGTCCCTTCCATTTGAAATACTTTGTGGATAATATTTCACACAAAATCTTCTGTTTCTCAGGATTCTCTGAAAAATACTCGACAGCAACATAGCTAGGCATTATTTACTTTTACCTTCAGACACTTCAGTGCAGAGTGAAAAGGAGGGCCACAGCTTCAGATTCAGGCTCATTGTCTGTAGTAGCGATGGTTTTATTTGTTTATTTTGGAGAGTTTCCATCGGTTTTCCTGAATATTCTTCCTTGTCTCCATAACAGAATATTCTGTTTCTGCACCTGTATTCTTTTATTGCTTTATACACAAGTCACCTACAGTATGTATCACACCATGTCCTAGTTATCCACTTATACAATACAGAAAAGCCTTACTACTGATTCATGTAGCATGAAATTTACAAATAAATGAATTTGAATTCTCCATCCTAATTACAGTGTGCAAGATAATGATGACAAAAGAATATGTTTCTTCATGGTTCAAGACTAATAACTGGGATCTGCGCATTCAAATTTAGCTGTCGAAAGATATTGTATTTCTCTTTATCAAGATGTATTTGACTTCAGGTGCACATCTCTCCATTTTTCAAAGTAAAGAATGCAATATGAACTGACGTCTGCTCCATAATACAGATTGGAATTTCTCAAAAACTTTCTATCATAACAGTCATTCTTCCTGTAAAACACTAGAGTTAATAAAAAACTGAATCCAAACCTCAACTATTATATTTTGGAGCTTTGTAATCATGGATGAGTGTTTGAATGTTAGTTTTCTCATCTTTAGAAGAGAACTGCAACAGGAACTGGCATATAAGATTAATATGAGGGTCAAATAAGAGTTTACACGAAAGTGCTTAAAACCGTAAGGCATTACATAAAAATCTGTTGTTAAAATAGTTGAGCAAGCATAGGTTTTCAGCATCATGCTCTGCAAAAAGTGTCTAGTTCTTGTATCTTCTGTGATTTGTAAATAAAAGTTGATATTTCAGGATACTACATTTCCAAAAACTATGTTTATTCAGAAAAAAATAGATAAGCATTCAGAAATTTTTAGGAAGGGAAAGGGAATGTCTACTTTATTAAAAATATTTAGTAATGCTGTAATTCAATGGTTTGTATATTCTAGCTATTGTTATCTTCTCAATTTCACATCCAGAGTCAGACATTTAGCAAACTGGAAGGCATGTTTGTTTCTTTTTGAATTTTTTAAAAGGTAATTTTTCTCTATTAAAACATTACAAATCTGATTTAATTGGTTCACAAAATGATTTCTTTTTAAAAAAAAACAGAAATAAAAAACTGGGCTGGGTTCAGTGGCTAGCACTTGTGATCCCAACAGTTTGGGAGGCAGGAGGATCACTTGAATCCAGGAGTTCAAGATCAGCCTAGGCAACATAGCGAGAACCTGTCTCTATGAAAAATTTAAAAAATTATCTGGGCATGGTGGTGTGTGTGTCTGCAGTCCCAGCTAGTTGTGAGGCCGAAATGGAAGGATCACTTGAGCTCAGGCGTCTGAGGCTGCAGTGAGTTATGAATGCATCATTGCACTTCGGCCTGGGCAACAGAGTGAGACCCTGTCTCAAAAAAATATCTGTGGTGAATATATTTCGTATATAATTCAAATACTGAACTTATGTTTGAAATGTTTGAAAATACATTTACCAAATTTAAAACCAAAAGGTATCATAAATAAGAATCTTCCCTTGTGCATCCATTTCTGGAAAATGGCTTTACTTATTGTATATATGCACATGTTAATTTGAATTTATTTTAAAATCATTGTTAAACTCACATAGCATGTACTTACTTCTAAGTGGCGAACAAAAGAAATGGCACTTGGTTTTCATCTAAAGATATTGCCAAGTAGAACTTTTTCCATTAATAATTTGAAATTATGTTTCGTTTTATTCATGGCATTTGGATTGAGCTACTGCACTAGGCCTCAACAGACCAAACTGAAGAAAAATTGAGTCACTCATGCTAAATGCCATATAATTAAATGGAAACTTTAAGGAGTCAAATTGATCCCTAAACACATCAATTTTTTTCCCAGAAACAGGAGACCCCAGTTTACCTGAATAGGTGTAATAAGGAAGTCCCCTCTGCTTAAACCCTTACCAAAAAGTAACCTGAAGTAACTTGACGTTTATCAATCAGCTTTTTTTCTTTTGTTCCGTTTCCTTATTCCCACCTTCCAAACTCACTGTTCTGGAATTGCCCAGTGGGAGTTCTCATTCTACTTTGGAGAATGGAGGCTACCCCGATTCATGAACTGCAAATAAAAGTCAGTTAGATTTATAACTAAATTTGTTGTAATTTTGTCTTCTGACAGTTCGGAGGGTGTTCCTTTTGTGAGTTCAGCCTGATGTTACTTTCCTTCAGCCTTGTCGCTTTGTGAGGAGGTACTCTCTTTCTTATGCCTTCTCTCCTTAGCAAGAGAGTGAAGGGCAGCAACACTGATTACTGTTATTCAGTTTGTGAAATGCTCAGAGTTCCTCTGAGCTGGGAATCAAATTGCAAAGAACACCATGACCTTCACGAAGGTCCGAGACACGGAGCATGGCACCACCATGGAAACCAAATGAAGCCCAACCCAAGGTCCTAAGAGAGGGTCCCTTGTTACCATAGCAATCTGGTTTCCCCCGTTCTGAGGTGACCCCTACTGTCAGCCTTTGTCTTCATTGACCCTGATATCTATGGGATAGGACACTGTAGAGTGGCTTCTTTTTTGAAGTTACTTTGTCACCAATCTTTCCAGGTATTTAGCTTCAACTGCTGCCTAAGAGAAAACTTTCAAATCAAATTCCAAGATGATTCTTTCCTCATGTTCATTCCAATTACTTCCTTTATTTTCTCTTTAACAAGTCAAACTCCACCTGTACAAAAACAGATACAGATGCAGTCCCAAGTCTCAGTCATGTCTTTTCTATCTCCTCTCATGGTTCCATGTGTAATCTCTTCATGGTTTCTGCCTAAGTTATTAAAATTTCCAATTTGGAGTCATTTTTGTTTTTTAAACTTAAACATTGCTATCAAAAGGATTTTCCTGAAACACATAAGTCACTTGTTAGTCCTTATGTAACAAATTTTCCATGACTCTCTGTTTTGCCTTTTGAGTTAATCAAAGTACTTATGCTGACATTCAAGGCCTTCATTCTCTAATCCTTAACTGGCTTTACCTTGGTTAATCTCCTACTGCTCCTCTACAGAAATCCTATGCTGATACCAAAGTCGACCGTCTTTTGATGCACGTGCTCTATGCTTTCCCACCCTCATTCCCTTAGGCATTATGTGTTTCCCATGCTCTCTGCCTAATATAATACTACCCATATTGATGACACGATCTCCACAAAGCCTTCCTAATTCCCTTCAATCATTCTCTCTTCTGAATTCCCATGGCTTTGTGTTTGAGACTCTTCATAGCACTACCATATGCTCTTCTCTTAAATGTATTGGTATGTGCATCCCATAACACTACTACATTGTAAGGCCTTGGAGGGTCAGGGTTGCTTTCCTCATTTGGCAGCTCCAGAAGCACCCATCACTATGTTGTGCTTTGGACACTGCATTAGTCCATTTTCATACTGCTATGAAGAAATAGCCGAGATTGAGTAATTTATAAAGAAAAAGAGGTTTAATGGACTTACAGTTCCATATGGCTGGGGAGGCCTTACAATCATGGCAGAAGGTAAAGAAGGAAGAAAGCACAGCTTACCTGGCATCAGGCAAGAGAGCTTGTGCAGGGGAACTGTCCTTTATAAAACCATCAGATCTTGTGATACTTATTCACTATCATGAGAACAGCATGGGAAAACCCACACCTGTGATTCAATTGCTTCCCACCGGGTCCCTCCCACGACACATGGGGATTATGGGAACTACAATTCAAGATGAGACTTGGGTGGGGACACAGCCAAACCATATCAGAACCTATTCCCACAAATGCAGCTTTTCCCAGGGCACTTGGAGCTGCTCTTGCAAATTATCAACTGTGACAATAAGGCCCTTCTTTTACTGCTGAATATTTGCTTTGGATATTTTATTAGTTTTCATTTATTTATGTCAAGCAGTTCCTTATTTTTCAGTCCCAGGGACAGGATTCTAGAGGTTCACTTCAGGAAGGAATGGGATTCCAAGGAGAAACTGAGGGAGAGAGGGTGGATGGAGAGAAAGAGTTGGAGTGGACAGTTTAATATTTGGGAGCCAGAAGTGATACAGACATTCCTAACACAATTTTTTAACAAATAAATCGTTTGCTTCTTAATGATTCTTTTCTATGAGCCAAGTTCTGATCTACACTTGCATTTTAGATATAGCAATATATTTAATCTTTGCAATTTTCTGTGAAATCAGCATTACTTTTCCGTTTCATAGATGATGAGACTGGATCTTAGAGAGATAAGTAATCAATGAGGCATAACTATGAGGTTCTAGAAAACAAATTCAGGGAGATAATCCTAAACTATAGAGTCAGAAATGAGTGTGCTATTACCATTTCTACTGTGTTCAGCACTGAGAACCGATAAAATAAAAAAGGCAGTCTCTAAGTACATTAGCCACCAATCAGAAGACGGTCTCTATGTACAAATAGTGCTTACAGCTGTTCTTTTTACTGTCAAAAGCCATTTTCAAACACAAAAAGAAGCAACATTCTTAAATGCTCTGAAGTGAAGGAGTGTTCAGCATTTTCTTATGGCAGAAAGCCTAGGTCAAGGTCAATTTTTGGTATTAACCTAAATTGAGCTGATGGTGAGTCAGGGTTTTCAGTAAATGGCACACAGAGAGTGTCTGACATGAAGGTACTTTTTCAGTATGTTTTCTTCATTGCTTCTCCATGTAACATATATCTGAAGCTCCTAGAAAAAATGATTTAGTTACCTAATTTCTCACTTCATTTGAGGGATGTAAAGCTTTTAGAAAATATAACAGTATTATTCCCTCCAACCAATACAAAAATCCATGTGACTATGATCATTTAATTAATATATGGTATGTGGATAAATTCTAACAACTTACATGTATAAACTATAAAATTTGTAATGTCTTTTAGCTGGAAGGTTTTAAAATGCAGTCGAGACTAAACTATTTTCTGAAAAATAATTCAATTATACTTTATTGTTTACAAAATGAAAAATGGAAAACAATGTAAATCCAGATAATGGTTTTATCTCTAGGAAAGCATAAATTCCTTATTATTAAGCAACTGCAAAACCCTTTTATGTGTTTAATGATGTGGCAGTCATAAAACTAGATTGAATAAACTGCTCATTGTTTTATGTTTTTTTGTGAAGACAGTTTCATTAAGAACAGTTTGGCCGGGCACGGTGGCTTACAGCCTGTAATCGCAGCACTTTGCAAGCCTGAAGCAGGCAGATCATCTGAGGTCAGGAGTTCAAGACTAGCCTGGGCAACATGGTGAGACCCTGACTCTACTAAAAATACAAAAATTAGTTGGGTTGGTGGCATGTGCCTGTAATCCCAGCTACTCGGGAGGCTGCAGCTTGAGAATCACTTGAACCCAGGAGGCTGAGGTTGCAGTGAGCCGAGATTGCACCATTGCACTCCAGCCTGGGCGACAAAATGAGGCTCCAACCCCCCTCACAAAAACAAACAAACAAACAAAAACAAAACCAGTTAAGTTGCACTGTGTGAAGATGTGATCAGAAATGTTTCTGCATTTAAATCATAAAATATTTGAACAGCATTTTGGGATTGAGAGAATTTGGGAGAAGTTCTTCTACATTAGTTAGAAACCTGAGTTTCCACTTTTAGATTTTTAGCAAAAATAATTTTGCTATCTTAACTTTGCATACTTTTCTCTCTTTCTTTTTTCTCTTTCTTTCTTTTCTTTCCTTCTTTCTTTCTTTCTTTCTTTCTTTCTTTCTTTCTTTCTTTCTTTCTTTCTTTCTGTCTGTCTGTCTGTCTGTCTGTCTGTCTTTCTTTCTTTCTTTCTCTCTCTCTCCTTCCTTCCTTCCTTCCTTCCTTCCTTCCTTCCTTCCTTCCTTCCTTCCTTCCTTCCTTCCTTCCATCTTCTGAACTCTCTCGCTCTCTCTCTCTCTTTCTTTTTTTTTTTTTTTCAGAGTTGCTCTGTTGCCCAGCCTGGAGTGCAGTGGCAGATCTCAGCTCACTGCAACCTCTGCCTCCTGGGTCCAAGCAACTCTCCTGCCTCAGTCTCTCAAGTAACTGGAATTACAGGCGCACGCCACTACGCCCGGCTTATTTTTGTATTTTTAGTAGAGATGGGAGTTTCACCATGTTGGCCAGGCTGTCCTCGAACTCCTGACCTCAGGTGATCTGCCCACCTTGGCCTCCCAAAGTGCTGGGATTACAGGTGTGAGCCACTGCACCTGGCCACTTTTTCTTTATAATATTTTTTTTCTATTGGGCTTATTATTAAAGACTTGAGTTCTGAAAATCTGTGAACTCCAAGTTCAAACTGGCCTTCAATTAAGTGGAAATCTTCTGTTTGTTTCTTGAAAATTCCCTCTCTTATTCCTCAGAACTGTTTTTTTCTGAATATTACTGTCTCCTCAAGTTCCCCTTCTTGCCCATCCTCGTGCCAATGCTGTGTGATGTGCTTACTTTTAACCCATCTGTGTCTTTGTATTTAAAATGCATTGTTGGATCTTGGTTTTTTGTTTTTCTTTCCAGTGTGGTAATTTTCGTCTTTTGAGTGTTTAGTCTATTTACATTTAAATTAGTTACTGCAACAGTAGGTTTAATTCTATTACCTTACTACTTGTTTTCTACTAGCTCCATCTGTTCTTTATGTGGTGTTCTTTTTTTCCCCTTTCCCGATTTCTTAGTCATATATTTCTTATTATGGTATTTTTTTTCTCTTTTAACTTTTTAGGTCTACATTGCATGCTTTTTAGTGGTTATCCTTGGATATGCATTTCAATATGCATCCTTGGAACACACATACACACACACAAAATACATTTCTAATTCTAGGATTACTTCGGTAAAACACAATCACATCATTTCTGTTATTACAGAATAATGTTAAAGATAGGAACATGCCCTCCAAATTCAACAGAAATTCACTTACCGATGGTAAGACTTTGGAACTGTTAGTTTCATATATTCACTGGAAGAACACCTTGAAACACATGAGCTTTGATTCCTGCCATGGTCCTCGGTCGCAGTGCCAGTCCCTCTGTTATAGGCATTAAGGTTTAATGTAGGCTCAACAGAGTTCAGAGTTTTATGCCAGCACTTAATAGTGGTGATATAAATCATCAGTTTCATAAAATAATGATGTTGGGAACACAATAGTCAACAGAAGCAAATCCAATACTTTGTTCCATGTGCCAGGCAGTCACCATATGGGAGTACCCTGAGAGGGTGGGGCGAGGATTCACTGGTGAGCAATCATTGGTGATTTTAGTCCATTGGCTTTCAAAATCTGTAACGTAATTTACAGCTGTCCCCAAGTAAAGCCAGAGCAAAACAGGCCTTAAAATATAGGGAATAAAAGTAAAATACTCATTTAATAACCTCCAATAAAGTAATTTATTTCTGATATACAGTGAGAGGAATCATGGCCACGTGAATGTGGAAAAATGTTACCAAATCATTAAGAATTTTTGGTTGATTTTCTTACAACTGAGAAATTTGTGAGGTTAACCACCTAGTCCAGTGTTTTTTTGTTTTTGTAATCTTTTTTGTTGTTGTATTTTTAAGTAACTATTACCTATTCTTTTTAAATTAGATATAACAGCTTAAATTGTTTTTTAAATATATGTAATCTTAAAAACTTCTGGGTTTTTCAATGAGATTCCATTACATACAATTATTTTTTAAATATTTTCATCTGAAATTATGCATGTGACTTTATTTGAGGCATCACCTGAAATAATATCTGTTTTTAAAATTCCCAGAGCAGTAAAAGATACTTGACAGAGCATGCATTCGTTTTGACTCAATTCCAAAACTTTGCTGTATGTTGAGCCTTGAAGTAGGTGCTATTGCATTTACAAAAAAATTCCATTTTAGACTCAATAGGCAATACTACATAGACTCTGAGCTTGAACAGTTAAGCTACTTGTTTACAGACATGAACAAAAATACATGTCCTGATACTAGTTATGAATTTTTGAAAATTGAACTTGGGATATTAATAAAAAAATCAGATTTTCCTGCTAAAAAAATATGAATGAAAAGGATGAAGGAGCGATTTCAAAAGGCAGATCCGCTGGAATAATATGAGGAGACTGAGTAGAACACAATGTCATCAAGAAGCCAGTTTTCCACTTGGGTATTCCAGAGAGGAATGTTAATGCTTCAGCAATAATTATATATGATAACTTTTTAAAAACTAATCCAATATAACAAATAGCAATGTTAAGGCAATTGCTAAAAAGCAATGGTGTCTGAAACTACTCACTAAGCTAACTATAATTCTTTAACACAAATTTAGGGATTGAATTTGTATACCTAAGGAAAATAGGAATATTTAATCTTTATGCAAATCCCTAAAGCTCAGTGCCGATTCATTTGCAAGGAACCAATATGGTTCTGGCCTTTCACAGAGGTCCACAAGCCCCTATGTTTCTATAAATGAACATGTAGGGTGGTTCCGGAAGGGGGCAGTCATTGTTAAGGGTATCTGGCAGTAGGTAGCAGGGCTCTAATTCCTAGAAAGACCTCAGTGAAAAAAGAAGTTGAAAGACAAGACCCTACACCTAGGGAAACTAGAATACCTGCTGGACACCAATGAATGAACAGATTCATGTGCTCAGGAGACAGAAATTAAGAACAAAATTTGAAGAACAAATATTCCTGGGTTCCAATCCAGACATGAAGCTCCCTACATGATTTTGGGAAAGTCTCTTTACCTCTCCTGGCTTTATTAGCTAATCAGCAAAATATTGAAAATTACAGTAAATACTTTATCTGATTCTTTTGAGAATTAAGTAACATAAGTGAATATGGTGCTTGGCACATAAACTACAAAAAATGCGTTCGTTTTTATTAAAGTTGACCTAGTGTTGAGCTGGTAGAGCTAAGGAAAAGACTGAAGACAAAGCTCAGGGCAGAGGTAAATATGGCAGGAAGGTAGGTGGGTATTTATGAGGAAAGTGTGATTGAGATGAATAGATTAACTTTGACATTTATAGAAAAAAGATTGAGATTCCAAATCTGTGGTTTCAATGGCAATGAAACCACTGAAACTCTTATGAAATTTAAAACTATTTTGCTTCATGGGTACATGAAGTACTCACGTAGCCAAGTAAAGCTGCTTTAATTTGGTCAACTCAGCCATGGACTCTATTTTTTTACTATGCTCAAATCTATTCAGTTCAAGAGGTTGAATGCCCCTTGAAAGGGGAAGATGTTATTTAGATCTACTAGCTTCAGATGCCTCTGGAAGGAGCTGGGTGTCAGCAACCAAAAATAAACATAGTTGCACTGACTTCAATTGTGTAGAATAGAAGGAAGTTTGGTTTTGATATGTTGAACTGCAACTTCTAGTTTATGACACCACTCCTCAGTTGTAAGTCCACAGAAATTTTCTAATAAAGGAGACCGTGTTGCTTTTATCTTTTAGCTAATACATAGTTTACTAACATATTTCAAAGGTTTAAAAAATAGTATTTTTATACTTTTTATGCTGTTGGATGTCAATAGGTGTGAATTCCATTCAAATGTGAAATAACACAGATTGTTGCTGATAGTGGTCGTTTTCTTTTCAGTGTCACAATTCAAGTTCTGTGTCTCCACAACTATGATACCTCTGCTAGCTCAAGCAATCAAGGGTGAAATCAAATCATGTCATCTGGCTCAGGGTTAAATTTAGATGACATTTGTTGGTAATATTTTGACTGAAAGTTATACAGCATAACATCCTAATAGTGGTGAATATAGAGAAAAGCTCATCACCATTTATCAGAATGTATAACATTCAAGGAGGACTCACTGATTACTGTGCATTTTTTATTAAATTAGCACATTCGACTCAAAGGTTCAAGTACACATATTAACAAGAATAAGAATATTTTTGCACAGTCAGTCTGCATCCCTTCATACATAATTGATCAGTAATGTTTCTTTCCTTTTCATTGAAAATTATTCATTCTTTTACAATAATATGTTTTATTTGGGAAGCTTTTTCATATAAAGGTTTAAAGTTAGCAAAATCCTATTTATTCAAACTGGCAGGAAGCTCAAAGAAATTTTACTTTAATTCTCTGTCTTATTGACAAAGGGAACATTGACTTCAAAAAAGTGTCACCACAAATCCAAACTAAGTCTCCTATAGCGTCTCCATCTATAATATTATTCATGAAGAGTAATGTGATTATTGATGAGCCTGGCACAATGTAAGATCTGAAAGTCTTTCTGAATCATCAAGAAGTGATTAAGTTATTGAGATACAGTGGATAGAATATGGAACCAGAAAAGTTGTTTTAGAGTACTGACTGGGCCACTCACTGACAATGCTGTAACAGTCCAGCCTTTCACCTTTCTGTGCCTAGGTTTGCTCATCTATAAAACTGAATTAATAATAGCATTATCTCAAAGAGCCAATAAGAATCAAATGATACAATGGATATGACTAAGCTATATAAAGTATATGAAGAGCTATTTAAACTTATTTTGTTCATAGTTTTAGAGGTAAAGATTTCTCATATTCCAATATTTTGAAATTACTACCCTCCTCCATCACTAATGTGTTCTACATTTCCAATTTTCGTCATCTCAAAAATGTTACATAAATAGAACCATACAATGCACAACATTTTAGTTTTGGCATTTTTCACTTAGGATAATTCCCCAGAAATTCACCAAAGTTGTATGTATCAGGAATTCCTTTTTATTTCTGAGAAGTATTACCGATGAGATACTTAGAGTACAGTTTGCTTAACCATTCAGGTGCTGAAGGACATTTGCGTTGATTCCAGCTTTTGGCTATTATGAATAAAGCTATTATGAGCATTCAGGTACAGGTATTTATTATTTATGAGAACATAAGTTTTCATTTCTGTGGGATAGATGCTCAGAAGTGCAATTGCTGGATCATATTATAATTGTCAAGCTATTTGCCAGAGAGGCTGTGGCATTTTACATTCTGATAAGCAATGTATGTGTGATCCAGTTCCTCTGCATCATCACCAGCATTTGATGTTACCACCATTTTTAATTTTACCCGTTCTTATAGGTATGTAGTGATATCTTATTGTGGTTTTAATTTGCAATTCCTTGATGGCTGGTGATATTGAACACCTTATTTACCATCTATACATCATTTGGGATAATTGTTTTCTTTTCATGACTTTTGCTTATTTCTTAGTCAATTATTTTTTTACTGTTGAGTTTTGAGAATCTTTTCTATGTTCTATATACTAGTCCCTTGTAGAATAAGGGGGTTACAAGTAGTTTCTTTCATTTTGTAGTTTGTCTTTTCATTCTCTTAACAAGGTCTTTTGTCAAGCAATAGCTTTACATTTTTATAAAGTCTAATTTATTATGTTTCCCTTTGTCTTTGAGTTCTTTGTCTTCCTCTAGATTCTGAGGATTTTTTCCCTTTTTCCCAAGATACTTTTATATTTTATACTTAAATTCATGACCTATTTTGAGTTGATTTTTGTATAAAGTATGAAGTTTTGATCAAAGTTCTTTTTTTAATCTTTCCTCCATTGAACTATTTGTGCAATTTTGCCAAAATTCAGTTGTGCATGTTTGTGTGGATTTATTTCTGGGTTCTCCTTTCTGTTCCATTGATCTATGTGTCTTTTCCTTCAACAATATCACTCTGTCTTGTTTACTACAGCTATATAGTAAGACTTTATATCCAGGATGGCGACTTGGCCCATTTTATTATTTTTCAAGATTGTCTTAGCTATTGTTGAGTCTATATTTTGCCATACAAATTTTCTCCTCTTTTTTGAGGCGATTGAGTCTTGTATGTTGCCCAGGCTGCTCTCAAACTTTGGGGCTCAAATGATCCTCCCAGTTCAGCATCCTAAGTAACTGGGATTACAGGCTCATGCCACCATGCATCGCTAAATTTTATAATAACTTGTCCATATCTACAAAAAAAACCTCCTGGAATTTTCATAGCAATTACATTAAACCTAGAAACCGATCTGGGGAGAATAGATGCCTTAACTACACTAAGTCTTCTATCCCATGAACATGATTTGTATCTCTGTTCATTTAGGTCTTTTATTTCTTTCATTGGGATTTTGTAATTTTCAGCATATAGATCTAATACACGTTTTCTTAAGTGTATACCTAAGTATCTCATTTTCTTTGGAGTGATTGTAAGTAATGTTATGTTTTTCATGACGATTTCTGCATGTTCATTTTTACTATATAGAAAAGCATTTAATGTTTGTGTGTTAATTTTGCATCATGCAACATTACTGAACTCACTTTTTAGCCCTATGTCTTTATCTGTAGATTTCTTAGAGTATTCTATATAGCTAATGATGTCGTCTTCAAATAGGGGTATTGTCTTTCTTTCTTTCCAATTGGTATGCCTTTTATTTATTTTTCTTACTTTATTGCTCTATCTAAAACTTACAGCACTATGGTGAATGGAATCATCCATTTCTACTCAATTGCCAGATTTTGAAGTGAAAAGCTGTTTGTTGCAGTCCCATATTATTCTTATAATAATAACTTTAGGATCTTTCTGTGATACTCCTTGCTTGATTCCTGATGGTGATAACAAATATTTTTGTCTTATTCCTGTTCTTAAGAGAAAAGCAATCAGTGCTTTACTATTAACTCTGATGCTAGCTATAGGGTTTTTGTGATAGTAGTTACTGTCTATACCTAGTTTGCTGAGAGTTTTTTCATGAAGGTTGACTTTTGTCAGTGCTTTTCTACATCAACTGATAGTACCATAAATTTTTTTTATTTAGCCTATTACTTTAATGGATTACATGGATTGATTTTCCAATGTGGAGTTACCCTTGCACATGTGGAAAAAGTCCACTTGATTATGTTATATAATTCTTTTAATACATTGCTGGATTTAGTTTGCTAAAATTTTGTTGATCAAGTTCATGAAATATATTTATCTGTAGTTTTTTGCTCTCATGATAGTTTTGTATTTTTTGGTGTCAAGGTAACACTAGTCTCATAAAATACATTGGGAAGCATGCCTTCTCTTTTTGTTCTTTGGAAGAGATTGTGTAAAACTGATGCTAATTCTTCATTAAATGTTTGGTGGTATTCTCCACTGAAACCACCTGGGCCTGTGAATTTCTTTTTTGGGAGCTTTAAAATTATTATTTTAACTTATTTCATGGTTATGGGAATATATAGATTACTTTATTTTGGTTGAGATATGGTAATGTTTTCATCACTTCACATTAGCCCTATTGATAAAGGAAGATTTACCACCCCAGTGTTATGGGGATGATCAACCACACAACACTCAACACTGGAAAGATGAGACTGCCAACAGTTCATTAGTCACATATACTCACAGCCTGTGGGATGGGGATACCACATGCCACACAGAGACACTCAGGATGGAACTCAGGAACAGAGTGAACAACCAGGGGCCGTGGAAGGCAGGCTTTATAATTTCAAGAGGATGAGGCACTTCTTAGTTCCCACAGGAAGATGTGATTGATTCATTTGAATAATCTGTGGCCTGGCAGGAAACGGAAACTGCAACTCAGGGATAAACAGGTACGATGCCTGGTCCTCTTAATAAGAAGGGTTGTTTGGTTAAAGGACCTTATCCACAGGATCAGAATGTAGAGGGGAACTTGTGAGTAGGTCATTCAGGGCCCTCCCAATTTCAGCAGATGTTAAGGCCAACACAGTAGGCCTTAATTTTAGGACTACCACAAGCAGTTCACAGTTTTTGAGGAATGGCCTATTTCTACTAAATGTCAGATTTGCAAGTGTAAAACTGTTTG
Organism: Rhinopithecus roxellana; assembly: GCF_007565055.1. Lineage (NCBI taxonomy): Eukaryota > Metazoa > Chordata > Mammalia > Primates > Cercopithecidae > Rhinopithecus > Rhinopithecus roxellana. The sequence goes on along the minus strand of NC_044557.1, from coordinate 132,663,107 downwards.
TAATATTCCTTTACAATTCTTATAATAATTTTAGGATCTGCAGTGATACCACCTGTTTTATTCCTGATATTGGTGATTTGTGTCTTCTCCCTTAATGTTTGTAAACCTTGCATGAGGTTTACAAATCTTGTTGATTTTTTTGAAGAACTTTTAAAACAGATTTTTTTCTTTTACTTTCAATTTTCAACATTATTAATTGTTATTCTTACCTTTATTATTCCCTAGCTTATACTTGTTTTGGGCTTAGTTTGCTCTTTGTTTTTCTAGTTTCTTGAGGTACAAACTTAGATTATTGATTTGAGGTTTTTCTAATATCGAATGTACAAATTTCATGCCATAAATTTTCCCCTCAGGTCTGTTTTAGCTGCATCCTCAATATTTTAATATGTTATATTTTTATTTTTGATCAGGTCTACATTGTAAAATTTTCTTTGAGACTTACTCTTTGACCAATAGATTATTTAGAAGCATGTAGTTTAATTTTAGTGTTGATATGGTTGGGATCTGTGTCCCCTCCCAGATCTCATGCCAAATTGTAATGCTCTATGTTGGAGGTGGGGCCTGGTGGAAGGTGATTGGATCATGGGGGCAGATTTCCCTCTTGGTGCTGTTCTCATGATAGTGAATGAATTCCTATGAGATCTGTTCATTTACAAGTATGTGGCACCTCCCCCAACTTCTTGCTGCCACTCCAGCACCATGTAAGATGTGCCTGCTTCCCCTTTTGCCTAGATTGTAAGTTTCCTGAGGCCTCCCCAGAAGCAGAAGCTGAAGCTGCTTCTGTATATGCTTCCTGTATAACCTTCAGATCTGTGAGCCAATTAAACCTCTTTTCTTTATAAATTACCTAGTCTCAGGTATTCCTTTGCAGCAACGTGAGGAAGGACTAATACAAGTTGTGTTCAGAGATTTTCCTATTGTATCTTATTGATTTCTAGTTTGATTACATTAGGGCCAGAGAAAACCAATTTCAATCTTGAATTTGTGGAGCTTTGCTTTATGGCCTAAGATAGGGTCTGTCTTGGTGAATGCTCTACGGATACTTGAAAAATTCTATATTCTGTGTTTGTTGGATTGAGCATTCTTCTATAAATATGAATTCAATTCTGTTGGTGGATTATGTTGTCCAGAACTCCTATAATTGTGCCTATATTCCACCTTGTAGTTTTATCAGTTGCTAAGATGGATAATTGGCCCCTAATTTTAATTGTGATTTTGTCTATTTCTCTTTTCTGCTTTGTCAGTTTTGTTTCATGTATTTTGAAGCTCTGTTGTTGGATGTGTACACATTTAGGATTCTTATATCTTCATGGTGAATTTATATTTTTAACATTATGTGATATTTTTCTTTATCTCTGATAATTATCTTTTTTCTAATTTCTACTTAATATGCTATTGATATAGACACTTCTCCTTTTGTTCAATTAATATTTGCATGGTATATTCTTTCCAGCCCTTTACTTTAAATCTACCCATGTCATTGAATTTAAAATGAGTTTCTTGTAAAGTGCATATCCTTGGGCCACATTTTATTATATATCCTGCCAATTTCTGTCTTTTAATTGGTATATTTAGATCATTTACATTTAATTATTAAGATGTTAGAGCTTAAGTCTGCCATTTTATTATTTGTTTTCCATTTGTTCATTTTGGTTCTCACTTCTTTCTCTTTTCTTGCCATTTTGTGAGATACTTAAACATTTTTTAGAATTCTACCTTTATTTATTTACAGTGTTTTTCAGAGCATCTCCTTGTATTGTTTTTCTAATTGTTGCTTTGGGCATTATAGTATACATTAGTGACTTATCACAGTCAACTTGGATGAACATTTTCCAGTTTAAGTGCATGGAAACCTTACTTCTATTTCCTTCCTCACTTTTAAATATCATTGTCTTGAATATCAGATGCTGTTAAAATTTTTGTTTCAATCATTAAACTTGATTTCTATAACTCCTGAGAGGGATAGTATGTAGTATGTACCCATATTTCTGTTCTTTTCATTGTTCTTTCTTCTTTCCAGATTCTCCAGATTTCCTTTTTTATCATTTTCTTTCTGTTTGAAGAACTTCATTTAGGGTCACTTTTAAAGGGTAGGTCTGCAAGCAAAAGCTCTTTTAGTTTTCCTTTTTCTGAGAATGTCTTTATTTCCCCTACATTCCTGAAAGACAATTTCACTGGATATAGATTTTGTGGTTTAGTTCTTTTTTTCCAGAACTTGAAAAATGTGCCACTTCCTTCTGTTTAATTTTTTTCCAATATATCTTTTTTTTTTTAATTTTCTTTCTTTTTTTTTTTTTAAATGTTTAATGCTCTTTTATTTATTTATATATTTATTTTATTATACTTTAAGTTCTAGGGTACATGTGCATAACGTGCAGGTTTGTTACATATGTATACTTATGCCATGTTGGTGTGCTGCACCCATCAACTCGTCAGCACCCATCAATTCATCATTTATATCTTGTATAACTCCCCAATGCAAGCCCTCCCTCCTCCCCCCTCCCCCCTCCCCATGATAGGCCCCTGTGCGTGATGTTCCCCTTCCCGAGTCCAAGTGATCTCATTGTTCAGTTCCCACCTATGAGTGAGAACATGCGGTGTTTGGTTTTCTGTTCTTGTGATAGTTTGCTAAGAATGATGGTTTCCAGCTGCATCCATGTCCCTACAAAGGACGCAAACTCATCCTTTTTTATGGCTGCATAGTATTCCATGGTGTATATGTGCCACATTTTCTTAATCCAGTCTGTCACAGATGGACATTTGGGTTGATTCCAAGTCTTTGCTATTGTGAATAGTGCCGCAATAAACATACGTGTACATGTGTCTTTGTAGTAGAATAATTTATAATCCTTTGGGTATATACCCAGTAGTGGGATGGCTGGGTCATATGGTACATCTAGTTCTAGATCCTTGAGGAATTGCCATACTGTTTTCCATAATGGTTGAACTAGTTGACAATCCCACCAACAGTGTAAAAGTGTTCCTATTTCTCCACATCCTCTCCAACACCTGTTGTTTCCTGACTTCTTAATGATTGCCATTCTAACTGGTGTGAGATGGTATCTCATTGTGGTTTTGATTTGCATTTCTCTGATGGCGAGTGATGATGAGCATTTTTTCATGTGTCTGTTGGCTGTATGAATGTCTTCTTTTGAGAAATGTCTGTTCATATCCTTTCCCCACTTTTTGAGGGGTTGTTTGTTTTTTTCTCGTATATTTGTTTGAGTTCTTTGTAGATTCTGGATATTAGCCCTTTGTCAGATGAGTAGGTTGCAAAAATTTTCTCCCATTCTGTAGGTTGCCTGTTCACTCTGATGGTAGTTTCTTTTGCTGTGCAAAAGCTCTTTAGTTTAATTAGATCCCATTTGTCAATTTTTGCTTTTGCTGCCGTTGCTTTTGGTGTTTTAGACATGAAGTCCTTGCCCATGCCTATGTCCTGAATGGTAGTACTACCTAGATTTTCTTCTAGGGTTTTTATGGTATTAGGTCTAACATTTAAGTCTCTAATCCATCTTGAATTAATCTTCGTATAAGGGGTAAGGAAAGGATCCAGTTTCAGCTTTCTACTTATGGCTAGCCAATTTTCCCAGCACCATTTATTAAATAGGGAATCCTTTCCCCATTTCTTGTTTTTCTCAGGTTTGTCAAAGATCAGATGGCTGTAGATGTGTGGTATTATTTCTGAGGACTCTGTTCTGTTCCATTGATCTATATCTCTGTTTTGGTACCAGTACCATGCTGTTTTGGTGACTGTAGCCTTGTAGTATAGTTTGAAGTCAGGTAGCGTGACGCCTCCAGCTTTGTCCTTTTGACTTAGGATTGTCTTGGCAATGCGGGCTCTTTTTTGGTTCCATATGAACTTTAAAGCAGTTTTTTCCAATTCTGTGAAGAAACTCATTGGTAGCTTGATGCGGATGGCATTGAATCTATAAATAACCTTGGGCAGTATGGCCATTTTCACGATATTGATTCTTCCTATCCATGAACATGGTATGTTCTTCCATTTGTTTGTGTCCTCTTTGATTTCACTGAGCAGTGGTTTGTAGTTCTCCTTGAAGAGGTCCTTTACATCCCTTGTAAGCTGGATTCCTAGGTATTTTATTCTCTTTGAAGCAATTGTGAATGGAAGTTCATTCCTGATTTGGCTCTCTGCTTGTCTGTTACTGGTGTATAAGAATGCTTGTGATTTTTGCACATTAATTTTGTATCCTGAGACTTTGCTGAAGTTGCTTATCAGCTTAAGGAGATTTTGGGCTGAGATGATGGGGTTTTCTAAATATACAATCATGTCATCTGCAAACAGGGACAATTTGACTTCTTCTTTTCCTAACTGGATACCCTTGATTTCTTTCTCTTGCCTGATTGCCCTAGCCAGAACTTCCAACACTATGTTGAATAGGAGTGGTGAGAGAGGGCATCCCTGTCTTGTGCCAGTTTTCAAAGGGAATTTTTCCAGTTTTTGCCCATTCAGTATGATATTAGTTGTGGGTTTGTCATAAATAGCTCTTATTATTTTGAGGTACGTTCCATCAATACCGAATTTATTGAGCGTTTTTAGCATGAAGGGCTGTTGAATTTTGTCAAAAGCCTTTTCTGCATCTATTGAGATAATCATGTGGTTCTTGTCTTTGGTTCTGTTTATATGCTGGATTACGTTTATTGATTTGCGAATGTTGAACCAGCCTTGCATCCCAGGGATGAAGCCCACTTGATCATGGTGGATAAGCTTTTTGATGTGCTGCTGAATCCGGTTTGCCAGTATTTTATTGAGAATTTTTGCATCAATGTTCATCAGGGATATTGGTCTAAAATTCTCTTTTTTTGATGTGTCTCTGCCAGGCTTTGGTATCAGGATGATGTTGGCCTCATAAAATGAGTTAGGGAGGATTCCCTCTTTTTCTATTGATTGGAATAGTTTCAGAAGGAATGGTACCAGCTCCTCCTTGTACCTCTGGTAGAATTCAGCTGTGAATCCATCTGGTCCTGGACTTTTTTTGGTGGGTAGGCTATTAATTGTTGCCTCAATTTCAGAGCCTACTATTGGTCTATTCAGGGATTCAACTTCTTCCTGGTTTAGCCTTGGGAGAGTGTAAGTGTCCAGGAATTTATCCATTTCTTCTAGATTTTCTAGTTGATTTGCGTAGAGGCGTTTATAGTATTCTCTGATGGTAGTTTGTATTTCTGTGGGGTCAGTGGTGATATCCCCTTTATCATTTTTTATTGCATCTATTTGATTCCTCTCTCTTTTCTTCTTTATTAGCCTTGCTAGCGGTCTGTCAATTTTGTTGATCTTTTCAAAAAACCAACTCCTGGATTCATTGATTTTTTGGAGGGTTTTTTGTGTCTCTATCTCCTTCAGTTCGGCTCTGATCTTAGTTATTTCTTGCCTTCTGCTAGCTTTTGAATGTGTTTGCTCTTGCCTCTCTAGTTCTTTTAATTGTGATGTTAGAGTGTCAATTTTAGATCTTTCCTGCTTTCTCTTGTGGGCATTTAGTGCTATAAATTTCCCTCTACACACTGCTTTAAATGTGTCCCAGAGATTCTGGTATGTTGTATCTTTGTTCTCATTGGTTTCAAAGAACATCTTTATTTCCACTTTCATTTCGTTATGTACCCAGTAGTCATTCAGGAGCAGGTTGTTCAGTTTCCATGTAGTTGAGCGGTTTTGATTCAGTTTCTTAGTCCTGAGTTCTAGTTTGATTGCACTGTGGTCTGAGAGACAGTTTGTTATAATTTCTGTTCTTTTACATTTGCTGAGGAGTGCTTTACTTCCAATTATGTGGTCAATTTTGGAATAAGTGCGATGTGGTGCTGAGAAGAATGTATATTCTGTTGATTTGGGGTGGAGAGTTCTATAGATGTCTATTAGGTCCGCTTGGTGCAGAAATGAGTTCAATTCCTGGATATCCTTGTTAACTTTCTGTCTCGTTGATCTGTCTAATGTTGACAGCGGAGTGTTGAAGTCTCCCATTATTATTGTATGGGAGTCTAAGTCTCTTTGTAAGTCTCTAAGGACTTGCTTTATGAATCTGGGTGCTCCTGTATTGGGTGCATATATATTTAGGAGAGTTAGCTCTTCCTGTTGAATTGATCCCTTTACCATTATATAATGGCCTTCTTTGTCTCTTTTGATCTTTGATGGTTTAAAGTCTGTTTTATCAGAGACAAGGATTGCAACCCCTGCTTTTTTTTGTTCTCCATTTGCTTGGTAGATCTTCCTCCATCCCTTTATTTTGAGCCTATGTATGTCTCTGCATGTGAGATGGGTCTCCTGAATACAGCAGACTGATGGGTCTTGACTCTTTATCCAGTTTGCCAGTCTGTGTCTTTTAATTGGAGCATTTAGTCCATTAACATTTAAGGTTAATATTGTTATGTATGAACTTGATCCTGCCATTATGATATTAACTGGTTATTTTGCTCGTTAGTCAATGCAGTTTCTTCCTAGCCTCGATGGTCTTTACATTTTGGCATGTTTTTGTGATGGCTGGTACCGGTTGTTCCTTTCCATGTTTAGGGCTTCCTTCAGGGTCTCTTGTAAGGCAGGCCTGGCAGTGACAAAATCTCTAAGCATTTGCTTATCTGTAAAGGATTTTATTTCTCCTTCACTTATGAAACTTAGTTTGGCTGGATATGAAATTCTAGGTTTAAAATTCTTTTCTTTAAGAACGTTGAATATTGGCCCCCACTCTCTTCTGGCTTGTAGAGTTTCTGCCGAGAGATCTGCTGTTATTCTGATGGGCTTCCCTTTGTAGGTTACCCGACCTTTCTCTCTGGCTGCCCTTAAGATTTTTTCCTTCATTTCAACTTTTGTGAATCTGGCAATGATGTGTCTTGGAGTTGCTCTTCTGGAGGAGTATCTTTGTGGCGTTCTCTGTATTTCCTGAATTTGAATGTTGTCCTGCCCTACTAGGTTGGGGAAGTTCTCCTGGATGATATCCTGAAGAGTGTTTTCCAACTTGGTTCCATTTTCCCCCTCACTTTCAGGCACCCCAATCAGACGTAGATTTGGTCTTTTTACGTAATCCCATACTTCTTGCAGGCTTTGCTCATTTCTTTTTCTTCTTTTTTCTTTTGGTTTCTCTTCTCGCTTCATTTCATTCATTTGATCTTCAATCACTGATACTCTTTCTTCCAGTTGATCGAGTCGGTTACTGAAGCTTGTGCATTTGTCACGTATTTCTCGTGTCATGGTTTTCATCTCTGTCATTTCGTTTATGATCTTCCAATATATCTTTGATTGAAATCTTTGGTTTTATCCTGATTAAGATTCATTCAGCTTCTGGAATCTGTAGCTTTTTTTATTTCAGCAAATTTGGGACAATTTCAATCATTTTATCATCAAATACTCTTTTAGCTCCACTCTGTTTTTCCTCTCATTCTGAGATTTTGATGATACAGACATGGGAAATTTCATTATTGTCCTACAGGTTGTAAGGTTCTGGTTGGTTGGTTTTTCAGTCTATTTTCTCACTGTTGTTCTTATGCAGTAAATTCTAGTGATCTGTCTGATCTGTCCTCAACTTTATTGGTTTTGTCCTTTGTCATATCTACTCTACTATGGAACCTATCCAATAAGATTTTATTATTAATTTCTGTTATTTTTTTCTATAATTTCCATTTTTTTCTGCTTTTACTTCTTTTATTTCACTGAGATTTTATGATGGCTACTTTGGTCAGGCCAGACACGGGGGTCATGCTGTAATCCCAGCAGTTTGAGAGGCCAAGGCAGGCTGATTAGTTGAGGTCAGAAGTTTGAGATCAGCCTGGCCAGTATGGTGAAACCCCATCTCTACTAAAAATATAAAAATTAGCCCAGTGTGGTGACACATGCTTGTAATCTCAGCTACTTGGGAGGTTGAGGTGGGAGGATTGCTTGAACCCAGGAGTGAGAGGTTGCAGTGAGCCGAGATTGCGCCACAGCACTCCAGCCTGGGCGACAGAGTGAGACTCCATCTCAAAATAAGTAAATAAATAAAATCCTTGGTCAGATAATTCCAACATCTGACTCGTCTCAATGTTGATATCGTTGACAGTTTTACTTATTCAAGTTGTGATTTTTTTTATTGTATCTTCGACATTTTGGTTTTGTTAGAAGATTCTGGATCCTATTTAAATATTTTATTATAGCAGGCAGTCATCTTGTTTAGGTTTAGCATGCTGGTCCTAGTCTAATTTTGTAGGCTGATGTTCCAATGACAGTTTAATTTTCAGAGCCCTTGTGGTGTTCTTTTGCTCTTTTGGTACCACTTGGGCTCCCACTTGCTCCTGCTGGTGTTGCCTGGTAGGACAAAATGAGTTGCCTCAAGCCAGATGCCTGGTGTCTTTTTATGGGAGAAGGAAGTGTTAGGCCCTTGATGATGAAGTTGTTTGCTGGGCCAAGTGTTTGTTGGAACAGATATCCTCTCTCAGGGCCTCCTACTGACTGGATTCGGAATGGGAGTTTTGAGTCCCTTGGAACAAAGAGGCTTCTTGGGCCAGGACACTTCTTGTGGTGGGGTTCTTCTTGTAGGTGACACCCCACTGACTCAGAATCTCTCAGTGAGAATGAGAGAGAATCAGGCCCGTCAGGAAACAAGAGTCCTCATGCCGACCACTCACATTTGCCAGGCTCCCAGTGAATTTCATTTGCTAGTGACACCGGGCTTGTCTGGTTTTCCTGGTTTTGTTGGAGAGACTTCCATTTGATTTAGGGGAGGAATGAAACTACCTGAGCTGTTTCTTCTGTTGCTAGGTTGTGTGTCAGAAAATACAGGTTACTTTCTTCTGTTAAGGTGGGGCCAGGAGATGTAAAATGCCTTGCGGCTCCGTTGTTCTTCCATTCCTGGGGTCACAATCCAGTTTTCCTTCCTCTTACTGCTTTTCAGAATTCTGCATTTGGTTGCCTAGTGCATTATTTCTAGCATTTGTAGTCATACTTAGCTGGGAGGAGTAAAGAGAAATGAAGTCTATGACATCTTGCCTAGGCTAGAAATCCTAAACTAACTAAAAACATGATTTTTATAACTTAGAGGGTGGTATACTTCAAAAATCAGATGACTTTACATGTGTGCATCTGCTTCTGGCTTCTATTCTGTTTCATGACTCTATGTTTTGATTAATCAAATGCGTCTCTGATCTTCCTCAGTGTAAGCTATAACTCTGCTCACTGCACCATAAAAAAGCAAGTTATAGTTTAGGTATAGTTTCGCTGCTGCTGCTGCTAGTGCTTGTCTATATTCGGCTGATATTTCATGATATTTTTATGGTTCACTTTTCCATGCATAAAAATAGGGAGATTCATCAAAAATCTGTTTCTGAAATCTGTTACTAAATAAACCACCAATGACATGGAAAATACAAACTAGCAAATGAAGGAAATAGTTTGGCAAAGATTCTCATGAGATTTTGAACAGAGGTTTCTTTGAGTTCATCAAATCAATAAACACTTACTCAGAATATCTCACCCTGTGACTTAAGGCTTGACCCTTCAATCTTCTCCCTGTGAATTTCCTGCTTTATAATTCAACAATTTTTTCATGATTCTCTAATTGTTCTTCCAGTTTTCTTTAACTCTGTGTTTTGTAAGTCCTATTCTGGGCATTATGTCTGATGCAAAAGTTGAGATTGTGCCATAACTGCCTGAAATATAATTACAGACATAAGATCAATACATGTATAAATATAATTATTCAAAGCATATTATTGGAATAGAATCATAGAAAATGATGTGAACAGAAGCTCGCTAGACTATAAGCTGTATAAGGGAAAAGATTGGATGGATTTTTAAAAATTTTTTATATTTTTGAGATAGGGTCTCATTCTGTGGCCCAGGCTGGAGTGCAGTGGCATGATCACAGCTTACTGCAGTCCCAACCTCTTGGGCTTAGGTGATCCTCCCTCTTCAGCCTCTTGAGCAGCTGGGAATACAGGTGTGTGCCACCATGCCTGGCTAATTTTTTAAATTATTATTATAATTTTTTTTGTAGAGACAGGGTTTTGCTGTATTGCCCAGGCTGGTTTTGAACTGCTGGGCTCAAGCTGTCTGCCCACCTTGGCCTCCCAAAGTGCTAGGATTACAGATATGAGCTATCATGCCCTACGTCTGATTTTTTATTCCATTTTATCCTCAGTGTCCAGAGCAAAGGCTCAGTGAATATTCATTGAATTAAAAATGAGTCACACAGGAAAATGTTAAAAGTTAAATTTGGTATAGTGTGAGAAAGTGTAGCTAACCAACAAGAAAAGAAAGTATAGCTAACCAATCAGAATGGGCACTGGCTGGGGTGTTGCATTAGTGAGCACTATTGATTATGAGGCATGAGTGCAGAGGCAGGAGAGGAAGAGAGAGTTGTGTAGTTAGAGGAGGTGCCACTTGATCCAGTCTTGAAAGATTTGTGGATTTCAGGTTGGGGTGAGGGAGGAGGATGGTATTCAACTGGGGCAAATAATTTGAGTAAAAGTACAGAGGTGAGAATTCTGGAGAATAGTAAGCAGAACAATCTGGTTTAATTGGAGACGAGGAGGTTTGCAAGTCGTTTCGAGTCCAGATATTGCAGGGTCTGATATTTGTACTCCCCTTTTGTGCTCCTCATTTTGTACTCTCATGTATTGTTGCTGTTTGGGGAGCAGCGGCGGGGGGCGGGGGGGGGGGGGAGCTTCCAAACAATAAGGAAGCTGTCCTTAAAGGGCTAACAAGAATTCTGGACAGAAATATAGTTACAATTGAGCATTGATCAGGGTGCACCTTGACTTCACAGGGTGCACCTTGACCACAGAAGTCATGTAGCACTAGATATTTACCATTTGCATCCTCATTGTTCCTATAATAGATAGAATTTCTGATATTAGAATCATGAGGCTTTTGTTTAAGAGTTGCTTAAGGTGTTTTTTAAGATTCTGAATTCCAGTGAATATAATTTCTTCATCTCCCTGTCCCATAGCTTCACCTGCACTCTTTGATCAATCAAGGATCTTCACACTTCAGCCTACTCCAAAACCCTTAACAACCCTAGCCTCAAACTCCTGGGGGAGACAAAGTTGAGGTTCTCTCCTATCTCCTCATTTGGTAGCCCTATGATTGAACCTCCTTCTCTGCTGCAACCTCGTGTCTCAGCATACTGACTTGCCATCTGCAGTAGTCAACAAAGCTATTACAGTTATAATAACAATAAAACATTTCTGAATATTATTTTTCTGTCATCTCCCTTTTCATTGTTATTTGTTTAATTAATTTAACTAAATATTAGAAGTTTAGTTTTAGAAACCAAGTGAATCATCATTTAACAAGTAGCATTAAAATTTAAAACTCTTAAAGTGCACAAATTCTTTCATTTATTATAGCAGTACTTAGATGTTCTCATAAAATCAGATTGAAACTTATCAATATTCAACTAATGAAAGAAAAGAATAGTATATTTTGGCCATGTAATCCTTGGAGCTTGCCTCTTTGGCTCTCTCTTTTCTGCAGGGGAAAATAAAAACAACCAGTAAATTTTTTATGTAGCATGTATAATCACAAGAATGGCAGGGTCACATTACATGCTAATAAACAAATCATTCTAAGGCTCCCTTATATGTATTACTCCCTCCTCAACCTTGTTCTGATCTAGGAGGCGCTGAAGAAAAAGTAAGGCAGAAGCATCATTTTGTTATAGAGAAAACAAGGCTGATAAATACTGAATCCACTACTTGACCTCTCTTCGGTCCTTTTTTCCCAGCACTAATTGACTAGGACACAGACTCTCTTCTGTCAGAACCTGAAAAAGTAAGATAGAGTTAATCATTGATTTAAAAAAAAGATCTGAAAGAATTATTATCTTATTGTTATAGAAATAGACAAAAACACGTTTTATTATTTGAGTTGAACGTGGAATCTCATCAGATACACTGCATATACTGGAAAAGAATGCCTCTAAGAAGTGAGTTATCAGAATGCCATTCTGCCTTAAGTAATACACAAAAAGAGATTTCAGTATTGCACTGTTGTGTATTCTCCTATCAAATAGCACAAATGCCTCTTTTTAGTAAAATAAAGAGATAATGGGATGAAAATTTAAATAAAGTTAAGGTTACTACAATAAAAGTCTTAATATCATATTTGCATTTTCATGATATGAAAATTTGAATTTCATATGAGAAATAACATTTCATATAATGAAAATGCAAATATGGTATTAAGACTTTTATTGTAGTAACTTTAATTTCTTTCTCTTACATTAAAAAAATTGAACCCACCAATGTTAAACAAAGCATTCACCTTAAGAATTTGTTTTATGTCTTTAAAATATTAATTCTTATTCATCATCTCTTAACTAATAAAACTTCTGAAGAGACCTTACAATTATTGAAGGAGCATACAGAAACATTCAGATTACTCCCTTTCATTAGTTTTAAAAAGATCCTAATCTCAATGATCTCCACAGGCCAATTTGTTAAAAGAAAAAATGATTTAATATTTGTGCATAGAACCTCAGAGTCTAATCAGTTCAGCACCAACTTCATTGTGCTGATTGACTAGTCAGAATCATCTTCACATTTAAATCCTTTTCTTGTCTGCTGTATTTCCCAAAGCTTTTTAGCATTCTGTAATTTCAATTATTATTCATTCTTCTGTGCATCTTTATATTTGCTACATTAAAACTTACACTGTTCTTCATGTCTTTTTAAAAAATTTTGATATATTTAATTTTTCTAAATGATTTTAAAACATCATCATTGCAAAATACAATCCACATAAAAATGGTGAAAAAATATATTTTATATTCTTGCTTTAAACTGTCTTCAAAATTTAGTGTATAATTTTACACTTACAGTGCATGTCAATTTGAAAGTTAAATTTCATCAGATATATTTAATCTGTATTTAGATTTTATAAGATATACAGTCGAAAAAGAAGATTTACATATCCAAGTTGTTCCAAACATACCTTAACATTTTTCCAATAATTAAATCAAATGTCAGTTTTTAAAGTTAAATTTACACTAATTAAAATTGTATTTTAAAATTATCCTTTTTTTTTTTTTTTTTTTTTTTTTTTTTGCTGAATGGTATTCCACTGTATGGATGGACCACAGTTGGTTTACCGATTTACCCGGTGAAGTGTGTTTGAGCTGTTTCTAGTTCTTGGTAATTGTAATAGAGTTGCTATAAATATTTCCGTGTAAGTTTTTATGTGAGCATAATGTTTCACTCCTCTAGTAAATGTCAAAGAGTGGGAATTCTGGGTCATAAGGTAAGTCTAAAAAACTGTCAAACAGTTTTCTGGAGTAGTTGTACTATTTTGCATTCCCACCTGCAATATATGAGCATTCCAGTTGCTCTGTATTCTAACCAGCACTTGGTATGGTGAGTAACTTTTGTTTTAGCCATTCTATTGTGTGTGATATGGTTTATTTCTCTCATAGCTAGTGATGTTGAACATTGTTTCAAGTGTGTGACTGTCTTTACTGTATTTTTTTTGGTGACATACCTGTTCAAGTATCTATACATGTTGTAGAATTGATAACCTGTATCTCTGTGGGAAGTAACTTGATCAACTATAGTATAATGCTTTCCTAGAGGTTCGTTTGCCTTTGGTCTGACACCCTGTTCCCAGCTACTTAGGTCAGAAGCTTTCCCCTGTCTCCATCAGGGAACTTGTTTCATATACATGTAATGCAGTTAGATTATTTTGTCATGTTCTGCAAAATAATGACAAAACATTTATCCCATGATTCCTAAACCTTCTAAAATATTTTATTAAAAAATTGCATGCGGCCGGGCATGGTGGCTCATGGCTGTAATTCCAGCATATTAGGAGGCTGAGGCGGGCAGATCATGAGGTCAGGAGCTCGAGACCAGCCTGACCAACATGGTGAAAACTTGTGTGTACTAAAAATACAAAAATTAGCTGGGCGCGGTGGTGGACACCTGTAATCTCAGCTACTCGGGATGCTGAGGCAGGAGAATCACTTGAACCAGGGAGGCAGAGGTTGCAGTGAGCCGAGATTACACCACTGTGCTCCAGCCTGGGTGACAGAGTATGACCCTGTCTTGGGGGAAAAAAAAAGAAAATTTGAATGCATTAAGGTGCATTCTTTGAGCTAAGTTCTATGGGTTTTGGCAAATGTAGAGTATCGTGTATTCACCACAATAAATAGTTTTACTGCCTTAAACACATCCCGTTTTTCACCTATTCTACCCTGCCAACCCTTAATCCAACCCAACTACTGATCTATTGACTCTCTCTATATTTTTGTCTTTTCCAGCATATCATATAGTTGAAGTCAATATGATATAGTTGAACGATATAATATAGTTGAAGTTGAAAAGTATGTAACCTTTTCAGACCAACTTCTTTTATTTAGTAAAATATATTTACAACTAATCCAAGTCTTTTTGTGGCTTGATAGTGCACTTTTTTTTGGAAGGTAACTTTAGAACTTTATTTGATGTATTTGAGGATCAACAGTCCTCATCCACACTAACTGTAGAGTTTTGAAAGTGGTTACAGGCGATGGAAGTGACCACTGCCATCATTCCGGCTGCAGGAGGGAGGCGGGGCTGGGGCTGCACACTCCATGGAGCCAGTGGGAGACCTTCCCCTTCTGAGTTGGGATGAGAGCTCCCCGGATGCCGCTGCAGCCACCCGAAACACAGCTGCAGACCCAGGCGCCCTGCTCTATGGAGCAGGCAGGAGCCCCATGCTCCGGGGAGGGGGTGGCTACAACCACCCAAACTGCAGCCATGGATCCGAGCCTCGCTGTGTTCTTGCAGGAGGGCCAGGAGCAGGCAGGATCTGCCCTCCCGGTGCTGCTGCGGCCACCCTCCCAGGCGCAGCAGCTGGGCGTCTCTGTAGCCTGCACTCTCAATGACCCCAGGAATGATGCCCCGCCATCCCTGCAGGTTCAGGGGTGTCTTCTCCCACTGTCTGGCCTCTCCACTCCTGGTGGAGAGCCTGCTCCAATCTTCTAGCAGGGCTTGGGCTGAGCCCCAGGGCGTTGACTGGCAGCGGAGGCAGACAGAGTCCTGGGATGAAGGGGGCAGATCCCCAGTAAAGCCCCACCTTCAGGCCAGGGAGGGCCTGAAGGCTGGCCTCTGGGCTGCCAGTCCCGTGGACCTGAGTGGGGATTCATGGTGCCTCTTCTGGGCTCCCTATGACTGCCCAGGGACCAATCGGCAGGCACTTCCTCCCCTCTGAGGTCCAGGGCAGAGGACAATGGCCAGAGGAGAAGAGGGCAGAGAGACGACAGTAGGACCAGCTGCGAAGAGGAGTACCTTCTCTCTGAGAGCTACAGAGATGACCTGATGGTAGAGAGGAGCTACCTTCCCTGCTGAGAGCTTCAGAGACCAGCAGAGATGAGCCACTCTCTGTTGAGTTTCAGAGACCTGCAGAGATGTCCGAATGACTTACCTGTGGACCGGACCCACCCTCTTCAGGGCCTCATCTCTGCTGAGAACTGAACATTGGACCGATGAGCTGCCTGCAGAGAGGAGCTACCCACTGCAGGTCTCCTCCGAGTTGTTTTCACACTTAATAAAGCTTATCTTCATCCTGTTTACCCTTCATTTGTCTGCGTACCTCATTCTTCCTGAACCCAGGACAAGAACTCAAAGTTGCCACCAGCCACAGAGGTTTCTGGGAAGAAAATCAACACCCTAAAGACCCCAATACACAGGTACATAGGTAACCAAAGTATAAAGCTTATTTGATGAATCTTCATCCACATTACGTTTCCTGGACAACCACACATGGATACCATATGGGACATTCTTTATTCCTTTGGCCCAGACAGCTTTGTTGAGCCTGGTATCAATGCACACATCTGGAGTTCCTGTCTTCTTCATGACAAATTTCCAGATCTCTTTGGGTGCTGGAGGGGCATACTTCTTCAAGCCCACTCCATGAATGTGCTTGTGAATGTTGATGGTGTATTTTTGTCACCACCTCGTTGAGGAGAGAACGGCCCTTTTTCTTCTGGCCACCCTTCTTTGTGGGAGTCATTGTGCGGGGCCCAAGCTGGAAAGGCCATAGTGCACTTCTTTTTATCATCAGATAGTATTCCTTATTTTGGTTATACTACAATTTGTTTATCCTTTCATTTACTGAAGGATATCTTGGTTGCTTCCAGATTTTGGCAGTTATAAGTTGCTATAAACATTTGTGTGCAGGTTTTTGTGTGGATATAAGTTTTCAAATCACCTGGGTAAATACCTAGGAGTGCAATTGCTGGATCATATGAAAAGACTATGTTTAACTTTGTAAAAAATACTGCCAAATGGTCTTCAAAGTGGCTGTACTATTTTGTATTTCCAGCAGTAATGAATAAAAGATCTGTTGTTCCGATCTTTTAAACTAAAGCCAGTTTTAACGAACTTTAGGGTAGGCACTAATCCAATGTGACTGGTGTTCTTATAAGAAAAGGAAGAGACATCAGAGATGAATACACACTGAGAAAGGACCATATGACAATACAGTAAGAAGGCAGCCATGTAGAAACCAAAGAGAGGCCTTAGGAGATACCAAGTCTGCCAACATCTCAGTCTTGGACTTTCAGCTTCCAGAACTATGCGAAAATAAGTATCTATAATTTAAGCCACCAAGTTTGTGGTATTTTGTTATGCCAGCCTGAGCAAACTAATACACAGGTTTCAAAGTTTTTCTATGTTTTCTTCAAGAAGTTTTATAGTTTTTGCATGTAGATGTAGAATTTTAGCAGTACCAGTTATTAAAAAGGCTATCTTTTTCTATTGAAGTACTTATGCAATTTTATTAAAGATCAGTTGACTTTATTTGTATAGTGTTATTATTCTTCTGTTATTTAGATAAGTGAATGTGAATTAATATTTAAAACAGTATTACTTCCAAATATGGCAATGATTCATTTAGCTTAATATTAGCTACAAAGCTATAAAGTGATCTGTATGACTCATTAAATCATTTGATTTTTTTTTTCCAGATGAGGTCAGACATATCTGTTTCTTAGAAGAGAATATTTCAATTTGAGGAAAATGCCAATGATTTATTTTGGCATTTTGGGAGTCAGGCTCCAGGCCAAAATCTTATGTGTGATCATTCAGATCTAACCATGGGCAATGACAAACGTTTTACCTGGCTGCCTCATCGGGGCAAGCTGCCCCTCTCACCCTAGGCTTTCTGCACCGTCAGTGCATTGCAGCCTCTGGAGAGAGTTGCAGTCAGAGACTCAGCTCCTGTTCAACTCCCCTGTCTCCTTTTAACACCCCTTCCCCTGCCTCCGACTGACCATAACCTTACTTTATCTGCATTCCTAACCTAGGTGTCTCCATTCTAAGACATTACTTGGGGCAGCAGGGATACTCAACTGAAACTGATTAGGCACCTCTGTTGAGACCTACTTATGGGGAGGCCTTGAAGAAACTTTTCTCTATTCTGACTCAGTACTTTTGTACTCCCAGCCCTCCTTTCTCAGGATTTGTAAAATGGCAGGAGCCTTTTTTCCAGAACTTTCTGGGCAGTGAAAGGATCCTGCTCTCACTCCTCCCACCCATGCCAATACATCTCTCCCTCTCTTGGTGCTGTTCCATGGGGGGAAAAATGGAAGACTGGGGAAGCCGTCCACCTACTTTCTCCTTTTAATCTAGGCTTTACACTCTCAGAGTAAGGGATTAAAGCCTTCATTGTTACTTACTTGACCATCCTGACACCTGCAGCTCTCTACAGCATTTATTACAGTTCTTTTCTGACACTTAGAGTCCTCTGTTCCTCTCAGTAATCTGTTTTCTATTTATCTATCTGTACATCCACCTATCACTCTGTCTATATCTAGTTCTACAAGATATTTTCATTAGTTTTATGGATTATGGCTAGAAGATGAGACCACAGTCTGAGAGCTTCCAGGAGCACTGAAATCTAGGATCTTCCACATCTGAAAATAAATGACCACTTTCAACTTTTAAAGTCCAAAATGTCATTCTTGTGATAGTCATGAAAGCTGTACTTACTAAACTGGCTTTAAGAAGAGCCAGATGATGGGCATCCACTAAATTTCATCTAGAATTATGGCCTATGTCACAATGTTTCTTAACTTCTCTGATGGCTAGGTTTTTATTTTCTTCACTTTTCAGGTGAGTAAATTTGTATCAGGATTACTAATTAAAATCAGATTTCTGGCTTTGGAGTAGGTAGCCAGTCAGACAATAGCAAGGCAGGAGAGGGCCCCTCACCCAGGAATGTTAGGTGACCAGCAGGTGATGATCAGGCAGTTGTTAAACTGTGTCTCTGAAATGATCATTGGTCACAGCCAGTGCCATGGAAGGGCAGTCTCCAAGTAGATGGAAAACACTTGGAGCTGATGATCAGCGGCTTCCTGATAAGATCTCATGTCCGGAGCCATGAGGCCCGGAATTAGCTGACCTCTGTTGCTTGATCTCCGCAAAGCGGAGACAAGAGGGCACATTCCCGGGTTCTTTATTTACAAACCCTTCCCGCGCGCGCCCAAAGCTTTTCCCGCGCGCGCCTAAGTTTCTCCCGCGCGCGCTAAAACTGTTCCCGCGCGCGCCAACCTTTCCCGCGCGCACCAACCTTTCCCGCGTGCGCCAACCTTTCCCGCTCGCGCGCAAACATTTTCCCGCCCAGGAAGATATGCAGCCCAGGGCGCAGGCGCGATCCCGTGCCCGGGAAAAGTACAAACCCATGGCGCATGCGCGATTGTAATTTGAGAAGACCCGGCCCCCCGTCACCGCCCTGGCCCAACGTCTTCCCCTGCCAGCCTATATAAGGCATGACCCTACACTCAATAAACGAGACTTGATCAGGCTGTTTGTCTTGTCTCCATTTCTCGTGTTTTCTTGTCTCCTCCATTCCCACTCCCCCTTCCAGGGTCTGTTTGACTGTCCTGCAGGTCGGGACAATCTCAGGATTTGGACAAGTGGGCTCAAGCATGCACACTGAGAGGCAAAACAGTGGATGTATGAATTCTCTGGGAGTGTTTGACCAGTAAAGGTGAATCACCTGTAGAGAGCATGTGCACAACCTCAGTAAATGCACTGCACATACAGTCACCCTCCCAAATGCTGACCAACACTGTGTGAGTGACAGTTAAGCAACAACCTATCCCAAGGGAAGGCTCAAGGGAGGAGAAACACAAACCCCGGAACCATGTCAATGTAAAAACTCAAGTCCAGGGCTGAACAGGGTACTTGGATCTCTCAAGTCACCTGTTTGGTCCTCTTCCAAGTCCACTTTAATTCCTTTCACTTCTGCTCTAAAACTTTTAAAATAAACTCTCACACCTGCTATAAAACTTGCCTCAGTTTTTCCCTCTACCTTACACCCTATTTCTGTCCCTCAGCTGAGTTCTTTCCTCTAAGGAGGCAGGGATTGAGTTTGCTACAGACCTGTACTGATTCACTGCTGATTACACCAGGGGCCACCAAGCCAACTAAAGTAAGGCTTTCCAGGGGAATTAAAGTGCCTGGGCTCATTCTAGTCATCAAAGAAGTTTGGCAATCCTGGACAGTCTTGAAGGTAAAAAAAAGGTTTACAGTAAGTATCCTGGTCTTCCTGCCTTCAATTTATTAAATTGTTGTAAAATGTATTAAATTTGCCAGCAAAACCTTTATCATACTAGCATTGTTTTGATTCTGCTTCACCCTTTATTCCTTATTCTTTGATTCTCCAGACTCCATTTGGTTGAAGCTAACATTCTCAGAGTTAAATTTTTATTTTCTTCACTTGTTAGGTGAGTAAATTTGTAAGAATTCTCAGGAAATGGGTGGCATGCTAATTTTGGGAGATGTATTTTATTTGAGTGCAACGAAACTTACACTAGACACGTTTAAAATAAAGAGAGACACATATAATTACACTCGCATATATTTTCAGTGTCTCTGAAGTTGTTGCATAGGGCAATCTCATGACATCCATAAGAACACTTCTTTATTATGGTGTATCTTATAGCTATGATTTATTGTATCTATTTGCAATCCCTAAAGAATTCTATAGAATTTTAAGCTAAATTTACATGGAGAATATTTTTTTTCTAATGCTTCAGCAGATTCACACAACAGCTGCTGGGTTCTCCTTCAAATAGTTCAGTAACATGAGGATCTGGAAGAGATTTGGGCTTACTCTATATAACAGGCCCAGAGTTTGTCACTTATAATTGAAGCATAAGCTTCCCCACATTACAGTACTCCTTCCATCTCCATCATTAAGTAAAACTTATAATACTTAAAAAGCTGTTATATATATTTATCCAGCTGACACCTGCACACATGAATACACTGCTTTTCGAAATAGAAACACATATTTGCAAATTCATTATAGAAACAAGCATCTCACTCATATTAAATTTCACAACAGAAATCACTGTAGCATAAAGGGTAACAGACTCTATGTTACCTATAATGAATGCATTCGAGTTTACAGAATGAGGTTCTAAATTATCATAAGTTAGAATTTTAAATACTTGAATATAAAATAACTTTAGTTACTACTTTCCCATGATGTTGATAAAGAGCACCCCTCTACCCCTCTACACACACATGCACACACACACACACACTTTTCAATTAAATGCTATCTATAATAATAAAAGTATAAGTTCTCAAGTGGGGCAATCTGAATCTTACCACGGATAGATTGAATGTGGAATGTAACTGGTATGGATCTTTTTGGTCATAAGTGAAGATGCTAACAGTTGGTAAAGCAGTTTCATAAAATGTGTTAGTCCTTGCCTTTAAAGAATTCACAATCTAGTAAGGGAGATATATAAAAAAAATTAGAAGGCAAAACAAGTAAATACTTGTTGAAGGTAAATATACTGTTTGAGGTAAGCACAGAAGGGGTGAGTCAGAGTGTGTTTGTCTGGAACAGACAGAACCACTCACAGAAGAGGAGATCACTGTAGGGAAAGTGACTGAATAGAGAAAAAAGGGACATTTTAGGAAGAAAGAATATTCTGTGTGATGTCATGAAAGTGTGAAAGAGTAAGATCTATGTGACAAAGTAGATGCCACTTGGTATGACTGTAACGTCGAATATATGTAAGAAAGAAGCCTCTCTTACCAAGGATAAATAAAGTTCCAGTGAAAATAAAGGTGATTGGAATACCATGCAATAACCTAGGACTTAAAACAACTTTTAAGGGTTTGAAGCATTTCTGCTTTTTTGTTTTCATTTTTGATATTTAAACTGAAATATCTAATATAGTCAATAGCAAGTATTCACTGAGAAAAACACATGTACTCAAAGCATATGCAATACATTTGAAGAAGGAACTTCAATAAAGATCTATATCTATGTGATTGGCAATCACCTTAGTTAATATATTTTCAGTATAAACATGATATCAGGAAGTATATGACCCGATACTGACCAGCCCCCCAAGAAGGACTTGTAGGTATGCACATTTGAGGGCCTTCCATCAAAATAATCAGAAAGCCTTAGCAGAGCTACACTTATTACTGCTTAATAAGCTAGTCACTACGGCAGACCTTCTAATCTGCCTCTTAGTGCATTAATTTTAAAAATGAAAGGGCAACCCAGGATCAAACTTTTAACATGAAAGAGGGTCCAAAAGAAATAAATATGGTAAATTTTTCAAAGGAAAGAAAGAGAATGCAGAGTAGTGGAAAACTTCAAAACTAAATTACTGGAGATACCACTTCCATTGTGGGCCCAAGGCATTTACTACTAGGCTGAGCACATATAATATATAATTTATATGTGTTAATGTACTGGTAGGTATCATATATTGCCTCTAAACCTTGGACAAAATATGGAAAACAACTACCTGAAAATAGTAGAGAGTGAAGAGAAGTAGGTGGATTCCACAGGAGAAATGACATTTGGAAGAAAGGACTCTCCTCTCTCCCTCTTTTAAAGTGTTTTTTATTTAAGGGCAGCCGGAAGTTGGCACCACACTGAGGGACTAAAACATCAGAAAAAAAAAAAAAAAAAAAAAAAAAAAAAAAAAAAAAAAAAAAAAAACACACATTTTTCTGGTCTGAAGAAACAAAGAAAAGGGTTCAGATATATCAGAGACACTGGAAAGCGAAGGAAAAATCCTGGAAATGTATGCGTAAAGGAGGGGATCCCCAAATTCTACATACATGAATTATGAAAAAAAAATGATGGTCAATCCCATTCATGCATACACAAAGAAAACTGCAAGCAGCATATGTTGAGTTTCAGTCAAACCAAGTCAATTACCTACAAATAAAAACTCAACACCTTTTGGAGAAAGTTAGAAGAACCCAGAGTTTCTAAATTATAGAATTCATGATGTCCAGAATGCAATCCAGAATTACCAAAGCAAAACAGGAAAATAGGACCCATTTTCAAAATAAAAGGCAGTTAAAAAGGATTGAACCCCAAAGTGACTGAGATGTTGGAAATGGTAGGTAGGATTTTAGAATGGATGTACAACTACACTGAATGAAGCAAAGGGAAATCCACTCATGATAAATGAAAAGATAGGAATCATTAGAAGAGAGACAGAACCAAATGGAAATTCTAGAATTGAAAATATATTTGAAATTCAAATTTACTGGGCAAATTTAGCAGCAGAAAGGAGATGGCAGAGTAAAGGGTAAGTAACCCCTGAAGATAAATCAGTATAGTTTATCTAATCTGAAGAAGGAAAAGGATAAAGGTAGAAGGAAAAGAGGATGAGCATTTCAGGGACCTATGAAACAATAGCAAAAGGTCTTATATGTGTATATTGTTGAGTGTCAGAAGAAGAATGGAAAGAGAATCAGGGGAAAGAATATGAGGAAATAATGGCTGTGACTGCTACTTCTGGCCAAGATGGAGTAACAGAGACAAGATTTACCTCTTATCTAAAGCAACCCCCCAAATTAGATAAAATATGCAAGACAACACTTTTTAAGACACTGAAAATCAGGCAATGATAACAGAAAAGAAATGAGGTTAGTACTATGATTGCTCCAGCTTACTGACTTGAGAGCACTTCCAGGCTGCAGTGAAGGGAGAAGTGACCCATTTGGGCCCAGTGGTCTCCCTAAGTTGCAGGAGAGAGGGGAACAGGGGGAGCTGTTAAATAAGAGTTTCAGTTTTACAAGATGAAAAAATTCTGGAGATTGGTTATACAACAATGTGAATATACTTAACACTAAATTTTATACTTAAAAATGGTTAATATGGTAAATACTATGGTATGTGTATTTTGCCATTTTTTTTAGCCTGTAGGATTTTTATTTATTTATTTATTTGTTGGTTTTTGTATTTTTTTTATTATACTTTAAGTTCTAGGGTACATGTGCACAATGTGCAGGTTTGTTACATATGTATACATGTGCCATGTTGGTGTGCTGCACCCATTAACTAGACATTTACATTAGGTATGTCTCCTAATGCTATCCCTCCCCCCTCCCCACTCCGCCCACCCAATGACAGGCCCCAGTGTGTGATATTCTCGACCCTGTGTCCAAGTGTTCTCATTGTTCAATTCCCACCTATGAGTGAGAACATGTGGTGTTTGGTTTTCTGTGCTTGCGATAGTTTTCCCAGAATGATGGTTTCCAGCTTCATTCATGTCCCTACAAAGGATATGAACTCATCCTTTTTTATGACTGCATAGTATTCCATGGTGTATATGTGCCACATTTTCTTAATCCAGTCTATCATTGATGGGTTGGTTCCAAGTCTTTGCTATTGTGAATAGTGCCACAATAAACATACATGTGCATGTGTTTTTATAGCAGAATGATTTATAATCCTTTGGATATATACCCAGTAATGGGATGACTGGGTCAAATGGTATTTCTAGTTCTAGATCCTTGAGGAATCGCCACACTGTCTTCCACAATGATTGAACTAGTTTACAGTCCCACCAACAGTGTAAAAGTGTTCCTATTTCTCCACATCCTCTCTAGCACCTGTTGTTTCCTGACTTTTTAATGATCGCCATTCTAACTGCTGTGAGATGGTATCTCATTGTGGTTTTGATTTGCATTTCTCTGATGGCCAGTGATGATGAGCATTTTTTCATGTGTCTGTTGGCTGCATAAATGTCTTCTTTTGAAAAGTGTCTGTTCATATCCTTTGCCCACTTTTCAATGGGGTTGTTTGATTTTTTCTTGTAAATTTGTTTGAGTTCTTTGCAGATTCTGGATATTAGCCCTCAATAAACTAGGTATTGATGGGATGTATCTCAAAATAATAAGAGCTATTTATGAGAAACCAACAGCTAATATCATACTGAATGGGCAAAAACTGGAAGCATTCCCTTTGAAAACTGGCACAAGACAGGGATGCCCTCTCTCACCACTCCTATTCAACATAGTGTTGGAAGTTCTGGCCAGGGCAATCAGGCAGGAGAAAGAAAGAAAGGGTATTCAACTAGGAAAAGAGGAAGCCAAATTGTCCCTGTTTGCAGATGACATGATTGTATATTTAGAAAACCCCACTGTCTCAGCCCAAAATCTCCTTAAGCTGATAAACAACTTCAGCAAAGTCTCAGGATACAAAATCAATGTGCAAAAATCACAAGCATTCCTAAACACCAACAATAGGCAAACAGAGAGCCAAATCATGAGTGAACTCCCATTCACAATTGCTGCAAAGAGAATAAAATACCTAGGAATCCAACTTACAAGGGATGTGAAGGATCTCTTCAAGGAGAACTACAAACCACTGTTCAATGAAATAAAAGAGGACACAAACAAATGGAAGAACATCCCATGCTCATGGATAAGAAGAATCACTACTGTGAAAATGGCCATATTGCCCAAGGTAGTTTATGGATTCAATGCCATCCCCATCAAGCTACCAATGACTTTCTTCATAGAATTGGAAAAAATCTACTTTAAAGTTCATATGGGACCAAAAAAGAGCCTGCATTGCCAAGACAATATTAAGCCAAAAGAACAAAGGTGGAGGCATCACACTACCTGACTTCAAACTATACTAGAAAGCTACAGCAACCAAAACAGCATTGTACTGATACCAAAAAAGTGATATAGACCAATGGAACAGAACACAGCCCTCAGAAATAACACCACACATCTACAACCATCTGATCTTTGACAAACCTGACAAAAACAAGAAATGAGGAAAGGATTCCCTGTTTAATAAATGGTGCTGGGAAAACTGGCTAGCCATATGTAGAAAGCTGAAAGTGGATCCCTTCCTTATACCTTATACAAAAATTAATTCAAGATGGATTAAAGACTTAAATGTTAGACCTAAAGCCATAAAAACCCTAGAAGAGAACTTAGGTAATACCATTCAGGACATAGGCATGGGCAAGGACTTCATGACTAAAACACCAAAAGCAATGGCAACAGAAGCCAAAATAGACAAATGGGAACTAATTAAACTAAAGAGCTTCTGCACAGCAAAAGAAACTACCATCAGAGTGAACAGGCAACCTACAGAATGGGAGAAAATTTTTACAATCTACCCATCTTGATAAAGGGCTAATTTTACCATAATTTTTAAGTGAAAACCCGGAAACAACCTAAATGTCTAACAATAGGAACCTGATATTATAAAATACGGCATTGCCATGTGACAGAAAACTCTACATTCTCTAAAGATAAGGCATAGTGGAATAAGATTTCATGAGCTCAAGAGTTCATGATCTAGTATTAAGAAAAAAGTAAGATTATAAAACAGTGTGTGAACTAGAATCCACTTTTTAAAAACATGTATATCTAAATAAAAAGTCTAGAATGTTCACAAGCATTATGACTAAGTGACACAATTACAGGTATTTTTTGCGTCATTTAATATTTTTGAAATTTTCTGTCATATATTATTTTTGTGATCAAATTTTAAAGTTATTAAAAACAATTTTAGGCTGGGCACAATGGCTCATACCTGTAAACCCAGCACTTTGGGAGGCCGAGACAGGTGGATCACTTGAGTCTCAGAGTTCAAGACTAACCTGGGCCACAGGGCAAAACCTTGCCTTTACAAAAAATACAAAAATTAGCTGAGCATGGTGTGCACACCTGTAGTCCCAGCTTTTCGGGAGGCTGAGGTGGGAGGATTGCTTGAGCCCGGAAGGCAGATGTTGCAGTGAGGCAAGATTATGCCACTGCACTCCATGCTTGGCAACAATATGAGACTCTGTCTCACAAAGCAAAACAAAACACATTTAATGCATGAAACTACACTGGCAATAAAATCGTATAAAACCGTTAAGTACTATTAAGTTCTTTTTTCATTACCAAGGTGAAAAAAAGACTGCCCATACCAAATGCTGGTAAGGATATGAAATTACTGGAACTCTTTAACACTTTTCTTGGGAATGTAAAATGCTACAACCTGTTTAGCAGCAGTTTGGTAACTTCTTAAACAGTTAAACATGCTTCTACAATATGGCCCAGCCATTCCACTTGTATATATTAGCTCAAGAAAAACAGAAAGAGTGTATATGAATGTTCATGGCAACTTTGTCTGTAGTGGTCTCAAAGTGGACACAACCTCAATGTCCATCAGCAGGTGGATAAACATATTGTAGTATATCCATACAACAGAATACTACTTAGCAATGAAAAGGAACAAACTATTGATACACACAATAATGTATGACTCTTGAAATAATTGAGTCTCAGTGAAAGTAGCGAGACAAAAAGTATACATAATGTATGAGTTCATTTCTATAAAATTCTAGGAAATGCAAATGTATAGTGTCAGAAAGGAGATCAGTGGGAGCCTGTGAATCAGATGGAATGTGGGAGGAATTACTAAAAGGCAGAAGGAAACATTCTAGGGTAATAGATATGTTCATTGCTTTCATCGTGGTGATGATCTCCTGAGTGTATATGTATGAAAATATATCCAAATTTACATTTTGAATACGTGCTGCTTATTGTATGTCAAGTCTACCTCTCAATAGACTTTTTAAAAAATTAACAAACTTTAAGTTGAAAAATTAAAAATAAAACTAAACTTTGGCTCATCCTAATGAAAGCACTGAACACCAAAAAAATAAAGAGGAAATCTTGAAAGCATCCAGAGAAAAACAACACATTCTATAAAAGTGAACAATATAACAATACACCATAATTACCATCT
The DNA here is from genome assembly GCF_007565055.1 of Rhinopithecus roxellana. NCBI lineage: Eukaryota > Metazoa > Chordata > Mammalia > Primates > Cercopithecidae > Rhinopithecus > Rhinopithecus roxellana. The sequence goes on along the minus strand of NC_044557.1, from coordinate 132,636,115 downwards.
TGAAAGGACAGAAAAAAAAATGTAACAACCAATTCTCAACCAGCAAAGATGAAGGCAAAATAAAGGCATTTTTAGAAAAAGAAAAGAGAATTCTTTACCAGCAGACTATCTCCCTGAGAAATGCTAATGGACATTCTTCAGGCTTTAGGTAAATGATAACATATCACACTGCTGATCTTCAGGAAGGAATTAACACTGGAAACAAAGACACACATTTCATAATGCCAAAAGGATCATCAGTCCATTTAGGAAGACAATATTCATAAATAGTTTTTTTTTTTTTTTGGTCTCTGAACAGCTTCAAAATTCATGAAACAACATTAATTAATCAAAGAGAGAAATAAATGATTCTAAAATCATACTTGACAATTTTTAACAAAATTCTTTTAGCAATTGATAGAGTCAGATAAATAAAATTAATGAAGAAGTAGATGGATTTGAACAAACTATCAAACACCTTGACCTAAATGATTTTATAGAACACTACACTGAACAACTGCAGAACACACATCTTTTCAAGTAAATATGGTGTGTTCACTGAGATAGATTATATGCTGGACCCTCCAACAAGTCTCAATACATGTAAAGGGTTGAAAGCATACAGAATGTGTTTTCTGAGCATAATATAATTAAATTAGAAATCAATAACAATGTGGCATCTAGAAAAATCCCTAACATTATAGCAAATCCCTCAAATTTCTTTAGTAAATAAATCAGCAATAAATTAGAGAATATTTTGAGATGGAAAATACATAAAACCATATAATTTTGGAAGGAAAACATAGGATAATGTTTGTGATTTGTGAGAAAGCAAAATTTGGGCCTGAAACATAAAGCAAATAACCATAATAAAAGTTAGTAAGCTACACTTCATCAAAATTAAAAACTGCTTAACAAAAGCACCACTAATGAATTGAACAGGCAAGCCACAGATTTTAAGACAACGTACGTTGCAAAGCATATATATAACAAAGGCCTGGTATGCAGTATATATAAAGAAATCCTACAACTCAATAACAAAATACAGCTCCATAAAAATGGTCAAAGGAATTGAATAGAAATATCAACAAGTACACGAAACAAGTACATAAAAATGTGTTTAACATCATTAGTCATTAGAGAAATGCAAATTAGAACTACATAGAGATACCACTACACACCCGTTAGAATGACTAAAACTAGAAAAACTAATTTTTGGTAAGGATGTGCAGCAACTGGAAATGTCATCCATTATTGTTGGGAGTGTAAAATGGGACAACTATTTTGGAAAAAAGAGCTGGCATTTTCTTCTAAAACTAAACATATATTAATCTATGATCCAGTAACATAATTTCTGGGTATTTACTCAAAGAAAGCATACATATGCATAAAAAGCCTGTACGATATTCAAATCTGTTCCATTTCTAATTGCCAAAAGTGGAAAACATCCCCCAGATACTTTAATGTGAGACAAGAATGAATAAACAAGCTTTGACATTTTTATTCAATGAAATATGCAGCAATAAAAAGAACCAGCTATTGACATGCAGCAATATGAATAAATCTCAAAAATATTATGTTGAGCAAAGGAAGTTAGTCATAAAATTGTATATACTTCACTACAGTATTTTATTTTTATGAAGTTCTAAAACAGTCAAAGCCAATCAATGATGGAGAAAAATTTGAACAGTAGTTTTCTTGGGGTGTTGGTCAGGATTGGTGATTGAGAAGGGACACAAAAGGTTTTGCTAGGGTGATAGTAATCTTCTATAATGATGGACTTTGAGTTATACAAGTGTACACATTTTTCAGAACTAAGTAAAATGTGTGTGTAAATTAATTGTGTATTAATTGTACATCAAAAGGAAAAAATTAAACATTGAACTCTAGTTAATGGCAGAGCATGTGGAAGGATCTAGGAGAAGCATGCACTTGTTTGCAGTTTACTTTCAAAAGCATGCAACAAGTAATATATTAATTCAGGAGTAAATACGTGGAAAAGCAAGAATATAGGTGCTGGGTGTATATTAGCATTCATGTTAAAATTGTTTCATTTCAGCTATATGTTTCAAAAGTTTGATTTAAAAAATTTTGGAAAAACTAAAATGCTACAATCAACAGCTTTACAGAAAAGAGAAAACATATCAAAAAGACAGATAACCAGTGTTGGAGGGGATGTGGAGAAAAGGAAGCCCTTATACATTGGTGGTGGAAATGTAAATTAGCACAGCTATTATGGAAAGTAATATGGAGTTTCCTCAAAATATTAAAAATATTCCAGCCCAATTCCACTTCTGGATATATATCCAAAGAAAATGGAATGAATTATGTCAAAGCAGTATCTGTACTTCTAAGTTCATTGCAGCTTATTCACAATAGCCAAGATATGGAATCAATCTAAGTGTCCATCAACAGATGAATAGATAAAGAAAATGTAGTATATATACACAATGGAATACTATTCAGCCTTAAAAAAGAAAGAAATCTGGTTATTTGGGACAATATGGATGAATCTGGAGGAAATTATGTTACATGAAATAGGTCAGGCGTAGAAAGACAAATACCACATAGAAACAGAGGCCAGGCAGGATTCAGTGGCTCATGCCTGTAATTCCAGCACTTTGGAAGGCTGAGGCAGGAGGATTGCTTGAGTTCAGAAGTTCAGGTGTCATGGAGCATGCCTGGGGTCTCAGCTACTTGGAAACTTGAGGCAGGAAGATTGCTTGAGTGTGGGAACTTGAGGTTGCAGCAAGCTGCGATCAGGGCGCTATACTCCAGCCCGGGCAACAAAGTGAGACCCTGTCTGAAAAAGAAACAAGAAATAGAGAGTAGAATTATGGTTACCAGGAGCTGAAGGAGGAAGGAGTTGAGGAGATGTCGGTCAACAGATCCAAAGTTTCAGTTAGCAGAAATAAGTAGAGCAGAGCTGTTCTACAACACAGTGAGTAGAATTAACAAGAATGTATTGTATACTTGAAAATTGCTAAGAGAGTAGATTTTAAATGTTCTTTCACTACAAAAAATGGTAAGTATCTGTGGTCATAGATATGTTAATTCACTTGATTAGTCATTCCACAGTGTATACACATATCAAAATATCATGCTATATATCATAAATATATACAATTTTTATTTGTCAATTTACAAAAGAAAAAGCAAAATAAATAAGGAATCTTATGACAACAAAATGCTCTCAAATAGTAAATCCCATCTCCTAAATACACACAAAATCAACAGGAGGATGGAACGTTTAGGTTGAGAAAATCTGCCCAAAAGACAAAGAGATGGAAAAATAGACGAGTGAAGATAAGGAAACAGCATTAGGCAAAAAGATTCAACATCATCTAAGTAGTAATCCAGATAATGAGAATTGAAAACATGTTTCTGAGGAAATTATCAAAAAATAACAGAAGAAAATGTCCCACAACAGGTATGAAAGAATGTGCTTTCCTAGATTGAAAGGACTATGTGTCTATTATTAGAGTGGACAGCCAGACAGACATGAGCAGGGCAGGAGAAGCCCCCCACCCCACCAGGAATGTCGGGTGACCATCAGGTGCTAGTCAGGTGGTTGTTAAACCCTCTAAAATGATAATTGGTCACTACTGGCTCCAGGGAAGGGTAATCTCCCAATAGATAGAAAACACCTGAAGCTGGTGAGCAGCAGTTTCCCATTAAGATCTCAGGAGTTAGTTGAGTGTGCTCAAGCATGCACACTAAGAGGCATAATGGTAGAGTTTAATTGGCATATAACCTTCCTCCAGGGACACTCTACTGATAAGGGGAAAACACCTCAAGTGAGCATGCACACAACCTCCAGTAAACATACTGCTCATGGGCCCCCTCCCAAGTGCTGGCACGTACATGCGAACAGCTCACCCCAAGGAAGAATCAGAAAAGAAGAGATGCAAAACCCTACAAGCATGCCAACATATAAAAAGCCCAAGTCAAGGACTAAATGGCACACTGGAACTCTTGAGTTGCCCAGTGGGCCCCCTTCCAAGTGTACTTTACTTCCTTTCATTCCTGCTTTAAAACTTTTAAATAAACGTTTGCTCCTGCTCTAAATATTGCCTTGATCTCTCACTCTGACTTGTGCTCAGCAGATGAATTCTTTCTTCTGAGTAGGGAAGAACTGAGTTGCTGCAGACCCCCTATGGATTCACCTCTGCTAACATAGTTTGGTGCTGTGACTTGGATAAAACTGTGTGGGGTGGATTTTGTGAGAGCACCAGCTATACTGAGGGAAACTTTGGAGGGAACCAGCTACTAGATGGTTCAATTAGTCTTTCATCCCTGTATCCAGGTTGGACAATCAATTTGCCCATCAGGACCATTGTGGACCTCCACCAGTTTCCTCTGGCTTCATCTTGCCCAGGCATAGTTCACCATCTTCTTTTTCCTAACACATGTGCTCATGCTCCACCTCCCCAGCATGACAGGAGATACAGACCCATGGTAAACTGGGGGTATTCCCTCAGTAGACTGGAGAGGCTTTGGGATGCCACTTTGGGTGATGAGTACTCCAGTCTTCACCTTCATTGCCCCAGTGGTCCTGATGTGCAAATTAGGTGTCCAACCTGGGTATAGGAATAAAAGACTAATCAAACCATCTAGTAGCTGGTTCCCTCCCAAGTTTCCCTTAGGATACCTGGTGCTCTCACAAACCCACCCCATGCAGTATCCCAGTCATGGTGAAACTGACCCAGTTGTCCCATAGACAGTTCTTGATAAACATAGGAATTGACACTTTAGGTCTTAAAGCTTAAAACATATTTGTTTTATCCGAGTTCCTTCCACAGGACACAACTTTCAGGCCTCTCAAAAAAATATCAAAGAACTGAAAGTCACCAGATCACCACATCCAGACAATCAGATGCCAGGACCCCTCATTTGTCATGATTGCTTCCTTGCCCCTCCCTGGTCCTGTTCTCTTACATTATTACATTTCTTCCTTTCTATATAAACCCCTAGTTTTAGTGGGTCAGGGATATGGAATTAGACTGAGCTCTCATCTCTTCAGCTGCAGCACCTGATTAAAGCCTTCTTTCTTGTCAATAGTTATCATCTCAGTGCATGGCTTTCTGTGTGGCAAGTAGCAGAACCTAGACCGAAGCCCTGGTGTTTTGGTAATAACAGCACCAAAGTATGTCAGCAGGGATGAATCCATATTTGTCTGCAGCAACTTGATTCTTGCCTTTTCAGAGGAAATAATTTATCTGAGAACCATAAAGCAAAGTGAGAGACCAAGGCAAGTTTTAGAGCAGGAGTGAAAGTTTATTAAAAAGTTTTAGAACAGGAATGAAAGAAAGTTAAGTACACTTGGAAGAGGGCCATGTGGATGACTTGAGAGATCCAAATGTGCCGTTTAGTCCTTGACATGGGGTTTTATATGTTGGCATGCTTCCAGGGTTTTATGTCCGTTCTCCCCTGATTCTTCCCTTAGGATGGGCTGTCTGCACGTGCAGTGGCCTGCCAGCACTTGGGAGGCGCCACATGTGCAGTGTGTTTACTGAAGTTGTGCGCATGCTCACTTGAGGTGTTTTTCCCTTACCAGTCAAGTGTTCCCAGAGGGAGGTCATATACCAGTTAAACTCTACCTACTGTGCCTCTTAGTGTGCATGCTTGAGCCCAATCACCCAACTCCTAAGATCTTATCGGGAAGCAGCTGATCACTAGCTTCACGTGTTTTCTATCTATTGGGAGACAGCTCTTCATTCGTGCTGGCTGCTACCAATTATTATTTTAGAGAGTTTAACAACCACCTGACTATCATATGATGGTCGCCTGACATTCCTGGTGGAGTGGGGAGGTGGGGGACTCTCTCCTGTCCTGCTCATGTCTGGCTAGCTACCTACTCTAACACTATCACAGTGATTGAGGAAAGATATTACCCCTACCAAGACATTTCAGAACCTTGGGACAGAGATGTTATTTGGAAAGCTTCCAGAGCATGGAGTAGGGGATGGGAGGATGGAGTAGGGCAGAGTGGGGAGGTTGGGGTGAAGAGGGGGTGGAAGCAAGTTGTCAGCAAAAACTGGGTATTGGAATGGTGTTACAGCACTATTGTCAAAAGATGATGGAATTATGCCTTTCAAATTCTGAATTATTTCCAATTTAGCATTTTATTATCAAATAGTCAAGTGGTGGGATTATAATAAAACATTTAAAAAGATGCAAAAGTCTCAAATAAAAGATCTTTCATGCACCCTTTGTCAGTAATCTACTGTGATACTCACCTGAAGTAAACTTGTAAACCAAGAAAGAAAGAAATATGAACTGTTTTCTGGGAAACAGGAAATCCGACTTTAGGGTGGAGTGAAGTGAATTCCTGAGATGATGGTGAAAGGAAATCCTAGGATAATGAAGAGAAGCTGGCCCAGGAAGCAAATTTTCCCAATTAGAGCAAGGGTATCCAAGGACTCTAGAAGGATTCTTCTAAGAAACAAAACAATCACATTTGCTTGCTGTTTATGAACAGGTTGTGGGGAGTTTTATTTAGATGAATGGGTGAGAGTTTGGGCAAAAATCAGTGGAAGGTACATAAGAAAGGAATTAAACAAGCAATAAGACTTGATTAAAGTGAAGCAACGAAAGTGTTACACAAAAAAATGCTTCCTTCATTAATGAGTGTGTGGTTCAGCTATGGATTATTTTATGCAAATCAGGATGTCAAATGGAATATTAATCAAAAAATCAATAACTACAGTGGGTGAATATAGGAAAGGGTACACTATAGAACTCAATCCTCATCTTCCATAGTATGAAGTCAGTAGATACTAATATTGAAAAAACTGAGAAACAATGCTCTATATTATCATTGAGGAAAATGATAATAAATACCATAAAGATGAATTGAACATCATTTCCTCTGGAGATCACAGATCAGGGGTGAAGAAGGAACTAGGGGATGGCTGCTTTTATCATGTCTTATAAAGCTGTTTGACTGTTTAATGAATAAGAAAATAAAATTTAAGTGTAGTTTTATTAAATAATACCATCAAGCATGTTCTCTATTGTTGAGAAAGAACATTCATTCTTCTAGCTCAAATTGAAACCGTCTTTGCAAAATTATGACAGAAAGAGACATCTGACTCCATCTTGCTTCGAGCCTTAAGAGATTGGCTGTCTTTGTCCACTTCTGCATGTGGGCCAAGCTAACTTTGGTAGAAATTTAGTTTGTAGTTTAAATGATAATAGCCCTTCCCAAAACTAAACGGTTCTTATAAAACAAATGAAAGACTACCAAGTCAGGAGGATAAGAGGGGCTTAAATTCTCAATAATTACCAGCCATTATTCTGGAGGTTATAAGTTTCACACTTTCTCCAGTTAATCCTGCAGATAACATCACTGTTGTAGAACCTAAGATTGGCCTTTTCAGATATCTTTTCAGATTTTTGCAATTCTGACAACAGGACGGCCCCACCTAGACTCACCAACCAGCCCTGTGGCTCCTACCCAAGAACTCACTCAGCACAAGAGGACAGCTTTCATTCCCTTTGATTTTATCTCCAACCCAACCAATCAGCATGCCTCCATCCTAGCCCCCTGCCCACCGAACTATCTTTGAAAAATCCCTAGCCTCTAAGCCTTTGGGGAGATCGATTTGAGTAATAACTCCATTTCCTGTGTGGCACGGCTGGCCTTGCATCAATGAAACTGTTTTCTACTGCAATGCCATGGTCAAAGTGAGTTGATTTTGTGTGTGCAGTGGGGAGGAAGAACCCACTTGGCAGTTACAAAATTCATGTCATCAGATATAATAATCTTGATTTTTTTCCAATGGAAAAGTTAAGCCTACTAGTCATAAACTTGTAAGCATAAAGTTAAGTGAAGCAATGTATATTTTATAATAATTTTTTCATGTAAAAAAACTCAGTGGTATTTTCTGGAACTCTTTCTCCTCAAGAAATTGACTTGAGAGTAGTGAAAATATGAAAAGTACCCAAGTAAGTATAGAATAAATTTTTATGGAGTACTGAGTTTATTTAGAAGAAATGAAATGTAAATATGCTATATTGTGTTGTGTATAGATCAAACAAAATATATCAGGGACATTAGTTGCTACAGGATTGATTTCCATAAAACTCTAGTCTGAGCAGGTCACCGTAAGCTGAAAAACATTACTCTGTCCCATTGCCTACAAAATAAAGCCTAAACTTCTTTCCTTGATGTACGATGCTATCTGTGGTCTACCCTGAACACGTATTTCCTAAAGAATTTATTGCCATTCTCCCTTGCTGTACCCTTCAATAGAGTCACAGAGAGATTGCAGCAGTTCCTCATAATCAAAACTCTGTTTCTCTCTCCTCCGGGACTTTTCTTTTTTCCTATTATAATTTAAAGAATTCTTTTATCATAAATCATAATGTATCTTAAAATTATTTTATATTTAAATTACATAAAATCAAATTTAAATATATTTATGTCTGTATTTGCAATTAATCTTAAAATTATTTTATTTTAAAAATTAAAAAGAATTAAAAATCAACTGTTCATTAACTTTACATCTCTTTTTAGCTATTATCTGATCTTTTATCTTTTAGAGATATCTTCTTGAAAGTGAAGCGGCTTCATTGTCTGGGGTAAATACCCAAGGTTCACCGTCTCACACCAAGGGAATCGAGGACACAGACACACAAGAAATGGTTTTAGGAGCAGAGGTTTATTAGACAAAAGAAAGAGAATGGAGAATAGCTCTCTCTCCTGGGAAAGAGAGAGGTGCCCAAGTGAGACTTCAGTCACGGCAGAGTGCACTGGGTTTTATAGACTGGCTTGAGGAGGTGGTGTCTGATTTATATAGGGCCCAAAGATTGGTTGGACCAGGTGTGACGTCTTTCTTTCCTTCCTTCCTTCCCTCCCTCCCTCCCTTCTTCCTTCCTTCCATTCTTCTCTCCCTCCCTCTTTCCTTCCTTCCTTCCTTCCTTCCTTCCTTCCTTCCTTCCTTCCTTCCTTCCTTCCTTCCTTCCTTCCTTCCTTCCTTCCTTCTTTCCTTCCTTTCTTCCTTCTTTCTCTTTTTCTCCCTCCCTTCTTCTTTCCTTCCTTCCTTATTTCCCTTCCTCCTTCCCTGTCTCTCTCCCTTCCTCCCTCCCTTGCTCCCTCCCTCCTTCCTTTCTTTCTTTCTGGATTGTGGGGCATTCTATTTCTTTTGTAATAGCACATGAAGAAGCTGGACACCGCACCCTAATCTTTTATTATGCAAATGTGTTTTCTACTGGGCTGACACCATATTTTCTGCTCCTTACTGTACACATGGTTGGCAAGGAAAAGGGAAGATGGAGCCGCCATGTTGAACATACCTGGCCCCCAGGTTAGCCTTTTCCCGTTGGCACAGCTGCCAGCATTCACCTGTGCAAACTTCCAGCTTGTTTATCTATGTCTGCAGCTTGATTTTACAGGCTGCTCTTTGTTAGAAAAGAAATTATTTTGAGGCTGCTTTTCATTAAAAGGAAAACCTTACTGAGGACTTCTTTACCTTCACTATCTGCTTAAATAATTTCTTTCTAACTCCTATATCAAAAGGACTGAAAGATGTTTATTAGATTTAGTTAGGAGGTCTTAGTCCACATTAGCAAATGCAGTATCAGTGGAGTTCTAGAAAGTTATACAGGTAACAACAGATAAATAAGAAATTAGAGTAAACATATGGAGATATTTCCAGGCTAGCAGTCAGCACACTTCTGTGAAGGGCCAGATTTTAGGTAGGTAGTTTCCCTCTTTCCTTCCCTCCCTCCCTCCCTCCCTTCCCTTCTTCCTTTTCTCTTTCCCTCCTTCCTTCTTTCCTTCCTTCTTTCCTTCTTTCCCTTCCTCCTTCCCTATCTCCTTCCCTCCTTCCTTGCTTTCTTTCTTTCTGGCTTTGTGGGGAATTCTATTTCTTTCGTAATTAGTCAACTCTGCCAGGGTACAGTGAAAACAGCCATGCACAATACCTAAATAAACAGCACAGCACGGTTGTGTACCAGTAAAACACAGATCTGGCTCAAAGGATACAGTCTGCTGACCTTTTTTCCTAATGTCACCGCATAAGCCTCTTCCACAGGTTACTTAATTGCAGCATAAGCATAAGGGGCACTATCTTCTCCCAGAAGAATAGATTAGGAAAAAGGAGATCTGGAGCAGAGGTGACATTGGAAAACATGCTTAAGCCCAATAAATAAGCCAAGTGAGCACAAAGTAATACTATAGTAATGCTAAAATCACAAAGTTAAAAATCTAGTCAAATTCTCTAATTCTATAGTTGCCAAAACCAAGGCCCGAAGAGAAATGTGACAAAGACACACCTGGGCCACAGTAGGTGCTCAAGACATTTTTGATGAATTATTAACTTGCTCAAGGCTGTATCTGTAATGAGAAGCACACTTAAGAATATAATTCAGGTTTTGAGATTCACATGTAGAGTATTATTTTCATTCTGACAGGTCAGCATCACAGGGAAAGTATTTCCCACATGTATGAGGTAGCATGATTATTAACAGCACAGGCTGTTACGCTGTGCTTAACAAACAGGCCCAAATAACCTTTTTCTTTTCTATGTAATCTACATACCTATAGGGGGTGGGTGAGGACTCCCCTGATTTTAGTCTTTCGGGGATGCAGATGAAGGAGATACTATCTCCGCCTGTTCATCTGCAATCACTACTGCAGATAAAGAGCACAATTCAAAGGTCTTGCTCCCACAATCAAATGTTCCGCCCTGGAATTGACACATAACACATCCTCCCACAAACCACTGGCCAGAACTAGCCATATGCCCATACCTGATTTAAAAAGGCCAGGATCCCAGGCCAGGTGGCTTATGCCTGTAATGCCAGCTTCTAGGGAGGCTGAGGCAGGAGAATTGCTTGAACTCCGGAGGTGAATGCAGAGGTTGCAGTGAGCCAAGATGGCACTTCTGTACTCCAGCCTGGGCAACACAGTGAGATGCCATCTAAATAAATAAATAATAAAAGGTCCAGGACTCACAAGGTTCTTCTGTGCCTAGAATAATAGTGAAACCAAGTATTTCTGAATCCCAAATGTTGTGTGGTAGAAATGAAACTGCCTTTGCGAAAGTTAGAACAGCAAGAAAATTAAGGCAGTGGAGGAGATCTGTTCTAGCCAACCCCCATCTCGCCTTTAGCATTCAAACCACCCTTAAATATTCCTGGGCTTGGGCCAAGCTAACTGTGGGAGATGTTTAGTTTATAGCTTAAGTGATAATAGCCTTTCCCCAAAATTCAGCCACCTTGTAAAGCTAGTGAGAGATCACCAGGCCAGGAGGATTAGAGGGGCCTGAATTCTGCTAAGGTGTAGACATAAATGATTGCCAGCCATTATTCAGGAGGTCACAAGATATGCAACGTCCCCAATTAGTCCTGCAGATAGCATCACTATTGTAAAACTTAAAATTGGCTTTCTGAGATGTCTTTTCAGGTTTTCTGCACCTGTAATGACCAATGGCTCCACTGAGACCCACCAATCAGTCCTGTGGCCTCACCCAGAAACCCACTCAGTGCAAGAGAACAGCTTCTACTCTCCATGATTTAGCTCTGACCCGTCCAATCAACCCTCATACCTTAGCCTGCTGCCCACCAAAGTATCTTTGAAAAACCCCTAACCTCCAAACCTTCGAAGAGATTGATTTGAGTAATACACGTGACATGGCCAGCTTCACGTCAATTAAACTCTACCTTTATTGCAATGCCATAATCTCTGTGAATTGATTTCATTTGTGCAGTGAGCAAGGCGAACCTTTCGGGCAGTTACAGAAAAAGTATAGAAAAAGAGGTTGATAGATCCACCACATAAATCAAAACAGATTTCTGTTTTGTTCGGTAAGAGTTTTCTTTTTTCTCTCTATGAAGAAACAGAGTGACACTCCCCACCCCTCTGTAAAACTGCAAGTGAGGTCCAAAAGTTTAGTCAAGGAAAATGACTAAACATGTTTGCAAAAAAAAAAAACATATTTTTTTCAAGGCAGAGTCTCACTTTGTTCCCCAGGCTGGAGTGAAATGGCATGATCTCAGCTCACTGCAACTTCTGCCTACAAGGCTCAAAAGAGTCTCCTGCCTCAGCCTCCTGAGTAGCTGGGATTACAGGTGTGCACCACCACACCTGGCTTTTATTTATTTATTTTTTGTTTGAATTTTTAGTAGAGAAGGGGTTTCACCATGTTGGCTAGGCTAGTCTCAAACTCCTGACCTCAAATGATCGGCCACCTGGGCATCCCAAAGTGCTGGGATTAGCGTGAGCCACCACACCCGGCACAGTTTGCAAACCATTTTTGCAAACAAAATCTTTCTAGTCAGTTTTCCAGGTATGGTGTGAAAAAAGAAAGAAAATGATATTTATTAAACTTGCATATTATTAGAATAATGTCCATCTCTCTGTGTATGAGAAAGTCCAAAACAGTCATGAGGTAATCACTTCGTCCACCACAGCCCCAGGAAGAGAACTGAACTTGGCCTTCCTGGTTTGAGAATGGGTATTGGCTGAGAAGGGAACTAACTGCTTATCATGTTACATCTAAATTCATATTATTGTGAGGCATTATCAGGTTTGCTGTATGGGCTGTGTAGTGAACCTTAATAAGTTCATTTCAGTTTAAATAAAGTATATTTTAGGCCTGGGAAGAACAAAATATTAAGGTGTGTATGGCATGAAAGGGTGGAAAGAGGATAATGACGAATATATGACACAATAGCAGAATAAACAGTGTCATATGGATTCTTTTCTAATATTCCATTCTTGTGATGGCTCAGATCCCTGAAGCATGGGATTATCACAGCCTGGACATCCTCGAATATGGAAATTGCCTACTCTAGACAAAAAGAAAGCTTTTTGCAATATTTTGCCCCATTCACCTCTTTGAACCCAGAGGAGCAGCGGGGCACATGTGGCGAGCGCAGAGTTTCTGTGACTGAAGCACGGAGCTGGGAGGAGTAAGGGAGAGAAGAGGCTCCTTGGGCAGCATCCTGCCACTGGCAACTGGACGCCACCAGGTTATGAGGAAGAACAAGTCTGCATTTCTCTTGTCCTTCTTCCTCATATTTATTCATTTCTCCCTCTTTACATTCCCAACACCCTTGCTCCCAGGTTGTATAACAGCTTGGTTTGAGCAGGGAATTCTTTCCATGATGGAAGGAATTTTCTGCAATGGACACCAGCCATTTTGCTGGTATTCAAAAGGACACAGAGATGTTTTTAGGTAAAAGCAATTTATCATTAGAATCATTAAACGTGAAAAGTAGTGCTATGTTACCAACCTTAGATCGCTGATGCTGGGGATTGAAGGAAAAATCATTACTAAAATATTCACAGAATATATAATATAGGTCATACAAAAATTTATGTCTAATATTCGTGATTCCATTTTATTCATGCATCAATTGATTACATAGCACATGCTGTGTGTCAGATATAATTCTAAGCATTTTTATCACTAGTAACTCTTTGAATCCTTACACCAACCCTATTGAATAGGTACTGTTGCCATCATCCTCATCTTGCATATGAAGAAACTGAGGGCCAGAGAGATGAAGTATACTGCCCAAAGTCAAAGAGAGTTGGGACTTAGATCCATACAACCTGGCCGCAGAGTCCTTACCATTAATTGTTATGCCATGCTGGAGTAATGGTGACTAATGAACACCTGGGAAGAGAGTTCCATAGCTCATTGTAGCTGCTAATTTGCTTCCACTTACTTCATGGTATCCAAAATTTGGGGAGTGTTTAAAGAGTGGTCACATGCTGAAAACACTGGTAGGGATTTAAGAGCCTGGCAGTACAGAGAAGTTGAAAACCCTCCAGTTACCAACACCAAGAATTGCTCAACAAATTATAACTAACATCCTTATAAATGCAGGGCTGAATTGCTAAGAAAAGCAGGAAAATTGCCTTGGGCCAGAAATGAAGAAGAAACTAAAAATCAGGACAGTGAACTGCAGAGCTGACACTGTGTCTGCCCTGGGATCTTTATTGCTCTAAGTAACATAGGTGCTGAAACTTAATACCGGTGTACAGATGGAGAGAATTGGGACTGAGACCTGTATCTTCTAGACTGTTCTTTCTTTGGTATGAGGATTTGGGCAACAGAAACCCTCAAAAGTTGTGGGAAGAATGATAAATTTATGCAACTGCTTTGAAAAGCAATGTGACAATGCCTGATGAATTTGAACATGTCCATCTTTATGACCAAGCAATTCCTTTGGCAGATTAATACCCCAGAGAAATTCTAGGCCATGCAAAAATTCAGACATGAACAATAATTTTATTGCAGCATTGTTTGCATTAGTAAAAACCTGGAACAGGAGAATGGATAAATGAGTTGTGTTCTAATCACACAATGGAATATGCAGAGCAGTGAAAATCAATGTACCGCAGACATGTATCATCAGGGATAATTCTCAAAGTTTCACTTTCATGGAAAAAGGAAGACAAGCTGCAGGATATTTGCAACATTGATCTGTAGAGGTGAAAAGCGTGTGATATCTTTCTTCACTCCTCATAAAGGTCCCAGCCAACACTGCTATAACAAAAGACAACAGGAGAAAAGCACACAAAAAACATGACTTAAAGCTTTATGTGACATGAAAGCCTTTGGAATGAAGATCCAAAGATACAGGAAAAAATATCAATTTTTATGCTTAGGTTGAATGAAGAATGAATATAGAATACGTTATTGGTATTCTATGCAATCTATACTATATATTGGTATTTCTATACAATAACGTATAGAAACGTTATTGGAAAAAAGGGTGTGATCCAGTACACTGAGATGAGAAAACCCAGCAAGCCCTGTCCAGATTCCTCTTGGCCTCTCGGTGGCATTCCCTCCACCTGGATATGGAGCAAGAACCCTCTACAATAGGAGTCTTATGACCTATTATCAGACAAGGGTAGGTCAGAGAATTCCTTTATGGCCAGCGCCTAGAAAGAAAGGTAGGAGGGGAGAAAGTTAGCTTTATATTCCTTGTAGGTTATTCCTTGTATTCATGGCTGACTTGGGCAATAGGGGTTCTAGTTTCTGTGACCTGCCTTGGGGGAGAGGAATTCTGGTTTCTGTGATATGCTTCCAGGGAGACTCAGGGGTGAGAGGTAGGAGGGCAGGAGAAGGTCAGAGTGACCTTGGTTCTGAGACTGCTTCTGAGGCCCTTCAGATGTCCTTTAGATCAGTAGTCCCCCACCTTCTTGGGACCAGGGACTGGTTTTGTGGAAGACAATTTTTCCATGGACTGGGGAGGGGGTGGTTTCAGGATACTTCAAGCACATTACACTTATTGTGCACTTTATTTCTATGATTATTACATTGTAATATATACTAAAATAAGTATACAACTCACCATAATGTAGAATCAGTGGGATCCCTGAGCTTGTTTTCCTGCAACTAGACAGTCCCATCTAGGGGTGATGGGAGACAGTGACAGATCATCAGGCATTAGATTCTCATAAGAATCTTGCAACCTAGATCCTTCCGCACGTGCCGTTCATAACAGGGTTTACGCTCCTATGAGAATCTAGTACTGCCACTGATCTGACAGGAGGCAGAGCTCAAGCGGCAACGCGAGTGACGGGGAGTGGCTATAAATACAGGCGAAGCTTTGCTTGCTTACTGCGGGTCACCTCCTCCTGTGAGGCGCGATTACTAACAGGTCATGGGCTGGTGCTGGTCTGCCGCCTGGGGGTTGGGGCCCCTGCTTTAGTTGGAAGTACTCGGCAGGCCAGGTGCTATAATTTGGAGTATCGTTTTTTGGACCCCAACAAAGTCTAATTCTGAACTGTAGAGGATCAGAACAATTTTTTAAAAATGTAATCCTTAACCTCAAGAAAGGAAGAAAGGACAAAACAAAAAGGACTTTTAATTACTCCTCTCACAAATGAAAGCAACACCAGTGTTGGAGATGTAATTGGCTTCCCTTTGGCCCAGCTCCCACTCTGCACACAGGCAGACCCTCAATACAGAGCCCATGCATAGCAAGAAAGACAGAAGGAGTTCTTACAGAGTATTTCCCAAATACAGGTGGGAAGTAAACTAAGACAAAAATTACACAAAATTGTGTTTATCTGTCTTGTTTATTTCACCAAAATTCAAATCAACTCAACATAGCTCTTTCTCTTCACAGTGCATTTTTGCCTCTTTCTGGTATCATCCATTGTCTCCTTTTCTGAAGCCATACAGATGCACATAGCTCCAAACTAATGCATAGTTATTAAACTACCCTTTGCTTTCAAACTTGCATTTTTGCTCCATTTTGTGGCTCACTAAATGAAAGTTCCTTTTTGAAATCTTTTTATAATTGTATGTGTGTGTGTGTGTTTCATAACAACATATTTTTTTCACAGTTGAAAAAAAATCCAGGATCCAAGAGGATCTTAGAATCAACAAAAGTTAACAATTACTGTTGATTCCTTTTTTTTTTTTTTTTTTTTTGAGACAGGGTCTCACCCTGTCTCCCAGACTGAAGTGCAGTGGCACAATCATGGCTCACTGGAGCCTCGACCTCCTGGGTTCATGTGATCCTTCCACATAAGCCTCCTAAGTAGCTGGGACCGCAGGTGTGCATCTCTACAACTGGCTAAATTTTTCTTTTATGTGGAGACAAAAGCTTGCTATGTTGCCCAGGCTGGTCTCAAACTCCTGGGATCAAGTGATCCTCCCACCTCGGCCTCCCAAACTGCTGGGATTATAGTTATGAGCCATCATGCCCATCCTTGTTAATTCTTAAAATAACATCTTTATTGAGATATACGTCACATACCAGACAAGTCACCTATTTAAAGGTACAATTGAATAGTTTTTACTGTATTCACAGAGTTGTGCAACCATCAGCAAAATAAATTTTAGAACATTTTCATCACACCAAACAGAAACTGTAAGCCCATTGGTAGTCATGTCCATTCCTCCACCCTGTTGCTGTCCTGCCCTCACACCTGTCACCCTGTGACATCTTCCTGCCTTCCTCTCAGCGCTAGGCAACCACTAATCTACTTTCTGTCTCTATAGACTTGCCTATTGTGGTTATTTTATATCAATGGAATCATACAATATGTGGTGTTTTGTGACTGGTTTCTTTCACTTGGTATAATATTTCCAAGGTTCATCCATGGTATAGCATGTATTGGTACTACATTCATTTTTATCACCAAATAATATTTCGTTATATGGACACATTTTATATAGCCTTTTATCAGGTGACAGACATTTGGGTATTTCGATTGTTTTCACTTTTTGGCTGTTATGAATATTGCTGCTACCAACACTCATGTATAAATTTTGATGTGGTCACGCATTTTCATTTTTCTTGAGTATAAACCTAGGGGTGAAATTGCTGGATCACTAAATTAGTCTACATTTAACCTTTTGAGAACCTGCCAGACTTTTTCAAAGCACTTCCACCAGCAGTTTATGAGAGTTCTAGTTTTTGGACACTTTGCCAGCACCATCTGTAGAGCTATCCTAGTGAGTGTGAAGTGGGATCACATTGTGGTTTTCATCTGCATTTCCCTAATGGATAATGGTGTTAGGCATGCATTTATGTGTTTATTGGCCATGTGTATGTCTTTGGAGAAATAACTATTCAGCCACATTGACATTTTTTAATTGGGCCATTTGTCATTTTTATTATTGAGTGATAAGAGTTATTTATACATTGGAGACACAAGTTCCTTATCAGATACATGATTTGAAAATATTTTCTCCCATTTTTTGATTTTCTTTTCACTTTCTTAATGGTGTTCTTTGCCTGAAAAGGTGTTTATTTTGATGATATCCAATTTATCTATGTTTTTGTCATTTGTTCTTTTGGTGTTATATCTAAGAAAATGCTATTTAACCCAATGTCACCATGATGTATGCCTCTGTTTTCCTATAAAAGAGTTATAGCTTTAGCTCTTAGATTTAAGTCTTTGATACATTTTGAGTTAATTTTTGTATCTAGTGTGAGGTACAGGTTCAATTTCATTCTTTTACATGTAGATATCCAGTTGTCTCAGCACAATTTGATGAAAATATTATTCTTTCTCTATTGAATTGTCTTGATACTCATATCTAAAATAATTTGACCATACATGTGAGACTTTATTTCTAGACTCTCAGTTCTATTACATCGATATATATGTCTGTCCCTATGCCAGTACCACACTGCTTTGATTGCTGTAGAACTTGGTAGTAAGTTTTGAAATTGGAAGTGTGAGTCTTCCAATTTTGTTCAAGATTGTTTTGGTTATTCTGGGTCTTTTGCATTTCCATATGATTTCAGGATTATAATGCTTGCCAATTTCTGCAAAAAAATCCAGTTGGAATTTTGAGGAGAATTGTATTAAATATGTAGATCAAGTTGGGGAGCATTGCCATCTTAACAATAGTAAGTCTTTCAATTCATGAACACAGAATATCTTTCATTTTATCTTATTTTTTGAGACAGAGTCTTGCTCTGTCACCCAGGCTGCAGTGCAGTAGCACAATCTCGGCTCACTGCAGCCTCTGCCTCCCGGTTTAAGCGATTGTCCCGCACCAGCCTCCCAAGTAGCTGGGACTACAGGTGCCTTCCACCACACAGGGCTACATTTTATCTTTCGTTTAGATCTTCTTTCATTTATTTTACCAATGTTTTGTAGTTTTCAGAGAATAAGTTTTATACTACTTTTTTTTTTTTTTTTTTTTTTTTTAAGACAAGATGTTACTCTGTTGCCCAGGCTGGAGTGCTGTGGCACAAACATGGCTCACTGCAACCTTGACCTTCCAGGCTCAGGTGATCCTCCCACCTCAGCACTGTGCCTTGTCCCCTTCACCCTTCCTCATCCCCCACCTCCCCATGCCCGCTCCCAGGTAGCTGGGACACCAGGAATGCCCTACCACACCTGACTAATTTTTTGTATTTTTTGTAGAGACAGGGCTTTGCCATGTTGTCTGGTCTGATCTTGAACTCCTGATCTCAAGCAATCCTCCTGTCTTGGCCTTCCAGATTGCTGGGATTACAGTCATACACCACCGCATCTGGTCCATACTACTTTTGTTAAATATATTTCTAAGCTTTTCACTTCTTTTTGATGCTGTTGTAAATAGAATCATTTTTTTAAATTTTATGGGATTTTTTTGTTCATTGAATACGTATAGAGATACAGTTGCTTTTTGCATGTTATCTTCTATCCTGCAAATTTTCTAAACTCCTTTATTGGATCCAATAGTTTTTTCTTTGTTTTTTTTTTTTTTTTTTTTTTTTTGGGTGGATTTTTTAGGTTTATATATACACAAGATCATGTCATTTGCAAATAGAGATAGTTTAACTTCTTCCTTTGCAATCAGGATGATTTTTATTTCCTTTTCTTGCCTAATTGCCCTGGCTAGAACCTCTAATACAATGTTGAATAGAAGTGGTAAGATGTCATTTTAAGCCTGTGTTTCTCCCAGATTATTTTCTTCCTTATGATTTGTTGTAAGGTAGTAAAATAAAAGAGCTATGTCTTCTTTTCTTAGGAGTAGTAAAAGAAGAATGAGTGTGGCAAACCACACACTGCTCTACAGCCACTGTCTGAGAAAAGTTAAAAGAGAGAAAGAGTAAATGGTTACCATGAGCAACAGGAAAGCAAGGAAAGCAAACTGGGGCTCTGGCTCCTCTTTCAGAAACCAAGAGGAGTGCAGAGACTTGTTGAGCCTGAAGTGTGGTCTTGAGAATTAACAATATGAAAGTTTGTGCCAATTCCTTTTTAAAGGGTAAAGCTGATTCTTTCTACAATATGCACCAACTTATACAGGATTACCACACAACCAAGGGTGTTTAGATTGCGGAAGTTTGGGCCGGAGAAAAAACATCATTAAAAATCCTCAAACTTTTGTTGGCTGTTTTTATATAATCCATGCACATCAAAAATCAAATTCATCAATACTGGGTATTAAATGATCTTAATTATAAGAATATATATATTTTTTAAACTAGGCTTAGGAAGTTTGTGATATGTTAATGTCTTTTTATTGAGTTTGGAAATAAATATGTATCATCAATTTTAAATGTATTGGATATCAACAATTACTTTCAAGCTCGATTTTTTTTTCTGTTTTTCTTCTCATTTTTTTGATATTGGCATTTGAAGGCCATCAGCTTATTAAATAATAACCTTTTATTCAACTGGTCATTTAAATCTCTAATTTTTCTTAAGTGACAGAATGGTGAAATGGAAGCTATTTTAGACTAGAGATAAGACAAATGAGAGAGTCAGACAACGTTTTTGTGGCCAGACTTTGCTTCCCTTTAAATTGGGGGAAAGGAAGAGGAGGAAATGTGAATAACTTCTGAAATATCTTCCAATGTAGTCAACAATGACATAGGTGATATTTACTGAGCATTTACTCCTCGGTAGGCATTGAACTACGTGTTGACATATTCTCAAGCAAACCTCACAACTCATTGGTAGAGGCCTGTCAGTATTGTTTAATTCTCTGTCAGAGAGAAATGAAGCTTAGAGAGGAACTTGCCAAAATTCAAAGCTGGTATGTACTAGAACCAGGATTCAAATCTATGAAAGTCTATTCTGTGTTCTTTTATGTAATAGTTACTCATCGGTGGGCCCTAATTTATATGGGTAGGCTCTAGTAGCCTAGCATCTGACCCTGGGATGATTGAGGCAGAGGAATATTGTCTCCTGGAGTGTACAGGTCAGATAGACGAGATGTGACCCTGGACAGGTTATTTTTTTCATCAAAGACGATGCTTCCTGAGTTCTTTGTTGTCTCTAAGAATTGACTGGCTCTGGAAGGGGCAGTCTCCATAGCCAGAAAGGTTTTAAGATATTAAAACATTATATTCCAGAGTCTGTAAGTTTTAAGTATTCTCCAATGTCACTTCTTGTATTCTAAAGACAATTGTCAGTAAGTAATTAGTAACAACAAGTATATTACAACGTGCAAACACCTTTTCATGTTGTTGAAATATATGAGATTGATCAGTTGCATTACGAGTCCACTAAACAGCATTATTAACTATGCTTCTAGATGCAAATACCTTTGAATGTAAAAACATTACAACAATAATATAAAGAAATTGAAGTGTTACTGGATCCTGACAAAGGGTCTCTCCTTGACCATACTTTAGTCAGGCTCCTCTTAATACTCTTCTCAACTTGACTTCAACTTTTGGGCTGCTTTGTCCATCTTTACATTGCCCAGTTTTAACAAAAGTTCTGCTAAATTGGTTTAGCCACAATCTCCCGCTTATCCCGAATGTTTCCTCTTAAAAATTTTTCATCCAATGACTTCTACTCTTCATTTTGGCTATGAAGTCTCACATTTTCTTGTCTTTTGAACTGAGCCCTATCTCTGTCCCTTACTGCATAACCCCATAGCAGTAGTCCCCATACTTATTGCAATGGTCCTGAGTAAAATCTACTTTACATTTTAACAAGTGTCATGAATAATGTATTTTAAACGTATTCAAAACAGTAACAATTGAAACTGGCCCTGTGTAATAAAATAAGATAACAAATGTTTTGGAATCAGACTGATTTGGATTTGAATTTTGGCTTTTCCATCAACTCGTTTGGTGTGTTATTGAATGCTATTGACCTCAGTTTTCTCGTCTGTGAAATGCAGAGTGAATTGTAGGCAATCATGGGTCACACACTTGTCAGCAAGTAACTGACCCATATCTCAATCTCAGGTTTCACACCAAAGCCAGTTCAGCTGTTTTAGAGAAAATTACACTCCAAGTGAGATAAAAATGTCAAAGGGCACCTAAATATCAGCACAAGTTCTGAACAAATGCAAAGAAAGATAATTTGTTTTGGGGACCAGAGAGAACACACTTTAGAAAACTTTTATCATATATTTCATTCCATGAGATGCCATTCTGTTGCTGCCTAATTTTAATTTATCATTGGAGGGAGACTGTTTTGAAATTAAATATCAGTGAAATGTATAAGATTTGTCATATTTCCTTGTCCTGTTTGAATCCTGAAATATTCTTACTGTCATTGCTTTATTAAAGACACGTGTTTAATATGATGTCATTTTATTAAAGCTAATGATTGAAAAGAGAAAAAAATGATTTTCTTTTGGTAATACTTCTGGCAAATCACATCATATGAGTCAATATACATTGAGAGTAGAAAATAACCATCCTAAGATATATAAAATCTTGGGTTTGGTGGCAATGATTTGATATAAAAATATGCCTAGGAATATGAAGTGTCAAGGGTAAGCTATTACAGACAAAAGAATGTTAGAATTTTTTTAGAAATTGAATGTAGCAGAAAACATTTTTCATCAACTTCAGTAGGAAACTCAGTTTGTCTTTAGACATCACAATTGTGCACAAATATTTCAGGCTTAGGCTGCAAGATAAGTGAAACTTCCTTTAAAAAAGACAGGAAGGAAGGAATAAAGGAAGAGAAGGAAAAAGAAAAAGACAAAAATGACAAATTGAAGAGGAGAGGCTCAGAGAAAGACATAAAGACAAATCAATGCTGTTATCTTACTGAAACATTTACTACATTTAAGTACTTCAAAAATAATTAGGATTTTTTAAAACAAAATTAATATACTTCATTATGCATATATAAAAGGAACTTAAGTATAAATGACTGGGAGAACTTGATTATGCCTCTGATTACCAGTATTTAATTCATTCATTCTTTAATTTGTTTATTCTTCTATCTCTCCACTCATTCATCCATTCATTCATTGAATATTTGGTTTCCTAATCCTCCCAGACAAAGCTAGTAAGTTTAGTTCCTGGTTTTTATGACCCCATCATAAATCTTTTGTGACAGATATATAATAAGTAAGTGTATTTCCCTGACCTTTATGAAAACTTAGCGTATCCTTAGACATCACAAAATTATCTGTCTCCCAGGACTGAGACCATCTGAGGGTTGAGGGATGGGTTTTATCCATAGGTAATGGGCTAACAACATCTGCTTTGGAAGAAGAGGTTTGCTGACTACTTTAAGCATTATAGTTTCCAGGGTGTTTTTGCAGAAAGCTAAGTCATCCTTCTATTTTATTTTATTTTTTAAATTTAAATTTCCTCTAGGTAATGGTGGTTCCACTAATTGTGCTAAAAGTACCTTTAACTCTTAGTGCAGAGGTTGTTGTGATGCGCTTCATTATGACCAAGCATTAGCTGGCATTTACAGAGATCTGAGTTTGAGAAATAGGTCCCATGTTGCTTATTCCTTGAGAGTGAGACTAGAGCAATAGTACATCCTGTCCTAGGCAGAGTGTCGGGCTCCCTAGGGTGCACACCAAGTAGCATTGTTTTGCCTTACGACATCATCCTTTGTTTGCTTAGTTGCTCTTATTTCCTCCTTCTTTTTAATAAATTCAGTATCATGTTACAGTATCCTATAACAGTTTTCATGGCTCAAGGTTTGTATTTTTCCTTCCAACAAAGACTCTTGAAAAATCAAGACAATATGCTCTCAGAAATTATAAGCAAAAAGTGTATCAGGGATAACAGACTATGGTCAATTAATATCAAGGGTATCTATATAGTCTGGTATCTACAGACTTCTTTTAAATGATTCATAACAACAACAATTAACGTGTTATAAAACATATTGACATAAAGTCTTTTAGATGGAGATTGCTTATATACAGTCCACATATTACAAAATTAAAAAATAAATACTAAAACCTAATAAGTAAAGGTAGAAATTAAAGAGATAGAAATGTGATTGCAGAAGGCTGAATGGCAGGATTTCACAAGCTGGCACTATTATTTGAGCTGTCAGTTTAGTAGATCCAGTAAGTTGATATTTTCCACACAGAATCAGGGCAAGGCTCAGTGCCTCATGCCTGTAATCCCAGCATTTTGGGAGGCCGAGGCAGGAAGATCACTTGAGGCCAGGAGTTCGAGACCAGCCTGGGCAATATGGTGAAATCCTGTATCTACAAAAAATCCAAAAATTAGCTGGGTTTGGTGATATGAACCTATAGTCCCAGTTACTCAGGAGGCTGAGGTGGGAGGATTGTAAGAGCCTGGGATGTCGAGGCTGCAGTGAACTATAATCGTGCCACTGCACTCCAGCCTGGGGGACAGAGTGAGACTCTGTCTCGAAAAAGAAAAAAAAAAAATCAGTTCCAAGGTGGTTGATTAGCTATTATTCAAACTCACAAGAAACAACATATTCATTTAGTATGGAGCCAGAGAGTTACCCTGCTATCTGCTACCCATACTACTTCCTTTCCCATACCCACACACTGGGGAAGTCGAATTAGTCATCAAAAAGCAGCTTGCTCAGAACTAATGCAAAGCAAAGGGAAGTGGTACTCTTGCAACCTTGGTAGTGGGGATTTGGGAGTTTAATACACCATTGGGGTTCAAGATATTCTGCTACTTACTAGCTATGACCTTGGGCAAGTTACTTACCTGGTAAGCGTCTCAGTTTCCTCATCTAAAAAAATGGGGATAATAGTAGTACCTACTTCACGATGTTGTTTTGAGAATTAAATGAGTTGAGGGAGTGTATAAAGTGCTGTTATCAATACCTAGTACATAGTAAATGCTGTGTGTGAGTCCATTTGCATTAGTTGTGAGAGACATTTCGGGCAAAAGTGAAGAAAACTAACTCTCTATGTGTACCTCCCTTTTACGGCCAGATTATTCATGTGTGCTGGGTTCCTTGGAAAGATAATTTTCCCTTTTTGTTACAAAGTGGCAAGGTGAAAGAGAAACAGAAAGAGGATAAGTATGCTTCAGGGATAGAAGTCTAAATTCAAGAAATCCATATAGAACATTCTGCTCTCTGACTTCAATATTTAATTAATTTCAATGGATTACATTGCTAATACTTCCTAACTGGGTCAACTGGACTTCACCATTGTTCCCTCATCTCTCTGAAACCTATCTGTGTAAGGAGCTGTGCAAGGTGTCTTACAAATGGAGTTGGACAACGGCTTTAGTGCATTCTATAAATTGGATTCTGTACATCTGTAAATTATGCTGACAGGCACTTCTATAACACAATGAGGTCAAAACAATCTCACTGAAAATGGCCTTTTCATACTGTATTCAAGCCAAAAACGGGGAAAGGATCATAAAGGTACCATGGCATATGTGCAGAAAAAAAAAGTTGATAAATTTAACCCAAGACAAAGGTTACCTTTCAGCCAATATTAAAGGGACTATGTAACACAAATCTTAAAACATACAGTAATAGGATCTTAATTAAAGATATTTTATGAAGAACCTAACTATGTGAAAATATACTGTGTTACACACTGTAAAGTATAAGAAAATTATTAAGATACAGTTCATGATTTTAGAAAGTTTGCAGTTTAAAAGAGGGACCAAAATATGCATGCAATTGACTAAAGGAAACAAAACAGAGTATAAATGCCATGAGTCAGAGGCAAAGTTTAGACTGAAAGAACATAGCTGGATTGAATTGATATTCTAAAATTCAATTCATTCATTTAATTGATGTTTCTGGAGTATGTACCATGTGCCAAGTCATGAGACATAGCTGTTCCCACAAAGGGGTGCTAATATCTATAAACTCAAAATTTTGACTAGTTTCCAGGTTACAGGGTAGAGAGGGGAAATAGCTTCAGCTTTAGAGTTAGAAAAACCTGAACTAAAACCTTGCCCTACCAATGATAAATTGAGTGACTTGGGTAAATAATTTGTCATCTCTTAGCTTCATGTTAGAAATCATAGTGTCATCTTTGATTTCCTCCTCTAACCTCATCCTTCATTTAGTTAATGAACACATTAGTCCTTAACTATGTCTGGAATCCATCCCATCCTCTTTAACCCTACATCTTAAGTCCTAACAATAACCCCATCATTTGTTACAGATTCTGTAGCCTAACGAATCACTTCTCATTATCGACAAGATGTAAGTCTATTGTTCTTAACAAGGCATTTAAGACTTTCAATGAGCTGAACTCTGCTTACATTTTTAACCTCACATGATAATAATACTCCTCCAAATGTACTTTACATATCTTTAACTACCAGCCTGTTGTGTGTCTCTGTGCCTCTGTACATGCTATCTTCTTTTTTAAAGATATAGAATCTTGCTTTGTTTAGGCTGGGGTGCAGTGGTGCAACTACTGCAACCTCAAACTCCTGGGCTCAGCAGATCCTCCTACCTCAGCCTCATGAGTAACTGAGACTACTATTTTATTTTTAATAGAGACGAGGTCTTGCTATCCTGCCCAGGCTGCTCCCAAATTACTGGGCTCAAGTGATCCTCCTGTCCTGGTTTACCAAAGTGCTGGGATTACAGGTGTCAGCCACCATGCCCAGCATCTAATGCCATTATTTATATATGTGCCGATTGCCTCAACAAGACTAAGCAACTGAGGACAAAGACAAAGCCTTTCACCTTTGAATTCTCAGTCTTAACATAATGCCTGCCATTGAGAAGCTATGCAATAAATATTTATTGTAGTAATGAAGTCATGTTTAGGGATAAGTAGAAAGAACCAAGAAGTGCTTTATGAAGGAGGTAATATTTAATGTTGAATTTGAAAAGCTTTGAACATATTCCCTGAATTTTAAATGTGCTATTTGGGGATGCTCAGAGTTTTAACATTTTAACATACATAAGTGAGTGTGCATATCCTCATGATGCTCTTCTTTCTTTGTCTTTCTGTCTCTCTCTTTCTTCCTTTCTTTCTTTTCACTGAGCAGTGGCACACTCATAGTTCACTGCAGCTTCGAACTCCTGGGCTCAAGGGTCCTGCTGCCTCAGTTTACCCAGCAGCTGGAACTATAAGTGTGCACCACTATGCCCAGCTAATTAAAAAAAATTGTTTTAGAAATGGGGTCTTTTTATGTTGCCCAGTCTCGAATTGCTGGCCTCAAGTGATCCTTCCACATAATTGGGATTACAGACATGAGCCTCTACACTTGGCTTAATTCTCTCTTTAAAACACACATTTTGCCAGCTGAAGCTTTGTCTCTTCTATTCAAAGCCCTAAGTGCAATAGTCTGAGCATGGTGAAGACTTAATAAGTATCTTTATTTCATTTAAAGAGGCATCCTCCTGATGCCTCTTTAAAGAAAAAGACTCTAGATTTCAGGAAGGGTACCATCTTAGTACCTTATGTGGTATCAGAAATAGTAGGCTTTTTAGCTGGGTGATAGATGGCCTTCCTTATGGCTCTACACTATACCTTTTAGCAAACAGAAATGTTGGTATTCCCTCTGTTATTTAATTTATCTTGGACATATTAAAAAATACATAAGTAAATATACCTTCGAACCACAATGGAAAGCACGAGGCAACCCTGGGCACCTCACTGTTGTTTAATTTAACTCTCCCTAGGCAGATCATGAGTCTGATTGTAAAAGTATTAATGTGGACATCTTTTCACCCTGGATCATGTCCATTTCAGGTTATCAGGGATGGTTAAGCTCCTAGTTATTCTAGGAGATTTCTCATATCTGAATATATGAAATTAACAATAGTTCCTGGGATATTTCACTATTATCTAACTATTACATGTTTCCACATATTTAAAATACAGAAGGAAAGCATGAACACCAATAAAGAAACTGTGAGTAACAGAAATTCAGAACACAGTGAAGAAAGAAAGAAAATATATACTGCTGCAGTCAGCTTTTAGGAAAACTATTTCCATCATTCTGAACATTCATATTTATTAAAAATAAATCTAATTTTGGCAGCATATCATGATTAGGAGCCAGGGAAATTGTCATTGGGACCTCAGTGTTGTGTTTCACAAGAAAGAGCTTTGTGAGGAAGCCTGGGCTATCTGCAAATCTTCGACTCTGAAATCCCTGCATATAAGAAAGGTGTTGGCTAAATTTGAGCAGCTCACGCAGTATCTAGAGCAAACATTGTTAAGCGGGATAGTGTGGCGTCTGAGATGCAGTTACAGGTATACAGACATGACTCAAGGAGTGGATTAGGAAGGCCAACTTTGGAGGGGAGGGCTGGCTCGCTCATTTCTCTTCTCCCTGTCACATGCTGAAGGGCTCGTTCCAACCTTTGAGCGCCTGCACTTCGGGAGTTTTCAGCTGGGTTCTCAGGCTGCATTCCCGCGTCGACTTGCTCCAGGCCAAGCCAGATTTTGAAAAGGAAGGCAACTTCTTTTTTCGCGGCAAACCTTTGTACCCACGCACTTTCTCACAACTCTGCCCTTCTCAACCCCTGCGCTAGTGTAGGCAGGGCAGAAGGTGCTGAGGAGAGGCTCAGAAGGGGCGGTGGGGACGATCCCCTTTCGAACTGCATTTGTAGCTGCCAAGGAGTAGCCAACAAGCACCAGATTTATGTGCACTTTGAAAGAAGCACCTTCACCATTGGCTTTTTAAGCGGCGCTGTCGCTAGGGAGCGGCTGGTAGAGCGAGCAGCCTCGGGGAGAAGCCCGGGCTGTTTGTTCCCGTCACCTGGGAGAGCAGGCACACACAGTCGCGCGCGCACGGACACACACACACACGCAAGCACAGATGCTGGTGGCGAGTTCGAGCCCCGCGTCCCTTGTCCGCCCGCGTGCGCCCCTCGGCACGGCTCGCCTCCCGCCCCCTGATTCCTGCTGCTGCCGCCCAGAGGAGAAAGGAACCTCTGCCTCGAATTTCCCCCACTACGCCGGGCGCTGCGGAGAGCGGCGAGGGTGGGCGCAAGGCGGAGAACGCGATGAATGAGTTCTCCCCTAGCCTCGGAGTTGTCTGAGTTGGCGGCGCTGCGCCCAGGCTTCCGGCTCTCAGCGCCCCACGCGCGCGTGGCTCCCCGGACTGCCACTCACGGCCGCGGCCGGGGCCGAGCCAGCCACGCAGGGCAGCCGAGGCTCCGGAGCTCCTGTCCCGGCCCCAGTCCGGGTAAAAGGAGGGTTGTCCCCAGCGGAGGCGCACAGCCGCGCGTTCTCCCCGCACTCTCTCCGCGGTCCCATCTGTTCCCCATGGCGTCTCATCCGCAAACCCGGATCCAGGCTTACCTGGAGAAGAACAAGATCGGTCCCCTGTTTGAGGTAAGGCGCTGTGGAGGAGGGCAGTCCCGTTGTCTTTAGGGGAAGGGGTGCAGTAATGAAAACAGAACACCCCCCACCCCACCCCTCCCAGGGAAGGAGGGCTAGAGAACGAACGCGCGGGAGAGGGCGCCCTGGGGTTCACCGGCATTCGCTCTGTCCCGGCCAGGTGTCTTGGAACGCGGCCGGGCGGGCACTTAGCCAGTTACCTGAACGCAGACAGGTGAGCTTGGGAGGGCCCAGCCTCAGCCTGGCAGCGGAAGTTTGAGCCCTCTGACTGTCGTGCACCTCTCAGCCACATGTTCAGTACCTGGGCAGGCTGAGGCAGGCGATGCATACGGATGCACACACTCAGACTGTGTTGCACACGCACACTTTCTTTCTTGAATTCACGCTGTCTTGCGTGTTCGTGTTGGATTTTCTTTTTTCTTTTTCTTTTCTTTTTTTTTTTTTTAATGAGGGCGGTAATAGAACCCGAAAAGGCGGAGGAGGTGCTTAGCAGTTAATACGATTAACTGGAAGAAAGCTGAACTGGTGAGGAGTAGGCTTCAGTAGGTGCGGGCGTGATGAATGAAATTGGCAAACTGAGAGACTGCCATTGGTCGCTGGACGAAAGGAGAGTCCTTTGCACTGCAGACCCCACATGTGTTAGCAGGAGAAAGGGACAGAGAAAGGTTCTGAAAAGCACACACGTATTTATGGAAGGAGACTATAGCTCTGAGCTGGTGTTTTGTTTTCTTTTTTCCTCGCCATTAAAGAATTGACAAAAATACAGTAGAAGAAAGAGCGTGAGGACAAGAGAAAATGAGAACGAGAGATTGAAGCTTGGCACCAGCAAAGCGTCCCGGGGGTTGCCTGGGTGCTGGGCAGGGGTGGGGCGTGCGGCCGTAGTCAGAAGTGGAGGCCCTTGGGGAGGGACTCCCATGGTCCCATCCAGTTCAGAGGGTACTGACCGACGGCGAGAGTTAGCGGGAGGGGCGAGGTGCTCCCTCCTTGCCCCCGCCCCCCACGTCTCCCAGAAGCAGTTGTAGCTGTTCTTGGTCTTGGGTGAGGGCTTGGGGTGGGGATAGGGGGAGGTTACGTGTCAGCGTCTGAGAGAGGCAGAATCGCGGCTAGTGGAAGAGGCTGCATTGGAGATCGCGCAGAACCTAGCAAAGACTGAAGAAAAGCAAGTGAGAACTGCGGAGAACAAAAAAATAATGCGAGTTAATGAGCCTGCAAAAAAAGGACGAGGAGGACAAAGGTGTGGTCGAATAGGTCTTTTGGGAGGACTGGCTTCACATAACAAGATTTGCAAGATCTCCCAAGTTTTTCTGCCGAACTTTACCGATGATCTGTCTTGGACGATACGACCATTGTTTCAAGTGAGGCTCACATTGTGGGGTGCAGAGTCTTACAATTGCATTGATTCTTGTTTCTGCCAAAAATGTGAACAAAGGCAATCCATGCAAGAGCGAAATAAAATTGATGGAGCTAACAGATTTCTTTGCCTTTAGTTTAATGATTATTGATTATACATAATCCTATATAATTTTTTAAAAGGCAGAAGCATAAACCTTCTGCAACGCGGTGTATTAATTGCATCAAACGAATCATAAAATAAATACATTTAGAATGTGTGTTTGCTCTCTACGCTCCTAGAGTATAAAGTACAATTAGCCTGAGAGAATAAACGAATTGTTTTTAATAAATACCGTTTTCATTTGTTATTTTAAAATCTTCAAGATTCTTTCCAAGTGATAATAACAAAATTAGGAATATATGTAAACTTTCTACAGAATTAGAAAATAAACTCAAATGGATATTTATCAAGTACCCCCAACCCCCACCCTTTAATATTCACCAGCAAGTTCTGCGCTGAAGAATTTTAAGTGATAGCAATATGTCTCAAAAGCTTTAGGTCCACCAGAAAACAAGCACCACCATGCTTTGCATTTTATTGAATACATATGACATACACTGGCATTAGCTTAGATTGCAGTGGTGAGGAGTGCATTTTTAAGGTTTGATGTTCACTTTAAATAATTGAAGGGAGAAAAATGGATAATAAATTCTCTTTGACTAAAAGCTGGATGTAACACAGTTCCTTATGCAACAATTTTGATTGCGATAGAGCTTGATTTTGAGAGTACAATTATATGTATTTCACAAAATTGGAAGATTTTACTAGCATGTAGCCTATCTTGTTTCTTGTTAGAAAACCAGTGAAGAAATGCCACCTGTGAAATGGACATTGTTTACCTAGGGACTGTTCTCTTCTAGGACCTTACTCAATAGTTTTCACAGGAATTGATTTGGGTCAGAGGAGGCACCCAGCAATCTGAACATATTAAGAAGCAGCAAAAATGTTTGCTACAATTTTAATTTCTGGGCCACGTTTTGAGAAACTGAGCTAAAATCTCCATTTACCACTCACAAATTGAAATTGGCAACTCCATGTCTCGTCATCTATGCTTTGTCGTGTTGAGTCAGTGGGAGCTGACACAGGCTTCTTTCAGTTTGGAAAATATGCAGTATCTGACAATATGTCCCCCTTGTGGATAGTTTAAGTTAGGAATGTTTTAAGAAAACTTAATTGGTGTGAGGTACTTTAAAGATAATCCATGAATGTTATTTAAAACAATAGCAAAAAGTAACCTATTCACTGATATTGAGAATACTTGTATCCTTTTTTTTACCTGTAGGACTTATTTACCTAGTTTGTTTACTTAGTTTATTTCTTACTTAATTTGTTTATTGCTAACATTTTTTTGATTTGAGATGCTTATGAAAGTGTTATATGCAGTATGGAGTTTCAAAAATAATTTTAAATTGATATTAATTTTGTTTCCAGCTGACTCAGGAGAATAAATTTGTACTACTTTTACATTTCATTGAAGATGTTTTGAAGCATTACAAAACTATGCCTAAAAATCATTGCATTAGAATTCTGGACAATGATATTCTGATTAGATAATATGTAGGTATAAGATGAAAAATACATTTCACAAACTTTCCAAGTTTTGTAAGATTTAATAGTTTACATCTTACAAAATATATATTTGTGATATATATAGATATTATATATAGTGGAATATATATATTCCATGTGTGTTTGTATACACACACACACACACACACTTTATATAAAGAAATAGAAACTTTTTAGTTTCTCCCATTCCCATTAAGTAAATAGAATAATTAGTTGAGGATTATTGATTGGAAGATGCTCAGGGCAGTTATATATCTTGGTCAGGCCTGATCACACTCACAAGAGTGTGAAATCTTAAATTATTAAAAAGCTGAATAGCGGGGATCATCATAAAATCACCATAGAATTTTTAAATCTGTGTACTGAAGATGTGGCAAACCAAAGTCACTACATTTCTCTAAGTGTGTTATGACCCACTCCAAATAGAATGGACTCACTCTATCACCTTCTCTGTTCCGCTCAGATTGCTTCTACTCACATGGTGTAAATTTGCATTAACTGATTTGGCATATATGTTATGAAGTGGACTTATCAAACTTGTGGTCAAAGCCAGCATCACTTATATATTTTGCTATTGCCCAGCTAGCTCTTCTCTGGTACCTCGCTGCACATCTTCCAGCCATGTATGCAACCCTGAACTCCGATTTGCTGCCAACCCTCAGCAAGCCCATTATTTCACTTTATTGACCTCCCTGTTCATATCTTAAAAATACCCCTTGCTTTTATCAGAGAGCTGTAGTGTGTGTGGAGGTCTCCTTTGGTTGTTCCCCCTCTCATAAGGATCACGGCCTTGGGCTACCTGTTGTTTAAGACATGAAAAGAAATATTTTGTCCTATTTAGGCAGGCTTATGATTGTTTAGGGCAGTGGTTTGGCGATAAGAAGGATACTAGTTACTCACTTATGGCCAGAGGTAAAATTCCCCTCCAGAAAGATATTTTAATATTTAAAAATAAGTTGTCATTAATAAAGGTAAAATGTCATTTTAATAAAAATGATTAGGAAAATGCCTTATTAGAGAAGTAATACAATATAAGCTTGGTACTTGTAATATGTTCAACTTAAATATTGTAAATATATTTTTTGGAGTAATGATTGTCAGGTGATCTTTCCCAGTGCTTGAGGTTATGAAGACATTTCCTATATCAAAATCTGCATTACTCTTTATAATCTCAGAGCATTTAGAGGAGGCAGAAGACAAAGAAAGCAGTTCTATTTTGTAAAATTTTGCCCAGAGTCCAAGTTAAGTGTTGTCATTGATTTACTTCAAAACAGTTTTTAAAAATGTTACTTTAATTGACATGTTTCTGTTACCAGCCCATTTATTTTTCATGTCTGCCTTAATGTATTTTATTTTCATGCAGCTTTTAAATAGCTTTCAAAGTGACTCAAAATTCAACTCAATAAATAGCTCACTATATAACCTTAGAAATAATAATATGTACATATACCAATATGGCATCAATAACTTTGAAAAAAGAAATAATATTTTGAGCAGGCATGGTGGCTCATGCCTGTAATCCCAGTACTTCGGAAGGTTGAGGCAGCTGGATCACTTGAGGTCAGTAATTCGAGACCTAAGACCAGCGTGGCCAACACAGTGAAACCACATCTCTACTAAAAATTCAAAAATTAGCCAGGCATGGCAGTGCACGTCTGTAATCCCAGCTCCTCAGGAGGCTGAGGCAGTAGAATCACTTGAATCCAGGAAATGGAGGTTGCAGTGAGCCAAGACCATGCCATTGCACTCCAGCCTGGGCAACAGAGCAAGACCCCATCACAAAAGAAAGAAATAAATCATATTTTTAATCCACACAAATTTTTAATGTGATCAATGGAAATATGAGACTACAAAAATAACATAGACTTTCCTACCCCCGCTCTTTTTTTTTTTTTTGGTGATTCAATTAAGAAGCCATGAACCATACAAAGAGAACAGCTAAGACCCATAGGACAAGGACAGCTAAGTTGGGAGTTCACCTGGAAAGTATTGGAGCATGATTAAAGAAAGGGGCTGAGTGGGCAGTGGCCTGGCAGGGTCAGAAGATTTGTTACATACAAGGTGGGGGCAGGGTATTGAGAAAATAATTAAATATATTGAAAATATATTGAAAAAATATATATTCATGTCAGCGTTCTTTCTGATGGACATAGGAGTCACAGAGATAGTGTAGGGAAAGCTAGAATGAACCTTGTGTTGATTTGAAATTGGAGGTGTTGGTGTGATCTCATGACTTTCAATCATAGAAATATGTGTAGATGTAATAGAAATAAATATAGATTTGTATGTATTTACATATACTTAAGTGCATATACCTACATTTACTTTCCAACTTTGTCTACTGGAAGGGCCTGGGAATAGCAACATCCTGGTAACAATGAGCACACCTAGCACCCACATTTAACAATGAGCACACCTAGCACCCACATTTTGGTTTCTAAATACCGTTCTCCAGTAAGTAGAACCAGGTATCCTTGAAGAAATGGTTGATTCCAGGTTTGGGGCTAAGCAAGGTATGTAGTATCATACGTCAAAAAGTAAGGAAGAGCTCAAAGAATAGTAAGTATGTATCAAAGGACACAGAGGAGGTGCCTACCCCTAAGACATCTTGAGGGTCAAAATCAAAAATGATAGTAACAGATTATTTTACTGAATAAAATAGGAATATTTTACTTCACTGGGATCTAATGGAATGTGGAATGTGCTCAATTCATGGGGAGAAGAGACAGCATTACCTTATGGTAGAATGCCAACTAGTAAAAGTAGAAGGATGATGGAATTAGAAAATCACTACTTGGCAACCATCTGAAAGATAATTCAGGCAAGAAACATTAATCAGTACTAAAATCAACGGGTAAAAGTTGGATAAACAATGAGGTGTTACATAATCTCTAAGTATCTGCCTACAAACACTTGTAACTTACAAAGGGAAAAAGTAACTTTACAGTAAAGAAACCAGGCCGACACTGAGATAAAGCAATATTGTATGCCCATGGTAGAATGCATTTAAAACAACACAGCATTGTTTTGTGATTTTCCTGACAATCATGTGTATAACCTGAACTGAATAATGAGAAAATATCTCATAAAGCTAATAGAGAAAATCTATAAAGTAACTTTTCTAGAGTTTTCAAGAATGTTACAGTCATGAGGGTCAAGAGAGGCCTCAGACTGAAGGGACATGGCAACTAAGTGCAAAATATGGTTCTAGATATAATACTTCTGCTATGAAAGAGATTGTTGGGAAAGTTGACAAAATTTGAATGTGGTCTCTATGTGAAGGGAATAAGGAATTATTAGTGTTGTTCCTAAACTTTTACTATAAATTTAAAATTACCTCAAAAGAAAAATTACAAAAAATAATTTAAAAGAGCACCTAGGAAATCAGTATTTGCAAAACAGTTCACCCACTGGGTTTCTTTAAACAGTAAATTGTGTGAATGTAGTTAAGAATTTCATCAATGTTTATACAAGGAAGTGACTTATACAATAAATAGTTAAAAATCTGAGTAATGAAAATGTGCAATTCTGGTTAACTAAGAATATGCATTTTCCTCTTCTCCCTCTCAAAATCATTTTGAAATATCTGAAAATAGTATTTACACAATAAACGCATGAGAGTGCTGGAACACAAGAAAGAGTGCTGAGAGAGACACTTTCTCCTTTGTGTACAGAATTTCTTCATTACGAATGTGGCATCTTCTTTGCACCTACATATAGTCAGTAACCCAGAGTGAATGATGTGTTTTCTTAGTTTTTCTGCTGCTATTACACAATGCCTTTATTTCTCACAGTTCTTGAGACTGGGAAGTCCAAGATCATGGTGCTGGCATTTGATCTGGTGAGGGCCCTCTTACTTTGCCCTCATGTGGCACAAGGCAGAAGGGCAAGCTAGCTGAACTCTGTATGAAGCCTCTTTTAAAAGGGCTCTAATCCCATTAATGAGGGAGCAGCTTTCTTCATCTAATCATCACTTAAAGACCTCACTTATAACCCCCCTGAGTATGGCAACGCATGAATCCTGAAGGGGCCGCTTTCAAACCAGAGCATATGTAGTGAAAATATTGTTTGGAATTTCCTGGAAAGTACCTTAAAATGCATTGTCTCAGTTGGAACAGGTTCCTCATATGCTCTTCCTACTGTCTAGAAGCCTGTTTGTAATTCCTCTTCTCCTTACTCCTTCTGCATCTTCAGGCAACAACTGATCTCCTTTTTGTCACTGTGGATTAGGTTTCGTTTTCTGGAGTTTCATCTATATGGAATCACACACTATGCATTTTCTTGGTATATCCTCTTTAACATCATTAAGTTAATAATTATTAACCTAATTATTTTAATATTCATCCATGTTGCAGCATGTTACCAATTTTTTATTTCTTTTTATTGCTGAGTTGTATTCCATATGGCTATGTGCTTTCATTTTTCTTATGTAAAGACCTGGAGTGGATTGACTGAACTACCTGGTAGGTATATGTTAAATTTTTAAATAAACTAGCTATTCAAGTGGATGTACAATTCGACATTTCTGTGAACAGTTTATAGGAGTTCCAGTTGTTCCATATCCTCACCCAATCTTGGTATTGTCAGTCTTTTTAGCCAGAAACCCATTAGCCATTCTAACAGGTTTGTAATGATATCTCATTGTTATTTTGATTTATACTTCCCTGATGTCTAATGAGATGAATTTTCTTTTCTTGTGATTATTTGCCTTTCATACATCTTTGGTGATGTGTCTGTCCAAATATGTTGCCCATTTTTATTTGGGTTGTTTTGGGGTTTTAAGAATTATATGTTCTAAGTCCTTTTCACTTTCATATAAATTTTAGGATCATTTTGTTAATTTTCATATAAAAATACCTGCTGGAATTTTGATTGGGATTGTGTTGAATTTATAGGTGCTGTTAGGCAGAATTGACATCTTAACAATTCTACATAGTCTTAACAATTCTACATAGTCTTAACAATTTTCTACATAGACTATGTAGAATAAACATAAATATGTAAAATAAACATAGTCTATGTAGAAGATTAGAGGGGATCTACAAAAAAGATACAAAAAATAATATGTAAATTTATTAAGGTTTTAGATGCAAGGTACAAAATCAATTACATATTTATGTTCAAGCAAACAACCATCAGAAGTTAAAATAGTAAAAGTACCATTTATAATGGTATTAAAATATGAAATACTTAGGAATTAAATTTTTAAAAGATATATAAGACCCCTATACTAACATGTATAAAAACTCTTGAAAAAATTAAAGAATATCTAAATAAATGAAGAGATGTACTCTTATTTATGAATAGGAAAACTCAATACTATTAATATATTGAATTATATATGCTACCTGACTTCAACAGTCATTAAATCAGTTATAAGTAAAAGGCAGTGCAGTATTGGTGTAAATTGAAATGGATTATTACCTAAATGTAAAACCTTTTTTCTTCTCAAAGAGAGTGTAGGAGATAATTTTTGTGAGCTTGAGATTTGAAAATATTTCTTAAATATGACAGAAATATATAAACTGTAAAAAAATCAATAAAATGGACTTATTTAAAATTAAACATTTGTTCTTCAGAAGACATAGTTAAGAAAATGAAAAAGCAAACCAAAGATAGACTACATATCTGAAAAAGGACTTCTGTCTATTATATATAAAGAATACTTTTGTTATGATACTTTGCTACATACGATACTTTTGGTATGATAAGAAGAGAAGAAAACAATTCAATAAATAACGTAATTGAAGAGACGCTTTTCATAAGAAGATGTATAGGTGGCAAAATAAGTGAATGAACAGCTGCTCAATATCATTAGGGAAATACAGCTAAACCCACTACCCATTCATTAGAATGTCTAAAATTAAAAAGACTGACTTTAATAAGTGTTGGTGAAGATTTGGAGCAATTAGAACTTTTATATACTGATAGTGGGAATGCAAAATGGTCCAACCACTTTGGAAAAAAGTTTGGCAAGTGAGGTTTATTTCTAGTAGCCCCAAATTGAAAACAGGTGGATTGATATGTTATTGGATAAAAAAATTGCATACATACATATACTATTCTTATATAAAAACATGAATTAATGATGCACACAGTAACACAAATGAATCATGACTTATGCTGAGTGAACAAAGCCAGAGGAAAATGAGATGAACTAAGCAGAAGTTTGTTCTCTGAAAGATTAATAAAATTGACCAAGCTTTAGCAAGACTCACGAAGGAAAAAGAGAGAAATCTCAATTCAAAAACAGGAATGATATGGGAGATCACTATGGACTGCAGACATCAAAAGAATAATAAGGTAACACTAGGGATGACTCTATACACATAATTGACAACGTAATTGAAATAGACAAAGTCTTTGAAAATACAAATTGGACAATTCATGGAACATGAAGTACATAATTGAATTGAATTTGCATTTTGAAAACTCCCCAAGTAAAGATCTTCTGGCCCAAATCAATTCAATGAAGATTATCATCAAACATTTAAAAAAGAATCAATACTAATTCTATATACTCTCCTCCAAAAGAGGAGGAAAGAATTCCCAGTTTATTTTATGAAGCTAGTTTTACCCTTTTACCAAAACCGGACAAAAACTGTATGAAAAGGAAAACTACAGATAAAATTCATTACATTATGAATATAGACACAAAACACCTTAACAAAATTAAACAGAATTCAGAAATTTAAAAAAAAAAACTTAAGCACCATGACCAAGTGAGGTTTCTTACAGGGATGCAAGGATAATCCAATTAGAAAATCAATGTAATCAACTGTCTTTGTACCTTCGGCCTACTATAATGAAAATACCATAAATTAGGTGACTTATAAACCATAGAAATTTATTTCTCACAGTTCTGGAGGCTGGAAGTCCAAGATCAAGGTGCCTGGCAGATTTGGTGTCTGGTGAGGACCCACTTTCTGATTCATAGATGGTGGCTTCTCTATGTGTCTTCACATGGAAAGGGCAAAGGAACTCTCTTGGATCTCTTCTAGGGATGCCAGTCCCATTCATGAGGGTTGTCAAAGTACAGAAGTAGTTCAATGGAGGGAGGATAGCTTTTTTAACTATCAATGCTGCTGGAGCATTTGGATATCCATTGGCAGAAAACCAAAGCTCAACCTCAGTCTCACACCTTATACAAAAATTTACTTAAAGTATATCACAGATTTAATGATGTCACATATATGTGAAATCTAAAAAAAAAAAAAAAAAAAAAAAAAACTTGTAAAAGCAGAGAATATTAATAGAATACTGGGTACCAGATAATATAGTGTGGGTATCCCCTCCATATCTCATGTTGAGATGTAATTGCTAGGGTTGAAGTTGGGGCCTGGTGGGAAGTGTTTGGGTCCTGGTGGCAGATCCCTCATGGCTTGGTGCTGGCCTCACGATAGGAGTGAGTTCTCATGAGATCTGTTTAAGTGGTGCAACACCTACCCCTGTGCCCCTCTGCCCATCCTGCTTTTGCCATGAAACATGCCTGCTCGTCACCTTTTGTCATGAGTAAAAGCTCCCTGAGGCTGTCCCAGAAGCTGAGCAGATGCCAGTGCCATGCTTCTTGTATAGCCTGCGGAACTATAAGCCAATTAAAGTCTTTTCTTTATAAATTGTCCAGTTTCAGGTATTTATTTATAACAATGCAAGAATGGCCTAACACATCAGGGGTTGTGGGTGGAGTGTGTGAGGAGAAAGATTGGGAGATGTTGGTCAAACGATATGAGGTTTCAGTTAAACAGAA
Organism: Rhinopithecus roxellana; assembly: GCF_007565055.1. NCBI lineage: Eukaryota > Metazoa > Chordata > Mammalia > Primates > Cercopithecidae > Rhinopithecus > Rhinopithecus roxellana. The sequence continues at coordinate 132,596,508 of NC_044557.1, read as the reverse complement.
GGAATAAATTCTGGGCTCTATTTTATAGCACGGTGGCTGTAGTTAATAATAATGTATTGTATACTTGAAAATTCCTAACAGAATACATTTTAGATGTTTTCACCACAAACAAAAATGATAAGTATATAAGGCAACAGATATGTTAATAAGCATGATTTAGTCATTTCACAATGTATAATATATCAAAATATTACGTTGTACATTATAATATATATAATATTTGTCAATAAAAGTTATAGATGTAAATTTTGAAAACAACACTTAAAAACAAGGAAATTCTAAGGAAAGTTCTTAGAGATCTAGAGTTACACTTAGACTTGACACCATAAGCACAGTCTGTAGGAGGACATATTGATAAATTGGACCTCAGCAAAATTAAAAACTTTTGCTCTGTGAAAGACTGTATTAAAAAGATTAAAAGATAAGTTACTGGGTAGGAGAAAATATTTTCAAAGCACACATCTAACAAATGGATAAGCTCTATTTATAGAATACAGACCTCTCAAACTCAGCAGAGTAGTAGCCCCCTCTTATCTCTGGTTTCAGTTACTCATGGTCAACCATGGCCCAAAAATATTAAACAGAAAATTCCAGAAATAAACAATTCATAAGTTTTAAATTGCATATCATTCTGAGTAGCATTATTAAGTCTAACCCTGTCCCACTCGATTTGGGTGAGGGGTGAATCATTCCTTTGTCCAGCATCCCCACATTGTCTATTCTACCCACCCACCTGTCAGTTACTTAGTAGCAGTCCCAGTTATCAGATTGACTGTTGTGGTATCTCAGTGCTTGAGTTCGAGTAACCCTTATTTGACTTGGTAATGGCCTCCAAATGCAAAAGTAGTGATGCTGGCAATTCAGCCATTCCAAAGAGAAGCCTTAACATGCTTAAGTGAAAAGGTGAAAGTTCTCTCCTTAATGGGGAAAGAAAAAAAATCATAGGCTGAGGTTGCTAAGATATACAGTAGGAATGAAGCTTCATGAAATTGTGAAGAGGAAAAGAAGAAATTTGTGTGTAAGTAGGGTTGGTACTGTATATAGTTTCAGGCATCCATTGGGGGTCTTGGAATGAATACCTGCAAGCTAAGGGGAGACTACTTGTATAAATAAAACAAAACAAATTAACCAACACTCCTTTTAATAATCTAAATGCAATTAGAAAATGGATAAAAGACAAGAAGAGACATTTCACATAAGGGTGTATACTGATGGTAAATAAGTACATGAAAAGATGTTCAAAACCATTTGCCATTAGAGAAATACAAATTAAAACCACAATGAGAAATCACTACACACCTATCAGAATGGCTAAAATAAAACTGAGACCACCAAATGATGGTGAGGATGAAGAGAGACTGAATCACTCATGCATTGCAGGTAAGAATATAAAATGGTACAATCACTCTGGAAAACACTTTGACTAATTATTTTATTTTATTTTTACATTTATTTATTTATTTTTGAGACAGGGTCTCACTCTGTGGCTCAGGTTGGAGTGCAGTGGCATGATCTTGGCTCACTGCAACTTCTGCCTCCCTGAACTCAAGGGATCCTCCCAACTTAGCCTCCCAAGTAACTGGGACTACAGGCATATGATGCCATGCCTGGCTAATTTTTATTTTTTATTTATTTTTTATTTATTTATTTATTTATTTATTTTGAGACAGAGTCTCACTCTGCTGCCTAGGCTGGAGTGCAGTGGTGCAATCTCAGCTCACTGCAAGCTCTGCCTCCCGGGTTCAAACGATTCTTCTGCCTCAGCCTCCTGAGTAGCTGGGATTACAGGTGTGCACCATCATGCCCAGCTAATTTTTGTATTTTTAGTAGAGATGGGATTTTATCATGTTGGTCAGGCTGGTCTCGAATTCCTGACCTCATGAGCCACCTGCCTCAGCCTCCCAAAGTGCTGGGATTACAGGCATGAGCCATCGTGCCCAGCCAAATTTTGTGTTTTTTGTAGAGATGGGGTTTCACCATGTTGCCCAGGCTGGTCTCGAATTCCTGGGCTTAAGCAATTCACTTGTCTTGACCTCCCAAAGTGCTGGGATTACAGGCATGCGCCAACATACCCAGCTGAAAAATTATTTTAAAGTAGACATGCAACTACCAAATATCGGTGTTCACACTCCTGAACATTTATCCCCGACAAATGAAGATTTATGTTAACACAAAAACTTGTACATGATGTTTCTAGTAGTATTATTTACAATAGTAAAAAAACTAGAAACAACCCCAGATATGGCTGAATCACTAAACAAATGCGGTACATTCATGACATGGAATACTATTCAGCAGTTAAAAAGAATAAGCTATCAATGCATGCTAAAATCTAGATGAATTTCCAGAGAAATATGCTGAGTGAAAAAAGCCAAATGAAAAGTTTATGTGTTATATGATTATGTGATTACATTTATAAAATAGTGACAAAATTTTTATTTGTGATTTTTGGGTGTCAGGTGTGGAGTAGGGAAATGAGGAAAGTGGATGAAACAATGTAACAACATCAGGGATTCTTATTGTGATCAAAATGTCCTATACCCTGGACTTTGTCAATATAAACACCCTGGTTATGATATTCTTCTATAGTTTTGCAAAAATATTACCAATGAGGGAACATGAATAAAATGTACATGGGATTTCTTTATATTATTTCTAACAACTGAATATGAGTCTACAATTACTTCAAAACATAAAGTTTAATGAAAAATATTCCCAGCCCAAAATATGGTTTTTTAACTTTCAAGAAAAGTAGGCAGGGTTGCATAATAGAAAGAATAGAGCAAATTATAGCATTAGTTAATTGGAAGGTAAAGTAATTTGAATATACAAAAAGATTGGATACAGATAAAAAAGTGAAAAATCTAAGAGCAAAATATGTGTTAAGCAAACTTTTTGTAATTTTTATTGGTGGGGAGTAACATGGGTAGTGATCTGTGATATTGATGGAAAAGTATTAACATACGTGTTGAAAATTTTAAAGTAATCTCTAGAATATAAATGTGTTGCTTCCAAATAATTAGAAACACAATACCAAAAAGTAAGTAATATTTAGTTAAATTAACAAGAATAGCACATTAAAGACATCACATGAGACAGCATGAGAAGTGGAAAACAAAAGGAGATACCAGAAACAAGTCCAGACAGAGCAGTAAGTTTAATAAATATAAATGTATTAAGTTATTTTATCAAATCACAGATTCCTAGATGGGATTAAAAATCTTTGCATAATCTGTATGAAAGACACACCAGGAACAAGATGATACAGAATGCTGAATGCAGAGGAAAACGGAAAAATATTTACTAATAATACTGAGACAATTGACATTGCATTGCTAGTATCTGGCACAATAGAATTCAAAGTGAGGTACATTATATTTGTTATAGAGATTTTAAAATATTTATTATATATAAGTATTCCATGATATACTTTAAAAACTTTTATGCCCATAAAGTAAAGCTTTGAAATATATATAGAAAAGCCAAAAAGTACAGAAAGAATTCATAGTAGGCAGACTTAAAATATTTCCCTTAGGAGTACACATTCTAAATTGGTAAAACAAGGAGGAACTGAATAACCAGTTTATAGGCCTGACAGTCAACTATATAAGCTTAGAAATACAAGGAAGAATGAATATTCATAGTAGGAAAATTTAAAATATTCCTTTCAGGAGTATATCTATCAAATTGGTAGAGCAAGTAATTAATACAGAAAGGAATGGAATAACCAATTGAGAAGCTTGATTATACATACATACATATATATACATATATATGTACATACGTGTGTGTATATTTATACATATATACATATAAGTGGGTATATATATTTGTGTGTATAATATATATATGTGGTGTGTGTGTCAAGGTACAGAAACATTTTCATCAAGTAAATTTGTACATTTAAAAAATACACACATAGTATTTAAAAAAAATTTACCATGATTTAAGCTACAAAGAAAATACTAACAAATGTATTACCATAGAAAACTGTACAGGCCACATTTTCTGACCACAACGCCCAGTTGTATTTAACAACCAAAGCACACCTTCCTGAATAACACATCTTGCTCCACCCTGTCCCCCACATCTATGTTAACATTGTTCTACATAATACATGTTAGTAAAGAAATCAATTGTTTTGAAATTGTACTGAATGAAATAAGATATGTTATGTATTTCAATATGTATGTAGAAATGCCTCAATACCACTAATTGAATGTGTCTCCTTTCTTAGCTGATTGGAAATATAATATATTTTACATACTAATTTCCCATATTAGAGACTTTCTGAGAATCCCAAATCTCTGCATTGAAATAAACATATTTTAATAATCTTCCTACCTTTTTTTTTTTTAGAAAGACCATATTGTTAGAGAGGATTTAGGTTCACAGCAAAATTGAGAAGAAGCTACAGAAGTGTCTCGTATGCCACCTGCCCCATGCAGGCACAGCCTCCCCCATCACAACATCCTCCACCAGAGTGTAACATCTGTTAGAATTGATGAACCTACATTGACACATCCTTATCACCCAAAGTCTATAGTTTACAGTAGGTTCACTCTTGGTGTACATTCCATGGGTTTGGACAAATATATAATGATGTATATTCACCATTATAGTGTCATACAGAATATTTTCACTGTCCTAAAAATCCTCTGTATTTTGCGTATCCATCTCTCCCTCCCCCATAAATCCTGGCAATCCCTGATCTTTTTACTGTCTCCATATTTTTGCCTTCTCTCAAATGTTACATAGTTGGAATCATACAGCACGTAGCCTTTTCAGATTGGCTTATTTCACTTAGTAACATGCAGTTAAGTTTCCTCTAGTCTTTTCATGGCTTGACAGCTCATTTCTTTTTTAGTTCTGAATAATATTTCATTGTTTGGATATACCATAGTTTATCCATTTCTCTACTGAATGAAGGAGATTTTAGTTCCTTCTGAGTTTTAGCAATTAGAAATAAAGCTGCTACAAACATCCATATGCAGGCTTTTACGTGGACATAAGTTTTATAAATTTTATTTATTTAATTTTATTTTTAACTTTTATTTTAGGTTTGGGAGTATATGTGAAGGATTATTATATAGATAAACACATTTCATGGGGGGGCTCTTGTAAATATTATTTCATCACCCAATATTAAGCCTAGTACCCAGTAGTTATCATTTCTGCTCCTCTTCCCTCTCCCATCCTCCACCCTCAAGTAGACCCCAATGTCTGGTGTTTCTTTCTTTGTGTTCATAAGTTATTAGCATTTAGCTCCCACTTATAGATAAGAACATGCGGTATTTGGTTTTCTGTTCCTGTTTGTGTTTGCTAAGGATAATAGCCTCCAGCATCTCATCATTTTTATGGCTGCATAGTAGTCCATGGTGTATATGTCCTACATTTTTTTAATCCAATCTGTCATTGACAGGCATTTAGGGTGATTCCCTGTCTTTGCTATTATGAATAGCAATGAACATCATGTGTATGTGTCTTTACAGTAGAATGATTTCTATTCCTCTGGGTATATGCCCACTCATGGGGTTGCTGGGTCAAATGGTAGTTCTCTTTTTAGGTCTTTGAAGAATCACCATATTGCTTTCCACGATTGAACTAACTTACACTCCCAGCAGCATCCGTTGATTTTTGACGTTTTAATAATAGCCATTCTGACTGGTGTGAGATGGTATCTCACTGTGGTTTGATTTGCATTTATCTAATGATCAGTGATGTCAAGCTTTTTTTCATACTTTTTTTGGCCACTTTTATGTCTTCTTTTGAGAAGTGTCTGTTCATGTATTTTGCCCACTTTTTAGTGGGTTTATTTTTCCCTTGTAAATTTGTTCAACTTCCTTAACAATGCTGGGTATTAGGCCTTTGTCAGATGCATAATTTGCAAATATTTTCTCCCCCCTCTGTAGGTTGTCTGTTTACTCTGTTGATATTTTCTTTTTCTGTGAAGAAGTTCTTAAGTTTAATTAGATCTCATTTGTCAATTTTTGCTTTTGTTCTGATTGCTTTTGGTGTCTTTGTCATGAAATCTTTGCCCATTCCTATGACCAGGATGGTATTGCCTATGTTGTCTTCCAGGATTTTCATAGTTTTGGGTTTTACATTTATGTCTTTAATCCATCTTGAGTTTATTTGTTGATTTTTGTATGTAATGTAAGGCAGGAGTCCAGCTTCAATCTTCTGTATACGACTAGCCAGTTATCCTAGCACCATTTGTTGAATAGGGAGTTTTTCCCCATTGCTTGCTTTTTTCAGCTTTGTCAAAGATAAAATGGTCATAGATGTGTAGCTTTATTTCTGGGCTCTCTATTCTGTTCCATTGGTCTATGTGCCTGTTTTAGTACCAGTACCATGCTGTTTTGGTTACTGTACCCTTGTAGTATAGTTTGAGGTTGGGTAATGTGATGTCTCCAGTTTTATTCTTTTTGCTTAGAATTGCCTTGACTATTCAGGCTTGTTTTTGGTTCCATATGAATTTTAAAATAGTTTTTTCTAGTTTTGTGAAGAACATTGTCAGTAGTTTGATAGGAATAGCATTGAATCTATAAATTGCTTTGGACAGTCTAGCCATTTTAATTATATTGATTATTCCCATCCATGAGCATGGGATGTTTTTTCATTTGTTTGTGTCTTCTCGGAGTTCTTTGAGCAGTGTTTGTAATGCTTGTTGTAGAGATCTTTCTCCTCCCTGATTAGCTGTATTCCTAAGTATTTTATTGTTTTTTTTGTGGCAATTGTGTATGGGGTTGCCTTTGATTATCAGTTTGGCTGTTGTTGGTATAGGAATGCTAGTGACTTTAGTACATTGATTTTGTATCCTGCAACTTTGCTGAAGTTGTTTATCAGTTGAAGGAGCTTTGGGGCTGAGATTATGGCATTTTCTAAATATAGAATCATGTGATATGCAAAGAGAGAGAGTTTGACTTCCTCTCTTCCTATTTGAATGCATTTTATTTCTTTCTCTTTCCTGATTGCCCTGGGCAGGGCTTCCAATACTATGTTGAATAGAAGTGGTGAGAGAGGACGTCCTTGTCGTTTGTCAGTTTTAAAGGTGGATGCTTCCAGATTTTGTCCATCAGTGTAATGTTGGTTGTGCATTTGTCAAAGATGACTCTTATTATTTTGAGGTATGTTTCTTCAATACCTGATTTACTGGGCGTTTTTAACATGAATGAGTATTGAATTTTATCAAAAGCCTTTTCTGTGTCTATTGAGATAATCATGTGGTTTTTGTCTTTAGTTCTATTTGTGCGATGAATCACATTTATTGATTTGCATATGTTGAACCAACCTTGCATCCTAAGGATGAAGCCTACTTGATCATGGTAGATTAGCTTTTTGATGTGCTGCTAGATTCAGTTTGCAGGTATTTTGTTGAGAATTTTTGCATTGATGTTCATCAAGGATATTGGCTTGAAGTTTTTCTTCTTTTTGTTGTGTCTCTGCCAGGTTTTGGTATCAAGATAATGCTGACCTCATATAACAGGTTGGGGAGGAGTCTCTCCTCCTCAATTTTTGGAAACAGTTTCAGTAGGAATGGCACTAGCTTTTCTTTGTACATCTGGTAGAATTTGGTTGCGTTTCTATCAGGTTCCAGGCTTTTTTAAGTTGGTAGGCTGTTTATTATGGATTCAATTTCGGAGCTTGTTACTGGTCTATTCAGGGAATCGATTTCTTCCTGGCTCAGTCTTGTGAGAGTGTATGTGCCCAGGAATTTACTATGTCTTCTAGGTTTCAAGTTTCTGTGTAATAGAGGTATTCACTGTAGTTTGTGATGGTTGTTTTTATTTCTGTGGGGTCAGTAGTAACATTCCCTTCATCATTTCTAAATATGTTTATTCGGATCTTCTCTCTTTTCTTCTTCATTAGTCTAGCTAATGGATTATCTATTTTATTAATTTTTTTCAAAAAAATCAACTCCTGGATTGGTTGATCTTTTGAATGTTTTTTTGCGTCTCAATTTCCTCCCATTCAGCTCTGAGTTTTGTTATTTCTCATCTTCTCCTAGCTTTGGGGTTGACTTCTTCTTGCTTCTCTAATTCTTTCAGATGTGAAGTCAGGTTGTTAATTTCAGATCTTTCCAACTTTTTGATGTGGGTATTTAGTGCTCTGAATTTCCCTCTTAACACAGCCTTAGTTGTGTCCCAGAGATTCTGGTATGTTGTATGTTTGTTTTCATTATTTTCAAAGAACTTCTTGATTTCTGCCTTAACTTCATTACTTACCCATGTAACTGCATGATTTTGAGTGATTTTCATAGTTTTGCTTTTTTTTATCATGCTGTGGTCAGAGAGTGTGTTTGGTATGATTTTTGTTATTTTGCATTTATTGTGGATTGTTTTATGTCCACTTATGTAGCTGATTTTAGAGTATGTGTCATGTGGTGATGAAACAAATGTGTATTCTGTTGTTTTTGGGTGAAGAGTTCTATAAATGTCTATCAGATCCATTTGGTCCAATATTGAATTTAGGTTCTGAATATCTTTGTTAATATTCTGCCTTCATGATCTATCTAATACTGTTAGTGGAGTGTTGAAGTCTCCCACTATTATTGTGTGGGAGCCTATGTCTCCTTGTAGGTCTCTAAGTACTTGCTTTATGAATCTAGGTGCTCCTGTGTTGTATGCATATATATTTAGGATAGTTAGGTTTTCCTGTTGAATTGAACCCTTTCCAATTATGTAATGCCGTTCTTTGTCTTTTTTGATCTTCGTTGGTTTGAAATCTGTTTTGTCTGAAATTAGGATTGTAACTTCTGCTTTTCTTCTGTTTTCCATTTGCTTGGTAGATTTTCTTCCATCCCTTTACTTTGAGCCTATGAGTGTCATTACATGTGAGATGAGTCTCTTGAAGACAGTATACCACTGGGTCTTGCTTTTTTATCCAGCTTGCCACTCTATGCCTTTAAGTGGGACATACAGCCCATTTATATTCAAGGTTAGTATTGATATGTGTGGATTTGATTCTGTCATTTTTCTGTTAGCTGGTTATTATGTTGGCTTGTTTGTGTGGTTGCTTTACAGTGACACTGGTCTGTGTGTTTAAATGCATTTTTGTGTTAGCTGGTAGCAGTCTTTCCTTTCTATATTAAGTGCTTCTTTCAAGATCTCTTGTAAGGCAGGTCTGGTGGCAATGAATTACCACAACTTTTGCTTACCTGAAAAGAATCTTATTTTTCCTTCACTTAAAAAGCTTAGTTTGGCTGCATATAGAATTCTTGGTCGAATAATTTTTTTCTTTAAGGATGTTGAATATCAGCCTCCAATTTATTCTGGCTTGTAGGGTTTCAGCTGAGAGATCCAGTTAGCTTGATGATGTTCACTTTGTATGTGAACTGCCTTTTCTCTCTAGCTGCCTTTAACGTTATTTCTTTCATTTTGACCTTGGAAAATCTGATGATGATGTGTCTTGGAGATGATCTTCTTGTGTATAATCTTGCAAGAATTGTCTGTATTTCCTGAATTTGACTATTGACATCTCTAGCAAGATTGGGGAAGTTTTCATGTACAATATCCTAAAATATGTTTTCAAAATTGCTTGCTTTCTCTCCCTCCCTTTCTGGGATGCCAGTGATTCATAGATTTGGCCTCTTTAAATAATCCCATACTTCTCAAAGGTTTTGTTCATTCCTTTTATTCTTTTTTCTTTATTTTTGTCGATATAAGTTTTCAATTCCTTTGGGTAAACACCCAGTAGCATGACTGCTGGACTATATGGTAAGAATAGGTTTAATTTTGTAAGAAACTGCCAAATTGTCTTCCAAAGTAGCTGTACCATTTTGAATTTCCACCAGCAAAGAATGAGTTCTGTTGCTTCACATCCTTGCCAACATTTGGTGTAGTCAGTGTTCTATATTTTGACCATTCTGATAGGTGTGTAGTGGAATCTCATTATTTTAACTTATAGTTCCCTAATGGCATATGATGTTGACATCTTTTCATCTGCTTATTTGCCATCTGTATATCTTCTTTGGTGAGCTGTTTGTTAAGGTCTTTGGCTCATTTTTGAATCAGATTTTTTTTATTGTTGAGTTTTAAGAGTACTTTGTATGTTTTGAATAACATTCCTATATCAGATACACTGTTTTGCAAATATTTTCTCCTATTCTGTGGCTTGGCTATTCATTCTCTTGAATATTCTACCAAACATTTAAGAATAATTTTTGGTATTCAAAATATTAGGAAATCTGAATTAACAGAGCTTGAACAGGAAACATATATGTAAGTCTTTATTCAATGCATTGAAAAAAGTTACATTATTATGTTAAAATGTGGGCCTACTTAGAGTTCAGAGACATGAAAACTATATCTGATATGTCATTTTGAAAGCAAATCATGGAAACTGGAAACATGCGCTCTTGCTAAGGCAAAGATGGTGTTTTGGTAGCTTTTCTTTTTCTTTGTAGACATTTTCTAAACAATAATTTTTATAGACATTACACAAAATTATCTTCACATTTCAGTCAGAAACTGCTCCATTTACTTGCCCTGTTATGCAGCCTCCACTCCTGGCTGTCAAGTTGCTGGGGAAAAGTGATCCAGTTTTCATGAATGTACTCCTTTAATTACTCACATGATTGTCTCAGGGACCCTTCCTATAATTTTTTATTCTGGACTTTCATTCAAATTTGGTGATATTGCAAATTGAAAGAGGCTTTTGGGTTTGAAATGTGTTACAATATATCAAAGTGAAAAAGAACTCTTTAAACCAGCAATTTCATTGTAGAAATGTGTTTTAGAAAAATATTTGCACACATGCAAAACATTTACAAGGACTTTAATTGCAAATTATACAAGATGGTCAGAAGTTGTGAACAATAAATCTCTACAGATAGTAAATAGCATCTTTTTGAACACATATAACTGTTAAAAAGAATCAAATAAATATCCATATACTGAATGCCTATACTGACATGGAATGGTGTCTATATTTTTAAGGTACTGAATCTTGGAATGCTTATATCTCTTGCAACATAATGAAGTAGATAACTGACAACGATTCCTTATTAAATCACTTAGAAATTACCTCCTTTTAAATGTACAGTTAAGGTTAAAACACAGTAGGGAAATCCGTGGGCTAGACATAAGTAGGAAATGGGTCATGAGACTGGGAGTTTGACACTGAATCCACACCTGCTGAGCATGTATGCTTCATCTCGAATTTTGAGCATAGGGTCTTCATGGCTATGTAAGGGACAGAAAATGTGGCCTTGGACCTAAACAATGAAGTATTAGAACTGCACTCCCCCACAAGGGACACCCACATATATAATAAAAGTCTAAATAAATGGATGAGGACTATAATACAGATAAAGAAAGTGGTAATGCTTTGGAGAGATGGGGGAAGTTTAACTATTTTGATAATATTTTCCAGTAGTTTTATGAGTGATGCATAGATGATTGTTACATTATTATTAATATATTTTATGTCTCAACTATAATAAAAAGTTATGGATGTGTGGATGTATGTATTGTGTGTCTATATATGTGTATTGTATGCCTATAGTAAGTGTATGTATGTGTATATATAACACACACATATATATATATATACACACACACAGTTGATCTATATTCTTGGGTTCTGCATTTGTGGACTTCAACCAACTGTGGAATGAAAATATTGGAAACAAATTGCATCTGTAATGAATATGTACAGACATTTTTCTTCATTATTATTCTCTTAACAATATGGTATAATACTGATTTACATAGCATTTACATTGTATTAGATATTATAAGTAATTTAGAGGTGATTAAAAGCATACAGGAGGATGTGCATAGGTTATACTATGTCATTTTATATAAGGAACTTGAGATCTGTGGGCTTTGGTATTCAAGGGAGGTCCTGGAACCAATCCCTTTCTGCATCTGAGGGACAACTGTATACATCAAAACAAGATGTCTATATATGCTTGTATTTGTGTATGTGTTTGTTGTTTGGGGAATTAACATCAAATTGTTTACAGTGTTTACTCATACGTAAGGAGAGAGAGGAGCAGTCAGAGGGTGACTTTTAATTTGTGCCCTAAATTATTTCAATGTTTTAAAATATTTATATATTATATGTATATTTTTCAATAAAAACAAAAGTATGAGATTAGTTAGAATTACAGATATTTTATCCATAACATTGTATAGTTCAATTCTGTAGAACTCATTGTTGTAGAAAACTTATACCCAATTTTATTTGAAAGATAACAGACCCAATAATCATAGTGCTATTCTAGGCAATTTATTCTTACAGAATTTTTTTGTTTGTTTGTTTTTAGAGACAGGGTCTCATTCTGTTGCCCAGACTGGAGAGCAGTGGTGTGATAATAGCTTACCACAGCCTAGAATTCCTGTGCTCATGTAATTCTCTTGCCTCAGACTCTCAAAGCACTGGGATTGCAGGTGTGACCCAGCACCCAGCTGAGAATATTTTTATTTTGAAATAAAATAATGGTAAAGGCTATTGGGCTTGAGAGTAATGGGGCTGCATCATCCTTCCCTGATTGACAGTCAGAGTTGAGTGGATGGGTATGACTGGTCTAAGTAGAGCTTCTCTTTCTATGCCATTCCTCTGTGCAACCTCCGCCTCCCTGGATTTAAGCCTCCCGGCTCACTGCAACCTCCGCCTCCCGGATTTAAGCGATTCTCCTGCTTCAGCCTCCTGAGTAGCTGGGATTACAGGCATGTGCCACCATGCCCGGCTAATTTTTGTATTTTTAGTAGAGACATGGTTTCACCATGTCGGTCAGGCTGGTCTCAAACTCCTGACCTCGTGATCAGCCTGCGTCAGCCTCCCAAAGTGCTGGGATCACAGGTGCCACTTATTTCTATGAGCTACCCTACCTCACAGTCCTTATGGTCACTAGTGCTACAGTAATGGTCAAGTGTAACAGCCACTTGGTTCCCCAAAATACTGGCTTCTGTAAGCACTTCATCACAATCAAACACAAGCTATAATATTTTTAATCAAGATGCCTTCACATGTCACATAATTGTTAGTATTATAATTTCCATTGGCAAAGAGTTTCAAATTGTGGCTCAAGGCCAAACATGACCAAGTTAATCATAAAGTTCCATCTCTCAGGTTCTTGATCCTAAATATCAGGAGTCAGTTAGAAAACAGAAACCACATATGAGAGTTCAAAAGAGATAATTACAGAGAATTGATGGCATAGGAGTTGGAAGACTGAAAAGGCAAATAGGGAAAAAGTGGGATAACATAAGGTTGTTAATAACTTCAGGAAGCAGCTACCCCTAGAGCCCAGGGAAACACAGGAAAGAAACTGAGGTTATCAGAACTTAAATCTCAGAGACCCGGTCCCTCCTGCTGAGAAGAAAGCTTAGCTTAGATGTTGCTGGTCCCTCCAAGGACTTGTAATGAGAATGGTTCTCCAAGTGCCAAAGAAGCTAGAGATGGCTCTCTGGTGGGCCAAGGGGTTGTAGTAATAGGATTGCAAGTAATCAAAAGGGAGTAAGTCCCTCCTCTCGTCTTCCTGTTTTCCTGTTTTCTCAACTCTCCCTATGAGCATAACATTATTATTATTGTTATTATACTTTAAGTTCTTGGATACATGTGCAAAATGTGCAGGTTTGTTGCATAGGTATACACATGCCGTGGTGGTTTGCTGCACCCATCAACCCATCATCTACATTAAGTATCTCTCCTAATGCTCTCCCTCCCCTAGCCCTCCACCCTCCAACAGACCCCAGTGCATGATGCTCCCCTCCCTGTATCCATGTGTTCTCATTGTTCAACTCCCACTTATGAGTGAGAACATGCGATGTTTGGTTTTCTGAGCATAACTTTAACAGGAAGTCAGCTGAAAAGGAAATGAGTGTGCAGAGTACCAGCCCCTTCCTCACAAAGCACGGCATAGAAGTATGGGTTTGTTAAGAAATGATCATTTCTTTTTTCTTTTTTGTTTTTGTTTTTTTGAGACAGAGTTTCCCTCTTGTCACCCAGGCTGGAGTGCAATGGTGCAATCTCGGCTCACTGCAACCTCCACCTCCTGCATTCAAGCAATTCTCCTGCCTCAGCCTCCCGAGTAACTGGGATTCAGGTGTACATCACCATGCCCAGCTAATTTTTGTATTTTTAATAGAGACAGGGTTTCACTATGTTGGCCAGGCTGGTTTTGAACTCCTGACCTCAGGTGATCTGCCTGCCTCAGCCTCCCAAAGTCCTGGAATTACTGGTGTGAACCACTGTGCCTGACCAGAAATGGCAATTTCATAATTGTCAAAAAGACATTCATCTTGACTTGCAGATGACCACAGATGGGGGAAAAAGGAAGAGATGAAACAATCCAGCTCTCTCTACTCATAGGAATTCTCTCCAAAGCATTTTCCTCTCTTTCTCTTATATCAGCTACGGTGGTAATGATAATTGAACTGGTTTGTCCTTCTCAACCAATAAGCCCTATGCAGATGAATGTAGAGCCTCATATTTAATGGGGTTTGTTTCTCATCCTCTGTTCTCAGCTTTAATGCTTTAGCCAAGAGTTCTAAGACAGCCAGAACTGTCTCATTCTATATCCTATTACTATGGTTAACTTAATGGTAAAATTTATTTCTTTAAGTCATTGTATAATTTTTTTATAGCAGCATATGGCTAAAAAAAAAAAATCATGTTTTCACTACTTTGATTTTGAAATAAGTGAATACTTCGGAGGTTATCATCCAATTAGAGTCTTGGTACATCACATACTAAGACTTGATATATTATATACCAAGACTTGGTAACTACATATCACGTGTGATTAAAATAAATATAACCACAAGGCATCCTGATTATCTTCAAAAACAAAAGGATATATTCTAGTTCTTTCCTTTATAATGTTTTTTTGTTTTGTTTGTTTGTTTCTCAGATAGAGTCTTATCTGTTGTCCAGGCTAGAGTGCAGTGGCATGATTATAGCTCACTGTAACTTTGAACTCCTGGGCTCAAGCTATCCTCCTGCCTCAGCCTCTCAAATAGCTAGTACTACAGGCGTGCACCCCCATGCCCACCTAATCTTTTAATTTTTGTAGAAATGCAGTCTTACTATTTTGGCCAGGATGGTCTTGAACTACTGGCCTCTAGTGATTCTTCCACCTCGACCTCCCAAACTGCTAGGATTACAGGCATGAGCCACCACACCTGGCCTATAATTCTTTCTTAAACTATGATTGTACTTTAGCATTTTTTGATGTGAAGCTTATATTAAAATATGTTTGCATCTCTTATGCTATGTTTTGGATACATCTACAGCTAAGGTAAGATGGGAGCTTTTAATCCTTGATATTCAGCTTCTTCTCTCATTAAATCCAATTTGAAGTTTTTCCCAGTGCTGACTAGGGCACAGTAGGTGCAAATGAATGTTATTATTTGCATTTGACGGGCTTCATTGTAGTTCAAACTGACCAGACATAGATATTATTTGAGGTTTCAGCTGTCTACTAGACACAAATGAAAATATTTGAACTTCATTGTAATTATTCAACACAAGCTTTGAAATTAGGAGAATGAACCCTTGTGGACACCATATAGCTCCTAAAACATTAATGTATTTTTCCCAGTGCTACAGAGTCTCTTAAGTAAAATATACTAACCAACCAAAGGTAGTTATTATTATCATTTCCTTTCAAAACATAAAAAAAAATGTAGAGTTTAAATAATTGGCCCAAGGTTGCATCCAAGTACTAAAATTATTATTTTGTCTTGGGAGAAAATGCTTGGAATATGCAATTAAAAATTATTCAAATACCAGTTTCTCTTTTTACTAGGAGTGTAACATTAAGGAGTTCTATAACTCTCTGAACTTTGATTTGCTCAACGATAAAGTAAAGTAAATATTCTCTACCTTAATGTGTTGTTGTGAAGATTAAATAGAGATTTATGTTTTGACATAGCGACTACTGCAAAATAAGATGTCAATAAATAGTAGTTTTGACTTCTTTCTTCGTGTAGGACAAGATGTTATAGAATCAACATTAATAAGATTCGCTGGTATGTTTTCCTAATTCTTTAGCAGAGTTGGATCTGTGATTACTTATCCACATCCTCTTATTGGACTAGCTCAATTTTATGCCCTATATAAGAGGCATCTAATTTATGTGCAATAAAGTGACATAGAAAGTTGACTTTTTGACATGGGCTTTGCTGTGTTATGTTCTAGCTCAGTAGTTTCCAAATGTTTTGATTTTGCAGTCCTATTTATAAAACGTTATTTTGTTATTTATCCACAATATTTAGGTGCATGTATAAATTATATGCATGCATAAATCTATTAATAAATTTTACACATAATAAAACACATGTAAACAAGGGCATGTTCAAAAGCTGAAACAAAAATAAATCTAAGTAAAAGTTCTGATAATCCCTAACAAAGAGTCATGTACACCCCATTGAGAAACCACAGCCACAACCATTAAATGGACATGCACAAGCATCATTGCAATAGAAACTCATTATATAGGATGTTCACATATTTCTGCTTTATTCATATACTGGTGCCTTTCACAATTTTGTCAAACCTCAGAAAAAAAACAATGGCATGAGCCAAGAGAAGACATTCTTTCAATTGTGAAAGACCAATTCATGAAGTATTTGTTAGAGAATGGGTCCTTGGGAATATTATCTTGTTTAGAAAAACAAAACACAAACTACTTAAAATATGTGAGTGTCTTATCTTGACCTATTGTACTCTAGCAATTAGTCAGCATTTGTTTAGGGAGCACTTATATGCCTAGCACTGGGCTAGGTGTTGTGTGGCACCAAACTTATGATTAGACTTGAAGACATTATATATTTTAAATAGTGCATAGATGCATATTGCAGTGAAGCCAAATGGTTAAAATAATAGGCTTTAGACTCTGGCATGTATATAGGTTTGAGTCAAGTCTAGAAACAGAACCTGTATCTCTACTTCCCTCCATCAATGCAACCGTTTGTCTATTCTTCAAATTTTATGGAGTGCCTACAATATACCATTGACTGGGTTAGGTACTGAGATGCTTAGGGCACACAGTGTTGAGGGAGGTAAGGTCAATGTCCCTGTCCTTTTTATGTTCTTTCATATTTGTATCTCCAGGGCCTAGAACAATGCATGTATTTGTTGTATGAGTGAAGGAAAGAATGATCATATGGCCTGTCAGAAAAGGCAGACATAAAATAAAATAAAATAAATAAAATAAAATAAAATAAAATAAAATAAAACAAAATAAATATTTAATGTTGATTATATTGAGAAGAGAAAGAAAAAATGCAGCTCTTCTGAAAGCTTATAAATGCGGGGGTCTCATGAAGCCCACATAAGCCATGAAGGCAGTCCAACAGAGCATGGATACAAATGAGTTTAGAATGATGGAAGCTGAGAACAGGATTTGGACAAATGAATAACATAAGAAGAATGCCCTAATATGGGGAGATGCTTGGCCTAATTGAAATGGGAACAAGATTAGTGTTCCTTGAAAGTAGAGAATGAAGGGAGAAATGATATAGGGTGTGGCTGGACTGTAGTCAGGACCCAGATAATCCGAAAACTGTAGTGTCGTTATACTCCTTCCTTTTGGGCCTGCCTGCCTGCCTTTTCTTTTATGTTCTGTGCATCGTTCTCCTTTTTTTTTTCCCAATCATTTTACTTCTGTCTCTCTCCAGGCCTTTTTATTCAACTATATTTAAACTTAATAGATTAAAACAAAGCAAAGCTTTGTTTTATGTCCAGTATGTTGTATGCCTTTTGGCGGAAACCCATACTGAGTTCTTTGTTACTTCTTGTATCCACTGACATTGAGTACTCAGTGGATAACTACGCTTCATCTAGAATCTGATCAACCTGGCTCATGACATTTTATACAGAGTTCTCTGTTTCCAATTTCTAGTGACAAAATACCAACAGAAAGGCCATTGCCTTAGGGACAGAGACCTAGTGCAAAAGTTGTCTGTAATCTAGGGATTTGGATCTCAGAGTTCCAAATTTCCCAATGGAGCAAAGAGGATGCAAGGAATACAGTGTTTAGTTTAGTTTTGTTTTTGTTTAAAATGTCAGCACTGAGTGCTGAGAGGAGGAACCTTCATGGACGCCTGAATGTGAGAAGAGCAGAAGCAAGAAGCAAGAAGGGGCAGGGCATGTGACCCACAACTGTAATCCTAGCTCTTTGGAAGGCTGAGATATGAGGATCACTTGAACTCAGGAGTTCAAGACTAGCCTGGGCAACATGGCAAAACCTGGTCTCTACAAAAAGAAATAAAAGAGATTAGCTGGACGTGGTGGCATGCACCTGTAGTGTCCCAGCTATTCAGGAGGCTGAGGAGGGAGGATTGCTTGAGCCAAGGAGGTCGAGGCTGCAGTGAGCCATATTCATGCGACTGCACTCCAGCATGGTGACAAAGGGAGACCCTGTCTCAAATTAAGAAGAAGAAGGAGAAGGAGAAGAAGGAAGAAGAGGAGGAGAGGGAGGAGGAAGAAAAGGGAGTTGTGGTAAGCCTACTGTTAAGAGTTAAGGTAGAGGTGGAGGTTTCAGTTATAATCTTATTAAGCATTTTGTAGGATTCTGCTACTCTCAGTAATATCAAATGTTTCGAGCATCATTGGACAGTGTCCTATACTAAATGTGAACCATTAGGAAACAATTCACATGACCACTTTTTGGGGTAAAGCAATTTAACAAAAGTTTTTTTTCTAAGACTTGGCAATCTCATTTTTTTTCCTAGGTCTTATGTGGGAGTGTGCTAAAGCAGTTTATTAGTTCATTCTCACACTGCTATAAAGAAATACTCAAGACTGAATAATTAATAAAGGAAAAAGGTTTAATTGACTCGCAGTTCAGCATAGCTGGGGAGGCCTCAGGAAGCTTACAATCTTGGTAGAAGGCAAATGAGAAGCAGGCACCTTCGTCACAGGGTGGCAGGACAGAATAAGTGCAAGCAGGGGAAATGCCAGATGCTTATGAAACCATCAGAAACCATCAGATCTCATGAGACTTACTCAATATCACAAGAAAAGCATGGGGAAACTGCCCCATGATCCAAATACCTCTACCTGGTCCCACCCTTGACACGGGGATTATGGAGATAATTCAAGATAAAAGTTTGAGTGGGGATGCAGCCAAACTGTATCAGGCAGAGTTCAGACAAAACTCACTTGGATTCATGTTAATTTATTTCTTGATTAATTTGTTCAACAAATATATATTGAAAATCCCATTTTCCATGTTCTATGCTTGAATGATGATCTTCAGAAAAAATTCCCTGCCCTTGCCTTGATTTGTTGGCAGGGTTAAATTTAAGTTTCTCCTACAAGAATGTAAGGAGCTTATTTTATTTTATTTATTGCTTATTTTTGAGCAATAAATGTGTCTCACTCTGTTGCCCAGGTTGGAGTGCAGTGGTGCAATCTAGGCTCATTGCAGCCTTGGCCTCCTGGACTCAAGAAATTCTCTTATTTCAGCCTTCCAACTAGCTGGAACTACAGGCACATGCCACCACGCCCAGCTAATTTTTGTAGATATGGGGTGTCGACATGTTGCCCAGGCTGGTCTCGAACTCCTGGGCTCAACCGATTCTCCTGCCTCAGCCGCCCAAAGTGCTGGGATTACATGCATGAGCCCAGAGCTTATTTTACATGTGTGTGGCCCAGAGCTTATTTTAGGATGAGATCAAAAGCATGAATAACAGAGCAGAAATAACCAAGTACTTGGTGATATTCCTGAGCAGTTTAACCAGTCAACTTGAAGTCTGTCCAAGCTGAGAACTT
This sequence comes from Rhinopithecus roxellana, assembly GCF_007565055.1. Classification (NCBI taxonomy): domain Eukaryota; kingdom Metazoa; phylum Chordata; class Mammalia; order Primates; family Cercopithecidae; genus Rhinopithecus; species Rhinopithecus roxellana. Next base: position 132,576,777 of record NC_044557.1, on the reverse strand, counting down.
TCTAGCTAAATAAGCCATTAATTCTTTTTTATTTAAACTAGTTAGAATTGGGTTTCCTGTTACTTGTAAGCCTGAGCATCTTGAAACAATACACATATATGATATATAAATTTAAGGATAAATGATAGAAGGGTTGAATGCCTCTATTGTAACTTTATTTTTAAAGTGTGAAGTTTGGATCAATATATAAAGGCTGACATTAAAAACATCCAGCTAAGAAGAGAGGTCTAATGTTATAACTTCCAAAAAGTGAAAGAATATCTTTGAAATGAAAAGGGAAAATGAAACATCAAACATTTGTATGAATTATTTATATATTATTAAATGCTTTTCAAAGCTCATTCTTTAGCATCTCGAAAAGACTTACTATATGAACAAAGTGAACATTTACATGCACATTACTTATATTAATAAACTACATATATAAGTCAATTAATTAAAATTGGACATTGCATTCAGTTATAAACAGCCTATAACTGATCATTGTTTGAAGAGAGAAAAGATGATGGAATGCTCTAGCAATTGGTAGATATTTGAGAGTCGAAGAGTTTTGCACCTTTAAGAAATTCCAATGTTACTTCAGTCGTTAATCTCAGGCCCACTTCTTTACTAGTGGCAAAAATCAGGCCCTCTTCTGAACAAATTCCATGAAGGATCTGTTTCCTTTCCCACAAAGAAAGAATGTCTAATGTAGTTTCACATTCCTACGGGTACATTAACCAATCCTGAAGTTTATCTATCTTCATGCCCTGCTCCACAGCGACACTGACTGAGATGACATTTAGATTATCTGAAATACCATTTTATTTATTGTTGCTACTCTTGTTTTTCTTTCTGAGTTGGTTCCTCTCTTACTGTTATTACAACTTCATCTCTCATTCCTTTCATTGCTTCCATGGCTTCAACTTTCTTTTGTTTCTCTTTGCAATGTTATCTCATTCCTACAACAAGTCACTGATTCCTATTCAAACAAACAAGCAAACATGTGCAAAAAGCTCAAATAAAATAAACCCTGTCCAGTGTAGGCCACTGTGTAGAAAAGAAAAAAAGTCAGGATCATGTCATTGTCTTGGATAAAGATGTGCCAGGACATCTTCTGGTCACATGTGTATACATCTCCACACTCCTTGTTGCATGGTTTTTGTTTATTTGTTTATCTGTTTTATGAGACAGAGTCTTACTGTGTAACCCAAGCGGGAGTGCAGTGGCACAATTATGGCTCACTGTAGGGTCAACCTCCCAAGTTCAAGTGACCCTTCCAACTGGAACCTCTCAAGTAGCTAGGACTGCAGGAGTGCATCACTACACCCCGGCTAATTTTATTTTTCATTTTTTTGTAGAGATAGGATCTCCCCATGTTGCCCAGGTGGATCTCAAACTCTTGGGTTCGAGTAGTCCTCCTGACTTCACCTCCCAAAGTACTGGAATTATAGGCATGAGCCACCACACCCAGCCTTCTTGTTGCGTGTTAATCCCAGGCTCTGCTTTTGGTTAGAGAAAATGTCTTTGAAGCCATTAAGACTCTAAATATGGCTGAGTATGCGTTTAAATTAAATTCAGTTGATAAGTTAAAAAGAAATGATAGCTCCATTTTGCCATATCAGGAACAAGATGTACTTGAAAGAGAAACTGAGTTCAGCCAGAAAAATTAATTGGAGGGAATAAAAGAGGCTTGAAGAGAAACCTAGCATTTAATTATGCTTAATTGTCACTGTGGAAATTACTGTTTACAGTATTGTCATTTAAAAAAAAAGATATTTTTGGAGGTGACATTTTGATGAGGATAATTTCCTGCTTCCAATGTAATACATTTTTGTCAGTATTTGGCTCCATGGCTGTCAAGCCAGCAAAACTGTTGACAGGTTTTTTTAGATTGGATGAATGCAGGCCCAAGATGTCTTGGTTCTTAGCTGGAATTTATTACACTCATCAATATTTCATTGACATAAAAAAACTCTTTATGCTACACTAACTGAATTCAATTGTACAACTTGGTAAATAGACATACCTAAGACAATGATGAGCTCAGCAAATATTTTATGTGTGCAGACAACTTGGAAAGAAATTCAAGATTGAAACTCAGGCTTAGAAGAGCTAATATATATATTACATTCAACTCAAGGCAATAAAATTTACTACACATTCATGTATCTCAGAAGATTGTTTTGGGAAAACATTAACTCCTTTCTATGTGTTCAATTATACCCTGAGGCTATATTCTAATTGAGAGTCCATATTAATAAATTAGATAATAAAACATAAGCAAAAAAATGACAGTGAGATAAGTTGTCCTAGGGAAAAGAAGCTTTGAGGTGACAGAACTTACAATTTGGAATACTAGAGGAAATCATCAGAAAGCACAGCTTGAAGGATTTCAATTATTTTGTACAAAATAAGGTTAATGAAGGAATACTTCAGTGTTCAGTATTTTTTCCTGAATATTTTAAGAAGTACAAGAAGCTTGACTATTGTATTATCTGAAACAGGAAGACTAGATTATTTTTCTTAAATAAGGGTAACTGGTAAACTTCATTGATCTGCATTCAAGTGCTCTACTCTAAGTTTATTCCAAAGAACTGTTCTAGTGCTTTTTTAACTTGAGCATGTTCTAGTTAATCCACTAAATGCTTACATCTCATATATAGCCAGTATTGTATTTTTGGGTTTGCATATGTTGCTTTTGGAGTACTCTGTTATCATTAGAAGATTCCTACTACTTGTATCTAATGTTTAAAACACCACAGCATTATAAAATAGGTATATTAAATGGGTTATAAATTGAGCAGGACGTGTGTGCATTCCATTTATTTTTCTTTAAAAATGACTTAAATACCTATAGATTAAAAACAGAAAGTAAAAATAATCAAGAAAATTATAAAAGCTCTCCAGTGCTCCTTCATTGAAATAACTTTTGTTAACATTTTGATACATATTTTCCAGTCTTTTAATGCACATATGTATTTGGTATTCAACAAAATTGAATCATATGCAAATAGTGTTGCAACCTGAAATTTTCTTTTCTTTTTTTTTTTTTTTTGAGGCGGAGTCTGCGGCCCAGGCTGGAGTGCAGTGGCCGGATCTCGGCTCACTGCAAGCTCCGCCTCCCGGGTTCACACCATTCTCCTGCCTCAGCCTCCCGAGTAGCTGGGACTACAGGTGCCCGCCACGTCGCCCGGCTAGTTTTTTTCTATTTTTAGTAGAGACGGGGTTTCACCATGTTAGCCAAGATGGTCTCGATCTCCTGACCTCGTGATCCGCCCGTCTCGGCCTCCCAAAGTGCTGGGATTACAGGCTTGAGCTACCGCGCCCGGCCGAAATTTTCAATTAGAAACATAGCTCACATAAAAAATTTCATTGATAAGTTTAGTGGCTTTCCATTAATGATATATTCCATAAATACATGATAACATATTTTATCCATTTCCTATTGTATTGGATATTTATATTTTACATCTTTGCAGTTATAACCATTGTAGTGGTGGATAAATATGTAGATCTGATTACTTCCTAGTAATTCTTGTTGATAGATTTGCTATATAAAATGATGTGCACAGTTTAAGACATTTCACATATATTGCCAAAATGCTTTCCAGAGAGATTTTTATAGTTTATAATCTTGACAGTGTTATATTGCTTTTTTCTCTGTATTTTTGCCTCTGTTTCCTCATCTGTGATACAGAAATAGTTATACAGTGAACTAAAGTAAATTAAATTAGAAATTCAGTCTTCATTCTCACTAGCCAGATTTCAAGAGTTCTAAAGTAATGTGTACCTACTGTGTTGAACACAGCAGACCTAGAGTACTGCTCGCATTGCAGAATATTTTTGCTGGACCAACGGGCCTTAGCTTCAAAAGCATTTCTATTTCCTATCATTCCTGGCCTCTCATCTATTTCATGCAGTAAGATGCTGCCATCCCTTGACCGCTGTGACACCATGCTCCCTTAGTTTTCTTCCAGCCTCTTCAGGCCATTTCTTCTCAGTCTCCCTAAGGAATTCCTCCACCTCCACCTGCTCTTTAAATGTTGAACATTCTCAGGACTCAGTCCTAAATCTCCTCTTTTTTAATTTTATACTTTCTTTTAGAAAGTTTCTATGGATTCCAATACTTTCTATTTGGTGGTAATTCTGAATTTTATATTTGTATTTATATCATATCTTCTGATAGGTCTACTTTACATCCATGCACTGGCATCCATGCCAGTTTCGTCCTCCTGGGAGAAAAGGGGTTCCTCAGACGGGAGCTAGAAAATGAAAGCTCCACTCTCATGATCAGAAGAAGAGTGCTGTCTTTCTTTTGGCCTAGACATTGGGTCTGCATATCTAGGAGGTTATATATTGTAGTAGAGGTTAAAGATGGTGTCAGACCAAGAATTAGGAAATCTGAAAGGCAGGAAGATGTGACCGTCACCCTAGGTCCAGTACACACTTGAGAGTGAAATTATCTGGGACCTTTATCATGGCCATGTTTATATTCTTTATTTACAACCTAGTTTCTAGTAAAATTTTATTGAAAATTCTGAATTTATTTCAACTGTACTATGTAGAGCACATTAAGAAGGGAAACGTTTACCTAAATTTGGGCCAGGATGTTAACTGTAAAATTGTGTCCTCTAGCCCCATTTCCCCATTTCCTACTTCAGACCCCTGTGATGGTGACTGGTAATGTATGAGCTGTCCCACAGGTCTGTCTTGCTTGTATAGTTCAGACAATTTCTCCATCATGAAATTTTTCTTCCAGCATTAATGTTTAGAGTTTCTAGTTTTCATGTGATTAAAATACATATTCCATTCAAGGTCCCTGCTGGGAGAAAATATACTTGGGTCTAGAATGTTTCTCTAAGGTTTCAGGTCCAGTATATACGTCTGCATCTACAATGTAAGAATAATGATGAATAAGCTTCTAAGTTATCACGTCTTGATTTGTGCTTTGAGCTGTACAGTGTGCAATAGTGCACCCTTCTGGAAAAAATAGTAGAAAAAACTCCATCCTCCACTGCAGCCCATCCCGATTCTTTATTTTGACTTCTGCTGAGAATTGCTCATTTCCTCTCTGCAGTCACTGGCATCTCCGTGACTGTCTTGTGCCAGTGTGTCCAGGAGAGTAGCCTGGCACTGGCCAGGTGCTGAAAAAATACTCCTTGAGCTAAAGAACCCATGTTTGTATCATTAAGCAGTCTGAATGAGACAATGTAGCCTCCCTAATAGGGTGAGAGGAGGAGGATTTCTGTTCTGCCAAAATAAACATACAAGATTTTGGGATAGATACTGGTGAATTTCAAGCTGTCTGCCATTCACATGTGTGTCCAATTTAGGAGATACTTAAACCACACTTTCTCAGAAGACATGATAGGAAGGAAAGTTTTACCCTTTTAATGAAATGAACTAAAACGAAATGCTTTAGAGGTGAAAATTTGGCCGGGCGCAGTGGCTCACACCTCTAATCCCAGCACTTTGGGAGGCCGAGGCGGGCGGATCACAAGGTCAGGAGATCGAGACCACGGTGAAACCCCGTCTCTACTAAAAATACAAAAAATTGGCCGGGCGTGGTGGCGGGCGCCTGTAGTCCCAGCTACTCGGGAGGCTGAGACAGGAGAATGGCGTGAACCCGGGAGGCGGAGCTTGCAGTGAGCAGAGATCGCGCCACTGCACTCCAGCCTGGGCGACAGAGCCAGACTCCGTCTCAAAATAAATAAATAAATAAATAAATAAATAAATAAATAAATAAAAATAAAAAATAAAAAAAGAGGTGAAAATTTGACCCTTTCCAATTCTATTTTCTAAGACTATTATTTTTAAATTTTGTTTACATCTAAAGTCAATGTCAATATAGAGTTCTCAACCCTCTCCTTTGAAGTTTCAATAGGTTCCTTATTTATAGAGTGAAACGACAGCAACAGCAAAAACAGTAGGTCAAAAGAACATGTATTCGATGACTTTTACCAGTTTAGTGTTGAAAGTACTAATATCTTGCTGTTTGCATCAATTCTTGATTTGCTGTCTGGTCCAACAATATGTTTGGAATGCAGGGCAGTCTGTTTAATATATATGACACTGGCCTCTGCTTCTGGGTCTGTGTTTTTGTTGCCAAGATATTGCTTTACTTGTTAAATAAGACAAATCAAGATTAATTGGTTAATAGTAAAACTCCAGGCTGTATGATTAAATATTGCATAACGACAAACTTCGTGTTTTTAAGAAGCGAGAAGATGCGTAGTAAAAGCCAGGGTGAGTTTATTCCACAAGGGCACAGTTTGCCCTCTGCTGTTGCTGATCACTCTCAGATTAATCAGGCTAAAACTGGTTGTTGAAATACATAAAATGCTTTGACAAGAAAAGCGATCCAGTTGGTACGTGCAGACGTAACTGTTATCTCCACTCAGCCAAAGGTTTTGTTCTCTCTTGCACTCTGCATATATTTTGAAAAATTGGAAATGTAGGTTCTAATAATAACATGATGGAACCAAGCTCATGGTGGGAGCAGATGGTGAAATTTTAACAGATGACATGAGAGTGTAGAGTGATTCAACCTTTATTTTGCTGATAGATTTTCTATCAAAGAGAATTAACTTTAAACACCAGAAAATAGGGTGTTCTTGATTAAGAAGAAGCTGAAAACGAAGGAATGAAAAAAATATGCAATATGCTTTTAATGAGTTTAAAGTCTCTTGGCTCAGTGTGGTTATATCCTTGTGAATGTAAACAACTTGAATTGAGGTCACAGAACCATGGTGTGTCCTCTTTAATTAATAAGCCAATACCTCACCACAATTACTATGTGGCAGTCACTGTATAAGCACTGGGTATTATTTGATCCTTACCACAACCTTATCTGGTAATTTTGTCAGCCTCATTTTAGTGATAAGGACATGGAGGCACAGAGAGGTTAAGAAACTTGTCTGAGGTCACACATCAAACAAATGGAGGAACAAAGCAGCAAACCCACATACTTTGATACCAGTATTCATGCTCTCAATCCCCACACTATACTTCCCAAGCTGACAGAGGTGTCTAAACTCTGGCAACAGGAATAGCATTTTTAGTTTTCAACATAGTAAACTAGGTATATTCTGGAATCAACAAGTTAAGATTAATTGACCTATAGTAAAATTATAGAATTTGTGATTAAATGTTGAATAGTAAAAAACAGTGAGTGGGATATATGCTCCATTGAATCCAGTGTGAGTTTAATGAGAACAAATCATTCCACACTAGCTTAATCTTTGTTTCTGATAAGATAACCAGGCTCACAGATAAGATCCACGCAGGAGACATAGCTTATCTGAGGTTATTTTTTCCAGACAATTGGAAAAGTCTTTCATATACACAAGACAGATTTGTATAAGATGGAGAAATGTGGAATTAGTGACAGTGCAGCCATATGGATCTTATTGAATCCCGTACCCATGAGGACAGATTGATGATTGGTATGAGCCTGCAGGTCTGTCCCTAGTTGTTTGCTGGTGCCAGAACAAGGCCTGTTCAGTATTTTTACCAAAAACTTAGATGATAAAAATAAGCTTTATTTTACTTATTTACTTATTTTTTGAGACAGGATTTCTCTCTGTTGCGCATACTGGAGTGTAGTGGCATGGTAATAGCTCTTTGTGGTCTCAACCTCCTGTGCTCAAGTGACCCTCCCACTTTACCTCTAGAGTAGCTGGGACCACAGACTAGTCCACCACACTTGGTTAATGTTTTGCTTTTCTATAGAGATGAGGTCTCACTATGTTGCCCAGGCTGATCTCGAACTCCTGGGCTTAAGCATTCCACACACCTCGGCCTCCCAAAGTTCTGGGATTACAGGTGTGAGGCACCATAACCAGCCTATTTATTTTGAAATACACTAAAACAAAATAAATCAGTGCCTGGACTTGGCATGAATAATATGAAGCTTTATAGGGATAAATCTGAAGTTCAGCATTTAATTTAGAATATTCTAAATGCAATGATCATTTCTACAATGACTAGCATAATGAAAAACCTTTGAAATATTTAGCAATATTAACCTTAAGAAGGAAGACTTAAGGGGAATAGCACATATATTTCAAATATATGAAAGACTGTTGTATAAAACATATATTTATTCTGTATCTGTTCAGGAGACAAAGCTAGAATCTATAGGTGGAAACAACATAATACCATCCTAATGATATTAACTGTTTAAACATCGAATGGGTTGTCTTTTCTTCTATAACCTCCTAAATGTCTGTGACATAAGAAACTGTCCTTAGGTAACTGCTAGTTCTGCTTAGATCTGTTTTATGATTTGAGAAATATTAAGGGATTTTCTTCTTCTCCTTTCAAAACACCTTTTACCACTAGGACTTCTGCAGACCTTTAGATGCCCACGCTATGTATAGCATTAGAGCAGGGTTGCTCAACCTCAGCTCTGCTGACATTTTGGATCAGATCATTCTTTGCTGTGGGGGCTGTCCTGGGCGCTGTAGGATGTTTGGCACCCTTGCTGGCTTTTTCTCACTAGATGCCAGAAATAGCCCTCCCCTAGCCGTGACAATGAAAGAAGTCACCAGACATTGTCAAAAATGTCCCAAAGGGCAAAATCACCACAGATTAATAACTACTGCTTTAGGGAAAGGCATTAAGTTTCTTGCTAAAATGCAAATGTATTTTAACTGAGGTATTCCAAGCTGAAGGATGGCACGATACAAAGATGGGCGTGACGGAGACCCACATGCAATGTTTTCTTGGAGAAGCAGTTTGGTGTTTCTGCCTCATGGTGAATGTGTGGGAGGAAGGTGAAAGGTGGTGATGGGCAGTAGCCTTATTCTGCACATGGACCAACTTCAGTGTCAGGCAGGAAGTGGGTACTAACTTTGGTAGGCAAGTGCGTATCACTAATGACATTTGGGTAGGAGAGTGCATGTCAAATTGCCACTTTGGGAAGATACATCTTATGGTGGTGTGTGGGGTGACTGGGGTGTGTAAGGTATTAGTTAGCATTTATTACTAGCCAAGAAATGATGATGACCTAACCTGGGGTGACGGTTAAGTGGACCTGGGAAAGGAGGCAGCAGGTGAGGACTATTAAACAGGAAGTATAATTGAATAGTTATAGAGTGTGAGTTGTGGGCAAGGATGATCCTGAAGTTTCAAAGTGGATAAAAAAGATAAAGTTAATTTCCTTAAAAATAGAGAAAGAAGGAGCGGCCATGCTGGTGGAGAGGATGACAAAGTTGTGAATAGACAACCCAGTTCCTAGGGAAGAAGACTCAGAAATGGATGGAGATTTACCATAGGCAAATAGAGTTTCCTTCATAGCACTGTGTGTCTGAAAAAAAGAAAAAACCTTGTAGAAAACCATTCTCAATGTTTGTGCAGAGCCAAAAGTAGTCAAAAGAGCTCATTCTTTGATCTATCTTGTCGTTTATTGAAACCTAAAACAAATACAAAATAGATAATAGAGCATGAATGTGACAACTCTATAGTGTTTTTTCTTCATTTAGCATATATGTAAATTTTGATAAATAATGTTATTTCCTTTCATCCAGTGTTTGGACATTTAGCCTGAGTTAGTAAAAGGTATTTACTTGCTTTCAAACTTGAGCTATCTTCTCTTGTTGCAGGACTTCATTGCTGCTTAGGGAGCTACTTACTGATTAGCACTGAGTGTGCATTTCCTGGTAGTTGTGTTACAGTGGTTCTTGATTGCCTTCTATTGTTGGTGGTGATTTTCCACTATCTTTTCCAATTATGAATTCCATGAAGACTCCTTCCGGTTTTTGTTCCCAAGACCAATTTTGGTCTTATTCTAGATAAAACAGACATTCAAGTTACTGTTTCCTCACTCTTTACTCACATTTTCCATGGAAATATTCTTCACAAAGCCTGTATGAAGGGTTTTGGGATAAAGTGCGTTACTAATATTTTGTATTTGGCAAACTCAGTCCTTAAGCTGTTTAGTCTCTGGGTATTTCTGCAGAGCCCCAGTGGAGTCTGACATAGCTTTTCTTCTCTAGAGTTCATGAAAATTCTTGCTTGATCGCCTCAGCTAGCTGAGAATCACCCCTTTTCTGATGTGTTAAGTACATGTAACCACTTTCTATGTCATTATGATATGCATTTTGATACAAAAATTTCTCTTCTGTTAAAAAATCTATTAATCTTAAGCTCCATGGGAACATGTACTTTTATCTCCCCTTCTCCTCCACTTTTCCCCCACCCCTTCAACACACACACATAGTTTAGCCAACCTGAGGTAATATGGCATCATGATACTAATCTGATGAGAAATGAACGAGTGGGTATTCATCAGATTACTTTTTTAAGTTGATCTTTCTTGATACAGATGAGTTGCCCAGTGCCAAAACGTAAAGTAGTCAAAGCCATGTTATAGAGGGGTAAAATAACAAGACCATGTTTAAGACTATGTAGAGTAGTAACAGTAACATTTGGCAGTACATTTAACAAGAACAGTACATTTGGCAGATGTAAAATGGTACCCCAAAATTTGCACTTCTGTTTCCCAGCATGCTGATGCTGCTGGTCCAGGGATCACATTTTGAGAACCACTGCCCTAAGCTGAGTTTTACATGAGTGATGGAAGTTTCTCATTAGCCTTTTCTGACACATAACTGTACTGCAACTCTTTTGTATTGTCCATTGATAAAGAATGGATGCAAAAATATGGATTACAAGGTATGCTACCCAGTAGGTATTCAGTGAATTGAAGCTTTATCATTGCTAATAGGGTCTGGCATCCATATTTTTGTGTATATTCATTTTGCAGAGATTCATTAAATCTCCTGTCTCTGCTAGAAAATGGAGATAGAATAGTGAGCAAAATATTGTCCTCATGGAGTCTGTTATATATTGAATAAAAAGCATAGTAAGTGGGCAGTTATGAAGTTCAAAGACCTGGTTTCCATGCCAGTTTTGCTTCATGATCTATGTTCTTGGACAGGCTCTTACTTTCCATATCTGTGATGTGGTGATGAGAATAATATTTGCATAGTTGCCAAGAGTTAAATGGGGAATCATATATATAAGTGCTATGTATGATATTAAGTGCTACTCTAACGTGAGGTACAAAAAAAAAAAAAAAGGAATCTTCTCAGTGCATTAGTAGAGATCATGATAGATGGAATGAAATAGATGATTGGAAGGCATTGCAATGATTGCTTCTGGGTACATTTTAAGCACCTATGATACCTAAGTATACTTGCTATCCACATAGTACATGAGCCTCCCTTGTTAAGAGGCAGGGATTTAATTTGTAATTATCATATTGTAAAGGGCATGGGTGACTAACTTTTTAAATTGTTGCTTAGGAACTCAGAATTTATTAGACACTTGGACACTTCTTTAGCCAAGAGGTTATATATTAAAAATATGAAGGTGCGACCAAATAAAATAAGGTAATGTTTTGATATATATGAGATGATTTGACAATTTCTTTTCTATTTGCTTTCTGAAAGCCTTAGTGAACTTATCTGGGGAGAAATATATTTGCTTTTCACAGAAAGCAAAATCTAGTTCAAGGACAGTTTCTTTAGATGAAAATTATGTTTAGGCTTACATAATCCTAACAATGACCACTTTTCTTTTGACCTCTTTTCTAAGGTGTTATGTATTAAGGCATGTGAGTAAGCATTTTGGTGAGCTGCAGTTACTCTTGAAGGGATCACCACCACCACCACTATAAGCAGAAAGGTGACTCCTCCATTACCCTGGATTTATGAATCGTATTTCAGATTTGAATGTGTTTTGCTTTTCCCCTCACTGTTGTATCTTTTGGTGTGGGATGTTTTGCCATGGAAAGAATCAGAAAGAAGCAGGATGCAGTGGGCTGCATTAATTGGGGCTGAAGGACATGGGGGCCCCTGTCCAGTCCACCATTCTGTGTCCTGGACAGCCCCTTAATGTGTTAGCACCTTGGGTTGCATGTCTGAGTTGAGGACCATAAACTGAGTTTCTTTTCCTGAGAAACGTTTGAGAGAAAATAAAATTAAATATTTAAATTCATGAAATCTTTTGAACAAAAGGGTAGTGGCCACTTGCTTTCTAAATATATCATACAGGGGTCAAGAGTAAGTAGCTAGCAATAAGATAATATACTTAATGACAAATGCCTTGGTAGTGGAAATTAGTACATATCAGGACAGACTATGAATGGTGGATGTATCACATACAATTCATTACAACTACAACAGATTCTTTCTTTCCATCTCTGTTACTTCTATCCTTTTTTCTTTGGCTATGGGAATTTTATCAAGTTTGGATGGTGCAGGCTGTGTACGTTCCCCAGGCATGGGTTTTGGAACATGGGGGACCTGATGGAATCAAGTTCCACTTCTTAGATGCTCAGATTTTTATCTACAAAATGGAGACGAAGGTTACCTTTGAGGTTAGTCATAGTTTGTATCAGTCGGGGTTCTCTAGAGAAACAGAGCCAATAGAGAGTTATTTTAAGGAATTGGCTCATATGATTTTTGAAGGCTGGCAAGTCTGAAATCTGCAGGGCAGGTCGGTGACTACTCAGGCAGGAGTTGGTGTTGCAGTCTGGAGACAGAATTTCTTCTTCTTCAGGAAAGCTAAGTTTTTGATTTTAAGGACTTCAACTAATAGGATGAGATCCACCTGCAATATTAAGGGAAATATACTTTTCTTAAAGTCAACTGGTTGTAGTTGTTAACCATAGCTACAAAATATCTTCAGCAACACTTAGATTAGTGTTTGATTAAATAAATGGGTACTATGGCTTAGCCAAATTAACACATAACACTAACCACCACATAGTCATATTAATCATAGCTAGTGTTTACTTACTACATGAGCTAGATGCTCACATGGATTCTTTCCTTTAACAGTAATAAATGTATAGGAGGAGATATTATAATCTTAGAAAGGATGATACTTGCCAATGTCCCACAATAACTTGCACAAGCCCAAGAGCCAAGCCATGTCTGGGACAACCAGAGTTCTGTCACAAAAGTTTACAAATTCAAATTGGAAGGAGAATGTCCCTTTTTATTACGAACTCAGAGCCCAAGTCTATACTGACATACTGGTGGCCATGTCCTCCACCCCATGAAGGAGGCTGGTTCAAGATCATGAAGCCAACATGCTCAGAGAAGCTATAATGAAAGTTGGATGGAGGTAACCATGAATGGTCCAAGAGACGTTTCCTCTTCTGCGATTTGTTCTTGTTAACTAATTATTTATCTTCTTTCCTTAAGCAATTTTGTGTTGAGTTTCTGTCACTGCTATCAGAGTCCAGCAAGATACTGCCACATTACTGTCAAGTGACAGACGGCAAACAGCCCATAAAATCCCAACAGCTTAAACCACAAGGCTTTATTTCTCACTCACACTCCGTGTCAATCTGAGTCAGTGGTAAGTTTTGGTCTTATCAGAACATATCTGAAATATAGCCAGCCACCACGGCAGAGGGACGGAAATATGACCGATCATGTTCCGGCTCTTAAAGACTTCTGCCAAGAGTGACATAAATCACTTTTGTGCACATTTCATCAGCCAAAGAAATCACATGGTCATCCAGACATTTAAGGAAGTGGGAAGGTGTAATTCCACCACATGCCCAGAAAGAGGAACACTAGGAAAACCAATGAACATCACTAATGAATGCTGAATTGTTCATACAATTTTCACTCCTGGGAAATACTTTCGATGCCTTTGCTGGTAAAGGGTAGCTGACTTTATGAGAATATAAATTCTGGTTTTGAAATTATTTTTCATTTTTTGCCATGATTTTTATTCTTATCTACAAAATATTTTGTTTCCCTGAGGTCATAAATATTTTCTCTTATATATTCTTTTTATAATTTTTTTTTACTTAGGCCTTTAATAAATCTGGAGTTTACTCTCCAATGGATTTGAATTAAGAATCTAATTTTATTTTATTTCTATCTATAGAGAAAATCATCCAAATGCCCTTTATAAAACAGTCTACTCTTCTCCTTTGATATATAAAGCTGTTGCTAATATATATCAAGTTCCCGTATTTACTGGGAGCATAGAGGATTTCTATTTTCTTCGCAATGTCCTATTTATTTTATAATTTAAAAACTCTGGAAGCAAAATAATATGTTACTCTTGAGTTGTGCATACAAGAATGTTTGCTGGATTATTCTTAGTAACTTTTTATATATTTTCTCAGAATATAAAAAGAAGTTAGTAACTTTTTATATATTTTCTCAGAATATAAAAAAAGTTCCACCTAGATTATTATTTTTTCTTAAAGTTTTTATAGCTACTACAGATAAAATTCTATTATAAAATAATTTTGCTTACCAAATAATTTTTATACCCACATATGCTTTGCTTTAACAAATATTAATACAAGAGTATTCTGATTAAATATATAAAAAATGGATAGCCTCCAAGAATCCACTTGAAACGACAGTGACCCCAGTTCATTCTCAATCTATTCTTGGTTTGAAGAATATGCTTATGGTAGGGACTAGAGTCCTATTTTCTTCTTTCATAAGTTATTATGATTTTGAAAAGTGATAACATCATGTTCTTGGCTTCAGGTAATAAAGGCTATGTTTTGGAAAAAGCCTAAGGATTGAATGTTGACCTTGGAAATGTTTCCTAAGGGAATGTATTAGAAAAACACATTAGCTTTTTAATTTTGTTTAATCCATGAGCCAAAATTTTATTTCATTTGTAAAACAGTGCTGTAGTTCTCACTCATACTTTAAACGAATTATTTGGGGCTGGTGAAAGAAGGAAATGCTGAAGACTGAAATGAATGTATAGCTTTGTATTTGGTGAATTTCATAAAACTGAATAGCCTTTATGTGAATAACACGAATTCAGGTGTAAGCAGGATTCGGTCAAGTCTAGATGGTCTGAAACCAGGGTAGAGTCTTAATCTGTGAGACTATCTTAAAGTCTTAGTCTTTTTGTAATATTATCCACACATTACAAAAAAATGTTGGCTATATTCTTATGATTTGATTAAATATAAAAATGTAGAGAATCGACACATTCTTCTTGGCAGAGTTGTTCACTGCCAAGTGAACAAATGAATGGAGGACATTGTGAAGCAAAATAAATAGACTGATATTCTATAACTTTGGTAGAACAAAGCATAAGAATATGAACAAATTAGTGAATAATGAGGAATTTGACAGTAAACCTTCTTAACAGCGTAGTGCAACAGCAGTAGGCTGCAGTGACAGATGGGGAGGCTCTGTCACCAGGTCAGGCTTTAGCATTGCTTTTTCTGCACTGGGCTTCCTAAGAAAGGTATGGGGAAAGAAAATGACACCATGGCAAAAAATAGAGAAAGAGGAGGCTTTACAAGAAGATTTGCTAAAGGAAACATAGAACTTGAGAAAAGAGAACTGGCAAGAGATGAAATTAGAGAATTCAGCAAGCATCAGTTCATGCAGGTCCATGTAATCATCTTTAGGAGTTTGGACTTGATTCTGAAGGTGATAGCAAATCATTAAAGGGCTTTGAACAGGGGAGTGAAATAAGTAGTGAGAACTTCAAAAATATACTCTTACTTCAGTTTGAAAAATGGATTGGAGAGAAACAAGGTTGAAGATAGTAACACCTTTTAGCAGGGCATTACAGTAATCCAGGGGAGAGATGATAGTGGCCAAGACCAGGGAGTCAACACTGAAGAGAGGACTGGCTAGATTCGAAACTGAGTAATGAAATGTTATCAGTAAGACTTAGTATTTGAACACCTTTGGGGGCTTCGGGTAGAGGAGAATTCAAGAATAATGCCACAGGCAGCAGGGTAGGCATGCCATTTTTAAGGGAGGAAACATACATTCTTTGGCAATTATTGACTTGTTTTTGAGTACCAAATATTTTACAAAGGAATTTGTTTCTAAACTTGTACTGTTTTCTATTATTTAAATTATGAATTTCATCTTGATTTGGAGTCATATACTTTATAATAAGCACATAATTTCTTAAGTGAAGGAAGCTAGCTCCATAATTTAGTACTAAAAATAGTGACATTTCTGCTGTTGCCATCTAGTGGCCACCATTAGTGATGGTGCCTTTCATTTAATTTTGTGCTCAAGATTTCACTCCAAAAGACTATACTATAGTAAATACTGAGGAATAAAAATCACTTTCTTTGAAAATGTAGTAATTCTAGAGATAGTTCTAACTTAATGAATCATACTTTGTAGAGTGCTATTGATGAGAAGATACTGTTCAATGTTTGCAGTTTAAATTCTACAGTTTTCCTAGAGTATGACTTTAAACAGTTTATTTTGGCAGCTTTGGAAGGAATGTAGCAATAAATTTATCAGTAATATTAATTTCTCCATACCACGTCAAGTAATAGAACATTCCTAAATGTCAAATATGTGGAAAAAGTACAAAAAGTTTTTTTTAAAAAAAAAAAAAAAACAACTATCAGTATGTAAATCCCTAGTGAACAACTTTTATGTATCTAGGGATTAATATTGTCACATTCTGGTAGACATAAATGAAGAACAGAACAAGGGTTATTTTTTTCCTGGACATATAACTATTGAGGAAAGGTCACAAAATATATTACGTTTCTTTACACTCCTCTCTGAATCCAAGCTACACACACATGCACTCTCTCTCTCTCTCTCTCTCTCTTTCTATCACGCGCACGCGCACACACACACACACACTCTCTCTCTCTCTCTGGCCGCCGTTAGTCCAAATTCCAAACATCTGGAATGGGGCCTCCTGTTCCTATTGAGAATCATTGGTCAGTACTAATTGTGAAATCCTTGATGTCAAGGGACATGTTCTGCTTTATACTTCTTATTTCTGCCTCACCATGTCAAATAACAATGAAAAATAAAATTAAAAATATCAGACTGATGTCATCAATAGATATCATTAATATGGGCAATAAAATGTTTAGAATGTATAAAAGCTGAGATCCCTGTGGTTTAGGAGTTCATAGTCTATGATGGAAGTGGCGTGTAGACAACTGTTACATTAGAACTACATTATAAGAACAACTAGAAAGCAGTCAAGGGAGATGAGAGATGGGTACTGGGGAAGACCAAGTAGGAAACGAAATGAACTTCAAGTGTCTATGCTGGAGTTGTGATGTTGTGGGGTAGAAGGCTAACATCCATATTCTATCTGAAGTGTTTAATGATAAGAAAAGCTATAGAACCTGAAGGCAGGGAGAGGAAGTAAGTAATGGCATAGTAATTGCACTTTACATGTGATAAAATCAAATACTTTTTTTCTAAATTTATTCCTAAGGAGGCAGTAGATATAGAAGTTTGGCAACTCTTATATCAAATGGCATATTATTATACCCCATACTTTGGAATATTTTACAGTTATTAAAGAAAATAAAGTCATTTATTTATAGCACTTCAAGCATATTTTGGCATATTTTTTTCTCAACCCCTGCACCCTGTGACCCTATCTCCAAACAATAGAAGACATGTTATTCATTCTAGTATCTCCTAGGCCCTAGCATTGAGTTTGGCATAAGATTTTTAAAAATGGCCAAATGCTTGTTTATTGAATTTACCATCATGTTTTAAAATGTATAATATTTCCTAAAATTTTAATGAGGAATTAATTATTAATGATCATTATAATAAATTAATTATAAATTCCATCTTGCACCGTATATAGCACAACTCTTACGGCTTTGTAAACTTGCGCAAGTCAATTTATTCCTATGGTCTTCAGGCCCCTCACCTGTAAAGCAAGAAAGTTCTACCACATCATTTTGAAGGCCCTTCCAGTTCTAGCAGTCTTACACTGTCACTCTTGTTCCCCACACCTGTACCCCTGGTTATAGTTTCGATATCTGTCCCCTTCCAACCTCATTTACAATGTGACCCCCAATATTGGAGGTGGAGCTTAGTGGAAGTTGTTTGGGCAATGGAGGTGGATCCCTCATGAATGGCTTTATGCTGTCCTTCCAGTAATGAGTGAGTTCTCATTCTATTAGTTCCCATAAAAGCTGCTTATTAAAAAAAAAAAAAAAAAAAGAGCCTAGTGCCTCCTCCCTCTCTCTTGCTTCCTCTCTTGCCGTGTGATCTCTGCACAGCCAGCTCCCCTTCACCTTCTGCCATGAGGGGAAGCAGCTAGAGGCCTTCATGAGAAGCAGATGCTAACACCATGCATCTTATACAGCCTGCAGAACTGTGAGCCAACTAAACTTTTATAAACACCCAGCTTCAAGTATTCCTTTATAGCAACACAAATGGACTAAGACACCCCTTTATTGTTTTTGTTTTTATTTTTATTTTATTTATTTTCTTTTTTTGAGGTAGTCTCACTTTGTTGCCCAGGCTGGAGTGCAGTGGCATGATCTTGGCTCACCACATCCTCCATCTCCCAAGTTCAAGTGATTCTCTGCCTCAACCTCTTCAGTAGCTAGGATTACAGGAGCCCACCACCACAACTGGCTCATTTTTGTATTTTTAGTAGAGACAAGGTTTCCATGTTGGCCAGGATGGTCTCAAACTCCTAACCTCAGGTGATCCACCCACCTCAGCTTCCCAAAGTGCTGGGATTACAGGCATTCGTTATTTGTTGAAATCTTTCTTCTCCTAGCCTCCAAAATATTTCTCCATTCTTGTTTCAATTTGTATGTTTTCCTAAATGCTATCCTAACTAGGCTCCCAACTTCCACTTTAGTGAACAATTACCTTAAAAATCATAAACTAATAAATTAACTATTTAAGTGTATTTTTACATGTAGCAATTTAATGTGGAGAGAAATCAACATGAATATAAATAAAGTTCTTTATTATGTTTAATAATTATAAAATATTCCAATATTCCAAAATATATGGTATAATAATTTATTCAACCAAAATAGCATCAATGAACTTTTAGGTGGTTACCAATATTGGTTATTATAAGTAGAACTTGACAATATCCTTGTGCATTTATCATTTTAGAGTTGCTAGATTGGGATGCACATTTTTACATTTGAAACGCTCTGTCGAATTGTGCTGCACTGCATGAAAGCCATTCCTTTTGTCCTGTGAACTGTCCCTATTTTTTTAATTTTTATTTTTTGAGATGGAGTCTCACTCTTTTGCTCAGTCTTAAGTGCAATAGCATGATCTCAGCTCACTGCAACCTCCACCTCCCGGGTTCAAGTGATTCTCCTGTCTCAGCCTCCTAAGTAGCTGGGATTACAGGTGCGTGCCATCACACCCAGCTAATTTTTGTCTTTTCAGTAGAGACAGGGTTTTACCATGTTGGCCAGGCTGGTCTTGAACTCCTGGCCTTAAGAGATCCACCTGCCTTGGGCTCCCAAAGTGCTGAGATTCCAAGTGTGAGCCACTGCACCTGGCCTGTCTCTATTTTATTTTCTATTGATTTGTTTTAGTCTATTTTTTCCTTTTATTCATGACATATCTTCTCAGGACTGACAAAATACACAACCCTGAGGCATAGAGTGTAGAAACACAAAGATACTAAAGTATATCCTATGGTTTTTATTTAGTCCTTTAGCCAACAGAAGTCTTCAGGGCCTCTTAATTTAAAAGCCTACTAAGTATGCTAAAATAAAGCTAATTAAATTTCTCTTACTCTTGAACCTGTGATTAATATCTGTGAAGACTACCCCACTAATATTAAATATATGCTCATAGGTTGATTAACATAAGCCTGAAAAGAATTTGCAATGTAACAGTTATCAGGGACAAAATACAGTTTACTAACATAATACTTTGAAAACTCAGTAGTGTTATAAAGTGTTTTTTTTTTTTTTGTGGTTAAAAACACACATACAAAAGGTAACCATTTGAAATGATAGATGTGTTAATTTGAGTAACAATAGTAACCATTTCACTATGTATTAATATACGTATATCAAAGTATCATGTACACTTTAACTTATACACTAAAAAACAAATTATTTGGACAAAGAAGAATTCAGATATATAACTCAGCCTCCTTATCAAAGCAGTTTGAAAAAGTTTCAGTATTCTTGAGATATTCATGCTATATTTGAATTGTTTTGCTAAATATGCAATTTTAACATTGGAGAAATTTACTGAAAAAGCAGGTTACAGCACAGCAGTATCTGACTCAGCAACTCTTCACATTCCTTTTGTCAGGGCTGTCTCATGGGCGTTTGACCTGTGCTGTCCCTCAGGCCACTATTCTCAGAGGGTCTCCTCTTGATTTAATACTCTGCTCTTATTGTCTTGAAATTCCTAATTATTTTTGAACAAGGGACCTCCCATCTTCATTTTGTACTGAACCCAGCAAATTATGTCACCCAATCCTATCTTTAATATTTTTCAGGATGAAACTATATTTATTAGAATGCCTTAAGTCAGTGCCAATTAGTCCTAATTATAGTGAAATTTATTTATTTATTTATTTATTTGTTTATATGAGTTTATTTCTATAAGTTTATGGGGGTACAATTGTAATTTTGTTGCATGAATAGTTTGTGCTGTGTTGAAGTCAGGGCTTTTATATATCTGTCACCAGAATAGCATACATTGCATCCATTAATTTCTCATAATCAACCACCCTGTTCTACCCTCCCACCATTCCAAGCCTCCGTTGTCTATCATTCCACACTTTATGTCCATGTGTACAGATTATTTAACTCCCACTTAAAAGTAAGAACATACAGTATTTCTCTTTCTGTTTCTGAGTTGTTTCACTTAAGATATTGACCCCCAGTTCCATCTATGTTGCTGAAAAAGACATGGTTTCATTCTTTTATGACCAAAGAGTATTCTTCTGTGTATACATATCATGTTTTCTTTATTCAATCATCTGTTGATGGACATTGAGGTTGATTTTATATTTTTGCTATTGTGAATTGTGCTACAATAAACATATGAGAGCAGATATCTTATAATAATTTCTTTTCCTTTGGGTAAATTCCCAGTAGTGGGATTGCTGGATCAAATTGTAATTCTATTTTTAGTTCTTTCAGAAATCTCCATACTCTTTTCCATAGAAGTTGTAGTAATTACATCCCCACCACCAGTGTACAAGCATTCCCTTTTCTCTGTATCCTCACCAGCATCTGTTATTTATTTATTTTTACTTCATTTATTAATAATCATTCTGAGTGGTGTAAGATGATATCTTACTGTGGTTTTAATTCGCATTTCCCTAATGATTAATGATGATGAGCATTTTTTCACATGCTTGTTGGCCACTTGTATGCCTTCTTTTGAAAAATATATATTCATGTCCTTTGCCACTTTTTACTGGAATTATTTGGGGTTTTTGTTGTTGCAGTTGAGTTGTTTGAGTTCCATGTAAACTCTAGGTATTAGTTTCCTGTTGAATGAGTGGTTTGCAAATATTTTCTCCCATTTAGCAAGTTGTCTGTTCACTCTGTTGATTCTTTCTTTTGCTATGCAGAAGCATTTTAGTTTAATGAAGTCCCATTTGTCTATTTTTGTTTTTGTTGCCTGTGCTTTTGAGGTCTAAGTCATAAATTCTTTGCCAAGACCAATGTGCAAAAGAGTTTTCCCTAGGCTTTCTTTCAATATTTTTACAGTCTCAAGTCTCAAATTTAAGTTTTAGTCCATCTAGAGTTGATTTTTGTATATGGTAGGAGATAAGAGTCCAGTTTCATTCTTCTGCTTATGGCTATCCAATTTCCCCAGCACTATTTATTGCAAAGTTCCCCAGCACTATTTATTGAAAAGGATATCCTTTCCCCATTGTATGTTCTTGTCAGCTTTGTCAAAGATCAGTTGGTTGTATGTGGCTTCATTTTCTGGAGCCCTCTTTTCAGTTCTGTTGATCTATGTGTCTGTTTGTCTGTCTGTTTATTTTTATTTTTTAGAGGCAGAATCTTGATCTGTTGTATAGGCTACAGTGCAATGGTGCAATCTTAGCTCACAGCAGTCTCCAACTCCTGGGCTCAGGTGATCCTCCTGCCTCGGCTTTCTGAGTAGCTAGGACTACACGTGTGTACCACCATGCCAAGCTTATGTGTCTATTTTTGTGTCAGTACCATGCTGTTTTGGTTACTATACCCTTGCAACATAATTTGAAGTTAAGTAATGTGATGCCTTTAGCTTTGTTCTTTTTGCTTAGGATTGTTTTGGCTATTTGGCCTCCTTTATTGTTCTATAAAAATTTTAGGATAGCTTTGTCTAATTCTATTTAAAAATGAAAATGATGTTGGTGTTTTGATAGAGTTTGCATTGACTCTGTAGATTGCTTGGGCAGTGTGGTCATTTCAATGATATTGATTCTTTTGGTTCATGAGCATAGGTCGTTTTTCCATTTCTTCATGTCATCTTCAGTTTCTTTCATCAGTGTTTTGTAGTTTTCCTTATAGAGATCTTTCACCTCCTTGGTTAAACATATTCCTAGATATATTTTTGTAGCTATTGTAAATGTGAGTGTCTTCTTGATTTGGTTCTCAGATGGATTGTTATTGATATATAGGAACATCACTAATTTTTGTATGTTGATTTTATATCATCAAACTGTACTGAATGTATTCATCAAAACTAAGAGTTTTTTGGTGGTGTCTTTTAGGGCCTTCTAAAAATAAGAGTGTATCATCAGCCAACAGGAATTATTTGACTTCCTCTTTTCCAATTTGGATGAGTTTTATTCCTGTCTCTTGCCTAATTGCTTTGGCTAGGACTTCCAGTACAATGTTGAATAGTAGTAGCCAAAATGGGCATCCTCATCTTATTCTAATTTATAGAGAGAATACTTTCACCTTTTCCCCATTCACTATAACGTTCACTGGGTTTCTCATATATGGCCTTGATTAATCGGATGTATGTTCCTTCTACGTTGAGAGTTTTTGTCATAAGGGGATGCTGAATTTCTATTTTTCCTTCATCTCTTGAAATGAAGCCTTTTCTTCATCTCTTGAAATGGACATTTGTTTTTCTTCTTAATTCTGTTTGTGTGATGTTTGACATGTGTTGATTCATGTATGTGGAACCATCCTGGCACATCCCTAATGTAAAACCCAGTTGATCATGATGTGTCATCTTTTTAACATTCTGTTGGGATTCAGTTTGCTGGTGTTTTATTGAGGACTTTTTGCATCTATGTTCATCAGGGATATTGGTCTATAGTTTTCTTTTGTGTGTGTGTGTGTGTGTGTGTGTGTGTGTGTGTGTGTGTGTTCTTATCTGGTTTTGGTACCAGGGTGATACTGGTGTCATAGAATAAGTTAGAGAGAATTCCCTCCTCCTTGATTTTTGGAACAATTTCAGGATCACTTGTATTAGCTATTTGTATGTTTGGCAGAATGTGGCTACAAATTCATCTGGTTCTGGGCTTTTATGTTGTTGTGGGAGATTTTTATTACTGATTCAATTTTGTTACTTGTTATTGGATTATTCAGGATTTCTGTTTCTTGCTGCTTCAGTCCTGGGATGTATGTTTCCAGGAATTTATTTCTTTCCTGTGGGTTCTCTAATTTGTGAGCATATAGTTGTTTCGTATCAGTCTTTGATGATCTTTTGCATTTCCAAGTTATCAGTTGTAATGTCTCATTTTTCATTTCTGATTTTGTTTGTTTGAATAATCTCTCTTCTTGGTTAGTCTGGCTAGCAGTTTGTCAATTTTATCCCTTTGAAGAACTGATTTTTCTTTCATTGATCCTTTGTATTGTTTTTTCATCTCAATTTCATTTCATTCTGCTCTGATCATTGTTATTTGTTTTCTTCTGCTAACTTTGGGTTTGATCTGCTGTTTTTCTAGTTCCTTGAAGTGCAACATTAGGTTGTTAATTTGTGATCTTCCTACTTTTTTGATGTAGGCATTTAATGCTGATAAACTTCCCTCTTAGCACTGCTTTTACTGTATTGCAGGGCTTTTGTTATGCTTGTATTTCTATTTTCATTTGTTTCAAAATTTTAAACATTTATATCTTTGCTTACCCAAAGATTATTCAGGAATATGTTGTTTAATTTCCATTTATTAATTTCCAATATTTGTATAGCTTCCAAAGTTCCTCTTGATACTGATTTCCAGTTTTATTCTCTTGTGGTCTGGGAAGATATTTCATATGATTTTGATTTTTAAAAACGTATTGTGACTTATTTAGAGGTCTATCTTGGAGAATGTTTCATGTGCTGATGAGAACTCCATATAAATTAGTCTTTTCTACTTGAAAACAATGGCCAATGAATATGATTGCAAATAAAATCTTCATTACTACAGGGGCTGTGAGAGGAAGCCCCATGCATCCCAGTGACCTGTACCTCTCCCCAGTCACTGGGAAGCAGCAGGCAGGGAAACTCCTTGTTGATGTTTCCTGTTGTTACTGGAGTTTCAAATTCATGCAGTCCTGTGCTTCTAAATATTAAATTACTTCTTGAGGATTCCAACTTGACCTAGAACAGACATCAGTAGAAGCTTTGTGATGTTAAATTGTTAGTAGTGGATATGACACCTCTTCCACAATGTACACTTATGCCCATAGGGGAGGCTACTGGGAGGCAGGAGTGCCTGAGGACTGGCAGTGATTCCTGTGTCATGCTCCATCCCTTACTGTCTTGCTCATTCTTGCTATCTGCTGCTCTTCCTCTTAACCTTCTGTGCTTTCTTCCACCATCTCTTGGAAACCTCTGAGTTACTATACATGAGTGATTCAGTTTATCTTTTGTCTCATACATTTTATTATTATTACTATTATTATTATTATAGTTTAAGTTCTGGGATATATGTGCAAAACATGCAGCTTTGTTACATAGGTATACATGTGCCATGGTGGTTTGCTACCCCCGTCAACACGTCATCTATATTAGGTATTTCTCCTAATGCTATCCCTCCCCTAGCCCCCCACGCCCTAACAGGCCTTGGTGTGTGGTGTTTCCTTCCCTGTATCCATGTGTTCTCATTGTTCAACTATCACTTATGAGTGAGAACGTGTGGTGTTTGGTTTTCTGTTCCTGTGTTAGTTTGCTGAGAATAATGGTTTCCAGCTTCATCCATATCCCTGCAAAGGACATGAGTTCATCTTTTTTATGACTGCATAGTATTCCGTCGTGTATATGTGCCACATTTTCTTTATCCCATCTATCATTAATGGGCATTTGGCTTGGTTCCAAGTCTTTACTACTGTGAACAGTGTCAAAATAAACATACGTGTGCATGTGTCTTTATAGTAGAATGATTTATAATCCTTTGGGTATATACCCAGTAATGGAATTGCTGGGTCAAATGGTATTTCTGGTTCTAGATCCTTGAAGAATGTCCTCACTGTCTTCCACAATGGTTTAACACTTCCACCAACATTGTAAAAGCATTCCTATTTCTCCACATCCTCTCCAACATCTGTTGTTTCCTGACATTTTAATGATCGCCATTCTAACTGACGTGAGATGGTATCTCATTGTGGTTTTGATTTGCATTTCTCTAATGACCAGTGATAATGAGCTTGTATTCATATGTTTGTTGGCCGTATAAATGTCTTCTTTTGAGAAGTGTCTGTTCATATCCTTCACCCACTTTTTGATGGGGTTGTTTGTTTTTTTCTTGTAAATTTGTTTAAGTTCCTTGTAGATTCTGGATATTAGCCCTTTGTCAGATGGATAGATTGCAAAAAGTTTCTCCCGTTCTGTAAGTTGTCTGTTCACTCTGATGATAGTTTCTTTTGCTGTGCAGAACCTCTTTAGTTTAATTAGATTCCCTTTGTCAATCTTGGCTTTTGTTGCCACTGCTTTTGGTATTTTAATCATGAAGTCTTTGTCCATGTCTATGTCCTGAATGGTGTTGCCTCAGTTTTCTTCTAGGGTTTTTATGGTTTTAGGTCTTACGTTTAAGTATTTAATCCATCTTGAGGTAATTTTTGTATAAGATGTAAGGAAGGGGCCCAGTTTCAGTTTTCTGCATATGGCTAGCCAGTTTTCCCAACATCATTTGTTAAATAGGAATCCTTTCCCCATTGCTTGTTTTTGTCAGGTTTGTCAAAGATCAGATGGTTGTAGATGTGTGGCATTATTTCTGAGGCCTCTGTTCTTTTCCATTGGTCTATAAATCTTTTTTGGTGCCAGGACCATGCAGTTTTGATTACTGTAGGCTTGTAGTATAGTTTGAAGTCAGGTAGCGTGATGCCTCCAGCTTTGTTCTTTTTGCTTAGGATTGTCTTGGCTGTGTGGGCTCTTTTTTGGTTCCATATGAAATTTAAAGTAGTTTTTTTCTAATTCTGTGAGGAAACAATGGTAGCTTGATGGGGATAGCATTGAATCTATAAATTACTTTGGGCAGTGTGGCCATTTTCATAATATTGATTCTTCCTATCCATGAGCATGTAATGTTTTTCCATTTCTTTGTGTACTCTCTTATTTCCTTGAGCAGTGGTTTGTAGCTCTCCTTTAGCAGTGGTTTGTAGCTCTCCTTGAAGAGGTCCTTCACATCCCTTGTATGTTGTATTCCTAAGTATTTTATTCTCTTTGTAGCAATTATGAATGGGAGTACATTCTTAAGGTGGTTTGATGATCATTTGTTGATTGGAGCCTGACATCAATGTTAGCTTAGATTTAGCATTTTGTGGAATAGGGCTCTTACACATTGGATCTTTATAGACAGTAAAGGAATTCTGGGCTTCTTAGGGCACTTGAGTTCCTAGATATTATAAGCTACCTCAAGCCCTAAGAATTTGGTTTATTTTCAGATCACTGGATTCACCTAAGCCCTAAAATACAATATTGTTATATTTGTTACCCAGCCTTATCTCCCTAGGGTATTGTAATTTCATAGGTATGGACCAGGCTGAACATTGCATATTAAGACAGTTCTCATGGAGTCACCACCAGAAATAGTGGATTCAATTAGACTGGCACACAGCTCATAGCTGTGGGATAGGTTACAATTACTGTGTCACCTAAGATTTTGTCCAGGAAGTAGTCCACTTATGTCTTATACTGGACAATATCCATTTTATCACCATTTCGCATGGCCGTGGATTATTTTCCTCTTCCCTGTAAACAATGCCTATGTCAGACATACAGAAGAACAGGTAAAACACACAAGACAAAATCTATTTACCACTATTAAAAAACTAACTCAGAAGAAAATACACACTTAATTTTTGTTTCTAATCTACCTCTCTCCCATAGTTATGTGAGAAACTAAAATAAAGACACATCAACTACTTAAAAAAGTGAAACAAATAAAAAAGCTCTGTCCTATTTTCCTGCTATAATAAAACTGTTAGTGCTTTTATTGTTGAATCTCAGCATTTAGATTTCCTGAATTTTTCTGGCATCTTAGGCCATGAAAAAATACCAAAAAGCATACAAAAAGAGTTTGCTATTAAAGGAAGAAAACAAAGGTATGGGAACATTCAAAAACCATGTTGCCAAATAAAAGGCACAAATTAAGATTTTCACAAGGAATTTTCATTTATAGGGTGGAGAGTTGAGTGTCAGGAGGAGGGTTGTGTGGTCCTGAAATGTGAAGCAGGATTGGTCCTGGGGACCTGACATGGGGCTAAAAGCCTGCAGGGGAAACAGAGAGGAAACAAATGGAAGGGCTTAAGGTAGACAGACAGTCGATCTGCTGGTCCTCTGGGGGCTTTGGTTTCAGTAAACATACATGTAGTTTTGGTTTTTCTTATAAGAATGAAGGGTTTGGAATCAACAAGAGTTGAAGATAGACTGGGTTTGTGAACTGTGGGCTTGACAGTCTAAGTGATGTACTGGAAGGCTTTTGTTTCTGCTGATGACCCAGTTGGGAGAAATAAGAGGCATTCTGGGAGTCTCCTAAGAGTCTGTTGGGTGAAGGGAGCGGGTCAGCTCACCCTGGACTGGTAGTTTCTTCTCTTTTTAAAATTTTTATTGATTTTGATTAATTAATTATTATTATTATTGTTAGTTTTTTTTTTTGAGAGAGAGAGAGAGAGTCTTTCTCTGTCACCCAGGCTAGAGTGCAGTGGCACGATCTCAGCTGACTACAATCTCTGCCTCTGGGTTCTAGTGATTCTCGGACCTCAGCCCTCAAGTAGCTGGTAGTATAGGCACTGGCCACCACACCCAGGTAATTTTTATAGTTTTAGTAGAGACGGGGTTTTGCCATGTTGCCAGGCTGGTCTCGAACTCCTGACCTCAACTGATCCACTCACTTTGGCCTCCCAAATTGCTGGGATTACAGGCATGAGCCACCACATCCAACCTAGACCAGTAGCTTCTAAGGCAACATTATTCTCCCCACAGATCCTAAATGGATTACAAAGGACTGCTATCTTGAGTGAACTGGAGCACAAGGGGATGCTATGAGAGCCTCCTATTTCTGGTGGGGTTGTGCTCTGGGTGGCTCACAGAGAGGAGAGTAAACCAGGAGCATGAAGCCAGGAGCTGTCTCAGAAGCAGGATGCTGAGGAGGCTGGAGCATGAGCTACACGCATACGATCTGCCTCAGCTTTGCAACTATGGATCTACATAGAGCAATCATACCCATAGAACTGGAAAAGTAATAACATTTTATTAAAGTCTTATCACTTGAAGGACTTATAAAACATCAGGTTCTATATTATCATTTTTTTCTAGCATTTTACCACATTTTCATATACCTGGTTACTTTTCCTTAGGTTCCTTCTTTTTTTTTTTTTTTTTTTTTATTGTTATAGAGTATCTCTTCTAAATATTTTTTTCAAGTAGAGGGTGAAGGAGATAAAGTTTTTGAAGTTCATGTCTGAAAATATCCTAATTGCCTGGCCCCCCATTTGATTTACAATGGGACATATTCGTAAAACTCTAAGATAATTTTCCCTGCTCCCTACAGACTAAGAGCTACAGTAAAGGTCCTGCTGTTTGTTTTTTTAACATCCAGTTTTACTGATGAGAAATGTGATATATCAGATTCTTTTTACTCTGTAGGTAGCATTTTTTCCCTCTGAAATCTTTTTTTTTTTTTATTTTGTCTTTGAACTCACAACATTTCTCCAGGATGTTTATTCATGGGTCTGTTCGTGAATTCTGAGCTCTTTCAGTCTGTTGCTGTGGCTGTCTCTCTTCAGCTTAGGGAATTATTATTGCTTTTTATTTTCTCATCTGCATTTGGCAACTGAATTTATCTCAAAACCTTCTTAAAAATGTTAGCCCTTTTGTGTCTCGCTAACATTTCTCTTTTTTATACTTTCCCATTTTTTTGTTATTTTGTTTCATTTGTCAACAGATTTATTCAGCTTATTTTTTTTAAGATCCTTTGAATTTATTACTCAGTCCTTCCACTTATATCTTAATTTTGGCAATAATATTTTCAACCTCATAGATTATTTATTTTCCTAAGATTTCTCATTTTTCATGACAGCAAGTTCCTCTTTTATAAAAGGAACATTCATTCCCATCCCACTAAGCTGGTGTCCCCACCTCCGGGCCATGGACTGATACAGGTCCATGACCTGTTAGGAACCAGGCAGCAGGAGGTGAGTGGTGGGCAAGCGACCAAAGCTTCATCTGTATTTATAGTCAGTCCCCATTGCTCCTATTACCTCTTGAGCTCTGCCTCCTGTCAGATCAGCAGCAACATTAGATTCTCATAGGAGCAGGAACCCTATTGTGAACTGTGCATGCGAGGGTTCTAGGTTGCATGCTCCTTATGAGAATCTAATGCCTGATGATCTGTCACTGTCTCCCATCACCCCCAGATGGGACCATCTAGTTGCAGGAAAACAAGTTCAACTATATTATGATGGGTTGTATAATTATTTTATTATGTATTATAAGGTAATAATAATAGAAATAAAGTACACAATAAATGTAATACTCTTGAATCATCCCAAAACCATCCCCGCCACACACCTCCAGTCCTTGGAAAAATTATCTTCCGCAAAACTGCTCCCTGGTGCCAAAAAGACTGGGGACTGCTGCCACTGAGGATCCCAATTTTCATAGTTTTCATTACTTTTCTGAAATAGCTCTATGTTTTCCTTGGCTCAGGTGTTCTTTTTGTTTATACACTCATACAACTTTTCCTCAGATTTCTGGTTGTCCATTCATAAATTGGCATGCACTACATAGTGATGCTTCAGTCACGATGAACTGCACATATGATGGTGGTCCCATAGGATAATGGAGCTCAGAAATTCCTGTTGCCTAGTGACATAGCCCTCATAACATCCATTATGCATGTGTTTGTGGTGATACTGGTGTGAACAAACCTACTGAGCTGCCAGTCTTTTTTTTTTTTTTTGTTTGGTTTTTGTTTCATTTTGTTTTTTTGAGATGGAGTCTTGCTCTGTCACCCAGGCTAGAATGCAGTGGTGTAATATCAGCTCACTGCAACTTCTGCCTCCCAGGTTCAAGCAATTCTCCTGCCGCAGCCTCCCCAGTATCTGGGATTACAGGCATGTGCCACTGTGCCTGGGTAATTATTGTATTTTTAGTAAAGACAGGGTTTCACCATGTTGGCCAGGCTGGTCTGGAACTTCTGACCTCGTGATACAACCATCTCGGCTTCCCAAAGTGCTGGGATTACAGACGTGAGCCACCATGCCCAGCCTGAGCTGCCAGTCTTATAAAAGTTAAGCACATACAATTCTGTATGGTGCATAATACTTGATAATGATCATAAATGGCTATGTTACTAGTTTATGTATTTTCTATATTTGAATAATTATTTTAGAGTGTACTTCTACTTATTAAAAGAAGTTAACTGGAAAACACTCTCAGGCAGGTCCTTCAGGAGGTATTCCAGAAGAAAGCATTGTTATCTTAGGAGATGACAGCCCCATGTATGTTATTGCCCCTGAAGACCTTCCAGTGGGAAAAGATGTGGAGGTGGAAAATGGCGATATTGATGATCCTGACCCTGTGTAGACCTAGGTTAATATGTATGTTTGTGTCTTAGTTTTTTAACAAAATTTTAAAACATAAGAAATTAAAAATTTTTAAATAGAAAGAAGTTTATAAAATAAGGTTATAAAGAAAATATTTTTATACAGCTCTACAATCTGTTTCTAAGCTAAGTGTTATGAGAAAAGAGTCAAAAGTTAAAAAAATCCTTAAAGGTTTATAAAGTAAAAATGTTACAGTAAGCTAAGGTTCCTTAATTATTGAAGAAAGGAATGCCTTTTTGTCAATTTAGCATAGCCTAAATGTGCAGTGTTAGAAAGTCTACAGTAGTGTGCAGTAATATCCTAGGCCTTCACATTCACTCACCACTCACTGACTGACCCAGAGCAACTTCCAGTTCTGCAGGCTCCATTCATGGCATGTGCCCTATATAAGAGAACCATTTGAAAAATCTTTTATATCATATTTTTACTGTACCTTTTCGATGTTTAGATGGATTTAGATGCACAAATACTTACCGTTGTGTTACAATTGCCTGAAGTATTCAGTACAGTAACATACTGTGCAGGAGCAGTAGGCCATGCCATATAGCCTAGGTGTGTAGTAGGCTAGACCACATAGGTTTGTGTAAGTGCACTCTATGATGTTCCCACAATGACAAAATTGCATAACAACACATTTCTCAGAATGTATCCCTAATATTGAGTGACACATGACTGCATAGAAATACAACACAAGGTTGCATATATTCATAGGTAGCTTGTTTCGATTTCTCTCTACTTGAATAGATACCCTCATTTGAACTCATCCTTGACTGGGAAAGCTGGGTGAGTTGGAGAGAGAGGTTAGCAATCAAGCTTCCTTGTACAATACAGTTGGCCCTCTGTCTCTGTGGGCTATGCATCAGCAGACCAAAAGTCTTTAGAAGAAAACCCAAAATGATAAAAAATAACAGTACATCAATAAAAATAATACAAATGTAAACAGTATTATACCTATTTACAGAGAATTTACATTGTATTAGGCATTATAAGTAATCTAGAGATCATTTAAAGTATATGGGAGGATGTGCATAAGTTATATAAAAATACTACAATGTTTTATATCAAGGACTTGAGCATCCTCAGACTGTGGTATTTGGGAAGGGGCAGGAGTCCTGGAACCAATGCCATGTGGATACTGGGGAATAGCTGTACACAGGTGGAAAGTGTAAGTGCCAAAGTAAGGAAGGCCTTCCTCTGGAGGTAGAGTGCTTAACTGTAGTTCAGTCACAGGCACCTGTCCTCATCTTCCAGGAGATGTGGTGTCCAGCATTACAACTTATACTTTTCTGCTTCTTGGAGTGAATGCCATTCCAGAAGAATTCTCAGGCAGCTGGCATTGGAGAAGGGTTCTTTGACTTTCCCCTATGGGTAAAAGCCACAAACTGCCAACAGCATCTCTTCCAAGAGGGAGATAGGATCCCAACTAGTCCAGCTTCTCAGAATGCAGTTC
This sequence comes from Rhinopithecus roxellana, assembly GCF_007565055.1. Taxonomy (NCBI): domain Eukaryota; kingdom Metazoa; phylum Chordata; class Mammalia; order Primates; family Cercopithecidae; genus Rhinopithecus; species Rhinopithecus roxellana. The sequence continues at coordinate 132,544,603 of NC_044557.1, read as the reverse complement.
TCCAATGAATAACACTGATGGCTTCCCCTTGGTTCTGCTCCTTAGCTTGAACTCTCTGACTCTTCTAGTAAGAATAGAACTAGTTTTGGTGTCTTAGGCTGTAGCAGCTCTTCTGCTCTGATGTAACTGTCAGTCTTACCTCACCTGCTTCATTCTTCATGCCTCCAGAATTTGTCAGAATCTCTTATTTTTCCATGCTATTGTGTTTTCATTCTCTAAGTAATACATTTTCTGTTATTTTAGTAGAAGTTTGGAGCATGAAGGAAGGGCTATTCAATGTATATATGTGTGAGCTCATTCCACTATATTGCACAAGAAGCCAATATCTATTCAGCTTGTTGTACAAATGTTAAAGAATGTTAAAGTTCATGAACTGCATGGTTTCTAAGTAGTATTTCTGCTCTTTATTTTGTGTTGAAGAAAAATATTTTTGGTCAAATAACAAATATAAGCATATATAATATATTTCATATGTAAAACTAGTCATGAAAACAAGCAGGTAGGATTGTCCATTGTCTCAGCAGAAATTAGATTTTATTTAATGATTGTGCATCTTTCTAAATCATCTCATGGTTTACTAGCTGCAGTGAACTCATTTGGACTCAGCAAGGGTTTGTAGAAAGTGATCCCTATTTATTGTCCATCAGAGAATTAAAGTGATTGTTTTGTATTGTCCATTGAATAATTTTGGTACTAAACAGATGCTGTGTTATCAAACATATATAAATCTTCAAAACCTTATGTAAAGTGTATATAAACAGAGTTCAACATATAGCTTCTGCAAATAGGAGGTATTCATTGTCTGTAAGTTAGAAATATATTACCAGCAATTACATCAATATGTTCTTTTACTTTTAATAAACCACTGGGAGTATGTGATTTCAGCATACTGCTAGATTATACAGGTTTTTGTCTATGCCTAATGCTATGGCTTTTATTTTCATGTATGTTTATAGCTTGCTATTGACTGAATGTTTGTGTCCCTCCAAAATTCGTATATTGAAAGCTAGTCACCTAGGTGATGGTATTAAAATGTGGAACCTTTGGGAGGCGATTAAGTCATGAGGACAGAGACCAAATGAATGGGATTAGTGAGTCCCCTTAAAAAGGACCTGAAGTAGCCTTAACCCCTTTGTCCTGCCATGTGAGGACACATAGAAGGTGCCATCTATGAGGAGTAGGTTCTTACCAGACACTGAACTTGCTGGCGCCTTGATCTTGGACTTCCCAGCCTCCAGAACTGTGAGTAATAAATTCTATGTTTATAAATTACGTAGTCTGTTATTTTTTATAGTAGCTGGAACAGACTAAGACATGACTAGATATCTTATCAGTTAACATTTGTGCACATTGACTTGGTGCTCTGCATATTTGGGATAATTTCTCTTTGAAAAAGAATATGCAAATTTAAATATTAGTATAATATTTTATATTTTTTTATTTTAGTAATAGTAGTATACTTTTCCTAGCTGAGAAATAGTTCTAATATAGAGGAAAGGTTACTTCTTAAACATTTTAGACTTGCTAGATTTAAGAGATATTTTAAAAATAGACCTGTCTTTGAACTCCATGCCATCAGATTACATTTCCCACCACTCCTCATTGTTACTTTTCTCTACAGGCCCCTGGGTCATTCTCCAAAATTCCTCAGTAGTTTTAACTGTAAATTATTGCCCCCTCCACCCGCTAGTACTACACCTATATTCATTCTTGGCAGTTTTTGCATACAGGTAGATGAATCTTTCCAACATTCTGGCCTCTTTATTGAACTCCTCTTATCCAGCAATTTTTACCATATTTCCTGTCTCAGCCACTCCTGTTGCTGTTACCAATAACTCTCTCCATTTTCTCGCTCTCTGTAGTCTCACTTTCAGCCATCCTTCTCTCTGACCATCTTGGCCTTTCTTTCTAGCTCTCTGCCTCGAATATCCCAAACGCAAAGACTTTTCGACCCTACCTGGACATCCCACCCATTGATCCCACCACTTCTTTGTTGTCTCGTATCACCTTAGTGTCCTCACTCTGTGACCTATCAAGCTTAAATTCTGTGGTCAATGACCAGTCATTATAATAGCTTCCTTGCCCCACTCTCAGTTCATCCTACTCAATTAGCTAATCCATAACCCTACCTAAATACACACTTCTGCCTTTTTCATTCCTACAACTGTGCAGTTGAACACTGTTAGGAAGAAAATACACTACCTACTACACCAACTTGTCTTGCTTTAAACTTGTGATTGCAAATCTCAAGTGGCCAGACAATCATCAGATTCTTAGCCCAGTTGCTCTTGCAGACCCCTGGATCACTATTTCACGTTTCCCTTTTCTCAAGACACCCGGTCCTCTTCTCCCATCTCCTATTTCTGCTGTTGCCATTGTTTCCTACTTTACTGAGATAATCAAAACAATCTGAAGTGGAAATCTACAGACAAACACCACAAATTGCAGAGCAGAAGTATCTTTCTATTTTGCTCACTGACTATCTGCAGCACAGAGTTCTTGAGTTATATAATGTGAGTGTTCAGTACACATCTACTGAACAAATACGTAGCACCAGTTATTCTAAAGGAAGCATTAAAACACATTAATTTAACAATTACTATAGGCACTTTATCTATCTATCATCTTATCTGGCTACTTTACAGCTCCTTTTATTATGCCCAAATTGGAGCTCTTGGTACGCATCCTTAAGCAATCCCTTAGTCATTGCCCCATGCTATGGTGAATGGCATCGACATCAGCCCAGTCATTCAAGCCTGACGCCTAGGTGGGTGTCATTCTTTAGCTTGCATTTATTGACTCTTTCCCTAGTCAAGTCTACTTCTGTAATTTCTATAAAGTCAGGCCACTGCTTTCCACCCTCACTTACACCACCACTATAGTTCACTAGTTTCTGAAGAGTTCTTCCTTCTTCCTCTCGTGACCTTTATATAGTAGCCTGGACACAATTCTAAAAGGGCAAATCTATGTCATTAGCTCTTCCTTCACACCATTCATTGACTTTGCACTCCATTTAAAGCAATAATTGGACACTACACCTTTGCTCTGCAAGGTTAGACATCTTCCTACCTCTTTAGCTCACATGCTATTTCATCCCTGTGAGCACTTTAACAATTCTTTGGAACGTATCAACCTCTCCAATGCCCTGGAGCTTTGCATGGACTATTCTCTCTGTCTGGAATGCCAAATTTTTGAGTGTCTGATTCTAGTTTTTACCTTTAGGCCTCAGATTAAATATCACCCCCTCAGAGATGCTATCTTGATCATCCTATGTAATGTATTCCATCTCCATTTTTCTCTAATATATTACTCTGCCTTCTTTCCTGTAGTGCTTTCCAGAATATGTATTTATTTTACTGATTGATTTGATTATATATTTATTGTCTGCTTCCTCCTAAGAATGTGAGTTCCTTAAACTCTAGACCATGCCAGCCTTGTTTATTATGAGATGAGAAACTACTATAAATATGTTGTATGAAAGTGAAAGATGCATCAAGGGAACCTTTGCTATCTGTAGAGTGTGCAGCATATTATCATAAGAAATGAAACTGCAGGTTGAGAACAATTTTTAGTTTCAAATGCCATGATAGGAGGATTTTTTTCAGGTAATATACATCTATAAAAGGCTTTTAGTAACACTATTGACATAATTTATTCATTCTTTATTTTAGCCAATGTGCCAGGAATTGTTCTTTGATCTTGGGAAACAGAGATGTCTAAGACATGTTTCCTGACCTCAAGAACTCCTCAGAGAGCTGCATGGGTAAAACAAAATGATTTCATACAGTAGGATGAGGGTTGCCTAGAATTGTATTCATAATGTTATTCAAACACTTATTATGCCTAACTAACTCTGCTTGGGGAATATTGAAGATGATCAGAGTTATGTTTTATAAGGTGTGGTTCCTATTGTGATGATCTCTTTTGTGAAGCTCTGTGTAGTCAGCACATGTGATATCAACTTGACCACCATTCCCTCTTCTTCTAATAAACTGCCACTTCCAGCATTCATTTGGCTTTTGAGAAGCTGTGATGTTCCTCACAGCATCACTGCCTGAGTTACAGCCAGTGGCTCCAGCTGGGCACCTGATCAGTATGCCCACTATGTCTTCTCCATGGGAAATTTAAAATTTGAGACCCAGAGTGGTCAAAGTTCATTTCTACCTGTTGACCTGAGGTGTGGGAGCTAAGTAGGTCAGCCATGTGTGGTCAGACAGCAATGTGGCCCAGGAGACTGATTGGTTCAGAAGTTGTAGGAATCGTGTTTGCCATCATGTGGAGAAAACTGGGTAGAAAGAAAGATAAAAGTGTATGGAGAGGCTGGGCATGGTGGCTCATGCCTGTAATTCCAGCATTTTGGAAGACCAGGCGGGTGGATCATCTGAGGTCAGGAGTTTGAGACCAACCTGGCCAGCACGTCGAAACCCCATCTCTACTAAAAGTACAAACATTAACTGGGCATGGTAGTACATGCATGTAATCCCAGCTACTCTGGGGGTGCTGAGGCAAGAGAATCATTTGAACCCGGGAGGCGGAAGTTGCAGTGAGCTGAGATTGTGCCATTGCACTCCAGCCTGGGCAACAAGAGTGAAACTCATCTCAGGAAAAAAAAAAAAAAAGAGTGTATGGGGAGATAAAAGATAGACATGGGGTTCAGGAACTTGCATGCAGTAGTTTCTGAAATCCAGCCTCATTGCTCCATTGTGTGCAGATTAGTTATTTAACTCACTATGGAATCCAGAAGTCAATAGTGCCATTTTTGCCTTAGCTAAAGATTTGACTTAGCCATCCATGTTAAAATATTAGCTACCGAAAATTCTCCATTTCTCTAGTTTGTACTTCACACAGAGTGATGATCAAATCCGAGATTTCATCTGTCTTCCTTTCAGGGATAGTAAGAAGACTTGTTCAGCAAATGCTGTCTACAGCTGCCAAGTCTGCCCCAAATGGCTTCTTTATTTGTGCGGTTATATACATAGGGAGTCCTGCATTATGTTTAAGAAGTCTTGCTTTTTTAAAATTTAAAATCTTATGGAAGGAACTTGGCAATTTTGTGGATCTTGGGAAAGTTACTTAAAATTTATTTACTCCAATTTCCTTATTCTAAAATGAGCAAAAGAATACCTACTTCACAGATTGTTGTTGTGAGCATGGAAAAAAAATTATTGAAAGCACCTAGGACTGTGCATCATAGATTAATTATTTTACTTTCTTCTCTTAACTAAACTATGTGAGCAGAAGGTGGTGTTTTGTAGACTGGGTTCTACTAGGAGGAAGAACAATGTTAGGTTTATAAGTAATCTTTAAACAACTCTCAGCTGGTTAAAAATTAATTAATATCCAATGTTTTCAATGTTTAACAGTCCCCACTTATGGCAGTATCTGATCCCCTTCGCTGACTTATTTCTCTCCGTAGGACTCATCATTTGTCAATATGTTCTATAATTTGCATATTTATTTTATGTATTCTCACTACCACTAGAATACAACCTTTCTAGAACAGGGATTTTAAAAAATTCTATTTTGTTCTCATTCATATTCCAAGATCCTGGAACAGAAACGGGCACATAGTAGATGCTCAGCAAACAGTTATTGAATAAACATATGAATTAGTTTATATATATATATATTTAACTGTGATATCAACGTGCCCACCATTCCCTCTTCTAATAAACTGCCACTTCCAGCATTCATATGGCTCTTGAGAAGCTGTGATGTTATATAAACTTGGAAATTATATATATATATATATATATATATATATATATATATTTGTTTATATATATATATATTTGTTTATATATATATATTTATTTGTTTATATATATATATATATATTTATTTGTTTATTTATTTTGAGAAGAAGTCTCTGTTGTCCAGGCTGGAGTGCAGTGGTGCGATCTTGGTTCAGTGTAACTCCTACCAGGCTTGAGTGATTCTTCTGCCTCAGCTTCTGAGTAGCTGGGATTACAGGTAGATGTCACCATGCCTGGCTAATTTTTCAATTTTTATTAGAGGTGGAGTTTCACCATGTTGGCCAGGCCACACTAAAATTAGTGTCTATCAGTGAGACTGATTAAATAAACTTGTACAGCACCCAGGGGAATATTGAATACTATACTGCTGGTTTTCACTGTATGTCCTGATATAAAAATATCTAAAGGATATATTATTAAGTGAACAAGTAAAGTATATAAAATTATTACTTTTATGAAAACGACAGGAGCAAATAAGAACCTATGTTGTTCTTAAACATATTTTTATAAATAATACTGGAAGAGTTTAGTATTGGTGGACTGGAAACTTTGGACCAAGAATGAAACTAAGAAAAACTAGAATACCTGGTCAAAATACAGAAAATATCTTTTTGAGAGCTTCAAAGAGCTAACAGATTAGTGCAAGATGACTGGCCTGAGATCCAGGAGAAGATAGAAATTCAGGAAAGTGAGCATTGCATTTGGGGCTACTTTTTCCTTGAGAGGATTGACCCATTTTAAAGAGACCACTGAGAGGCAAAGTAGTGCTTTTTATAGCTTCCCAGGGAGAGGGGCAACAGTTGGAGACTAGGGACTGCCAGGAGTAAGGATACCAGCAGCTGCCCTGCTCTTTGGACTGGGACCCAGAAGAATGTCACCCTAATAATAAAGATGCCGTAAATTAATTCTCACAAATAATACATTCTTTGTTTGAGTCATCTGGAATTTCAGAAAAAAATCTAAATTTTTTGAAATTGATTCAAAATGATTGTGGATTTTGTGGATTGTTAGCATCCACAGGTACCAGGCACTACTTTCTACTTTTTGGAGGAAGGTAACATCCTCCTAGGCCACAAATCATTCCCCAAAACTAATTATGAAATGCAACATGTGACACACACACACACACACACACACACACACACACACACACAACCAGGTACAACATCAAGAGAAGCCAGTAGAAATAGTGAACAATAGAATTAAACAAGGACTGTCTAGAATTATCAGACACAGACATTAAAATGATTTAGCTTACTTTGTTCAAGGAGATAGTGGCAATATTAAAACTTCAACAGGCCGGGCGCGGTGGCTCAAGCCTGTAATCCCAGCACTTTGGGAGGCCGAGACGGGCGGATCACGAGGTCAGGAGATCGAGACCATCCTGGCAGACACGGTGAAACCCCGTCTCTACTAAAAAATACAAAAAACTAGCCGGGTGAGGTGGCGGGTGCCTGTAGTCCCAGCTACTCGGGAGGCTGAGGCAGGAGAATGGCTTAAACCCGGGAGGCGGAGCTTGCAGTGAGCTGAGATCCGGCCACTGCACTCCAGCCCGGGAGACAGAGCGAGACTCCTTCTCCAAAAAAAAAAAAAAAAAAAAAAAAAAAAAAAAAAAAAAAAAAAAAAAAAAAAAAAAACTTCAACAGATAATTTCTATATAAAAATCTAAAAAAAATGCATTAACAGAAATCAAGAACTCAAAATACAGGCTTAATAGCAGGATTAAACATAGCTAGAGACAAAACATGGAAACTGCATCATCGAACAGAAGAAAATATCCTCAGCTAGTATCTCTTCAAATCATTATTTAACTGAGGTCCCAGAAGTAGAAGACAAAGAGAAAGGAGCAGAATAATGATTTGAAGAGATACTAGCTGAAGATATCCCAAAATTGTAAAAGGCATTAATCCATATATTTAAAAGCCTAAAGTCATAAGTAAAGAACTTTAAAAAATCCACATGTAAACATATAGTAAAATTGCAAATTAAAAAATCAAGACAAGACTGTGTTTCAGGTTCTGAACAAGATGGCATGGACTCACTTTCCTTGTTCCTCTATTCTAAATAAAATGAAAGACCTTGGGCATTATTCAACAGGAAATGACAAAGAGCTCCAAAATCTAGAAAAAAGAAGGTAGACTGACTAAAAAGAATAACTATGTGATGAATTTCCTGAATTTTCTTTTTATATCTCTTATATCTCAAATTGGGAGCCAAAGAGGCTTACAACCTGGAACTACCAACAGGTATAGATAAACAAAACAAAACAAAACAAGAATAAAAGCTTGCTTTCTCTGGCCAAAGGACCAGGAAACCCTAGGAAAAAATCTAGTGGGTTCCTACTGTACATCCAGAGAACATGTGACCCATTTGATATGTCAGTAGTATCACCATCATGAGCCATTTGATATGTCGGTAGTATCATCATCAAAACCCTAGGCTACTCAGCCCCTTCTACACAATTGGGGAACTGGTGGGTGGTCTGATGTTTCCACAGTGACAACAGCAAGGCCTGAGGCTGAACAAACCCTGGCTCTTCAAATAGGGCACCAGCAGGCAGTCATCTGTCTGCAGTGGCAACAGAAGCAAAGACCTGTTGTATTAGTCTGTACTCATACTGCTGTGAAGAAATACACGAGACTGGGTAATTTATAAAGTAAAGAGGCTTAATTGGTTTACGGTCTGCATGGATGGGGAGTCCTCAGGTAACTTACATTCATGGCAGAAGGCACCTCTTCACCAGGTGTGAGGAGAGAGAGTAAATGCAACAGGGCGAATGCCAGATGCTTATAAAATCATCAGATCTTTTGAAACTCACTCACTATCATGAAAACAGTGTGGGGGAAACCACCCCCATGACCTTTTTACCTCCACCTGGTCCCACCCTTGACACATGGGGATTATGGGTGAGATTTGGGTGAGGACACAGCGCCAAGCCATGTCATTCTGCTGCTGGCCCCTCCTAAATCTCATGTCCTCACATTTCAAAACACAATCATGTATGTGTCCAACAGTTCTGTAAAGTTTTAACTTATTCCAGCATTAACCCAAAAGTCTAAGTCCAAAGTCTCATGTGAGACAAGGCAAGTCTCTTTCATCTATCAGCTTGGAAAGTCAAAAGCAAGTTAGTTACTTCCTAGATGCAATGGAGATACAGGTATTGGGTAAATACACCCATTCCAAATGGGAGAAATGGGCCAAAACAAAGGGGCTACAGACCCCATGCAAGTTCAAATTCCAATAGGGCAGACATTAAAACTTAAAGTTCCAAAATAATCTCCTTTGACTCCAGGTCTCATATCAAGGTCATGCTGATGCAAGAGGTAGACTCCCACGACCTTGGGCAACTCTACTCCTGTGACTTTGCAGGGTACAGCCCACCTCCCAGCTGCTTTCACAGGCTGATGTTGAGTTCCTGCAGCTTTGCCAGGAGCGCAGTGCCGGCTGTTGGTGGATCTACCATTCTGGGGTCTGGAGGATGGTGGCCCTCTTCTCACAGCTCCACTAGGCAGTGCCCAATGGGGACTTGGCGTGGGGGCTCCGACCACACATTTCCCTTCCACACTGCCCTAGCAGAGGTTCTCCATGAGGGCTCTGCTACTGCAGCAAACTTCTGCCTGGACATCCAGGCACTTCCATACCTCCTCTGAAATCTGGGCAGAGGTTCCTAAACCTCAGTTCTTGTCTTCTGTGGACCTACAGGCTCAACACCATATGGAAGCTGCCAGAACTTGGGGCTTACACCCTCTGAAGCAATGCCCCGAGCTATACTTTGGCCCCTTTTAGCCATGGCTGGATCTGAAGCAGCTGGGATTCAGGGCACCATGTCCTAAGGAAGCACAGAGCAGGCAAATCCTGAGCCTGGCCAAGGAAAACATTTTTCCCTCCCATAGGAGTGGCTGCCACGAAGGTCTCTGACATGTGCAGAGATATTGTTTCCCATTCTCTTGGCAATTAACATTCAGTTCCTCACTACTTATGCAAATTTCTCCAGCAGGCTTGAATTTTTCCCCAGAAAATGAGTTTTTCCTTTCTATCACATTGTCAGTCTGCAAATTTTCTAAGCTTAAGCAGCCTTCCCCCAGCCCAAGTTCACCTGGCTGCTTAAAAATTTCTTCTGCCAGATGCTCTAAATCATCTCTCTCAACTTCAGAGTTCCACAGACCTCTAATGCAGGGGCAAAATGCTACCAGTCTGTTTGCCAAAGCATAGCAAGATGGGAACTGTACTCCATTTCCAACAAGTTCCTCACCTCCACCTGAGACCATCTCAGCCTGGATTTCAGTGTCCATATCACTATCAACATTTTGTTCAAAGCCATTCAACAAGTCTCTAGGAAGCTCCAAATTTTCCCACATCTTCCTGTCTTCTGAGCCACTAAGTCTCTAGGAAGCTCCAAACGTTCCCACATTTCCTTGTCTTCTTATGAGTCCTCCAAACTGTTCCAACCTCTGCCTGTTACCCAGTTCCAAAGTTGCTTCCACATTTTTGAGTATATTTACAGCAGCACCCCACTATCTTGGTACCAATTTACTGTATTAGTCTGCTGTAACGCTGCTATGAGCAAATATCCAAGATTGGGTAATTTATAAAGAAAAGAGGTTTAATTGACTCACAGTTCCACATGACTGATGAGGCCTCAGGAAATCTACAATCATGGCAGAGAGAATCTCTTCACAGGGCATCAAGAAACAGAATGAGTGGAAGCAGGGGAAATGCCAGATGCTTTTTTAAATACTAATTTATTGTTATTATTATATTTTATGTTCTAGGGTACATGTGCACAATATGCAGGTTTGTTGCATATGTATACATGTGCCATGTTGGTGTGCTGCACCCATTAACTCTTCATATATATTAGGTATATCTCCTAATGCTATCCCTCCCCCCTCTCCCCACCCCACAACAGGCCCTGGTGTGTGATGTTCCTCTTCCTGTGTCCAAGTGATCTCATTGTTCAATTCCCACCTATGAGTAAGAACATGCAGTGTTTGGTTTCCTGTTCTTGCAATAGTTTGCTGAGAATGATGGTTTCCAGTTGCATCCATGTCCCTACAATGGACATGAACTCATCCTTTTTATGGCTGCATAGTATTCCATGGTGTGTATGTGCCACATTTTCTTAATCCAGTCTATCATTGATGGACATTTGGGTTGGTTCCAAGTCTTTGGTATTGTGAATAGTGCCACAATAAACGTACTTGTGCGTGTGTCTTTATAGCAGCATGATTTATAATCCTTTGAGTATATACTCAGTAATGGGATGCCTGGATCAAATGGTATTTCTAGTTCTAGATCCTTGAGGAATTGCCACACTTCTTCCACAATGGTTGAACTAGTTTACAGTCCCACCAACAGTGTAAAAGTGTTACTATTTCTCCACATCCTGTCCAGCACCTATTGTTTCCTGACTTCCTAATGATTGTCCTTAAGAAGTTTTTAGCATGAAGCGCTGTTGAATTTTGTTGAAGGCCTTTTCTGCATCTATTGAGATAATCATGTGGTTTTTGTCTTTGGTTCTGTTTATATGCTGGATTATGTTTATTGATTTGCATATGTTGAACCAGCCTTGCATCCCAGGGATGAAGCCTACTTGATCATGGTGGATAGGCTTTTTGATGTGCTGCTGGATTCGGTTTGCCAGTATTTTATTGAAGATTTTTGCATCGATGATCATCGGGAATATTGGTAGAAAATTCTCTCTCTCTCTTTTTTTTTTTTTTTTTTGTTGCATCTCTGCCAGGCTTTGGTATCAGGATGATGTTCTCCTCATAAAATGGGTTAGGGAGGACTCCCTCTTTTTCTGTTGATTGGAATAGTTTCAGAAGGAATGGTACCAGCTCCTCCTTGTACCTCTGGTAGAATTTGGCTGTGAATCTGTTTGGTCCTGGACTTTTTTTGGTTGGTAGGCTATTAATTATTGCCTCAATTTCAGAGCCTGCTATTGGTCTATTCAGGGATTCAACTTCTTCGTGGTTTAGTCTTGGGAGAGTGTATGTGTCCAGGAATTTATCCATTTATTCTAGGGTTTCTAGTTTATTTGCACAGAGTTGTTTATAGTATTCTCTGATGGTAGTTAGTATTTCTGTGGGGTCTGTGGTGATATCCCCTTTATCATTTTTTATTGTATCCATTTGGTTCTTCTCTCTTTTCTTCTTTATTAGTCTTGCTAGCGATCTATCAGTTTTGTTGATCTTTTCAAAAAATCAGCTCCTGGAATCATTGATTTTTTTGAAGGGTTTTTGTGTCTCTATCGCCTTCAGTTCTGCTCTGATCTTAGTTATTTCTTGCCTTCTGCTAGCTTTTGAATGTGTTTGCTCTCACTTCTCTAGTTCTTTTCATTGTGATGTTAGGGTGTCAACGTTAGATCTTTCCTGCTTTCTCTTGTGGGCATTTAGTGTTATAAATTTCCCTCTACACACTGCTTTAAATGTGTCCCAGAGATTCTGGTATGTTGTATCTTTGTTCTCATTGGTTTCAAAGAACATCTTTATTTCTGCCTTCATTTCGTTATGTACCCAGTAGTCATTCAGGAGCAGGTTGTTCAGTTTCCACGTAGTTGAGCGGTTTTGATTGAGTTTCTTAGTCCTGAGTTCTAGTTTGATTGCACTGTGGTCTGTCAGACAGTTTGTTATAATTTCTGTTCTTTTACATTTGCTGAAGAGTGCTTTACTTCCAACTATGTGGTCAATTTTGGAATAAGTGCGATGTGGTGCTGAGAAGAATGTATAATCTGTTGATTTGGGGTGGAGAGTTCTATAGATGTCTATTAGGCCCGCTTTGTGCAGAACTGAGTTCAATTCCTGGATATCTTTGTTAATTTTGTGTCTCATTGATCTGTCTAATGTTGACAGTGTGGTGTTAAAGTCTCCCATTATTATTGTATGGGTGTCCAAGTCTCTTTGTAAGTCTCTAAGGACTTGCTTTATGCATCTGGGTGCTCCTATATTGGGTGCATATATATTTAGGATAGTTAGCTCTTCTTGTTGAATTGATCCCTTTACCATTATGTAGTGGCCTTCTTTGTCTCTTTTGATCTTTGTTGGTTTAAAATCTGTTTTATCAGAGACTAGGATTGCAACCCCTGCCTTTTTTTGTTTTCCATTTGCTGGGTAGATCTTTCTCCATCCCTTTATTTTGAGCCTATGTGTGTCTCTGCACGTGAGATGGGTCTCCTGAATACAGCAAACTGAAGGGTCTTGACTCTTTATCCAGTTTACCAGTGTGTGTCTTTTAATTGTAGCATTTAGCCCATTTACATTTAAGGTTAATATTGTTATGTATGAACTTGATTCTGTCATTATGATGTTAGCTGGTTATTTTGCTCATTAGTTGATGCAGTTTCTTCCTAGCATTGATCGTCTTTACATTTTGGCATGTTTTTGCAATGGCTGGTACTGGTTGTTCCTTTCCATGTTTAGTACTTTCTTCAGGAGCTCTTGTAGGGCAGGCCTGGTGGTGACAAAATCTCTCAGCATTTGCTTGTTTGTAAAGGATTTTATTTCTCCTTCACTTATGAAACTTAGTTTGTCGGGACATGAAATTCTGGGTTGAAAATTTTTTTCTTCAAGAATGTTGAATATTGGCTCTCACTCTCTTTGGGCTTGTACAGTTTCTGCTGAGAGATTTGCTGTTAGTCTGATGGACTTCCCTTTGTGTGTAACCTGACCTTTCTCTCTGGCTGCCCTTAACACTTTTTCCTTCATTTCAACTTTGGTGAATCTGACAATTATGTGTCTTGGAGTTGCTCTTCTCAAGGAGTATCTTTTTGGCATTCTCTGTGTTTCCTGAATTTGAATATTGGCCTGCCTCACTAGGTTGGGTCAGTTCTCCTAGATAGTATCCTGAAGAGTGTTTTCCAACTTGGTTCTATTCTCCCTGTCACTTTCAGGTACACCAGTGAGACGTAGATTTGGTCTTTTCACATAGTCCCATATATCTTGGAGACTTTGTTCATTTCCTTTTACTCTTTTTTTCTCTAAACTTCTCTTCTTGCTTCATTTTATTCCTTTGATCTTCAATCAGTGATACTGTTTCTTCCAGTTGATCGAGTCAGTTACTGAAGCTTGTGCATTTGTCATATAGTTCTCGTGTGATTGTTTTCATCTCTGTCAGGTCGTTTACGGACTTCCCTGCATTGGTTATTCCAGTTATCCATTCGCTAAATCTTTTTGCAAGGTTTTTAGTTCTTTGTGCTGGATTCGTGTTTCCTCCTTTAGCTCTGAGACGTTTGATAGATTGAAGTTCTCTCAACTCGTCAAAGTCATTCTCTCTCCAGCTTTGTTCCATGGCTGGTGAGGAGCTGCTTTCCTTTGGAGGGGGAGAGGCGCTCTGATTTTTTGAATTTTGAGCTTTTCTGTACTGCTTTTTCCCCATCTTTGTGGTTTTATCTACCTTTGGTCTTTGATGATGGTGACGTACAGATGGCGTTTTGGTTTGGTGTCCTTTCTGTTTGTTAGTTTTCCTTCTAACAGTCAGGACCCTCAGCTGCAGGTCTGTTGGAGTTTGCTTGAGGTCCACTCCAGTTAGGCTACTCCCAGTTAGGCTCTCCCAGTTAGGCTACACAGGGGTCAGGGAACCACTTGAGCAGGCAGTCTGTCCATTCTCAGATCTCAACCTCCATGCTGTGAGAATAACTACTCTCTTCAAAGTTGTCAGACAGGGACATTTACGTCTGCAGAGGTTTCTGCTGCTTTTTGTTTAGCTATGCCCTGTCCCCAGTGGTGGAGTCTACAGAGACAGGCAGGCCTCCTCGAGCTGTGGTGGGCTCCACCCGGTTAGAGCTTCCCCGGCAGCTTTGATTACCTACTTAAGCCTCAGCAATGGTGGGTGCCCCTCCCCCAGCCTCGCAGCTGCCTGGCAGTTAGATCTCAGAGTGCTATGCTAGCAATGAGGGAGGCTCTGTGGGTGTGAGACCCTCTTAGCCAGGCGTGGGATATAATCTCCTGGTGTGCCGTTTGCTAAGACCCTTGGTAAAGTGCAGTATTAGGGTGGGAGTGTCCCGATTTTCCAGGTGATGTGTGTCATGGTTTCCCTTGGCTAGGAAAAGGAATTCCCTTCTCCCTTGTGTTTCCCAGGTGAGGTGATGCCTCACCCTGCTTCAGCTCTTGCTAGTTGGGCTGCACCCACTGTGCTACACCAACTGTTAGACATGACCCAATGAGATGAACCCAGTACCTCAGTTGGAAATATAGAAATCACCCATCTTCTATGTCACGCATGCTGGGAGCTGGAGGCTGGAGCTGTTCCTATTCGGCCATCTTGGCGCCCCTTCTAAATTTGCCAGATGCTTTTAAAAACATCAGATCCTGTGAAACTCATTCAGTATCACAAGAATAGCATGGAGGAAACTGCCCCCATGATCTGATTACCTCCACCTAGTCCCGCCCTTGATACATGGGGATTATGGGGATTACAATTCAAGGTGAGATTTGGGTGGGGACACAGAGCCAAACCATATCACCTGTGTCCACCTGCCTTGCATGAAATGATATAAGAATGCCAAGGGCCAGAGGCTTCTTGCCTCCCCCCTGCCCAAGTTCACCCACTGATACCAGTTGCCCAGGAATGGACTTTAACTTCCAGTGATTCCAACAGCAGATATTGAGTGGGAGTTCCAGCAGTACTAGAAAAGTGAAGCAGACCAGAATAGCATTGCAAGGGCTTTAAAAACCAAGCTGTCATTGAAACTAAAGCCCACAAAAGTAGGCCAGAACCTACATGCTCAAGCTAAACGGGGCAACTGACTGCTAAAATAAATGATAGGATATCATTAAATAGAATTTTGAGTCTACTTACATATTAACCAGAATGCCCAGGATATTTTAAAATATCACTTATCATACCAAGAAATAGAAAAACCACAATTTGGATGAGAGAAGGACAATCAACAAAAACCAGCATCAAGAAGAATTGGATGTTGAAATTATCAGGCAAGGATTTTAAAGCAGCTGTCATAAAAGTGGTTAAACAATCAATTACAAATATTCTAGAGATAAATAAAAAATAGAAAATCTTAGCTAAGAAATAGAGATTGTAAAAAAAAGAACCACTTGTAATCCCAGCACTTTGGGAGGCTAAGGTGGGTGGATCACAAGGTCAGGAGATCAAGATCATCCTGGCTAACATAGTGAAACCCTGTCTCTACTAAAAATACAAAAAATTAGCTGGGCATGGTGGTGGGCACTGTAGACCCAGCTACTGGGGAGGCTGAGGCAGGAGAATGGCAGTGAACCTGGGAGGCAGAGCTTGCAGTGAGCTGAGATCGCAGTGCTGCACTCCAGCCTGGATGAAAGAGTGAGGCTCCGTCTCAAAAAAAAAAAAAAAAATAATAATAATAATAATCATACACCATGGCTGAGTGAGATTTATTTCAGACATGTAAGGCTGGTTCAATATTTGAAAATCATTTAATATAATTCAACATATCAATAGGCTAAGGCAGAAAAGCCATATCATATTAACTGGTGCAAAAATAAAATCATTGGACAGGACCCAATAGCCATCAATGATAAAAAATATAAGTACATTCAAAATAGAGGGGAACTTCCTTAACCTCATAAATGCATCTACAGAAATCCTACAGCTAGCGTTATACTTAATGGTGAAAAACTGAATGCTTTCCCTCTAAGGTTGGGTTCTAGACAAGGATGTTCACTCTAACCATTGCTATTCAACATATTTCTGGGAGTTCTTGCCAATATGGTAAGGCAATAAAAAGTAATAGAAGGTATACATATTGGAATGGGATAAATAAAACTATTTCTATTGGCAAATGAGATGATTGTCTACAGAGATGATCCCAAGAAACTCCTACAACTAAATGAGTTCGATAAGGTTGTAGGATACATGATCGACACATAAAATCAATTGAATTTCTATATATGGACAAAAAGTGAAAGCCAGACTAGAAATATAATATAGCTTACAATTGTTTCAAACAAAATAAAATAGTTATAAAACTAAAGTAACATCATGTACCAGATCTCTGTGAGGAAAAGTACAAAATGCTGGTTAAAACATTTAGCATCTCCATAAATTGATGTGTATAAAGCATTTCTATCATAATTTCATCAAGGCTTTTTGTAGACATAATCAAACTTACTCTATACTTTATATGAAAAGAGCCTAGAATAGCCCAAAAAGTTTTGGAAGAAAAAAAAATCACTCTTCCTAATTTCAAAGGATGAGATATGACTACAGAAATTAAGACACAGTGGTCTGGTAGATGGATAAATACATAGGTCAATGGAACAAAATAGAAGACCTAGAAATAGATATACATACCTGATATGCGAATTAATTTTTGACAAAGGCACAAAAGTAATTCAATGGAGAAAAATACTCGTTTCAATAAATGATACTAGATAAAGAGCATTCATAGGGAAAAACTGAACCTTGACATTAAACCTTGCATCTTACGCAAAAGTTAACTCAAAATGGGTCACTGACTTAAGTATAAAATTATAAAACTTTAAAAGATAACTAGGAAGAAAATTTTCAGGACCAAAGACTTACCGAAGATGACATATTTTCATATCTGTTGTATATGCTACCAAATTATGACTAATAAAATTGATAAATAAGACCACATCAAAATTTAAAACTTCAGCTTTATGAAAAATCCTGTTAAGGGGGGCAAAAAATGGCCAGGTGCCATGGCTCACACCTGTAATCCCAGCACTTTGGGAGCCCGATGCTGGTTGATCACTTGAGGTCAGGAGTTCAAGACCAGCCTGGCCAACATGGTGAAAGCCTATCTCTACCAAAATATGCAAAAATTACCTGGGCATGGTGGTGCACTCCTGTAGTCCCAACTACTCATGGGACCAAGGTGGGAGAACCACTTCAACCTGGGAGGCAGAAGTTGTAGTGAGCTGAGATCTTGTTGCTGCACTCCAGTCTGAGTGACAGAATAAGACCCTGTCTCAAAATAAATAAACAAACAAAAATTTTAAAAAAACTACAAAATGAGGAAAAATATTTCCAAATTACATATCCGACAAAGCAGTAGTGTAATGCAAATGAACTCTCAAAACATAGTGGGGAAAAAAAGGGCAATTCCAGCCTGGCAAAATGGTGAAACGCTATTTCTACTAAAAATAGAGAAAATTAGCTGGGTGTGGTGGCAGGCACCTGTAATCCCAGCTACTTGGGAGGTTGAGGGAGGGGAATCCCTTGAACCCAGGAGGCAGACGTTGCAGTTGAACCAAGGTCGTGCCATGACACTCCAGCCTGGGCAACAAGAGTGAAACTCCATCTAAAAACAAAACAAAAAATTCCTATTAGAAAATAGACAAAGTAAGTACAGACATTTTGCTGAAGAAGATTTACAGATGGCAGATAAGCACATCGGGGGCATTCAACATCATTATCCATTAGAGAAATGGTATTAAAATGAGATATCACTATAAATATGTAAGAATGGGCAAAATTACATATATATTGCAGATGTGAATGTAAAATTGTATAGTGACTCTGAAAATAGTTTGGTGGTTTCTTTTAAAACTAAAAATGGCCCTAACATGTAATGCAGTAATTGTACCCTTAGGTACTTATCCAAAAGAAATGAAAACTTATGTACACAAAAAAGCCTACACAGGAATGTTTACAGCAACATTTTCATAATATTAAAAACAGAGAAACTAACCAAAGGTCCTTTAAGGGTTATTAATGAATGGTTAAACACCATGGTACACCTGTATCATGAAAAATACTCAGCAATAAAAAAGAATAAACCATTTATATGCATAACGATGTAGACAAACCTCAAGGAAATTATTCTTAATATTAAAAGCAAATATCAAAAGGATATATATTTCAATATATAAGATATGACATAACTGTATGTTATATAGCTATAGAGATGGAGAATAGAGTAGCAGTTGCCAGGGGTTAGATATAGAAGGAAGAATGGGTGGATGTGACTATATAGTGATAGGTTGAGAGAGTCTTTGGATGATAGTACAATTAATCATCTTGATTGTGACAGTGGTTACATGTAGTCACACTACAATACAATTGAATGGAACTACACACACACACACACACACACACACACACACATACAGAGGAATGCATATAAACTGGATAATCTGAATAAGCTCTACAGATTTACCAATGTCGGTTTCTTAATTTTCATATTGTATTATAGTTTTTAAAGATATTAACATTCAAAGAAGCTGGCTGACATGTAAGTTTCACACCATAGTGTGAAACCCTTTTGTACATTTCTTTGCAACTTCTTGTGATTGTATAGTTATTTCAAAATTAAAGATTTAAAAATGTCTAATTTTTCATTATATGCAAACAAAATAAGAAAGATTATTTCATCTTTATTATATATTACATATAATATAGAAAATGTATTTATATAATTATTATGTTCTGTTATTAAAGAATGAGATAAAAAATAAAAATCATAATATTCCCTAGAAAAAGTCAGATGTTCTTTACAGAAATACAGCTGATTTCTCAAAAAAAGGAAATAAAGGAAATGGAGAGAATGTGATCTCAATATATAATTAGATACAATGAAAATATCTTCAAGCTTAAAAAGAAAATAAAGATATTTCTGTGCAAACTGAAACATAGAGAATTTGTCACTACTAAAATAAAAGGTTTTCCTTATGCTGCTGAAAATGATCCCAGACGGATGGTTGGAGATCAAGGAAAAACTAAGAGCAGTAAAAATGGCAAATACGTGGGTACATCTAAATGCATGCTAATGGTATAAGATAAAAATTAAAAATATTTTACAGGGTTTAAAATATATAGAGAGAGAGTTACAAGACACAACAATAAAAATATAAGTCACGCTTGCTAACTGGAATCAAAGTATTCTAAAATCCTCATAAAATCTGAGATGATGGTAACATAGTAATAAACACTTAATGTAGGTAAATGAAGTGTTAGTCTATAATCTCTGGATAACCATTAAAAGAATATTAAAAAGTCTGTCTGACTTTAAGACTAATGAGAGAAAATAGAAAAAAATTCAGTCAAAAAAGATAAGAGAAAAATGAACATAATCTTGGCAGAATAAATAGGAAGATGATAGAAACAAGATTAGGATGAATTTTTTCCTCATGATACCAGGATTCATTGTATAGCTGTGGTCATGAAGATGTTGTAATGATGGTGTAAGACTGACAAATAGATTAATGAAACAGGATATAAGGTCTAAAAATAGGCCTGTGAATATATGGCCACTTGATTTATGACAAAGGCAGTCCTTGTAGCTAAAAGTTAATGCTTTTGAATGAATGAGTGTGGGATGATTGGAAGTTCATATGAAGAAAAATTAAATAACACCTACCTCACCCCATAATAAATGTTGACTTTAGATGCTTTGCACACCTACCTGTGCAAGGCAAAAGCAGTAAAACTTTAGAAAATAATGTAAGATAATATTTGCATGAACATGAGGTAGAGGATTTTAAAAAATAGGACACAAAAGCACAAAGCGTAAAATGAAGAATTAAGTTTGGCTTCATTAAAATAAATAACTTTTGTTTATCAAAAGAAACTATTAAGTGAATGAAAAGGCAACCACCCCCATACAGATCTTATATCCAGAATACACAAAGAACTTCAACAGACCATTATGAAAAAGAAAGACATTAAGTAGAAAAATGGCAAATAAATATAGACAGGTGCTTTCATAACAGAGGGTATCTGAAGGACCACTGAATATATGAAAAGGTGCTAAATCCCATTGGTAATCATGGACATGCAAATTAGAATCATAGGGATTCTTTTACACCACCAGAATAGTTAAAAAAAAATTAAAATGACAACATGTTGGTGAAGATGTAGAGAAATGGGAATGCGATGGGAGACGATTGTTTACAATCATGTTTATAAAACTATCTGAAATTACTTAATAAAGTTGAAGACAAACATGTTATTACTCATGAATCCCTCTGCTAGGGATAAGTCCAACAGAAATCTGTGCAGATGTGCATACAAGACTGATCATAGCAACCCTATTCATAATTACCAAGAAATGGAAATACTCAAATACGTTTAATAGTAGAGTGGATGAATAAATTGTGGTGTATTCATACAGTGAAAACTAAACAGCAATGAAAATGAATCAGACTACAGCTATATGCAGTATATGCACATATCATGGGCAGATATGGAGTAATGAGTAAATCTCACAAACATAAGAATGAGCAAAACAAAGAAGACTTAGGTAATAGATATTGTATGTGCCTGTTTAACACTGACAACAGGCAAAAGTCAACCGTGGTGCTTAGTGGTATGGTATCATAGAAAGATAGTTGGTCTTTGTCCTTCCTGACCCATAGATCCTAAAACCCTTGGAATTTCCTCATGATAAGGGTGAGAGGAGCTTCTTTTGTTCGAATGAGGTGACTTTTCAGGGCTCTAGATAGCCTCAGGTTGAGGGCTGCTTACCAGACAGACCAAACCTTGATTAGCAGCTCAAAACTTTCAGTCCCACCCGAAAACCTCCTAAGAGGGAAGAGAGGCTGGAGATTGAGCCAATCACCAATGGTCAATGATTTAATCAATCATGGCTGTGTAATGAATCCTCCATAAAAAAATAAATAAATAAACCCTAAATGATAGGATTCAGAGAGCTTAGTTGTGGAACACATTTCACATGTTGGGAGGGTGGTGCACCCCAACCCCACAGGGACAGAAGCTCCTGCACTTGGCGTCCTTCCAGACCTCATCCTATGTATGTCTTTATCTGGCTGTTCACATGTATCCTTTATAATTAACCTGTAATAGAAAGTAAAGTGTTTTCTGGAGTACTGTGAGCTATTCTAGCAAATTATCAAACCTGAGGGGATTGTAGGGACTGCTTATTTATAGCCAGTTGGTCAGAAGTATGGGTGGCCTAGGACTTTTCAGTGACATCTGAATTTTGTGAGACTGAGTCTTTAATTGGCAAGATTTTATGACAACACATACATAGTATTATAATTGAATTGAACTGTTGGACCTATGATTGACATCCAGAAAACCAGAGAACTGGTTTTTGGTGCTGGATGCGAAGCAAAAATGTTGACTACCGTAACTTTAGAGTGATTAATTTTAGGAGACTGAAACGGTCCTTGTGAATGAGGAAAGTGATGCAATTTCCAGCTTAGCAGCTCTAAAGATTTGATCATGCAATTGCCTGGAGCTGAATATTCTCTTGGGGGATGACTTACAAGACAACTTTACAAGTTGTTTCCTTATCTTGAGAAATATAACATCCAGAGAGACCAAACAGGCAACCCCTCTTCTCTAAACATTTTTTTTTTCTAATAGGAAACAAAATGGGAAGACGCTTTGCTATGAAATCTAGTTCATATACCCCACGTGATATGTTATATGCAGTTTTTCTACTCCTTACAACAAACTGATAAGGGAGATATTGTCCTACCGACTTTAGGGATGAGAAAATGGAGGCTCAGAGAACTAAGTGAGTAGCTTAAACTCATATTGACAGTGAGGGATAGAGTCAGGCTATAAATCCATGTCAAACACCAAAATCTGTACCTTCCTATTAAACCCCACTATCATCCCAAATTCTCTTTTAGAGTGCGTGGAATCAAAGTAATGTCTGTGTACGTGCTGGTGTTCAGCTATGATGGTACAGTGGATCCATCACCAGTTTCTCATTATTCTGTCATTCTGAGCACCTCATTTGAGATACACATTCTTTATAAATGATAAAAGGCTAAAATAAAGTAATTTTAATTGAACTGAGAGACATTTTCTTTTTTATGGGAACTTCTACATACATCTGCTACTTGCCATCACAAATTTATTTAATGTATTTGAGTTTTTTGAACTGCTTTGCTCTTTCCACTGTCACCTATATTGTAGTCCTACAGAGGTGTTTTCAAGTAAGACTGTGTGAAGTCCTACCGGACACTAAATCAGTTGCTTCGATAGACTATTATGTTGAGGAATGTAATCCCTAAATGAAAGTATTTCCATAGGATATGCTAATTTCTCACTGGAAACCTTGATGTTTGCCTGGAAATTTAACTACAAGCTTGTGCTATTATATGAAGACTGTTTAAAACTGCATACTAAATGTTCAATTATTAACCTGAGAAGACATCTCTGTATTAGTAGGCATCAGACAAAATATTGCATGATTTGTCATAATTAGATTTATTACTTGCCTATATTATTATTATTGTTACTATTATACTTTAAGTTCTAGGGTACATGTGCACAACGTGCAGGTAGGAGATATACTTGCCTACATTATTCAAAGTAGAAAGAATTCAGTGTCTATGATTCAGCTTTACAATTTAGAATGTTTAGTTTCTAGTTGTAGTATTTTCATTATTCCTAATCTTCATTATCAAGCAATTTATTTTTTATTTTCCCTACCTTTATCTCTGGATTTTATTCCATAGTATACAACAAGGCTAATTATGCTTTTAAAATTTATGACAAATGGATATGATAAACCTAGTTTTACATTAAATAATGTTTGAGAAAGCCAAAAGTCTTACAAATCAGGGATGCCAAAGATCTTATTCCTGAGGCCTGTATAGTTGTGGATGTGTGGCTATGGCTGTGTGCATTGGTGGGTTGTTGGTAAGGGTCAGGTGATCTGGAATAAGCAAGGAGTTAAGAAACAACTTTTAACAAGCACCATTGTAAAAGTGCATATATGTTGTCTGGATTATGCATCTTGTATGCAATTCTTAAATGCATAGTGAATTATTAAATCTATGTAAAATACCTGATACTTGTGCCTATCAGACTCAATAAATGACTGATATTGTATTTTATTTATTTTTTGAAACAGAGTATCTCTCTGTTGCCTGAGCTGGAGTACAGTGGCACCATCTTGGCTCACTGCCAGCTTCGCCTCCTGGGTTCAAGTGATCCTCCCGCCTCAGCTTCCCACGTAGCTGGGGTTACAGACGCACACCATCATGGCCAGCTAATTTTGTATTTTTAGTAGGGACAAGGTTTCACCATGTTGGTCAGGCTAGTCTTGAACTCCTGAACTCAAGTGATCCGCCTATCTCGGCCTCCCATAGTGCTCAGTAAAAGACTGATATTTTTACTATTCACATTGCTTTCCTGCTGGGTTCAGCCTTCCATTGAAATCACAGTTTTGACTGGGTTTAAGAGAAGTGGATTTAGGGCCGGTGTGGACTTGGATCTGAGGTGGAGGAAGGTTGAGCCGTCAGGGACAGTCTGAAATCTCTGAATGTCAGGGAAGAATCTGACAGAAAGAGATCAGAGAGATGTCTGTCCTGTTCTCACTGTGCATGGAAACCTAGATATTGCATTGGAACCTGTTTTTTACTAAAGCCAAAACTCATAACAGAGCTTAAGGGTGTAATGAGGCAGAAAAAACATCCTTACCATTCTATTGCCATTCGAAAAAAATAGAATGAAAGAAAAGGCATGCATGGGCTATGAGTGCGGGAGGAAACCAAGTAGAATTTCATCCACTGGGAAAGGTGACATCAGTTTTAAATGGGGGCGGTTTGAGAACAAAGTACATTTTTGGAGGCAACCAAATATCAAGTGGATATTTTTTCATGTATTCGTTGTCAATTCCATGCTTATTACCTGCCTATTTATGAAATACTGTTGGGCAGTGGCGGTGGGGATGAATGTTTGGAAGGCCATGATCTCAAATGCAAATTTTTAATAGAGATTTAATTAAAAACAAAATTGAAACAGATGCAGATTTAGAGTAAATAAATTCAGTCATCAGATTTTAATGCTAGTTGTGAACTAAATAACATTCTACCGCTGATAACATGCCATATGCTATTAATATTGGTAATAATTTATGGGTGCTGAATAAAAAATATATCTGATTGGTACCACCTCCATCATTAATAGAGTACAATACCCTGCACATGTATTGATTTAACAAAAGAGGCCATGTAGTAAAAGATTCCTGGGATTTTGGAAATGGTTTTAACTTTGTTTCCTAATAACTTTCTCCTGAGGTTAAAAGGGATACAAGTATTACTTTCCTGTTAGGGAAATGAAGCAAAAGTAAGTTAGTCCCAAGTCACAAATTTTTAGGCAGAGTGCCATGCTGGCTATATGCTGTGGTACCCAGGGCCAGGGTTTTTAACCTGAAGTCATTGAAACCTTAGAGGCTCATTACACGAATGGGTAAACACCAGGAATATTGTGTACAAATTGAAGTTTCTGTGCACCCAAGTGCTCTTTTGTTTTATAATCAAGTAATCTTACAGGTTTTAGCAAATGAAATGGATCTTTTACTAATAATTTCTACTGTTGCTTAAAAACTCATTCCAGTTTTAATAATAAATGAGTCTATGATGAGTTACCAACTTACTTATGGCTTTGCTTTTATCTAATGAAAATTAACATTAAAATGCATTTTGAGACGACCATCATTACTAATTAGTATTCATTCTCCAGCTCAATCATGCTAATTTTCTAAATAGTAGTGCAAGGTTATCTGTTACTGGTTATTAGACCCCTAAATTCCAGTAGCCCTTACATGTTGCATAATATAAATTTTCACTCAATAATTGCATAATGATTTATGTTCTCTAAGTTGCTTTTCAAAATTTGTAAAAAGGAATTTTGTCTTTGCATTTCTTTCCTTTTTTTCTTTTACTTTAAGTTCTGGGGTACATGGGCAGACCGTTCAGGTTTGTTATGTAAGTATACATGTGCCATGGTGATTTGCTGCACCTGTCAATCCGTCATGTAGGTTTTAAGTCCTGCATACATTAGGTATTTGTCCTAATGCTTCCCTTCCCTTTCCCCCAGGTGTGTGATGTGAGACCCCAGTGTGTGATATTCCCCTCCCTGTGTCCATGTGTCCATGTGTTCTCATTGTTCAACTCCCACTTATGAGTGAGAACATGTGGTATTTGGTTTTCTGTTCCTGTGTTAGTTTGCTGAGAATTAGGACTTCCAGCTTCATCCATGTCCCTGCAAAGGACATGAACTCCTACTTTGTTATGGCTGTATAGTATTCCATGGTTTATGTGTCATATTTTCTTTATCCAGTCTATCACTGATGACCATTTGGGTTGGTTCTGAGTCTTTGCTATTGAAAATAATGCTGTAATCGTACGCATTTATAATTTTAAAACAAACGTATTTGTACCAGCAACAAAATTATAATTAACAATAAAGGAAACAGGTATTAGTGCAGGGAGTTGTCTTACTAAGTAGTATACTCATGAAGTTAAAGATTCTAGTTGATAAAAATGTTATTAAGAGAACATTGATTCGTTTTATTATTAAAAAATGTAAGTCCAATAAAATGTGTATTATTCATATATAATATTACAAATGTATATTGATAAATATTGTAATAGTAGTAATAATAAACATAAATATATAATATAAATATGTAAACTATATGATATATAAATGTAGAAAAATAATGGTAAAAATAAAATATTGGCTAAGATTTTTTGGGAGTACATCACTAAGAGTTAAGTCAGGAAAATGGAAACCACTCTATGTATCTGTGTTAAATAGGGCTTATTAAAAATGGGTTTATGATAGAGAGTTAGAAGGTTGGGCCACAGAGGACATGGAAATGCTGCTGAAGTTGGAGAGGGTATCACCAAAGGTCAGAGGAGCTGAACCTGAATATACCAGCCTGCAGCTGGGAAGCATGTGGTTCTCAAATGCTTGCCTGGAAGTTGCTGCAATTCTTCAGTGTCTTTGTGGAGTTCTCATCGCTATGTCAGTCAGCAGTGGAGGTTTCCACAAGCTTGCTAGGAAGCTGTTGTGAATCTGTCATCTGTTGTCACATCTGCCTGCAATCAACTCCGAAGATTAATTTTTTTGTGCTTCGCTCTGCTTTCTGAATCTCCTACACATTTCTTTCACTGGAAACTCTAAACCAGATCATACGGAGATTCTGAGAATTCATTCCCAGCCTTAGAAAGAGGTGTTAGTCCATCACAGAAGGCTACACATAGCTCAAGCACTTAATGGGCGCTTTGCAGTCATTATCTTATTTAATCTCCATGGCAACTGTATGATGTAGCTACTATTGTTTTTCACATCTAATAGATGGACTATGAATGTTAAAGTAGGAGATGAGAGATTCAAATAGTGGCTATTAGGCTGGGCATGGTGGCTCATGCCTATAATTACAGCACTTTGGTAGGCCAAGGCCGGTGGATAACTTGAGGTCAGAAGTTTGAGACCACCCTGGACAACATGGAGAAACCCTATTTCTACCAAAAAATACAAAAATTAGTCATGTGTGATGGTGAATACCTGTAGTCCCAGGTACTCAGGAGGCTGAGGTGGAAGAATAGCTTGAACCTAGAAAGCGGAAGTTGCAGTGAGCTGAGACTGCACCACTGCACTCTGTCCATAGCCTGGGTGACAGAGTGAGACTCCCTCTCAAAGAAAAGAAAAGAAAAGAAAAGAAAAGAAAAGAAAAGAAAAGAAAAGAAAAGAAAAGAAGAGAAAAATAGTGGCTATCAGATTTCAAAGCCTGAGTGTCTAATCACTAGTTTCCTGTATCTTCAACTGCATATTGTTTATATTAATTTTATTGATATAAGTATGAACTAAAACTCCTGTTGGTGACAACTGCTAATTTATTTTGTTTGCAACTTGTATGTCCCAGTTTAACTAGCCTGGGATTGCACACAGTATGATATTAAAATCGATACCTACATTTTATCAATTCCTGAGGACTTAGTCTAAAGCGTCCACAAACATTTTGTTCCAGGGTAGGAGTGCTCTTACCACTTCATTGTTCTATTAATTTATATACACCCACAGCCTGGGAAATTCCTATTCTCCCAGGGAATTTCATGTCACAACTCTTGAACTGATGGTAAGAACTGAAGGCGAGGCTCTTCTGTCTCCCTGGAAGTGCCGTTTCCTACTGGCGTTCAGCTTATGTACCTGAAACTTGCCTGATGCTCTAGAATACTATTTTTCCTATGGTGAATGATTCCTGTAAAACTTTCTGCAATCGATTTCCACTCCAAATTAACATACTAGCTGTGCAATTTAATTCTCACCTTTTCAAATCTATCGGTCCCTCAGGTCTATCTCTGTGGCTCTAAATTCTAGTGGTGGAAAGAAATCAATCTTTTTATTGCCATGATTGGCAAATCTAAGGATTTAAATTTTTGTGTCTGGGAAAGGGGTTTCTGTCACGTTCAAGTCCTCAGAATCATTCAAGTCCAGAAGATACATGGGTTAAGTGAGAAGCAGGGTAATTACTCTTGTAAATACAGTCATTTAAAACTAGACTCTTGTCCAACCAAGATACCCAGCATAATATAAGGGAATTTGTGGGAGGGAGCAAGGGTTGAAAAATTACCTATCAGGTAATGGGTACACTGGAAGCCCAATCTCCACCAGAACACAATATACCCATGTACCAAGCATGCACACGGCCAGGCGCAGTGGCTCACGCCTGTAATCCCAGCACTTTGGGAGGCCGAGGCAGACAGATCACAAGGTCAAGAGATTGAGACCATCCTGGCCAACACTGTGAAACCCCGTCTCTACTAAAAATACAAAAATTAGCTGGGTGTGGTGGTGCACACCTGTAATCCCAGCTACTTGGGAGGCTGAGTCAGGAGAATCGCTTGAACCTGGGAGGCGGAGGTTGCAGTGAGCCAAGATCGCGCTGCTACACTCCAGCCTGGTGACAGAGCAAGACTCCATCTCAAAAAAAAAAAAAAAAAAAAAACAGGGTCTGGCGGCTGGATGCGGTGGTTCATGCCTATAATCCTAGCACTCTGGGAGGCTGAGGCGGGTGGATTGCCTGAGCTTAGGAGTTCAAAACCAGCCTGGGCAACACCATGATGTTTGCCCTATGGTGCCCTATGTTGCAACATAGTTGCAAACATCAACTATGATCATTTTGCTCATGACTGAACTTGTCCTGTGTCTTTAATCTCATATATTAATTAATACAGTACAAATATATCCAAAATAGTTAATAGACTGATACTATTTTTAAAACTTAATAGTAATTACTTGGTTTACTATGACTGTATAATCCAACTTCTAAAGAAAAATGTAGGAACGCTTCAGTTTATTAAAAAAAGAAATCTAGAAACTTTCCATCCACTTTGAAAGGTAAATTCAAAAACAAAACAAAAACCAAGAGATTTTTAGAGGTGTCAGGATAGAAATGGCTGTGGCTTGTAAGTTCCATTACCTGACTTAATTTTGCTTTATCTGAGTGTCCAGACATTCTGTGACAATTGCAATCCAGGTGTACCTTCTATTTATTTTTTTTCTATTTTCTGAAACTCTTTATAATGTAAAATTAGTTCAAATAAAACATAATACATAATAGAGGTAAAATCCAAAATGTTTTAGATTGCATTCCACAGATGTATAATTAGAATTTAATTGAACTCTGCATTACTTTACAGTTACCTTCACAACAGTAGCAGAATGGCCTTTTGTATTTATAACTATAATAATTGAAATATTAAATAGCAGAAATGAATAATACTGGTGACAACTGATTGTTTGCTTACTTGTTTTTCAGAATATAAAAAGTATTACACTTGTCTAATAAATATCTTGCATCATAAAGTATTTATGGTAAAAATCCTTTGCTCTTTTTGCTTCTAACTCTGTGTTTAATCTACACATTTTTTAAATATGCAGAAATATTTAATCCATGACTCTGTGATCAACTTGGGATCTTGTTATCTGCAAAATCCATTTAACCTCTGTCCAGAGAAAGCCTGTTTTCCTAGACTTAAAAATGTAAATAAATATCCCTTAGATAACCTGAACAGAAGTTTCTTATATAGCATCTCTGAGCACTATATTATGCTGGGCTATGAAAGGTTTAATTGTTATTTATTGGTACAATAAGGGACTCTAGTTACTAATATCTACCTGTAGTCAATAAAGCAAGCATTGATTGGTTGATTGATTCATTGAGTCATTCATTCAATAGGTATTGATTCAGCACCAGCTATGAGCTAGGCAGAGTTCTAGGCCCTACAGAGAAAACTGGTATCAAACTAAGCAAGTCCTTTTCCAAGTGCTACAGTAGGGGTAGGGGAGGAGAGAGATAACAAACAGGTGAGCAAATATTAAACAAAATGATTCTGGAGAGTGCTAAATGCTGTGAAGAAGATAAAATGAGAAAGTAATAAAGACTTCTGAAGATTGGTTAGGTTAACCTCTCGTAGAGGTATCATTGAAGAATGAAGGATGACAAACCATCCATCTGACCATGAGAGAACATCATTCAAGGCCAAGGAAACAGAGCACCACCAACAAAAAAAAGATGCACTGGGGAATTTCCAGTAACACTTTTGTTAGCTCTCTTAATATCTGATTTTTTGAGCACTAGAACCACTGCCTCGCACAGATTCTGAGCTTAAAACAGCAATGAACAGACTGGAATTCTAGGCTAAAACCAACAAGATGAAATGTGACTGGTATGAATATAAATGGTGCACATAAGTTCACAAACCCAATTACACAGCACAAAATGATATCCATGTGGCTTGACAGCTGTTCATATTTGAACAATCTAGGGATTCTAATGGACTGCAAATTGGAGATTGCTCTTTGGTGTTCCTAACTGGAAAAAAAAAAAATGTAGATCTTACCCTTGGGCAGATTTCAGCCCAATTTAAAGTATCATTAGAGCTGTCCAAAATGGAGCAGACTGCTTTGCAGGTAGATAACTCACCATTGCTCAACGCAAAAAAGAGCAGAAGGAAGGAAGAAGGAAGGAAACGCATCAGAAATTTTTACAAAAAGAAAATTCTGTATTTCTTGGGGACTACTTTAAGACACTTTTTGGTTTCTATAAGTCTATGGCTTATTACTTGTTTCTTTAATTCCAAGAAAATTTTCTTCACTTTTGTTATTTTTATACCATTAAGAAGAAAAAAAATGACATTGATATAAGGTAGATGGTGAAGTTTAGAAAAAGTTTAGTTTATAATGATATCTCTCAAAATAGCAAACTGAAGTTTAAAATTCTTAAGCTATAATTTTAAAGGAATTTAGATTAAACTTTTAGTATGTTGTTGGCTACGTATAATACAAAATGAAAAATAAATATATATTGGCTTTACCCCATATTAGCTCTATAACATGGACAATTTACTTCTCTGCTATTGTTTCCTCAGAATGAGGGCAGTAACTGTCTGAAAAGATTGTTATAAGCATGAAGTTAGTTGCTGTATATAGAGCAGTTAGACCAGTGCCTGACAATATTAAATGCTAAGTAAGTGTTTGCTATTATTGTTGCTGTTATTAATTATAATTGTGCACTCTATTCTGCCTTCAGGAATTAATGACCAAGTTAATAACTGAGACACCTGACCAGCCAATCCCATTTCTCATTGACCATCTTCAGTCTAAACAAGGGAACCGTGGGCAACTTCAAAGAACTTTGTCTGGATCTGCAGCTCTATGGGCAGAAAGCGAAACATCAGGTAAATGAAGAATATATATGCAGTTAATTTGGGATTGATTTAATGTCAAAATTTCAAACCCCTTTGATTCTAATAAGATAAATCTAGATAGATAGTTACCGAAGGTTTCATGTGTTCATCTCTGACCTTACCTAGGTGCTAAAATTTGTCATAAATTATTAAATTTGAATATATTGTAATGTATTATGTATCAAAATACAAGAATCAGCATATTCCATTTTAATACAGATAAGATTCAAATTTGTATCAAAAGATTTTATCCTGTATAAATTCAAACTAGTTATCCTAAACTTATTTTTAATGAATAATTTGAATTAAATGCTTATAGCTTATCTATATAGAAAGATAATAGTAGAGTTCTACAGGATTACTTTTCTTGTTGCCCAAACTGATGATTGTTCTTTATTTCTCCATGCCCCAATTTCATCCTGTGTAGTAAACCCTGGGAAGATTCACTGACTCTACATCAGGGAACTAGCCTCATCTCCCCAGTAAACACTGGTGCAAGAAGTAGGTAGACTTGACCTCAGTCTTTGCTCATAAAATGTGTTTACACATTGGTCTGTTAGTTTGACATTTACTTTCAAATCCAGATCCCCTCATGCCCATTGCTTCGGTAACCAACTTCTTGTCTGATTCCCATAGAAATCCAACTGTACTCCAAATGACTTTCCTTGGATGGCATTATCTCTTCTCTCTGCCTCTTCATGCTTTATGGGATCCCATGAAAGGATTTTGGTCTTCTTTGGCTGTATCTCATATGAATGCCTTCTTGATACCAGGTCTCAAAACCACACTAAAGTGGGTAGAGAATAGGGTATTCTCTGAAGAATGTAGACATCTATGATATCATTTATCCATACAAAAGTTATTTGCATCGTTTGTAATATAGACAAATTACTTCTCTGCTATTGTTTAGCAGGAAGTTAGAATATGAACTTTTGGCATAAAAAAGAAGAAACTCTTACTTTTTCTTGGCCTTAACTTTCTTGGGTTTAGATTCTAAGTAGAATGGGTAGGTAGGTAGGCAGGGGCTTTGGTTTATAGGTACCAAGATGGTACCCATAAACGCAGATCAGATGAGTATCTATGAATTTGCTGTAGCTCATGTGAGTCCATATTTTGTAAATCAGTATCTGAAGAGATAGGAGTATATTGAACTCTGCATTTTTTTTTTTTTTTTTTTTGAGACGGAGTGTCACTCTGTCGCCTAGGCTGGAGTGCAGTGGCACGATCTCGGCTCACTGCAAGCTCCGCACCCCCGAGTTCACGCCATTCTCCTGCCTCAGCCTCCCGAGTAGCTGGGACTACAGGTGCCCGCTTCCACAGCCGGCTAATTTTTTGTATTTTTGGTAGAGACGGGGTTTCACCGTGTTAGCCAGGATGGTCTTGGTCTCCTGACCTCGTGATCTGCCGGCCTCGGCCTCCCAAAGTGCTGGGATTACAGATGTGAGCCACGGCGCCCGGCCAACTCTGCATTTTTAATCGCACACATTAAGTACCTCAGTGTTTATGTGTCAGAAATCTGTGCATGTTTAGCTGAGTCCTCTGCTTGGACTCACAGGGCTGCAAATCAAGGTGTTGGCTGGGTTACATTCTCATCTGGAGGCTGGGCTAGGAAAGAATCTGCTTCCAAGCTCATTTGGGCTGTTGGCAGAACTAATTTTCTGCAGCTATATGGCTGATGACCCTATTTTCTGACTGACTTTCAGCCAGGAGCTACTCTCGTCTCCTAGGTGCAACCCAGAGTCCCTGCCACATGTCTCTCCCATCACGTCAGCTTACTAATTCTTCCTCCTTTTCTTCTTTTTCCTCTTCTTATTCTCCTCCTCCTCCTTCTTCTTCATCTTCCTTCTTCCTTCTTTCTTCTTCTTTAAAATGGAATCAGGGTCTTGCTCTATTGCCCGGGCTTTAGGGCAGTGGCATGATCATAGTTTACTATGACCTTGAACTCCTGGGCTCAAGTGATCCTCCTGCTTCAGCCTCCCAAAGCACTGGGATCACAGCTGTGAATCACCACAGGCAGCTGGCAACCCACTTCTTTAAAGTCAACAAGGGCATTTCTCTCATTCCAATCTACTAAGATGGATCTTATATACTAGAATGTAATCATAACATTGACACCTCATCACCTTTGCCAAATTCTACTGTTTCAAAGCAAGTTGAAAGTACTGTCTGCATTTGAGGGGTGGGGATAATGTGGGAGGAAATACCATGGGAAAGAGATCATGGTTAAGAACTACCATGTTATTCTATCAGTTCTCTTAGTACCTGTTGATGAATTTTAATTTCTTGTGGCTCACTTGAGTATATAATTTTATCAGGCTATTGGATGTGAGTCTAAAGCTTTGGGGATGGGTCAAAGCAGGAGTCCCAGATGTGACCTTTAATATCATACAGATAACAGTAAGAGTGAAAGAATAAAGGAAGATGTGGGTCAAATTTATAGATAGAGTATGGGATGGACTGGGAGAAGGCAAGTGTGAGATGATTTCAGGTGCCCTAAATTTTGTCTATTTATTATGTGGTGAGGGCATTTGCCAAGACAAGTGGTTGGGGGATCAGATAGGGAAGACTGAAGTAAGGGCACCAATTATGGAAAGTCACCAAGAGAAAGGAAAAAAGAGTTGGCAAAGGAAAATTTTTAAAAAAGATTGTCATGGAGTTCTGGGGCCTAACTGAAGTCAAGGACATGAATTAATTATTATTGATGAATCATGGAAACCATGAGTAAGATTGTTATTTTTCTCTAGCAGTGCCCAGAAATTTCTGGGAAGGAAGAGAGAAAACAGTTTGGGAGACTTTGAGAATTGTGGTTATGTTACTACAGCAAGGGTGGGAAAACAGTTTTGCAAAAGGAGTTGAGGGTATTTGTGAGCAAACTACAGGTGATCAAGCTGTCTGAGAAGTAGAGAGCAAGTGGAGGGGGAGGTTCAGACAGAGAAAGCCAATCAAAACTTTCAGGAGATCAATATGGTGAAAATATGAGCAACGCAGAAGGATACAAGCTGTGCTGAGAGATTGTGATATTTGAGATCAAGATGTTTGATGTGGAATGATTCCAGATAATGAGAAAATCCTGTGGGCAGCTTTAGTTTGCGGGTAGCAGAAATATCAGGGAAGCGAAACTCTTCAGAGTTGAGCAGGGCAAGGAAATATGAGGCTTAATGCATGATTTGTCTAAGGATAAACAGGTCAGTATAGTTTCTTTCAAGTTGTTGAAAGGACAAGAGACAGGAAAAGACTATGCCACTGTCTGAAATAAGGCTGTGAGATTGATCAGAGGCGAAAAGGTGGTGATAATGTGTGATAATGAAGAGAAATGAGTAGTATAGCTAAGTGACATTTCCCTTAAGAGAACAGACACTTTTACTTTACTCTTGAGGCTTCTATCATAGAAGCCTCACTGAACCAGGAGACCCAGCCCTGCTTCCACAGCCTGTGGTTGGTGGAATATGGGATATGGGGCAAGAGCATCTATCATCCCAGGAAGCTGCAGAGGAGGGAACACTATCGTGGGAAGAATGGGGGCTGTGCTAAGACATGAAAGGGGACATTTGAGGATAGAAGAGTGTTTATGTGGAAGGTATGGCCCAGAGGAAGAGGAAAAATTTTAGAGGGAAAGTATGGCAGGAAGGAGGAGAAAAGCATAGATGAATTGTTGGATATGAATGAACCTGAAGAGGTTATAATTGAATGATGGTAAATAATGCGTTTAAACCCTGACTGTAATTTTGAATTATTGATTTTGGTGAATCTTTTTGTTTGTTTTGGTGTTTTGTTTTGTTTTGTTTTGTTTTGGAGACAGAGACTTGCTCTGTCACCAGGCTGGAGTGTAGTGACGTAATCTTGGCTCACTGCAACCTCTGCCTCCTGGGTTCAAGCGATTATCCTGCCTCAACCTCCCAAGTAGCTGGGACTACAGGCATGCACCACCATGCCCAGCTAACTTTTTTTTTTTTTGTATTTTTTAGTAGAGATGAGGTTTCACCATGTTGGCCAGGATGGTCTCGATCTCTTGACCTTGTAATCTGCCCACCTCTGCCTCCCAAAGTGCTGGGATTACAGGTGTGAGTCATCACGCCCAGCCTGGTGCATCTTTTAATTAGCTAGAAAACGTCTCAATATTCAAAGTACATGGGTATCTTACTTTTCGGAAATATCTGAAGATATTCTCTTGTTGCCTTTAAATATATCTAGCAACTTGGGACACAACATTTTCTCCTTAAAAGTCTACCATTTAATATTGTGGAGGATAATCTTGAAAACAGCCTTATTTTTATTCCTTTGTAGGAATAAAAGACAAATGACTTTTCTTGAATACTTACAAATTTTTTTACTTCTGATATTCAAAAGTTTTACTGGAATGTCAACTATGATTTTTCAGGAAAATCTGTTATGTGTAAGTTGAGTCTTATTTACTGTTCTCTGTTTTTCTCATTTCATTTGGCATTGTATTTGCCTTTCTTTGTTGACTCTCCTCTAGAGAAGTGTATCAAGCAAAGTGTTTTCTGTGTGTCACTGATTCAATTTTCTACACTGTTGGTTTTCTCTTTCTGGCTTTGAACGCAAATTTAAATGTTGGTATTGCATTTTAGTTTCCTGTTGCTACTTCTTTATCTCATCTTCCTTTTATTATTTCTGTACACAGTTACATTTGTATTCATAGGTTGGTTAGCCTATCTCCTCTCTAATTTCTTTTTGCTTCATTGGGTCCACTTTATTTTTGCTGAGAAGACCAGTCACAGTCACATTCCAACATTTAATGGCTTTCCATTATAAATATTTTTTAAAACTATGATTACCTCTGCATTGTGAGTACTGTATTCTTGTTTTTTATTAAATGATTCTTAAAATAATATTTTCTGTTTTTATTCAAACTTCAGTGAGGAATGTTCTATCCAGTTCTAGATTTATCAACAAATAGTGTAGGTGGACTCCTCTTTGTTCTCTCTCCATATATCTTGGAACTATTTGGATTCTTTTCAAAACTTTAGAGAGATGAAATCATGGTTGCTATTAAAATTTTCAATATTAGTTGAATCCTTTAAGCTTCTGCAAAATCAATGCATGATTTACTATCTCTTATCTCTTTCCAATGAACTAGATAAACATATCATTGCTAAATTATTTGAATTAATACGGATTTTTTCTTGCTATAAGTAGAGAATAAAGAAAGCCACAACATTCATTTCATTTCACTCTGGCTCCTTTTAATATTCCTTTATATCATAAGATGCTATATTTTATGACCAAGGTTTTTTTCTCCCATTACCTATGTTGCATTAGAAGAATTTATAGTCCAAGAATGGATGTAGAAAGACAAATTCTGAAAGACTGTGAAACAACATAAGGAGATGACTCCAAGTTTGGGGTAGATACCTAGAAATCTTCCATTCTCTTTCTGACTGGCCTATATCCTCTCTTAACCTTATCTATGGAAATACTTCCTGGGTTCTAGCAGATCATGGACAAATATTTATGTTCCTAATGCTTTAGAATTTTCATGCCTTTTTGGTATTTAATGGGATTTTGGAGGTGGACAGATTGGGTAACAGCTAATTAAGTACAACCTTAACATGAAAGTTTGAGGAATCCATTAATGTGTAATGATGTATGTTAGTTATTTATAAGTGAGTGGCCAGAGAAAGACTCATGAGTCATCCATGAAGCTAGGGTGGTTTTTAAGTTTGTAAATTAAGACAAGAAGGCATAAAGAAACGCTAAAGAATGCCACATGGATTAGAGGAATGGAAGATGAGGAATGAGGAAGGAATAAATGAGATGAAGAAAGAGTTATCAGGTGATATGGGGATGAAGAAAAAGATGGTTCTGTGTAAAAACATGAAATTCTTGTAAAAGAAGTCAAGATGGATGAACTCTTGAAAGGCCCTTTAATTGTGGAATGGCCACACAGTGACTACCTTCTAAGGGGAATTTCAAAGTAAAAGTGTTGGTTGATTTAAATTTATCTTTCTTGCAATAGAAGATAAATTGATTTAGGTGAATATCAATGATTTTATGTGTTATAATAGATAAAGTGGCATCAAGTGAGTGAAATTTATTGAAATGTTTGTTTTTATTTGCAACAGAATACAATGCTTTATTCCATGACATTGATAGAATGTTATTTTAAGTGATGGGAACCCATGCCTGAAAAACATTTCAAATTAATTTCTTGGGTTTTTGTTTTTTGTTTTGTGTGTGTGTGTGTTTTTGACAGTCTCTATCACTCAGGCTGGAGTGCAGTGGCACAATCTCAGCTCACTGCAACTTCTGCCTCCTGGGTTCAAATAATTCTCCTGTCTCAGCCTCCTGAGTAGCTGTGATTACAGGCGCCCACCACCACGCCCAGCTAATTTTTGTATTTTTAGTGGAGATGACGGGGTTTCACTATACTGGTCAGGTTGGTCTCAAACTCCTGACCTCAGGTGATCCACCCACCTCGGTCTCCCAAAGTGCTGGAATTACAGGCGTGAGCCTCCACACCCTGCCAATTTCATAATTTTGTATGATATAATCTTAATCATATGCATATATAAAACTGACTCATAGCAGATTTAAAAGTTGAATTTACAGATGAAATTAAACAAGAAGTGCTTTTGCGTGTGTACATTATTTTTGATCTGAAGTGACCTGTATGTTTTCTCAAGTGTATTTAATGACTCGTGGACTTGGTTTTTGTTCAATCTTGAAATCACTTTGTTGTGATTTGATATATATTTTGTTTTAACAGAATCCAAAGGAACAAGAAGGGATTTCAGAAGCTATGATAAACCTTGGCAATTAAATGCAAAGAAGCCTAAAAAATCAAAAAGTGACCTGGCTGTGTCTAATATTTCTCCACCATCATCAGACTCCAAATCATGTAAGGAAGTTTCTTATTCAAATGCTATTCAAAGCATGTAAGTTTATGTTGTTAAGAAAATGAAGAAAAGGTGGTCATTGAAGCCCAACTTTTCATCTGATATTTCTGGCCTTTAATCTTAGTGAATTTCCCTTTTACTCCACATTTACATTGATCTTTATTCATATGTATCTATTTGCTTGCTTATATTCTCAAACATGTGTAATTCACTTAGACCTTTTTTGAATATAATATTCCTTGAAGAATATAAACTGCATGGAGCAGGTCTCTTACCTCTCATAGTCAATTGCAGCATTACATCATATTGAAAGCAGTACCTACCTATATTTAATGAAGTACATAAAAGCAAATTAAATCTCTTAGAGTAGAAGCAAAGAAGATTTCTATTCCAAACATTTAGTAAAATTTAAAAAAAATATTTCATCTGGGATTTTCCTGAAGTCCTACTGATTAATTTGTGATGGAAGTCCCTATATTTATTCTCTTCCCTAGTACTTTAATGTCTTTGTTTTTATGTTACAACAAAGGAATGACTGAGGCTGGGTATTTTATAAAGCAAAGAGGTTTATTTGGCTTATGGTTCTGCAGGCTGTACAAGAAACATGACACTAGCATCTGCTTCTTGTGAGAGTCGCAAGAAGCTTCCAGTCATGGCAGAAGGTGAAGGGACACACACGCATTATATGGCGAGAGGAAGGAGAAAGAGAGAAGGGAGGGAGGTGCCAGGCTCTTTTTAACAATCAGATCTTGTAAGAACTAATAGAGTGAGAAATCACTCCTTACCGTGAGGACGGCACCAAGCCATTTATGAGGGATTGACTCCCATAACCCAAACACCTTCCACCAGGCCCCACCTCCAATATTGGTGATCAGATTTACCATGTGATTTGGAGAGGACAAATATCCAAGCTATACCACCTAAATATCTCTTCTCTCTCAATGTCCCACTGCTTTGGTAGCTACTGGGATTCTCCAGTGCTCTGCTATCCCCACATATGTATAAACATGTCAAAAAATCTCAGGAACCTCTAGCAAATCACAGCTATTCTTAGAAGAAAAGAGAGCTTGCAAGCTGTTCTTCTTATACATCAATTCCTTGTGCTTGTTACAGGGTGAGATGTTTGATTTTAGTTTCAACAGAGAAAGGAGTAGGCAGAAAATATTTATCTTTGTTTGAAAATGTTTGAAAACCACTATGTGCTAACTGGAATCTGCATCTGGGTCATTTGTGAAAGCAACTAGATTTAACTTTGTGAGCAGCTTCATTTACATAGTAGTACTCATAAAAAATATTGCATTAACCACATCAAGTTCTTGTGAGAATTATATGAAGTGTGAACAACTTAAAATGTTCTTTAGAAATTGTGATTGTAACCAAATTGTCCCGCTTCATCAGTTTGGTATATAGAATTAGGTTCCAACTTTTAAAAAAATATTCAAGTTTAAAATTTGCATATCTTTTTTACAACAGTATAGCTAGTAATATCCAACAGAGTGCCTGTTTCAATTAATAAATGCTAAATGATAAAAATGAATAAAGGAAGAAACAAAAAATGCAATGAATAAAGTCTCAGTCTCCCTTTTCATCATGGATCCCTACCTCTCTGTCTTTTTACTCTTGCTCTCTTCCATGATAAGTTCAAAACCTTAGGAGATTACTAAATTATAGAATCAGTTCTCGATTTGACCACTTCATCATTAAGAGGAGAATGCCTAATGGCCCGCTCATTGTGCAGGTCCTGTGCTCTTTATAGGATGCTATCTAGCCACAGGGTGCTGCTGGTGGTCTGGTGTCTGATTATATTCCTTTTTACTCAGGTAACCTACTCCCAACCTCCAGTTTCACTAGACTGTTACCAAGCTTTTTTTTTTTTTTTTTTTTTTTTTTTGAGACGGAGTCTTGCTCTGTCACCCAGCCTGGAGTGCAGTGGCAGGATCTCGGCTCACTGCAAGCGCTGCCTCCCGGGTTTACGCCATTCTCCTGCCTCAGCCTCCCGAGTAGCTGGGACTACACGCACCCGCCACGTCGCCCGGCTAGTTTTTCGTATTTTTTAGTAGAGACGGGGTTTCACCGTGTTAGCCAGGATGATTTTGATCTCCTGACCTCGTGATCCGCCCGTCTCGGCCTCCCAAATTGCTGGGATTACAGGCTTGAGCCATCGCGCCCAGCCCCAAGCTTTTTAAAGCAGAAATAATAATAAAATAGCATGTTTTTATTTTAAAAAAATAGCATACGTAGAATTAATATATATGACAATAAGAATACAACAGAGTTAGGGTTATTCTTTAGAAATACTTGTTAAAACAAATTATTTCTGAAGTAATAAAATATCTTTGCACATAGATTGTGATGAATTAAAGATGCATTTTTCTTCTCTAAAGCATTACTGAGAACTAGCACAAAATGCTTAAATTAAAAATTAGTAGACACATTATAATGGGATGTGAAAAAAATCATTCATCCTCACAAAACAAAGACAGGAGAAAAGTAACAGAGAAAGAAAGGACAGATTGGAAAAATAGAAGACGGACACCAATATTGTAAGTTGAAGTACAGATGTGCCCACAATTATAATAAATATAAATGTACTAAACATTCCAATTAAAGCAAATATTGTCAGACTGAATAAAGAGTATAGATTTTTTAAAATATAAGAAACATACTAAAAATATGCAGATACAAACAGTTTGAAGTTCTAGCAAAAAGAAGCCTATATGGCTACAGTAATATCAAAATAAAAACTCAAGATAAAGGACATTACCAGAGATAAAGAGATCATATCATAATCATAAAAGGTTATTTAATTAAGAAGACATAATACTACTAAAGGGTTATGCACCCAATGACAAAAGTTCTCAATACATGATGCAAAAATTTATAGAACTAAAGGAAGATGTAAACAGAATAAATTGACTGAAAAAATTTAGTAAGAATATAGAAGATTTGAACAAGACTATCAACTACGTTGACTTAATATTTATAAACAC
Organism: Rhinopithecus roxellana; assembly: GCF_007565055.1. Classification (NCBI taxonomy): domain Eukaryota; kingdom Metazoa; phylum Chordata; class Mammalia; order Primates; family Cercopithecidae; genus Rhinopithecus; species Rhinopithecus roxellana. The sequence goes on along the minus strand of NC_044557.1, from coordinate 132,503,579 downwards.
TATACTCAACAAAGTTAGTCACATGGAAAAGCAAACAAACAACAAAACAAACAAACACAAAATCATACCTGAAGAGAGGCAAACAATTTTTAGAGATGTTCCTAGTTACTATGGCTTATAAAAAATCACGCCAAGACTTTTTTTTTTACATAAAGTTAACATAAGATTATTCTAAAATGTACAATTCAGTGGCATTCAGTACATTCACAATATTATGCTACCTAGTCCCTATCTAGTTTGAAAACATTTTCATCATCCCAAAAGGAAATCATGTACCCAGTAAGTAGTGACTCAATATTCCCACCTCCCACCAGCCCCTGGCAACCTGCTTTTTGTCTCTATGAATGTATCTATTCTGGGTACTGGCATAACTTGGAGATATTGTGGGTTCAGTTCCAGGCCACTGCAATAAAGTGAATATCACAATGTCAGTCACACAATTTTTTTTGTTTCCCAGCACCTAAAAAAGTTATATTTATACTCTACTGTAGTCTATTTAGTGTGCAACAACATTATGTGTAAGAAAACAGTGTATATATTTTAAATAAAGATACTTTATTGCCAAAGATTCTAACCATCACCTGAGCTTTCAATGAGTCATAATCATTTTGCTGGTGAAGAATCTTGCCTTGATGTTGATGGTTGTGGACTGATTAGGGTGGTGGCTACTGAAGGTTGACGTGTCTGTGGCAATTTCCTAAAATGAGACAACAATGAAGTTTGCCAATGGACTCATGGAGCCAATAGACTCTTCTTTTCATGAAAATGTTATTCATAGCATGTGATGCTATTTGGTAGCATTGTACACAGAGTAGAACTTCTTTCAAAATTGGAGTCAATCCTCTTAAACTCTGTCACTGCTTTATCAACTAAGTTGATGCAATATTTTAAGTTGATGCAGCATTTTAAGTCACTGCTTTATCAACTAAGCTAATGTAACATTTTAACAATGTTCACAACATCTTTACCTAGAGTAGATTCTGTTTCAAGAAACCACTTTTTTCTACTCATCCATAAGAAGCAACTCCTCATGCATTCAAGTTCTATCATGAGATTGTGGCAATTCAATCACATCTTCAGGTACCGCTTCTATTTCTAGTTCTCTTGCTATTTCTACCATATATTCAGTTACTTCCTTCACTGAAGTCTTGAACACTTCAAAGTCATCAATGAGGGTTGGAATTTACTTCTTCCAGGCTCCTATTAATATAAATATTTTGATCTCCTCCCATGAATCACAGATGTTCTTAATGGCATCTAGAATGGTAAATCTTTTTAATGAACTTTTTCAAGTTATTTGCCCCCAGATCCATCAGAGGAATCACTATCTATGGTAGATATACTCTTATAAAATGTATTTCTTGAGTAATAAGACTTGAAAGTCCAGATGAAACTTGTTGATTCATGGACTGCAGAATAGATATTGTGTTAACAGACATGAAAATATTAATCTCCTTCTACATTGCCATCAGCACTCTGGGGTGACTGGGTGCATTGTCAATGAGCAGTAACATTTTGAAAGGAAGCTTTTCTTCTTAGCAGTAGGTCTCAATAGCAGGCTTAAAATGATTAATAAACCATGCTGGAAACAGATGTGCTGTCATCCAGGCTTTGTTGTTTTATTTATAGAGCACAGACAGAGTAGATATAGCATAATCCTTATGGTCCCCAGGATTTTTGGTATGGTAAATAAGCACTGACTTCAACTTAGAGTCACCAGTTGCATTAGCCCCTGACAAGGGAGTCAGCCTATCCTTTGAAGATTTGAAGCCAGGCACTGACTACTTCTCTCTAGCTATGAAAGTCTTAAATGGCACCCTCTTCCAGCATGAGACTGTTTTGTCTACATGGACAATCTGTTGTTTAGTGAAGCCACCTTCATCAATTATCTCAGCTAGATCTTCTGGGTCACTTGGTGTGTCTTTTCCATTAGTACTTGCTACTTCATCTTATACTTTTATGTTATGGAGATGGCTTATTTCCTGAAACCTCATGAACCAACCTCTGCTACCTTTCAACTTTTCTTCTGCAGCTTCCTCAGCCTTCATGGAATTGAGGAGAGTTAGGACTTTGCTTTGGATTAGGCCTTGGCTTAAGGGAATGTTGTGGCTAATTTGATCTTCTGTCCAGACCACTCAGACTTTCTCCATATCAGCAATAAGATTCTTTCACTTTCTTACCATTCGTGTGTTTACTGGAATAGCACTTCTAATTTTCTTCAAGAACTTTTCATTTGCATTCTCAACTTGGCTAAATGTTTGGCACCAAAGGCCTAGCTTTCAGCCTACCTTGTCTTTCAGCATGCCTTCCTCACTAAGCTTAATCATTTCTATCTTTTCCAGAGACCTGCAACTCTTCCTTTCACTTGAACACTTAGAGGCCATTGTAGGGTTTTAAATTGGCCTGATTTCAAATTGTTGTATTTCAGGGAATAGGGAATCACAAGGTGAAGGAGAGAGGTGAGGGAGGGAATGGCTGGTCAGTGGAGCAGACAGAACACACACATTTATTGGTTAAGTTCACCATCTTACATGGGTGTGGTTTGTGGCACCTGGAAACAATTACAACAGTAATATCAAAGATCACTGATGGAAAAATTTTAAAATATTGTTAGATTTACCAAATATTACACAGAGGCACAACATGAGCACATGCTGTTGGAAAAATTAAGCTGATAGACTTGTTCAATGCAGGGTCTCCACAAAGGTTTAATTTGTAAAGAAACAAAAATAATTGTCTGCAAAGCATTACAAAATGAAGCACAGTAAAGCAAGGTATTCCTATATACCACAGGAGTGAAATCACAATATATGAACTTTTGTCTCTGACTTACTTTACTTAGCATGTTTTTGTGGTTCATCTACATTGTGGTGTGTACACTACTTCAGTCCTTTTCGTGACTGAATAATATTCCATTGTGTGGTTAAACCACATTTTGTTTATCCCTTCATCTGCTGATGGGTGTTTTGTTTGCTTCTATCTTTTAGCTATCTTGAATCATATTGCTATGAACATTCATATACAAGCATTTTTATTACCTTTTTCACTATTTGGATAATTGATATTATATAATATAGATACTATAATAATTTATATTACTGTGTAATTGATTTGCTGGGTTATATGATAATTCTATGTGTAACTTTGAGGAGATGCCAACTTTTTTCAAAGAAGCTACACCATTTCACATGCTTACTAGCAATATACAAGGGTCCCAATTCTTCATATATTTACCAAATCTTGTTATTTTCTTTCTTTCCTTTCCTTTTTCTAAAAAATTTATAGCTGTCTAGTTGGATGTAAAGTGGTATCTCATTGTTGTCTTGATTTGCATTTCTCTAATGGCTAATAGTTTTGAGCATCCTTTCAAGTGTTTCTTGGCCATTTGAATATCTTCTTTGGAAAAATGTCTATTCATACTCTTAGCTCATTTTTTAAGTGAGTTGTTACTCTTTATTCTTGAGTTATGAGAGTTTTTATATTCTGGATACTAGATCCTTATCAGAGATATGATTTATGAATATTTTTCCATTTTGGGGATTATTTTTTACTTTATTAATAGTGTCATTTTATGTACATTGTTTTTTAATTTTGATGAAGCTCAATTGATCTATTTTCTTTTCTTTTTGGCTTGTGTTTTTGGTGTCATATCTAAGAAACTCTTGCCAAATCCCAGGTCATAATGACTTATCTCTATAATTTCTTCTAAGAGTTATAGTTTATGCTCTTACATGCGGGTAGTTGTTCCATTTTGAGTTAATTTTTGTATATAGTAGATGATGGGTATCCAAATCCATTTTTTGCCATGTGGATAATCAGTTGTTGTCTCAGTACCGATTTTTTGAAAATACTATTCTTTCCTCATTGAATTATCTTGTCACCCCATTGAAAAATCAAGTAACCATGAATATGAGGGTTTATTTTTAGACTCTCAATTCCATTCCATTAAGCTACATGTTTATCCTTTTGTGAGTACCACACACACTGTTTTGATAACTGTAGTTATGTAATAAGTTTTGAAATTGGAAAGTATGAATCCTCTGACTTCACTTTTCTCTTTTTCTCTCTCAGGATTGTTTAGGCTACTCTGAGGGCCCTGAAGTTCTATATGAATTTTAGAATCAGTTGTTTAAAATATTTCTGCATAAAGGCCATTTGGATTTTCTTAGGAAATGCATTGAATCTGTGGATCACTTTGGAGAGTATTGTGACCATAAAAAGGTTTCCAAATCATGACCATGTAATGTCTTCATTTATTTAGATCCCCTTTAGTTTCATTAAACAATATTTTCTAGTTTGCGTTGTGCAAGACTAGCATGTCCTTGGTTAAATTTATTTAAGCAGATCTTATTCCTTCAGATGCTATCATAAATGGAATTGTTTCTTATTTTCATTTTTAGATTGTCATTACCAGGGTGTAGAAATAAAACTGATTTTTGTGTTTTGATCTTATTTCCCAAAATTTTGCTGAACCAGTTTATTGGTTCTAACACTTTATTGTGAATTCTTTAGGACTCTCGAAAAGATCAGATTATGCCATCTAAATATAGGGATAGTTTAACTTCTTCCTTTCCAATTTGGTTGCCTTTTATTTTTCTTTTCTTGCCTAATAGCTCCAGTTAGAAATTCCAATACAAGGTTGAACAGAAGTGATGAAAGCAGGAAGGTATCCTTTTCTCATTATTCATCTTAAGGGAAAGACTTTTGGTCTTGTATCATGGAGTGTGGTGTTAGCTGTGAGTTTTTCGAAAATGTCTTTTATCATGTTGAGAAAGTTGTCTTCTATTCCTAGTTCATTGGATATTTTTATCATGAACGTGTGTTGCATTGTTTTCCAGTGTTTTTTCTCAGTCAGTTGAGATAATCATGCAGTTTTGTTATCATTCTATTAATATGATGTGTTACATTTTATAATTTTCTAAAATAACCCTTGAATTCCTAGGATAAATACTTGGCCATGATATATAATCCTTTTAATATACTGCTGGATTTAGTCTGTTACTGTTTTTATTGAGGATTTTGTATCTACGTTCATAAAAGATATTGGTTTGTAATCTTCTTTTCTTGTAATGTCTTTATCTTTGGTACTTGGGCAATGCTGGCTTCTTAGAATAAATCAGAATATGTTCCCTTTTCTTCAACTTTTTTGGAAGAATTGATAAAACTTGTGTTAATTCTTCTTGAAATGCTGGGTTGAATTTACCAGTGAATCCACTTTATTCTGGCCTTGTCCTTGTTGGGAGGTTTCTTTATTAGTGAGTCAAAGTCTTTACTTGTTATAAATCCATTCTGATATTCTATTTCCTCTTGAGTCGGTATTGGTAGTTCGCATGTTTCTAGAAATTTTCTAAGTCATCCAGTTTGTTGGCAGTTTGATGGTTTTATAATATTCTCTTATAATACTTTTTAATTTTCTTGAGGTTTGTAGTAATGTCTCACTTTTATTTCTAACTTTAATAATTTGAGTTTTCTTTTTAAATCAATCTAGCTAAAGATTTGTTAACTTTTTCATCTTTCTAAAGAACCAACTTTTGGTTTTGCTGATTTCCTCTATTGTTTTTCTGTCTTCTATTTCATTGATCTCTGCTTTAACCTTTACTATGTTCATCCTTTTGGTAGCTTGGGTTTATTATGCTCTTCTTTTTCTACTTCCTTAAGGTGTAAAGTTAGGTTTTAGATTTGACATCTTTCTTCTTTATTAGTGGGGACATTTACTGCTATAAATTTCTGTCTGAGCACTGCTTCCACTGAACCATAAGGTTCAGTATGTTGTTTTCATATTTTTTGGTCACAAAGTATTTTCTAATTTATGTTGGGATTTCTTCTTTGTCTCATTCATTATTAATGAGCATATTGTTAAATTTTCTCATATTTGTGAATTTCCCATTTTTCTTTTTCCTTTGACTTCTAGTTTTATTCTTTTGTTGTCAGAGAAGGTACTTGGTATGATTTCAATCCTTTAAAATTTTTGAGACTTATTTTGTTGCCTAACATAAGATCTCTCCTAGAGAATGTTCCATGCGCACTTGAGAAGAATGTGTATTCTTGTTAGGTGGAATGTTCTGTATACATCTGTTAGGTCTTACTGGTTTATAGTGTTGTTCAAGTCCTTCATGTCCTTACTGGTCTTCTGTCCGTTTGCTCCATTATCGAAAGTGGGGATTTTAAAATCCACTACTATTATTATAGGGCCCTCTAACTCTCTTTAAATTAGGTCAATATTTGCCTCCTATATTTTAAGGCTCTGCAGCTAGGTGTTTCAATGTTTATAATTATTATGTCTTCTTGGTGGATTATCCTTTTTAATCACTATATAATGCCCTTCTTTGCCTCCTATGATGATTTTTGTCCTAAAAACTACTTTTTTGATACTAGTGCAGCCACTCAGCTCTCTTTTGATTAATATGTGCATGAAATATCTTTTGATCATTATTCCTTTATTATTCTTTCTCTTCTCTTCTTTTAGTATTACCATTATATGTCAACACATCATACATGTTGATCAAGTAAAAAAACTATTGACATCTCAATCAATAACTGAATGCTATTCGATACAAATTTGCATCTATTTCTTATTGTAAATATAATGAAATTAAAACTCTTTGGGAATAGAAGGATATTTTCTTAACTAAAATATTGCCTGGAATAAATATTTATAGAATAAAACCAAAAAGTTTTCTGAGCATTGTTCATATGTTTTAAAGAAAAAAGGAAAAAAAGACATAAATATTTTAATATAATTAACTTCTGTGGGTAGAAAAAACAGTTATCAATTCATTAAAATAATCCCTGTCTAAAATTTACTTAAAGTAGATACTGTATATTAATCAGAAGAACTTTCTGAAGAAAAAAGCAACTTCTTAGCCCATTCAAAAGACTGTGAGCTTGGTAGAATGTAATATCTTCAGTGCAGAGTATTTTGTTACCTTAATCCCCATGTATCTAGAACAGTGACAAACACATCATTTATGCTATGAGAATGAGTGCATAAATGATTGAATGAATAAATGAATAAATGCAGATAATGTAAGGATGGATTTATACTAAGATATATTCTAGCCTTTATGTGATACCAGTTTAGAAATTGTGCATTTTCAAATAACCAAAAATTAGCACTTATACAATTCAAACTGGCATAGGGACAAAGATCTGCAAGGTAACATTATATTATCAATCTTCAATAGTTATGCACCATAGATAAATAGGTTTTGATGAAGGTTTTGCCTTGTAATGTTTTGGCACTTTCAAATAACCAAAAAATGGCAGTTATACAATGCAAGCTGGCTATAGGGACAAAGATCTGCAAGGTAGCATTATAGCATCAATCTTCTATAGTTATGTGTCATAGATAAGGTAAGTATGGTTTGATGAAGGTTTTACCTTGTAATATTAAGTATTTCTACTGGTTACCTATTGTGTGGAATGGCTGTGGATGATGAGTAGAATTTTGGCAAAAATGACAAGACATTGTCTATCAATATTCTGTGCATGATAGTGAATGCTGATCCTTTATAACCATTTCAAATTTATAATCCAGATGAGAAAATTGAGGTAAATATGTTGGTTTAGGTTAAAATCAAAAATTGATATCAACTCTCAGTTGTTTTGTTTCTGCTTTTGCATCTAAGGGAGCCTTTCTCAGGGTTTTTTTTTTTTTTTTTTTTTTTTTTAATGATGCATTTAGCACAGAATATACAAAGATAAATAGCTGGATATTTATAGACTGTCATTATAATTTTAGGGAAAAAAGAGAGTATATACATACATATATGTATAGAAAGTACAAACTACACAAATATAAGAAAATGAGGACAGGAGAACAATAGCTGAAAAATCGTGATATGGATATACAGAAGGCAGGAGACATGAAGTAATTATCTCATTATAATCAGTTTTCAGTATTTCATAACCGTAGTACTGGGGATATTTCCTGGCATATTTAAAATGAAAGTAAAGTACTTGGGGAGAACTTTCAGATAAGAACATTAGCATTTTTTAAATTTTAGAAAACAAGGTTGAAAGTTATTTTGGTTCAAAAGAAATATATAGACAGTATCTCAAACGTTATGTGGAGGAAACAGTAAATTTATTTTAAACTCACAGAAACTATTGGTGGAGGTCATATTGAGTTAGAATTTGGTGACTATAATAAAGAATTGTTCAAAAATTAGCGCTCCTTAATATACAATAGACTGCTCTGTAACACAGTGTCCTGAGGGAAGACTGAGGAAAAGCAAGGTGCTGCGGGTGGCCTCCTGCACTAGAGTGAGCTCTGCGTCAGTGACCCCAAAGACTCTCTTGAATCTCAGATTCTGTCATCTTCCTCTACAGGTTTTATTAGGTAGTTGATACTGTTCTTCTATTTCTCATTTTCCCTGTGGATATTTTTAAAAACATTTTTAAATGCTAACCCTTTACTTTAAGATGTAGTATGACTTAAATAAGGTTTTCAATCTATCAGAAAAGTTTAGAGATGTTCTTATCCAAAGACGGTATATCAGACAAATGACTTCCCAAATTTCTTTCCATTACTTATCAAAACAGCTTTTGAAATCACCCAGCATGGCTGACTAGATCCTGATTATACCATGGCTTTGGTTGTCCTAGTTGGATTCCCATGATAAGTTATGCAAGATTTGTTATATGTATCAAATTGTCACAAGCTACAAAAACTTCAAAAGAAATTGGTCTCAGCTCCTCTCAGAAGTTGCCAAGGAAAAGTTCTTGGGTACGGTATTAATTAGTTCTCTATTGTACAGCATATAATTTTCCCAAAACTCAGTGGCTGAAAACAGCAACAATTTGTGGTTTCTCATGATTCTGTGTGTAGACTGGCCAGTTCTGCTGGCCTCACCTGACGTGCCCATGTGGTACATTCAGTGGGTAGGTCTGCAGGTGCTGGGATCAGCTGGGATGATGGGAAGCTGGGCTGTGTCTGGTAGATATCTCGGGATATTGACTAGGATTTGAAAAAAAACCTGAGTTCTTGTTTTGTAAATTAAAAAGAAAATATAAAGAGAGACCTTGATAGCATGTAGTAATTAGCAGAAAATCAGATAATGTAGTGATACAGATTGCAGATTAGAGAAATTATTCAAAGAAGGTTAACAAAAGTGCCAAAGTTTTAAGGAATCTGATACAAATATTGTTTTTTCCACTCCCTCATCTGAACTTCTCTCTCTTAAACCTAGGTTCCTCCATAGGTTTCCCATGGGGAATGGCCTGTAAGGTAGCAGTCGTGGGCCTGGAAGTGTTTACTAGATTGATCACTGTGTCTACTCTCTGCTGCTAGCATACTGGTGTGTTAATAATTTTAGCCAATATCCCTGTCCCAGGGTCCCTTAAACCAAGAAGGTCAGATGAGGCAGTGGCATTTATTTTCAATTTTTAATTTCTAGGTTTATTTAAATTACAGAAGGAATACTTCTTTATTTTGACAATGTAAAATATACAGACCTGTAGAAAGAGAAATAATCTCCTTCACTTGTCTCCCCTCAAATTCTACTCCCCTAGAAATAGTTTGTATCTTCGTGTAGTCTTTTCTTTGTACTCATTAGCAGATATGATATGGATGGGTTGGTTTGCTGCATAAAAGTGACCTTAAGCTGTACATGTTCTTAAGCAATGTGTTTTTATTATTTTAAAATGCATTGTCTGGCTATTACTAAAAAGAAAAATAATAGATGTTAGCAAGGATGCAGAGAAAAGAGAACTCTTTTTTTTTTTTTTTTTCTGAGATGGAGTCTCACTCCATCACCCAGGCTAGAGTGCAGTGGCATGGTCTCGGCTCACTGCAACCTCTGCCTCCCAGGTTGAAGCTATTCTCTTTCCTCAGCCTCCCAAGTACTGGGACTACAGGTGCCTGCTACCATGCCCAGCTAATTTTTGTATTTTTTTTGGTAGAGATGGGGTTTCTCCATATTGGCCAGGCTAATCTCAAACTCCTGACCCCGTGGTCCACCCTCCTTGGCCTCCCGAAGGGCTAGGATTATAGGCGTGAGCCACCGTGCCCGGCTGAAAAGTGAACTCTTACACACTGTTAGTGGTCAGGTAAACTAGTACAGCAACTATGGAGAACTGTATGGAGATTTCTCAAAAAACTTAAAATAGAACCACCATTCAATCCAGCAATCCCACTACTGGGTATCTACCAGAAGAAAAACAAACAATATATCCAAAAGATACCGGCTCTCACAGTGTCTATTAAAGCACTATTCACAATAGAAAAAATGTGGAATCAACCTAAGTGTCCATCAGTGGATATATGGATAAAGAAAATGTGGTGCGTATATACAATGAAATACTACTTGGTCATTAAAAAAAAAAGAATGAAATCATGTCATTCTCATCAACATGGTGAAACTGGAGGTTATTGTCTTAAGTGAAATAATCCAGGCACAAAAAGACTAATATTGCATACCCTAACTTATATGTGAGAGCTACTAAAGCTGATCCCTTGCAGGTAAGGGAATGAAAGATAGATAACAGAGACTGGGAAGGGTGATTGGGACATGGGGGAGAATGAAAGAAGTGGGCTAAAGGGTAGTATAAGCATATGGTAAGATAGAAGGAATAAATTCAATGTTTGATAGAACAGTAGGGTGACTATAGTTAACACAAGTGTACTGTACTCGGTCGATGCACACCCTAAGTGTTGGTTAAATATGTACTCTACGTTGATATTATTATAGTTAATTAATTAACATTGTTCACAGTTAAGCCATACAGTGACTTGATTACTACATGTTATATACATGTAACAAAATTTCATGTATACCTTATATATTTGTACAAATAAAAATAAAAATAAAATGCACTGTGGAAATATCTTTATGGTAATATACTTAGATTTAACTTGCCCTTTTAAATAATTGTATGCAATGTGAATGTGAGATAATTTATTCAACCATTCCTTTGTTGAAGGACATTTAAATTACTAACAGGGTTTTGCGGTCACAAAATATTTGCTAAAATAAACAAAGTCTTGCACTTTCTGTGAAAATAAGCAACCTTGTACATATGTATTTAAATACAGGTGCTTTCATTTCTTTATGATGACTTTACCAGACATAAGATTGCTGGGTTACAGGGTCGGTGCATTTTTCATCATAATAGATATTGCCAGATTACTTTTTAAAAAGGTGACAGAATGATACATTTCGTTAGGTGGAGACTATTTCCTATGTCCTTACCATATAAATATTTTTAAAATTTATTTTATTTTTATCAAAACATAATGGTACATCGTTTAAAAAAAGTAGTACTGAGAGAGTAGGGTCCTTTTTTCTACCCAACTTGGCTCCTAACCTGCAATCACTTTCACCTCTTTTAGATGTTGCTTCTGGTCCCTAAATCTACACAAGCAAACATAAGGTTCTCTTCCTTTTTAAATTTGAGGCATTATCTCTTGACATCCTTCATACCTTATGCTCCAAACTCTAACCTCCATCTCATCCTGGCTGTATAGTAATGCAGTTATTTCAAATGTTGATTAAATATGTACTCTACATTGGTATTCTTATGACTAATTAATTAATATTGTTCATGGTTGAGCCTTAGATGTCCAACTGTTCTAAAATTGATAGTTCTCTTGCTTTTCTGTTTGCTTTGTTTACTATGTACCCATCTCTAATGTTTTGCCAAACTCTACCCAAAGAATTAAACCTCGATATGATCAGAGACAAGTAAACTTAACTTCTATTTTATAGTTATCCTTTATTTTAAAAATTTTTAGAGACTTCTCTTCTGTAGCCCTCTGTCCTCTTGCTCCATATTTGACTCATTGATTTCTAGACTTCTTCTCAACTGCCTTTTAGACTGTCTTTCACTATCTTCCTGAGAATTCCCTGTTCCTTTCCCGTATTGGGAGAGTGGGAGGTCACCTGTTTCCTGAAATCCAAGTCTTGCCAGTTTTTTATTTACTTGGTTATTTTGGTAGAGTACCTCCAGTAGGAGCTTTCTGTAAAAGAATGCTTTTGCAAGGTAACTTTTTCAGTTCTTCAAAGTATCCTAATTGGTTCCTTAGTTGGGTATACAGTTCTAAGAAGTACTCTATAGTTGGAATTTGGAAGGAATTGCTTCTTTGTCTTCTTAGGCCAAGTGTTACCTTTGAGAAGTCTGGTATTAATTTGATTTACTATTTTTGCCCTGGAAAGTTTTACATTGTTTTCTTTATTGCACTATTAAAACATGTTTTTTAAATATGCCTTGACTTGTGCTGGACATTTAATGGGCCCTTTAAATCTGAAAAGCAATTAAGTTCTTATATTATTATTACTTTGACATTGTCTTCCTGGATTGAAGCTTTAGTATTTAAATAGTGTGAGATACTGACTTTCTTAGCATCCCCCTGTTCAGAGACTTAGGTTTTGGTTTTCTTTGCCTTGCGAAATCCAGTTACCACTCATCCATCTATTTTGCATCTTCTCTCAAAATATATTGCTACTTCTTGCCTAATAATGTCTTTTCTGCTTGTTCAACTTATTCTTTGAGGAAAGAAATCCCTTCACTTTAGTGTCATTTTAGTGGGAATTTGAGGGGGACATGAAGATAAATACATATATTTAGCCTTCTATGAATGTCCTAAAAATATTTACTAAATAATTACCAGTTGCTGTTGAGGGAATTAGTGTTTTTTTAAGCTGATGACATAATACAAAGTACATTTTGCCTGTGTGTTTCTCTGTGTGTTATAGAAATGATTAGTTTTAAGTCAATACCTGACTTTTCTTTTCTCTATAAAAACTCCGCCACACTTCTCTTTACTTTTTCAGTTAAAATATTTTCTTTAAACCTGGCTTCAGTATCTTCCTCTCTGTTTTCTCACAAGAAAACCATCTTCAAGACAAACATTTTTTATTCTATACGTTGATCTTGGTACAATCTTTCACATAATGGTGAATGGTCAGTTTGTGTCATTATGTAGCATGCTTATGAAATTACCATTTTTTTTAAACATAGTGCCAAGGTCAGTAGAGCATCCAAAGTGGAACTGGAGGACTAAACCACAAAGCCGTGATTTTGATGAATTGAATCACATCCTTCAAGAGAGCAAGAAGCTGGGGAAAGCCCTTGAGAATCTCTCCCGAAGTAAGTTCATTTACTTGATTATAATTGAAACTCCTAACCAATATTAAAGCAGAAGCATTCATTACTCGTGCCAGTAACCCATTTATAACATCCTCATTCTAATTCTGCAAGAGACTGAGTAGTTCTAAGGGCATGAGATTGGAAAGGAACTTGATTTTGCGTATTATACAGATTCTTGGGTAGACTGATAACATGGAGCAGGAAGAGCTGTAGAACTCCTCATAGCTGTTTGGCTCCAACATTTCTACATGGTTTCTGTTATCCAGTTTAAATGTGCACCTAATGGTAGCTTCTTCATTCTTTTCTTTGGAAACATACTGTTTTGCATCTTTCTAATTAATAAACATACCCATTGCCTCTGTGAGTTTTTGATGTCTCTAAACTTCTTAAAGATGGTAACTGGACCAAATTCTTCTTAGAATCTTTTCAGAGCCTAGACAATGCCTAGGGACTTTTTTTTTAAATGAAAGCAACATCTCTGTAATCTGAGGACTTAGGTTATGGTTTTGCTCTGCCATCTATGACATAAATCATAATAAATCAGATAAATCATTTAACCTCCATGTGCCTTGGTTTGCTCATCTCCAGAACAGAAAGACATGATTATGCCTCCTTCTTCTGCTAGGTGTGAAGGCTTAAAAATGATACATTTCAAGTAAAACTTTTTAAATAACTGTTATTGTCATAAGAGTAGGCAATTAAATGATTATTTAGATTTAATAAATTCACTTATATATGCAGACATACATATACATTTTATGGTTTTAGTAGTGAGTTAAAAGTATTCCTACATTTCTTTGGTTCCGTTAAGTTTTTCTCAATTTTAAAAATTAGGCACCTTTAGAAGCCCATTGATGCCATGGCCTCACCAAAATTTTATTTTATTCCCATAGAATACTAAAGATTTTCAGTGGAAAGTAGTTAGAACACTAGCAATTTCTAGTGGATTATATTTTAGGATCTCTATTTTTATTTTAGATAGCAGAGTTTTACTAATTTCATGATTTTTATCAAAGGTAAATATTTTCTTGCTATATTTTGAAAGAATATATATATATACACACACACTTATATATGTAGTTATACATATTTACATTTGGTATTGTATTTGTATGTGTGTGTATGTGTGTGTACAGCTTTAGTTTTTTCACACCTCTTCATTGATAGCTCATTAGATCCTTCTAGATTTTTGTGCAGTGAACTCTTTTCAGAAGTTAAGCTGCCTTATCACAGGATCTTATGCTTTGCCATTAGTAAAAACCCTCTGAATGGGATTCAAGAAAGCTCCATGTTTGGTTAAATTTCCTTTTGTAGAAAATAACAGTTAAGTGAGTTTTCAACTTATGACTATATTATGTTTATGAAAAGAGCCTGATCCTCTTCATATGACAAAGGCACATATTCATATTTATGAATCTTACCCTTTGGAGCAAAGCCTCAGGACTCTTTATAGCCTCTCAATTTACCTAATGACATGAACTAAAAGAAGGATGATTGAAGAATGTGCCTGATCATTATAAAGACTTTCAAATAACATGGTCAATCAACTGTTGTCCTTTAAAATGTGACATCTGCCTTTCAAACACTTGTTATACTGTTGTTAATTGGTAAGGTAGTATTTGCTCTGTTCCCCCAAATTTTTAATACAGGGATTTGACTGCATTTCAATTATGTAGTGGCCTACATTTGTAGCAGAAGCGTCAGAGTTCAAGCTGTGGACCCAGAAAACCTGGCTGTGGCCTTCCAGGTTGTCTTACCCCGTTTGGGTCGCTATAGCAAAATACTGTAGCCTGAGTGACTTATTAACAATAGAAATTTGTTTCTTATAGTTCTGGAGGGTGGGCGGTCTAAAATCCAGGTGCTCACACCTTTGGTATCTGATGAGGACCTGTTTCTTGGTTCCATAGACTGTATATCCTAGCTGTGTTCTTACATGGTGGAAGGGGCAAGGCAGCTCTCAAAGGCCTCCTTTATAAGGTCAGTAATCCCAATCATGAGAAAGAAGCCCACATGTCCTCATCACCTCTCAGGCTCCACCTCCTAACACCATCACGTTGCAGATTAGAATTTAGCTTATGAATTTTGGGAGGACACTAACACTCAGATCATAACACAGGTGGCGCCCCACAACTGAGTCCAATGATCAGAAGCTAGTGGGGGCCATGTTTAATACTTGCAGGCAAGCCTGGAAAAACAATAAAGACAGTCTTTGGTCATCAGAGTAGAAGATATACAGGTATAGGACATTATTCTTGGGATAAAATAAGGGCCAGAAAAGCTGGTGACTTTTTCAGGTGACTCCTAAAATGTGACTCCATAGTGAGGCCAGAATGAACTGTCATAGTCAACTTCCATAGACATAGTAGAAGGTTGCTTTTGGCTTCACTTAATGGTTTTAAGGGACTCTGCTTTCTTAAGGTATTCTGGTGGGATTTATGTGAGTTAAGAGAATGGTTGGTTACATATAGAAGACTTGCTCTTTTCTTTGACTATTTTTCTGAGCAAAATGATACTTTCTTGGAATGACTTGAGTTTCTATGATTTTCTGTATCTGAGCTTTAATATTAAATTGTCTTAGGCACAACGTGTTTACTACCAAGTTATCAATGTGCCTGCCCTGGTCAGTATACACGAATACAAATGCAGCTTTACTGTTTGCTGATGATTGTTTATCAGTCTAGTTGTCCAGAGTTTAGCTGTGTAATGGCATTCCTACTTCCTCCAACTTGAACTAGGATGTAATTCATTTTCATCTGACTCTTACAATAGTTTCAACTTGTTAACTCTTTTTCTATGATAGGAGCTTTATTACCCATTGTTTTAATTACTAGGAAGACATAGGGGATGGGATTTTCCTCCAGGTACGTTCATAAGGAATACTCCATGTCTTGATATTGTGGACCTTTCTTTCTGGTGGCATAGCCATTGAGGCAAAAGGCTGAAAGTTTTTAGTGATCTAATTTTAATGTAGTCACTGATGAGAATTCACTTTATCTTAGCTGTACAGTCTAAAAAAATCCTACATATTTTAGAAGTATTATTTTTTTAGTTGAGATTGACAGCAAATAATCATTTACATCTCTCAAAATGATAGTTTTTTCAGCTCATTTACTGACAACTTTTAGAGACATAAATGAAATGAACACACAAACACACACACACACATACACACAACTCAAATAATACCAGGGAAGACTAGATAGTCTCTTCAGTTTGCAAACATGATTTCTGTTTCAGTAATAACTGTACCATGCTATTTTTCTGGCTTTTTTCAAACCTTTCGATGTAACATTTTATCTTAAAGTCAGTCATAAACTGCATAAACTGTGGCAATCTGCATGATATTGCTCTCTTGTAAAGGCAGACATGTTACAATGACTCCCACAGCAGCTTGTATTGCCACATAGTCATGATGAAGTAGGCATAGTGGGTTTTTGGTGCCTTGATCCCTCACTTTCTAGCATTTCTGTACTTTCCTCAAACATTACATTTTTCTTCCCAGGAGCTTGGGCTCTTACCCATTCCTTCAAGTGTTTGCCCCCAACTCAGTAGTAATTTACTGCTAATTCTTTGAGGCCATGATGGAGTAGCTGTCTGATTCTTTACTTTCCTTTGAAGGACACACCTGATTAGGTCAGAGCCATATAGGGTAATCCCCATTCTGATTTGCTCAAAATCTCCTGGTTAGTATTCTATTCAAGGGTGTGATAACCCTTCATGCTCAGGAGGCCCACTCAGAATCAAAGAGGAAAAGATGCTGCAAAAGTGAATCCTGAGGCCCATCTTAGAATTCTGCCTGCCATAGATATTATTATTGCTATTATTATTTATTCACCTACAGCATGCTCCAGCTAAGCATTTTCCAGTAGAAATGTAATGTTTGCCAGGTATACATTTTATATTTTCAAACAGACACATTTGAAAAAGTCAAAAAGAAACATGTGAAAACAATTGGAATAAAATGTTGTATTTAACCCAATATATCCAATTATTATGTTTCATTGTATTCCATATAAAAAAAATTTCGAGATATTTTATGTTCTTTTTTTTAAAACAAATTCTAAGTCTTTAAACTCTAGTGTAAATTTTAATTCACAGCACCTCTCATTTTGGAACTAGCCACATTTCAACTGGTCAGTAGCCACAGGACAAGTGGCTACTGTACTGGACATCACTGCTCTAATATCGACAAAAAAACCCACAAAATCTCTTCTCTTGAGATTAACTCCAGACATCATCGGTTTTCCTTCTTCCTCCTTCATACAATGTTTGAAAGAGTAGTTATGATGCGGCATCATTGTCTGGGGTAAATATCTGAGGTTCATTGTCTCACACCAAGGGCACGGAGGGTACAGACACAACAAGAAGTGGATTTAGGAGTGGAGGTTTAATGGGCCAAACAAAGAAAAAGGAGAACAATTCTCTCTCTTGTAAGAGAGAGGGGTGCCCAAATGGGACTTCTGGCCTGCTGCAGAGTGCACCAGATTTTATAGACAGGCTTGAGGAGGCAGTATCTGATTTACATAGGACCCAAAGATTGGTCGGACCAGGCATGATGTTTACATAACATACCAGGAAGCTGGCTGCCCCACCCTAATCTTATTATGCGAATAGACTTTCCACTTGGCTGGTGCCATGTTGTCTGCTCCCTACTGCACAGGCGGTTGGAAAGGAAAAGGGAAGACAGAGCCACCGTTTGAACGTCCCTACTCCAAGATAGCCTTTTCCTATTGGCACAACTGCCAGCATTCACCCATGCAAGCTCCCAGCTTGTTTGTCCTATGTCTGCAGCTGGATTTTACAGTCTTCTCTTTGCTAGAAAAGAAAATGATTTTGGGGTTGCTTTTCATTAAAGAAAAACGTTACTGAGGACTTCATTACCCTCACTACCTGCCTAAATAATTTCTTTTTAACTCCTATATCAGTTAGTGCTCACTGTCTCTACTTGCTCATCTTCCTTCTACTCCTCAAAGCAATTATATAATCGCACCTATACTTCTGAAACTTATCTCACACTGGTCACCAAGTGATTTCCAAATTGCCAAACGGCATAAGCAGTTTTCCAGTCCTCATGTTACAAAATTTCTCTGGTAGTTGTAACCCTGTTGATTACTCTGTCATTCTTCAGACTCTCTGTTCGCCTCCTTTCTGGGAGCTGGCCCTCCATCCTCTTTGGATGCCCTTTGCATCACTTCCTGTAGGTCTCATTCAGGAGTTTATCTTTCTTCCCTGCCACTCTTAATGCTATTCCTATGGTTCGTGATTCATCCTTTGCCTTTGTCCTTTCAAGTGCTCTCTCTGTTCAACCTCATTCACCCTCGTCATTTATCACCCCTACACAGCTACCTCAAATGAGTGTATTTCCATCCACACCTTTTATGTGTTTTTACAACATGCCGAAAGTGTATCTCCACTTGGCTATCCCAATGCCATGTTAAACTCAATGTATCCAAGTGGACCACACCTCCCTCTTCAAAGGTGACCTTTTGGCTGCATGTTGTGTGTTAGGTGGTGGTACTATAACTTACCTATTCTTCCAAACTGGAACGCTTCTAGATTCTTCTCTCTTCCTTACTGTTCATAACTGATTAGTTATCAAATCTTGCTAATTTTCCCTCTAAGATATGTTTTGAGTCTGGTTTATTTCTCCACTCCTATCAATATCTTCTAGTTCATCCTCTCAACTTCTCTGACCAGATTATTGGTTTATCCATTAAAGATATTTCATTCCTGCCCTGTGTCAGAAAAAAAAAAAGAGGACAGCCTCTGTCCTTATTGAGCTTATGGTTGACTGGACTGCTATAACTTTATGTTTAGGAGAATTTCATGGCCAAAATCTCTGTGACTTGATACAATGTAAATATTTTCTCACTCAGAGAACAGTTTCATGTGATGTTCCAGGAATGCAGACTCCTTCCATCCTGTCATTCTACCATCTTCAACACATGACTTCCAAGGTTGCTGCAGAAGCAGAAAGAGCCTGTGGAAGATCATGGGGCAGGTTTCTAATGCAAATCATGGAAGTGGCGTACATTATCTGCCCACATTCTATAGCTAGCTGCAAGGGAGCTAGGAAAAGTAGGCTACCTTGGTGCCCAGGAGAAACAAGGAACACACACTATTGATTTGCTTCTCTGTTCTGCGGATCAGCCTTCACTGTAAGTGTAGTGCCTCTAAAGTGAAAGCCTCACTTGTTTCAGGTACTCAGTGCCTCCCTAAAACTTCAGAGAAAGTGCTCCAGGATCTGGCCCTTTATTGGGTCTCCAGTACCATTGCTTATGACTTTCTTTATGCAGCACACTCCCTCAAAGTTCCTCCTTTCCATGCTTTTGCTTATGCTGTCCCCATGCCCTGAAGTGTCACCCGTGGTCAGCTCATTCCACTGCTTCCCTCTTCAGCAAGCCACATTTACTCTTCTCTTTAGCTTCAGCTCAAATACCACTTCCTCCAAGATTATTTCTCTGTTGCTGTCCTCTTCTGGGGTGGATTTGCATCCCCTCTCTTTGTGCTTCTATATGTTTCTCTGAACACACTTATCTGCTATGATCTGTTTTATTTATCTCCTCTGGACCTTGAGTTTCCTGAGGGCTGAGCCACTTTGCTCTTGAAATCCCTAGGACTTGGCACAAAGATTAGCACATAACTTGGTTACGGTTTGCTTGAAGAGGGCTACCTCTGGTTCCATTCCATCCTGATCCTTCTTTTCTGAGACCTCCCCCAACTCTGGCTTTCTTCATTTAAACAAGCCTTCTGCTTTTTAAAATGTGAGCCTTTGGGATAAGATGACATGGGTTTGGCTGTTTGTAGATTTGACTTGTTTGCTGGGATCTTTGGCTTTGACTATGATGCTTAAAAATAAATAGATAGCTAAGTAAGAACACAAACAAATAAATAAAAAACCCCAAAGCTAAAGAGCAGTAGATTTTTATTTCATGCAATTGGCCAACAAAACCTTCTACTTTGTGAGGCACTATTCCCAGGGTGGCAGAGTTTCCAGTGTTCTCTGGGTCTAATGCTTTTGCTGCTTCTGACAGCTCCCCATGACTTGAGACAGTGGTGGAATGAGTATCTTTAGGGCATCCAGATATTGGTCCATGGATTTCAGTTCATATGAAAACACTGGCTGGAGCCTTTCCAAGGAAAAGAGCCCAGCTGCTGGGGGGAACAGAGGACAGATATTTATGCTCTGTGATTGCTAATAGCAACCTGCACTCAGCCAAGAGAAAAAAACAGCAAAAGACTTTTTTAGTGAGTCAGTCAGGAATGTACCCAAGAAGTCCTTTCTGAAAAACAGTCTAAGGAGTGATAGAATAACTATGTATGAGAGAAAATAGAGATGGATAATGTGGCAATTACTTGTTCATTCATTCCCATATTCATTGAATGTATACGGGAATGCAAAGATGACTAACACGTGGACCTAGACTTCAAGCTTACATTTTAGTAGTGGAGACAGGTTTGGAAATCATAGTTTCAAAGTCTTGTACAAAGTACTTTAACAGAACGGAGGAGGCATAGAAGAATCTCCAAAGGAGTTTAGGGACAACTTGATAGAAAAGTTATCTGAATCAAATTTGGAAGTATCCAAAGGTCAAGGTACAGTAGGAGGAGAGTCAAGATATGTCGTGCAGACAGATAATCCTGGAAGAGAGAAGCATGTGTGTAAGGATGTATTTCAAAGAAAGAGGAAGTTTTATCATTGAAAAGGCCACAAGGATGACTGAATAGTAAAAAGGAGAGTTTTATTGCTGATACCAGTTTGCAAACCAGCAAGAGGTAGTCTCTGGTGTGAACTAAAAGTGCAGAGGGAAAGGGCAGGTTGGGTTTTATGCCTTACAGGGTCTGTATTACAAAGGTGTCATACATATTCAGTAGGTTTGGGGGAAAGCCATACATATTTATGTGGGCAGTTGAGTACATGCACAATGGGCAAACATATATGTAACATGCATCCTATGTTCACTTGGTGGTGTGGTTTTAGCATTAAAATGAAGTGGAATATCACTATGTCAAAAGGTGAATCATAGGATATAAAGACAGTTTATGCACAGTCTCTATAAGTTGGCTGAAACTGGCTTAAAGTCTGCAGTTGCTTATCAGAAAAGAATGTTTGTAAGGCTGGTCCTGTTACCTTAGTGGTCTGGCTTGTAATTCAGAGTTAGGGAGTGGGTATGATAATTTTCCTGATAGCTCTTATTGCTAGGGAGTTTAGCAAGTGTATGGATTTTCTTGTAGCCATAGGAATTTAGGAAGTTGCCACATCAGCTGGACCTTGAACTCTCAACCCCTACCTAACCTTCATTTCCTTAACCTTGAGGTCCATCCTAGTTGATAAAGGGGTGTCTGTTTTGATCTCTTAGATCACAGGTCATATTGTTGGTGCATGAAGGGTGAAACAAATAATAAAAGGAATGAAGCAAGAAGTCTGGGTTACAGAGAAGTCAGGAATCAGGTGTAGGGACTTCTATGCTACAGGAATCTTGTCAGTAGATTATGATCCTAAGCAAGTTTGAATTTTTTTTTTACCAATCACTCTTGGAGGCAACATGAGGACAGAGTTGATATGATCCATGCCTGGAGGCAAGGACAGAGATGAATAGAGCCTGAAACAAAGCAGAGACTCCTCATGGAGAACCTCTGTGAGGGCAGTGCAAAGGGGAAATGTGGGGTTGGAGCCTCCACACACAGTTCCCACTGGAGCACTGCCTAGTGGCACGATGAGAAGAAGGCCACCATCCTTCAGATCCCAGAATGATAGATCCACCAACAGCTTGCACTGTGCTCCTGGAAAAGCCACAGACACTCAATGCCAGCCATGAAGGAGGAATGCCCAAGGCTGTGGGAGCCACCCCTGCATTTCCCCTTTGTACTGCCCTAGCAGAGGCTCTCCATGAGGGCTCCACCTGTGTAGTAGACTTCTGCCTGGACATTCAGGCATTTCCATACATCCTCTGAAATCTAGGTGGAGTTTCCCAAACCTCAGTTCTTGACCTCTGTGCACCCACAGGCCCAACACCACATGGAAGCCACCAAGGCTTGGGGCTTGCACCCTCTGAAGCAATAGCCCTTGGTCCCTTGTAGCCACCACTGGAGCTGAAGTGGCTGGGATACAGGACGCCATGTCCTGAGGCTGCACAGAGCAGCAGGGACTCTGAGCCTGGCCCAAGAAACCATTTTTCCTCCTAGGTCTCTGGGCCTTTGATGGCAGGGGCTGCCATGAATACCTCTGACATGCCCTGGAGACATTTTCCCCATTGTCTTGGTGAATAACATTCAGCTCCTTGTTACTTATGCAAATTTCTGCAGCTGGTTTGAATTTCTTCTCCAAAATTGGGTTGTTCTTTTCTACCACATAGTCAGCCTGCAAAATTTTCAAACTTTTATGCTCTGCTTCTCTTTTAAACATAACTTTCAATTTCAGATCATCTCTCTCAAGTTCAAAGATCCACAGATCTTCCCTACAGATGCCACCAGTCTCTTTACTAAAGCATAGCAAGAGTGACCTTTGCTCCAGTTCCCAGTTGCTCAATTTTCTCATCTCCATCTGAGACCACCTCAGCCTGGTCTTCATTGTCCATATCACTATCAGCATTTTAGTCAAAACCATTCAACAAGTCTCCAGGAAGTTCCAAACTTTCCCACATCTTCCTCTCTTCTTCTGAGCCCTTCAAACTGTTCCAACATCTGCCTGTCCAGTTTCAAAGTTGCTTCCACATTTTCAAGTGTCTTTATAGCAGTGCCCCAAACTCCCAGTATCAATTTGCTGTTAGTCTGTTTTCACACTGCTATAAAGAAATGCCTGAGACTGGGTAATTTATAAAGGAAAGCAGTGTAATTTAATCACAGTCCCACATGGCTGAGGAGGCCTCAGGAAACTTACAATTATGGCAGAAGGAGAAGCAGACACCTTCTTCACAAGATGGCAGGAGAGAGAATGAAAGTGAAGGAGGATGAGCCTCTTATAAAACCATCAGATCTTGTGAGAACTCACTATCATGAGAACAGAATGTGGAACACTGCCCCCATGATCCAGTCACCTCCCTTTGCCAACACATGGGGATTACAGGTTTCTCCCTCAACAAGTGGAAATTACAATTTGAGATGAGATTTGATTGGGGACACAGAGCCAAACCATATCATATGCATACGATATTATTTGAAAGAACACTGAGTAAGCTGTTGTCATTAGTTGTCTGTGAATGGGGGCTTATTTTATTTTTTCCCTATTTTTTTATGCTGAACATGTCTTGATTTGATCAAATGAAATATAAAGGGTATATATTTGCAATAGAAAAGATGCAATTTGACTTGATATCAGTATGTATATAGTTACTTTATAAAGAATAATTTTAAGAATAATTAAAGAATAATTTTTAGAGACTACTGGAAGCAGAAGCTTGTATGCAGTAGATGGAAGAAGGAAAGGACAGCAATGAAGAGAGATGAGGAGTAGAGAAAGGAGGGGTATGTCCTTCTGCAAAAAGTTATGATGGAAGTGAAGATGCGAAAGAGGGCAGCAATTAGTGGGGAAATTTGGAATTTTTTGGTCATTTTGGTCTGATTTCCTTTAGTTTCTTCTGTGCGTGTATGAGAGAGAAACAGAGAAACAGTGAGAGAGAGAGAGAGAGAGAGAGAGACAGAGAGAGAGAATATGTATGTGTCTGTGTACATTTAATGGATTTTAGGGTATTAGGGGAAACCAAGATAAAGAACTTGCAGATTCAGGAGAGGGAGAGAAGATAATAGATGGAACAAATACAAGAGATGGAGGTTGGGGATGGAGCCAAGAAAACAAATGGATATAAGTGCACTTTGTCCTCTGAGACTGAAGAGAACAGCATCCATGGCTTTTTGAGGGGGAGGAGGAATCAGGAAGTCCAGGAAGTTCAAATCTTATAGTTTTCAAGTTTTCAGGATGTTAAACTTTGAGGTCCTATACAGTAAGAAGGAGGAAGAGATGGGTAGAGGGGCCTGATGAAACGCAACACCATTTGGAACTGTCCTTGGAGAAATGAATGCACTGGTTAATCAAGGATGAAAATTGAAATGTGCTTCTAGAGCAGGGTTCAGCAAACTCTCACCCATGGGCCAAATCCAACCTGTAGCTGTTTTTGTGACTCATGTTCTAACCATGATTTTTACATTTTAAAAGAGTTATTTATAAAGAAAGAAAAATAATGTGTGAGTATGATATGATCTATATCTACAATATTTACTATTTAGCCCATAACAGAAAATTTTTTCAACTTTTGTTCTAGGATACCCAATTAATATGATTTGGCTGTGTCATCAACGAAATCTCAACTTGAATTGTATCTCCCAGAATTCCCATGTGTTGTGGGAGGGACCCAGGGGGAGGTAATTGAATCACAGGGGCCAGTTTTTCCTGTGCTATTCTCACGCTAGTGTATAAGTCTCACAAGATCTGATGGGTTTATCAGGGGTTTCTGCTTTTGATTCTTCCTTGTTTTCTCTTGCCACCGCCATGTAAGAAGTATCTTTCACCTCCTGCCATGATTCTGAGGCCTCCCTAGCCATGTGGAGCTGTAAGTTCAATTAAACTTCTTTTTGTTCCCAGTTTTGGGTATGTCTTTATCAGCAGCATGAAAACTAATACAGTAAATTGGTACTGAGAATGGGGTGTTGCCAAAAAGATACCTGAAAATGTGGAAGCAACTTTGGAACTGGGTAACACATAGAGGTTGGAACAGTTTGGAATCCTCAGAAGAAGACAGGAAAATGTGTGAAAGTTTGAAACTTCCTAGAAACTTGTTGAGTGGCTTCAACAAAAATGCCGATAGTGATATGAACAATAAGGTCCAGGCTGAGGTGGTCTCAGATGGAGATGAGGAACTTGTTGGGAACTGGAACAAAGGTGACTCTTGTTATATTTTAGCAAAGAGACTGGCAGCATTTTGTCCCTGCCCTAGAGATTTGTGGAACTTTGAACTTGAGAAAGATGATTTAGGGTATCTGGCAGAAGAAATTTCTAAGCAGCAAAGCATTCAAGAGGTGACTTGGGTACTGTTAAAGGCATTCTGTTTTATAAGGGGAGCAGAGCATAAAAGTTTGGAAAATTTGCAGCTTGACTTTGCAACAGAAAAGAAAGACCTATTTTCTGGGGAAAAATTCAAGCTGGCTGTAAAAATTTGCATACGTAGCCAGGAGCCAATCCCCAAGACCACAGGGCAAAATGTCTCCAGGTCATGTCAGAGACTTTCATGACAGCCCCTCCCATCACAGGCCCAGAGGCCCAAGAGGAAGATGTAATTTCGTGGGCCAGATCCAGGGTCCCTGTGTTGTGTGCATGAGGAGCCCTGTGTCCCAGCCGTAGCTGAAAGGGGCCAACGTACAATGTGGGCTTTGGCTTCAGAGCGTGTAAGCCCCAAGCCTTGGCAGCTTTCATGTGGTGTTGAGCCTGCGAGTGCACCAAAGTCAAGAACTGAGGTTTGGGAATGTCTTCCTAGATTTTAGAAGATGCATGGAAATGCCTGGATGCCCAGGCAAACATTGCTTCGGTGGTGGGACCCTCATGGAGAACCTCTGCTAGGGCAGTGTGGAAGGGAAATGTGGGGTTGGAGCCCCTACACTGAGTCCCTACTGGGGCACCACCTAGTGGAGCTGTGGGAAGAGGGCCACCATCCTCCAGACCCCAAAATTGTAGATCCACCAAAAGCTTGCACCGTGCACCTGGAAAAGCTACAGACACTCAAAGCCAGTCCATGAAAGCAGCCAGGAGGGAGGCGTACCCTGCAAAGCCACAGGGGCGGAGCTGCCTAAGACCGTGTGCGCCCACTTCTTGCATCAGCATGGACTCGATATGAGACCTGGAGTTAAAGGAGATCATTTTGGAGCTTTAAAATTTGACTACCCTACTGGATTTAAGACTTGCATGGACTCTGTAAGCCCTTTGTTTTGGCCAATCTCTCCCTTTTGGAATGACTGTATTTAACCAATACCTATACCCCAATACCTGTACCCCCATTGCATCTAGGAAGTAACTAGCTTGCTTTTGATTTTACTGGCTCATATGTAGAAGGGACTTGCCTTGTTTCAGATAAGACTTTGGACTGGGTTAATGCTGAAATGAGTTAAGATTTTGGGGGACTGTTGGGAAGGCATGATTGGTTTTGAAATGTGAGGACATGAGATTTGGAGGGGCTGGGGTGGAATGATATGGATTGGCTGTGTCCCCACCCAAATCTCAACTTGAATTGTATCTTCCAGAATTCCCACGTGTTGTGGGAGGGACCCAGGGGGAGATAATTGAATCATGGGGACCAAATTTTCCTGTGCTATTCTCATGCTAGTGAATAAGTCTCCTGAGATCTAATAGGTTTATCAGGGGTTTCCATTTTTGCTTCTTTCTCATTTCCTCTTGCCTTTGCCATCTAAGAAGTGCCTTTTGTCTCCCATCATGATTCTGGGGCCTCCCCAGTCATTTGGAACTGTAAGTCCAGTTAAATCTCTTTTTGTTCCCAGTTTCAGGTATGTCTTTATCAGCCATGTGAAAACAAACTAATACACTAATTGAGGATAAAATTCCTCAATTTCTAGCAGGAATCCTCTTTAAAAGTAATTAGCAGTCTGTATAAAGGGTGTTTTTTAAAAAAAATGTATTTTAAGATATAAGTAGAGATAAGGTCTTACTATGTTGCCCAGGCTGGTTTCGAACTCCTGAGTTCAAGATATCTTCCCACCTCAGCTTCCCGAAGTGTTAAGATTACAGCTTTGTTAACACTTCCCGAAGTGTTAAGATTACTGAGCTGCTGTGCCCAGTCTAAAGCGTGTTTTGATTGACTAATTGCCAGAGGTTGTTGATCACCCATTTACTGATAAAGGTTCTACTTATACAGGTATTTGCTTTAACATTACTCTTTATACTCAGTGGCATGCCAGTAAGCTAACTCTGAAAATAAGCCCTGATTTTCAGCATTTGTCGATTTCCATGATGTAAATATTCCCACTGTGGCTAATTTCAAGCTATCTGTGTGACATTACTGAATGAGTTGTTGGGAAGGAATATGGGGAGTTGGTTTTCACAAGCCAGTATGGGCCAGCTATAGCATAAAACTGATATTTCCAAGCTATATGCTCTATTTTTGTATTTGAATTTTATTTCACAGTTGAAAAAAGGCTTTAAAAAAGAAAGAATTGGGGAGTCTAATTTTCTACATTATAATACAATTGGCATTTTTTTTCCAATAGGGAAGTAGATTTTAGAGAAATAGTACCATTTTATACTATATGAATTTTCGAACCTACTTCTGTGAAATGAATTACACTAAGGTGTAGAGAATTTTGAAAAGTTGCTACTTCCATTTCCTATAACTACAACCTAATTCTAACTCTGTGGCTGAGCAGATGCCTAGAAAGATGGAAGTCTTGAAGAAACTGATAGCTCTTATTTCCCTTACAGAAGGCAACTCAAACATGAGAATATGAAAACTGTGTTTTGAAATAAGTTTCTGATACTAATGTGTTTTGTACTGTGCTGGTCTATGCAAATATACCCCCAAAAGTCAGAGAAAGCTGAAAAGCCAAAGAAAGAGGCTGCAAGTTGAATTTAGAAAGAAACATTTAATAGGGACTAATGAACAGAAGCCACGTGTGTGTCTGGGGAGGATGCAAGACAAGGTGAGTCCCTGCACCATTATCTTCCAGACCCAGGACTTATATACCGTAGGGAAAGGGCATACGTGATTTAGAAGGGATATGTAGGACAACTGAAGCACAATAGCATCAAGGTTGTTTTGACCTAATGGCAGGATTTATGGTAAGTACCTGCTCTTAAACAAGGAATAATAGATAAATGGGAAATCTTAGAGGCATTCCCAGAACTGGGTTCATTAGAAGTCAACATGGCGGATTAGCATCAAAGATGGAGTTGCTTTAGCCTGTGCACAGTGAGACCTCTTTGGAGTTGAGAATAAATGGAAAGGCCCATAAACTAAATGACACAAATGGAGGCCATCTACATAGGTTTGCTCCATGGTGAATCAGGAAATTCTACCTGATTCATGTCTACCTCTGACATGCCTGTGGGAGCCACTGCTTCTTTATCCAGAAGAGAAGCTCAGTTTCTCAAAGAACTAATTTTCCCCTTCTCTGCCAGGCAGCTCACTCCTACAGTTGGACATCATTGCTACCCTAAGCAACAGTTACTTTGTGTATTAGGCTGTTCTTGCATTGCTGTAAATAAATACCTGAGTCTGACTAATTTATAAGAAAGGAGGTTTAATTGGCTTATGGTTTTGCAGGCTCTACAGGAAGCATAACACCGGCATCTGCCTTTGGGGAGGCCTCTGGGGGCTTATGATCATGACACAAGGCTAAGCAGGAATTCGCAATCAAATGGCGAAAACAAAAGCAAGAGCAAGGTTAGGGAAGGTGCTATACATTTTCTATACATTTTCAAAGGACCACATCATTTGAGAACTCACTATCGTGAGAGTGGCAACAAGGACATGGTGGTAAACCATTCATGAGAAATCCACCCCTGTGATCCAGTCACCTCCCACCAGCCCCCACCTCTAACACTGGGGATTACAATTCAACATGAGATTTGGGCAGGGACACAAATCCAAACCATATCACCCTGATAGGGTGTTTCCTTTAAGCTCTAGTTTGACTTTTACAAGGACCATATATTCCATTTTCATTAAGAGTCCCACCCTCAAATCCTGGTCTTTTCTTTCTTACAACATATCTTAGCAACCCAATTCGTTTTCTTTTGCATGTTTACTGTTTTCTGAAGATCCCCAGTGTTCATAAACTTAAAAAAGAATCTCAATTTAAAATATAATACCTTTTAAAAGTTAATAAAATGCCTAAAAGTTGTTAATATCTTCTCAGGGAATAGCTGTGGATGTTCTGCTAGACACTGGGAGAAGCATCCTAGCTACTCAGTATAAATGGTTCCCATTAGAGCTTCATGCCTCTGTGAAGCATTTCATTAAAATTCTTTCAACTGCTTTTAATCTGTTTAAGCTTTGATTAAAAATGAAATAAGAATTTTAAAAAAATTCCCTAGGCAACTTGACATTGATAATAGAAAGCTGAAAGAATTACTGATAATAGAGTGAAGATTTATTTGGATAATTTCTCAGGCAAAGTCATCAAAATACGTAAATTTTAAGAAAATATGATAATAAGAATTTGAGGGGGGCGGAGCAAGATGGCCGAATAGGAACAACTCCAGTCTCCAACTCCCAGCGCGAGCGACACAGAAGACCGGTGATTTCTGCATTTTCAACTGAGGTACTGGGGTCATCTCACTAGGGAGTGCCGGACAATCGGTGCTGGTCAGCTGCTGCAGCCTGACCAGCGAGAGCTGAAGCAGGGCGAGGCATCGCCTCACCTGGAAGCGCAAGGGGGAAGGGGATCCGTTTTCCTAGCCAGGGGAACTGAGACACACAACACCTGGAAAATCGGGTAACTCCCACCCCAATACTGCGCTGTAAACATACAGGCATTCCAGGAGAATATATCCCACACCTGGCCGGGAGGGTCCCACGCCCACGAAGCCTCCCTCACTGCTAACACAGCAGTCTGCCGCGATCTATCCGCAAGGCAGCAGCGAGGCTGGGGGAGGGGCGCCCGCCATTGCTGAGGCTTAAGTAGGTAAACAAAGCCGCTGGGAAGCTCGAACTGGGTGGAGCTCACAGCAGCTCAAGGAAGCCTGCCTGTCTCTGTAGTCTCCACCTCTGGGGACAGCGCACAGCTGAAGACCAACAGGGGAAGTAGCGGGAGCCGGTGCAGACGCGAACGACTCTGTCTGACAGCTTTGGGGAGAGCCGCGGATCTCCCAACGCGGAGGTTGAGATCTGAGAACGGACAGACTGCCTGCTCAGGTGTGTCCCTGACCCCTGAGTAGCCTAGCTGGGAGAAATCCCCCACTAGGGGCAGTCTGACACCCCACACCTCACAGGGTGGAGTACACCCCTGAGAGGACACTTCCAAAGGAAGAATCAGACAGGTACACTCGCTGTTCAGCAATATTCTATCTTCGGCAACCTCTGCTGCTGATACCCAGGCAAACAGGGTCTGGAGTGGACCTCAAGCAATCTCCAACAGACCAACAGACAGTCCTTCTGACTGTCAGAAGGAAAACTATCAAACAGGAAGGACACCTATACCAAAACCCCATCAGTTCGTCACCACCATCAAAGACCAGAGACAGATAAAACCACAAAGATGGGGAAGAAGCAGGGCAGAAAAGCTGGAAATTCAAAAAATAAAAGCGCATCTCCCCCTGCAAAGGAGCGCAGCCCATCACCAGCAACGGATCAAAGCTGGTCAGAGAATGACTTGGACGAGAGGAGAGAAGAAGGCTTCAGTCCATCAAACTTATCAGAGCTAAAGGAGGAATTACGTACCCAGCGCAAAGAAACTAAAAATCTTGAAAAAAGAGTGGAAGAATTGACAGCTAGACTCATTAATGCAGAGAAGATCATAAACGAAATGACAGAGATGAAAACCATGACACGAGAAATACGTGACAAATGCACAAGCTTCAGTAACCGACTCGATCAACTGGAAGAAAGAGTATCAGCGATTGAAGATCAAATGAATGAAATGAAGCGAGAAGAGAAACCAAAAGAAAAAAGAAGAAAAAGAAATGAGCAAAGCCTGCAAGAAGTATGGGATTACGTAAAAAGACCAAATCTACGTCTGATTGGGGTGCCTGAAAGTGAGGGGGAAAATGGAACCAAGTTGGAAAACACTCTTCAGGATATCATCCAGGAGAACTTCCCCAACCTAGTAGGGCAGGCCAACATTCAAATTCAGGAAATACAGAGAACGCCACAAAGATACTCCTCCAGAAGAGCAACTCCAAGACACATAATTGCCAGATTCACCAAAATTGAAATGAAGGAAAAAATCTTAAGGGCAGCCAGAGAGAAAGGTCGGGTCACCCACAAAGGGAAGCCCATCAGACTAACAGCAGATCTCTCGGCAGAAACTCTACAAGCCAGAAGAGAGTGGGGGCCAATATTCAACGTTCTTAAAGAAAAGAATTTTCAACCCAGAATTTCATA
Organism: Rhinopithecus roxellana; assembly: GCF_007565055.1. Lineage (NCBI taxonomy): Eukaryota > Metazoa > Chordata > Mammalia > Primates > Cercopithecidae > Rhinopithecus > Rhinopithecus roxellana. The sequence continues at coordinate 132,472,449 of NC_044557.1, read as the reverse complement.
TCCAGCCAAACTAAGTTTCATAAGTGAAGGAGAAATAAAATCCTTTACAGATAAGCAAATGCTTAGAGATTTTGTCACCACCAGGCCTGCCTTACAAGAGACCCTGAAGGAAGCCCTAAACATGGAAAGGAACAACCGGTACCAGCCATCACAAAAACTTGGCAAAATGTAAAGACCATCGAGGCTAGGAAGAAACTGCATCAACTAACGAGCAAAATAACCAGTTAATATCATAATGGCAGGATCAAGTTCACACATAACAATATTAACCTTAAATGTTAATGGACTAAATGCTCCAATTAAAAGACACAGACTGGCAAACTGGATAAAGAGTCAAGACCCATCAGTCTGCTGTATTCAGGAGACCCATCTCACATGCAGAGACATACATAGGCTCAAAATAAAGGGATGGAGGAAGATCTACCAAGCAAATGGAGAACAAAAAAAAGCAGGGGTTGCAATCCTAGTCTCTGATAAAACAGACTTTAAACCATCAAAGATCAAAAGAGACAAAGAAGGCCATTACATAATGGTAAAGGGATCAATTCAACAGGAAGAGCTAACTCTCCTAAATATATATGCACCCAATACAGGAGCACCCAGATTCATAAAGCAAGTCCTTAGAGACTTACAAAGAGACTTAGACTCCCATACAATAATAATGGGGGACTTCAACACTCCGCTGTCAACATTAGACAGATCAACGAGACAGAAAGTTAACAAGGATATCCAGGAATTGAACTCATCTCTGCACCAAGCGGACCTAATAGACATCTATAGAACTCTCCACCCCAAATCAACAGAATATACATTCTTCTCAGCACCACATCGCACTTATTCCAAAATTGACCACATAATTGGAAGTAAAGTACTCCTCAGCAAATGTAAAAGAACAGAAATTATAACAAACTGTCTCTCAGACCACAGTGCAATCAAACTAGAACTCAGGACTAAGAAACTCAATCAAAACCGCTCAACTACATGGAAACTGAACAACCTGCTCCTGAATGACTACTGGGTACATAACGAAATGAAAGCGGAAATAAAGATGTTCTTTGAAACCAATGAGAACAAAGATACAACATACCAGAATCTCTGGGACACATTTAAAGCAGTGTGTAGAGGGAAATTTATAGCACTAAATGCCCACAAGAGAAAGCAGGAAAGATCTAAAATTGACACTCTAACATCACAATTAAAAGAACTAGAGAGGCAAGAGCAATCACATTCAAAAGCTAGCAGAAGGCAAGAAATAACTAAGATCAGAGCAGAACTGAAGGAGATAGAGACACAAAAAACCCTCCAAAAAATCAATGAATCCAGGAGTTGGTTTTTTGAAAAGATCAACAAAATTGACAGACCGCTAGCAAGGCTAATAAAGAAAAAAAGAGAGAGGAATCAAATAGATGCAATAAAAAATGATAAAGGGGATATCACCACTGACCCCACAGAAATACAAACTACCATCAGAGAATACTATAAACGCCTCTACGCAAATCAACTAGAAAATCTAGAAGAAATGGATAATTTCCTGGACACTTACACTCTCCCAAGGCTAAACCAGGAAGAAGTTGAATCCCTGAATAGACCAATAGCAGGCTCTGAAATTGAGGCAACAATTAATAGCCTACCCACCAAAAAAAGTCCAGGACCAGATGGATTCACAGCTGAATTCTACCAGAGGTACAAGGAGGAGCTGGTACCATTCCTTCTGAAACTATTCCAATCAATAGAAAAAGAGGGAATCCTCCCTAACTCATTTTATGAGGCCAACATCATCCTGATACCAAAGCCTGGCAGAGACACAACAAAAAAAGAGAATTTTAGACCAATATCCCTGATGAACATTGATGCAAAAATCCTCAATAAAATACTGGCAAACCGGATTCAGCAGCACATCAAAAAGCTTATCCACCATGATCAAGTGGGCTTCATCCCTGGGATGCAAGGCTGGTTCAACATTCGCAAATCAATAAACGTAATCCAGCATATAAACAGAACCAAAGACAAGAACCACATGATTGTCTCAATAGATGCAGAAAAGGCTTTTGACAAAATTCAACAGCCCTTCATGCTAAAAACGCTCAATAAATTCGGTATTGATGGAACGTACCTCAAAATAATAAGAGCTATTTATGACAAACCCACAGCTAATATCATACTGAATGGGCAAAAACTGGAAAAATTCCCTTTGAAAACTGGCACAAGACAGGGATGCCCTCTCTCACCACTCCTATTCAACATAGTGTTGGAAGTTCTGGCTAGGGCAATCAGGCAAGAGAAAGAAATCAAGGGTATCCAGTTAGGAAAAGAAGAAGTCAAATTGTCCCTGTTTGCAGATGACATGATTGTATATTTAGAAAACCCCATCGTCTCAGCCCAAAATCTCCTTAAGCTGATAAGCAACTTCAGCAAAGTCTCAGGATACAAAATTAATGTGCAAAAATCACAAGCATTCTTATACACCAGCAACAGACAAGCAGAGAGCCAAATCAGGAATGAACTTCCATTCACAATTGCTTCAAAGAGAATAAAATACCTAGGAATCCAGCTTACAAGGGATGTAAAGGACCTCTTCAAGGAGAACTACAAACCACTGCTCAGTGAAATCAAAGAGGACACAAACAAATGGAAGAACATACCATGCTCATGGATAGGAAGAATCAATATCGTGAAAATGGCCATACTCCCCAAGGTTATTTATAGATTCAATGCCATCCCCATCAAGCTACCAATGACTTTCTTCACGGAATTGGAAAAAACTGCTTTAAAGTTCATATGGAACCAAAAAAGAGCCCGCATTGCCAAGACAATCCTAAGTCAAAAGGACAAAGCTGGAGGCGTCACGCTACCTGACTTCAAACTATACTACAAGGCTACAGTAACCAAAACAGCATGGTACTGGTACCAAAACAGAGATATAGACCAATGGAACAGAACAGAGTCCTCAGAAATAATACCGCACATCTACAGCCATCTGATCTTTGACAAACCTGAGAGAAACAAGAAATGGGGAAAGGATTCCCTATTTAATAAATGGTGCTGGGAAAATTGGCTAGCCATAAGTAGAAAGCTGAAACTGGATCCTTTCCTTACCCCTTATACGAAGATTAATTCAAGATGGATTAGAGACTTAAATGTTAGACCTAATACCATAAAAACCCTAGAAGAAAATCTAGGTAGTACCATTCAGGACATAGGCATGGGCAAGGACTTCATGTCTAAAACACCAAAAGCAACGGCAGCAAAAGCCATAATTGACAAATGGGATCTAATTAAACTAAAGAGCTTTTGCACAGCAAAAGAAACTACCATCAGAGTGAACAGGCAACCTACAGAATGGGAGAAAATTTTTGCAACCTACTCATCTGACAAAGGGCTAATATCCAGAATCTACAAAGAACTCAAACAAATATACGAGAAAAAAACAAACAACCCCATCAAAAAGTGGGGAAAGGATATGAACAGACATTTCTCAAAAGAAGATATTCATACAGCCAACAGACACATGAAAAAATGCTCATCATCACTGGCCATCAGAGAAATGCAAATCAAAACCACAATGAGATACCATCTCACACCAGTTAGAATGGCAATCATTAAGAAGTCAGGAAACAACAGGTGTTGGAGAGGATGTGGAGAAATAGGAACACTTTTACACTGTTGGTGGGATTGTAAACTAGTTCAACCATTATGGAAAACAGTATGGCAATTCCTCAAGGATCTAGAACTAGATGTACCATATGACCCAGCCATCCCACTACTGGGTATATACCCAAAGGATTATAAATTAGTCTACTACAAAGACACATGTACACGTATGTTTATTGCGGCACTATTCACAATAGCAAAGACTTGGAATCAACCCAAATGTCCATCTGTGACAGACTGGATTAAGAAAATGTGGCACATATACACCATGGAATACTATGCAGCCATAAAAAAGGATGAGTTTGCGTCCTTTGTAGGGACATGGATGCAGCTGGAAACCATCATTCTTAGCAAACTATCACAAGAAGAGAAAACCAAACACCGCATGTTCTCACTCATAGGTGGGAACTGAACAATGAGATCACTTGGACTCGGGAAGGGGAACATCACACACTGGGGTCTATCATGGGGAGGGGGGAGGGGGGAGGAGGGAGGGATTGCATTGGGGAGTTATACATGATATAAATGATGAATTGATGGGTGCTGACGAGTTGATGGGTGCAGCACACCAACATGGCATAAGTATACATATGTAACAAACCTGCACGTTATGCACATGTACCCTAGAACTTAAAGTATAATAAAAAAAAAAAAAAAAAAAAAATAAACCTTTAAAAGGTACAAAATATACACAAAGTTTGATGAAGATAATTGATATGATTTGGCTGTGTCCCCACCCAAATCTCATCTTGAATTGTAGTTCTGATAATCCCCACATGTCATGGGATGGACCCAGTGGGAGGTAATTGAATCATGGGGGCAGTTACCTCCATGCTGCTGTTCTTGTGATAGTGAGTGAGTCCTAGTAAGATCTGATTGTTTCATAAGGGGCTTCTCCCTTTTGCTCAGCACCTCTCTTTGTTGCCGCCATGTGAAGAGGGATGTGTTTGCTTCCCCTTCCACCATGATTGTAAATGTCCTGAGGCCTCCCCAGCCATGCTGAAATGTGAGTCAATTAAACCTCCATCCTTTATAAATTAAAAAAAAAAAAAAAAAAAAAAAAAAAAAAGAATTTGAACAAAATATGGTCAGACCAAAGAGTTGGCATAATTAAAGGCAAAATTCCTTCTCCAAACTGAGTTTTCCATTTAGCTAGTTTGAGTTTTATTCTGGGGTCCATTACTTAGTACTGAAATATATCTTCAAAGCAATGTTTCTCTTCATCTCCATTTTCAACTGCTAAAATTTTCCAGCCCTGAAAAACAGCTCATATGTTTGCTAAAATTGAGAGGAGGTAGCCCATGAGTAATGTGCAAGTTCTGTGTGACACACATTTTGACTATTCACAGGGCTTTTTTACTTACTTGCCAGTTCTTGCTTCTTTCTGGAAAAGTGATATATTGCTGCTATCTTTATGAATAATGGATTTATAAATATGAGGCATAAAAGAAACTTAAAGATCAACTGGTAGCTTTCTAAAAGTTAAATGAGAAAACTCTTTTTGCAAGCCTGAGAGCATGATGCAGGAAGTTAAATCAAGAGATCAGGCTGGGTGTGGTGACTCACCCCTGTAATTACAGCACTTTGGGAGGCTGAGGCGGGCGGATCACGAAGTCAGGAGTTTGAGACCAGACTGGCCAACGTGGTGAAACCCCATCTCTACTAAAACTACAAGAGCTGGCTGGGCATAGTGGCAGGCCCCTGTAATCCCAGCTACTTGGGAGGCTGAGGCAAGAGAATCGTTTGGACCTGGGAGGTGAGGGTTGCAGTGAGCTGAGATCCAGCCATTGCACTCCAGCCTGGAAAACAGGGCAAGACTCTGTCTCAAAAAAAATATAAATAAAAAACAAATAAATAAATAAATCAAGAGATTAAGAGAGTTCTAAAAATCCCAAATAATTGAATTATGGATTATTTAATTCCAGATATCCAAGCTTTATGACTTTGGGTGAGAAAGAGAATTTTGTTTCATATTATCTATGCTCTCTCTTTTAAAATAGACTAAGCCCTTTAAAATTTTATATTTAGGATATTCAGTCTTAATCTTGAATTCATATTGGAAAAGAACATTTTTATAGAATTATATTACATGTAAATATAAGCATTTAAAAGACATGTTTGAATTTTTATAAATTGTAATAATGTATTTTAAATCAATAGACTGTGGCATAAGCCATTTAGTATCCCATAAATGTCCTATCTTTTCTTAAAATCTGAGTTATTCTAAATGACCATTTGTAATTCTCTATATTTTTTAAGCCCAAACATTTCACAAATGATTTATGTTAGGTCTTCACAAATGTTTGTAATTGCCCTCTGAGCTCTCTTAGTCTCACGTCTTCCCCTTGACTGTGGTGCCATCATATCTGAGCTCTCCATCACGGTTCACTCAGCAGTGATACAGCCCAGCTCCAATGCTAGCCCTCCTTAAAGCTTTTTCTCCTTTAACCGTTTGAAGGCGCTACCTTCATAATACAGCAAGTCCTTGAATAATTGTTAAGCTTTGGTCACCCAAAATCCCTGAAGTGGTAGTTAGACTCTCTTTTAATGTGTGACGCATAAAAATTCTTAGTTACCAATGACTTTTACCAAAAAAAAAAAAAAAAGAATTTTATAGAATATTGAAGAATAAGCCCCAAATGTATCTGTGTTTCTAGTGTTGTCTACAAGGGGATCTACAATGGTGCCATTTACTAAGATGAAGTTGTGTGTACTTTTTCGGCTTTGTGTATAATTGATTCATTAGGTTAGTGGTGTAGGAGATGATATAAGAACTAATAAAATATCAATAACACCCTCTACATCTATCCCTGAGGCAGGCAGGGGATCTGAACCCTATAACATGCTCTTTTTACTCAGGTTCATTATCCTGAGGCTGTTTTTAGGTTCTCTTTTCCAACGCAGCTCATTCTTTCTGTGCTTTGTAGTCTGCTGAACTTCAGCTTCAATTCCTATTCTTATTTTCTCCAAGTTCTCCTGGGCTTCAAACTTTAGACCTTTCCTTATCTCTTGGCTCATTCCCTGCTGGGGTTTGACAACAACCTCCCTTTGATCCGTGCCCTGAATCTGAGAGCTGCTCCAGTGCCCTGCCACAGTGCTGAAGTTCAGCCCCATTGTTCAAAAGAATAAAATGGAGAGTGAATTGGGAGGATGATGTCTTTAGTCTGACAAGTTGAGAATGGAATGCTCACAAGAATTCAACAATTAGCTCAGGAAGGAAGTCTGTGCTGGCAGTAAAGATGTGCCACATAGAGAAATAAAAATATCAAAGGTATGGGGTAGATTATCAAGAGAAGTATAACGAATGAGAAGAAAAGACAGCTCAGCAAAGAACCCTTGCCATTTCAGGAAAGGACCCCTATCCCTGCAAAAAAGAGGATTCCTGTGAAGGAGACAATGGAGCACAGAAAAGAGAGGATAGCATTTCAGTAAAGAGGAATTGATAGTGTATCATCACAGAGAAATTAAGGACTAGACTTTTTACATTGCTGACTTAGAATAATTTTGGAGAAAGGATAAAGACAGAAATTAGACTGATGTGCAATGAGAAATATGTGGATGGTGGGGAAGAAACTTGTGAGGGGGAATCATTTATGCATTGGCTCAAGGAGCTGTCAATCTGAGGGACTGTGGGAAAATTCCTTAAACTTTCTCGTCTATTTCCTCATCCACAAAATAAAGACATTAGAATAAATCATCTTGGACCACCATTCTGCCTTAATATCTAATTATTCTGGGAGTCTAAATTCTTAACAAGGAGCAAAATAGTAACAGGCTAAGTTATACTTTATTGTCATCATAACCTAAAAATGATATTTCTACAATCATATTTGCATGTTTGTTCAGCCTTTAACAACCTGCAAGGAATATGGCACTGCTTTGTTTTTGTTGCATCATTTGCATTGCTTCAGAAGTTCATAGCTGTTATAGTTGACTTAAATTCCTAATTTGTTTTCATTGGTAAAAAGGATGTGCCATGTTATTTTGAAGCACTAATAAAAAGAAAAAAATAGAGTAGAAAATGCACTACTTTTACAAATAGAAAGTTTGTTTTGAACATTAGGTTACTAAAGATTGCTTCTAAAACTTTTTTTTATAAATCTCTTTTAAATCCCAGGTATTGCAATTTCAGATGAACTCGATAAGGTAAGTTGAACTATACATCTGGTGAAAAGAAAATGTAGAACTTACCTTTTATTCTGCTGTCTCAATATAAATAAATTTTCTGAAACATATAAAATGTTCAAGTATAATTTATTTGGTGCTAACATTTTAAAACTTTGAAAGTTAAATACATGTTGTTTTATGAAAGCTATTCCATTAAATATATATCACCTACTCTTTTGAGTCAAGGCCTTTAGAATTTGGTTAGAGAAAATGGAATCACTATATTGTAAAATAAAAACTCATAACACTATATTATGTAAATTATTTTATTCCACTTGTACCTAAATGATAATGATATGGAAAACATTGTATTTTTTGAGAGCTCCTCTTTGGAAACCTTACCAATAAAGTTTTTTGTTTGTTTATTTTAATTTTCCAAGATGCCAAGAGACTATGATGGTGCTTTGAAGTAGGGTAGTAGTTGTGATGGTGGTGAGAAGTGGTGTGATTAGGAATATATTTCTACAGTTGTGTCACTGGAACTTGCTAATGGATTGGATGTGGGAAATTGTGGAACAAACCAGTCAATGATGGACTGCTAGGTTTGGGAGATGAGCAACTAGGTCAATTGTGATACCACTTACTACAATTAGAAAAACTAGGAAAAAATCAAATTTGTCAGGTTTGGATAACATCAAGAGTTCTCATTTAGATTGTTTATTTTGAGTTGCCTATTAAACATGTTTATATGAGTTATTGCTTATGATAGAGATTTGATTTATAACTATTCATATTCTCATTTTTTTAGTCTCAAAAACCCTTTACATTGTTAAAAATTAGAGAGGACCCCAAAGAGCCTTGATTTACATGGATTATATCTATCAATATTAGACTCTTGTGTTGATAATATATTGATATTAGATATCTAAACGTTAAAAATTCAAACTAATAACAAATTTACGTGTTTTTTTAAAAAATAGCAGTGATTAAACCATTACCCTAACACAAATAACATTTTTGGGAAAAATACTTTTATATTCTAAAACAAGATGTTAGTAAGAAAGTTGCATTGTTTACATTTTGAAAATCTCTTTAATGTATGGCTTAATTAAAAACTGCTACATTTTCATATCTGCTTCTGCATTCAATCTGTTGTGATTTGTTGTTTTGACTGAAAAAAATCTCTAACATCAGATGTGTAGCTGGAAAGAGAGAAGCATGTAGAAATAGCCATCATCAATATTTGGTGAACACTGCTCTAGATATCTTTTGAGACAGAAAATATATTGAAATTTGGCTTGGAGACTAGGTATAAACATAATGTATGATAGAAAGTATTGTACAGGTTGCATACACCTTATCCAAAACACTTGGGGCAAGAAGTGTTTTGAATTTCAGGTGGCTTTTTGGATTTTGGAACACTCATATATATATAAAGAGATATCATGGGGCTGGGACCAAAGTCTAAAACAAAATTCATTTATGTTTCATATACATCTTATACACATCACCTGGAGGTAATTTTATGCAATATTCTTAGTAACTTTGTGCATGAAACAAAGTCTTGACCGTGTTTTCACTGTGACTCATCACCTGAGGTCATGTATAAAATGCTCTACTTGTGACGTCATGTCAATGCTCAAAAAGTTTCAGCTTTTGGAGCATTTCAGATTTTCAAATTAGGGATGCTCAACCTCTACAAAAAATGACATCATATAAATCCTGACATTTTAAAACAGAAAGTTACTATGTAATAATTGTATTATTTTTGCAAAAACCATAAAGCTATTATTCTACTCCAAATATAATACAACACCTTTTGGATTTTGTACCAGAAGAATGTATTTCTGACTCACTAAAAAAGCATAATTTATGAATATATACTTAAATATCTATTTCCTTTAATAAACAAACCATCATATTTTAGAATTAGTTTCATCGTCATCTGTACCGACTCCAGGCAGAACTCCATGTTGACCATACTCAGTGGCAAGTGTATAAGTGGTAGGCATGGCCTCCCAGCTTTGTTCTGCTTTTCTAGACCCCCTCTGTGTGCCTGTCATTGTCTCACCCCAGCTGGTCTCCTTCTTATGCCATGAGTTTCCTTACAGTTTGCAGAAATGTAATAATTCCTCCTCTTGCCGTTATGATCTATGTTCATTTTAAGTACAAAGATATAACCATCACCATTTCTAGGTTCATTTGCTCCTTGTAATATATTCTGTAAAACCTTGGCTGCCTGAGTCATAAATTAGCTTGTATGGGGTTGTTACTGTGCTTGGCTCTTGTCCTTCTCTTTTTTTTTCTGAGCTCTGACTTGCAGCGGCTTTGGTGTCCACACCTTTGTTGATGAGCTAAAGAATTTTAACTGTTCTTGGAACTGAAACAGATATAACCCTCACAGGATAAATTATGGATGCCCTGACACTCAGTTAAGTGTCAGCCTCAGGACATAGCCTTCTCCCTCACACCCTCTCTCTTCCCAGCACTAGCTGAGGGGAATATCCATTTAACTAAATTGTATGACACTGCCGATTTTCATTTACTTACCTAATATTCCTATTTTTTGAAGACTTTGTGGAAACTGCTAAATTTTATTGCACATTTATTATTTTTAATTTTTATTGAGGAAGATGCCAAAAGTTTGTCATAAATAACTTTCCACTAAAAAAAAAAAAAAAAAAAAAAAATTTCAGTGCAAAAAAAAAAAAAAAATCGACCCCACTTTCATATCTGATTTTTGTAGAATGCCAGATAACAGAAAGGAGTCACAGGCTTCCAGAGCCATTGCGACCATTCTTTGGCTGTCTGGCAATCACCCTTGGAGGAGTGGGAGAGCTTGTCCCATAGCACCCTCTGGTGACCATGAAGCTCACAATCCTGAATTTTCCTGAATAGAAAAATGAATCTCAGGGAGACAGCCACTGAAAAACAGCCAATCGGAATGGTTTGCAGTTAGTATTCACCTGGTACATATGTCTTTAATGTAGTAGTAAATACAGCTTCTTCTTTTTACTCTTAACAATTTTGGGGATTCACTAAATATATATTTTTCTTAACCTTTATAAAATATGGAATTTTTTAACCATCATTTTCTAATTCAGTTATAATTTCATTGAAATCATTTTTTCATGGACTTTTATGTTACTTTGTGAACTCTGAGAAAGGTAATAAGAATCACTATCTATTTAAAATAAAGAAATAAAATGAAACAGAGGTTAACTTTTTTTTTTCAAGTTTTTTTTTTTTTTTTTTTTTTTTTTAAGTTGTGGGAACTCTTACCAATTCCTTAGTCATTAACCTTTTTCTTTCTCTTGTATGACTACTGTATTGGCTTTCTATTACTGCTGTGACACCTTAAAACAACACAAATTTATTATCTTACAGCTCTGTAGTTTCAAAGTTGAACATGAGTTTCCCTGAGCCAAACAAAGTCAAGGTGCAATCAGGGCTGTCTTCTTTCCATTCCAGGGGAAATCTGTTTCCTCATCTTTTCCAGCCTCTAGGGCTGCCTGTATTCCTCTAGTGTGTGGCCCCCTTGTTATGCCTTCAAAACCAGCAACATCTTTCTGTCTCTAACTTCAGCCAGGAACAACTCTCCCTATTTATGGAATCATGTTAGGTTGAGGCCACCTGGCTAATGCAGATAATCTCTCTATCTCCAGATCCTTAATCTTAATCATGCAAAGTCCCTTTGCATATTTATGCAAATGTAATTATGTAACTAATTACATATAGAAATGTAAATATTCATTCGTTCGTAATGGAACATATTCACAGGTTTTGGGTATTAGGACATGAACATCTCTGGGAAGTCATCATTCTGCCCACATAGCCACTATCCAAGTTCAAATCGTAGTACCTTTTATATCTGTATGTGGTTCTTCAAGCTCCCATGATTCCAATTCATCTTTCAAAATGCCACATAGTAGACATGATTGGTACCTGCCCAGTTTCCCTCCACTAGGGCAGTGTGACCTATCCTTCAGTTGCTGAGTGTTGGGTGTTTATGCGCTTCTTTTCTTGTCTTCTCCTGGTTGCCTCATTCTTTTATAGGTTTCACTTGAGAGAACTCAAGAACTCACTTTCTCAGCATCTCATTCTAGGGAAAACTACCTAAGACATGCCACAAGAAGATTCTTCCTAAAGCAAAATCTTGTTGAAATTTTTTTATTGACTCTCTGGTATCTACCAAATTAAACAAAAATTACTTTTTTAGCCATTTTTCTTTTATTTATTTTATTTTTAATGGAGACAGGATCTTACTTTGTCACCTAGGCTGGTGTGCAGTGCTGTGATCATAGCTCACTGCAACCTTGATGTCCTGGGCTCAAATGACCCTCCCACCTCAGCCTCTTGAGTAGCTGGGACTACGAACGTGTGCCACCATGCACGGCTGATTTTTTAATTTTTTTAGAGACAGGGTCTTCCTATGTTGCTCAGGCTAGTCTCAAACTCCTGGCCCTAAGCAATCCTTTCTTCTCAGCCTCCCAAGGAGCAGGGATTTTGTGCATGACCCACCATGCCAGACTCAAGTCCAAATTTCTAAGACTAGAATTAACAGTCTCCATGTCGTGGCTCTCATCTATCTCTTATGATTGATTTCCTTCTTTTTTCTATCCAAACTGTATTGTACTCAACAAGAAATAGGGTAAAGTAACCAGAAGACAGTACTTCTAGGTAATACTTTTGTTTATTTTCACATTTTTGTTCATGTCATTCCCTTTTCTTTCTCTGACTGTGATCCCTCCTTCAAGTTCCAGCCTCCCTAGTCAGCCCTGCAGAAAGTGAGCTCACCTGCCAGGATCCTTTAGCAAGCACAGTGACTGCATCACAAATGACACACTTTATGTTCACTGCTTGAAGAAGTAGCCTAGTATTCTGAAAAAAATCCACAGAAAGGCTGGATTGAATCTTGGCACCTGCCATTTACTAACTACATGGCCTTCAGGAAGTTACTTCCAGATGCTGAAATTTAGTTACCTTCTCTGTAAATTGCAGATGGTTTTAGTGACTATTAAAACTAACATTAATTTATCATGGAAAGTAATTTAAACTAAAATATCCACAATATAAAATATTTCTGAGAAGTATATGGGAAAACATTTCAAAGGGAAGAGAACAGAGGATCACTATAACCTCTTGCTGAAAAAGACGCTGTATAATGTAGGCATTGATACCCTCAAAATATCATTACACTTCTATGCATCAAAGGACCCAACACTCATAAATTACACATCTGATAAGAAGTTAATATCCAGGATATATAAATAACTCCTATAACTCAACAACAAAAACTAATTACTCAATTAAAAAATGGGCAAAGGGTTTGAATAGACATTTCTCCAAAGATGATATACAAGTGACCAACAGGCATCTGAAAAGATGCTCCATATCACTAATCACCAGAGGGAAAAAAACGCGATGAGATACCCTCTGAGACCCATTAGGATGGCCACTATCAGAAAACAAACAACAAACAAAATGAAAAAATAGCAAGTGTTGGTGAGGATATGGAGAGAGTGGGACTGTGTGCACTGTTTGTGGGAATGTAAAATGGTGCAGCCGTAACAGAAAATAGTATAGCAGTTCCTTAAAAAGTTAAAAATAAAAATACCATCTGTTATGGTTTGCATGTTTGTATCTTTCCAAAATTCATATTGATATGTAATCCCCAATGCAAAAGTATTAAGAAGCAGGGTCTTTAGGAGGCGGTTAGGCCATGAGGGATCCACCCTCATAAATGAGATTAGTGCCCTTATGAAAGGGCTTGAGGAAGCCTGTTTGGTTCTTCTGCTTCCTCTCCACCATGTGAGCATGCAGCAAGATGGCTCAACTCAGAGATAAATGGCATGCTCTTACCTTCAGATTCAGACACTGAATCTGCTAGCACCTTGATCTGGACTTCCCAGTTTCCAAAATTGTAAAAAATAAATTTATGTTATTATACAAGACCTAGTTCAAGTTATTTTGTTATAGCACCAGGAATGAACTAAGATACCATATTATGAAGCAATCACACTTCTAAGTATATATCCAAAAGAATTAGAAGTAAGATCTATAGGAAATAATTGGACACCCATGTTCATAGCAGCATTATTCACAATGGCCAAGAGGTGAAAGCAACCAAGTGTTCACTGACAGATGAATGGATAAACAAAATGCAGTATATATATACAATGGAATAGTGTTCAGTCTTCAGAAAGAAGGAAATAGTGTCCCATGCTACAACATGGCTGAACCTCGAGGACCTTATGCTAATTGAAATAAGCCAGTTACAAAAAGACAAATTGGTGCCTGCCCAGTTTCCCTCCACTAGGGCTGTGTGACCTATCCTTCAGCTGCTATGAGTGTTGGGTGTTTATGCGCTTCTTTCCTTGTCTTCTCCTGGTTCCCTCATTCTTTTATAGGTTTCACTTGAGAGAACTCCTCAATAAATCACTTTCTCAGCATCTCATTCTAGGGAAAACTACCTAAGACATGCCACAAGAAGATTCTTCCTAAAGCAAAATCTTGTTGAAATTTTTTTCTTGACTCTCTGGTGTCTACCAGATGATCATCTGCATGATTCTACTTATATGAAATATTTAGAGTAATCCGAATTACAGAAACAGTGTAACAGTGGTTGTCATGAGCTGAGGGGAGGGGGAAATGGGAAGTTATTGTTTAATGAGTGTAGAGTTTCATTTTGCAAGATGAAAGATGTCTACCCAACATTGGTTTGCACAGAGATTGGCTGCACAACAATGTAAATAAACTTAACATAGTTGAACTGTACACTAAAAATAGTTAAGATGGTGAATTTTATGTTATGATTTTTCCATAACTAAAACATATGGGCTTTTAGGCTAGGCACAGTGGCTCATGCCTATAATCCCAGCACTTTGGGAGGCCGAGGAGGTGGATCACTTGAGGTCAGGTGTTTGAGACCAGCTTGGCCAACATGGTGAAACCCTGTGTCTACTAAAAATACAAAATTTTCGGGCATAGTGGCAGGCACTTGTAATCCCAGATACTCGGGAGACTGAGGCAGGAGAACCCCTTGAACGTGGGAGGCGGAAGTTGCAGTGAGCCAAGATCACACCACTGCACTCCAGCCTGGGTGACAGAGTGAGACTCCATCTCAAAAAAGAAAAAAAATATATATATATATTGTGTGTGTGTGTGTGTGTGTGTGTATGTGTGTGTGTATATATGTGTGTGTGTATATATATGTGTGTGTGTATATATATTTGTGTGCATCTATATATATATGTGTGTGTGTATATATATTCTTTATAACATCAGTACATTCATAGGCACTCTTAGAATAATGTCTGCTGACCTAAGCAGATGTCATAAAGCAAAAGTAAACTTTAGTTAGAACAATTCCACTGGAGGTCTCAATAGCGAAGTACAGTACAGTCCTCCCTGATGCTGATGTTCTGGCTTTAGACTGGGGTATATTTTAGAGTATTTAGTGCCGTAGGCAGTCTGTATATCTTTTAGGCAACTCATCAGAAATACTGCTGTCTTTAGCTCTTATTACATGTTGAGTGGTAGTGAGTCTGTTTCTAGCCCTTGAAACTTTAAATAGATGTGTAACAATAATTATATATATATATGTATATACACACACACAATAATAACAATGTACTATTTAGTGCATACTAAATTCTCAACCTTGGGGTAAGCATTTTATATAGATTATGCCATTTTATCTTAATAAACATAGTTAACATTTATTGAGAACTTATTATGCTAGATAGTGTTCTACATTATTTGCTTGCATTATCTCATTTAGTATTTACTAATATCTTGGGAAATAGGGAGTATTATCCACATTTGACAGGTGAGGAAATTGGGACCCAGAGGTTAATAAACTTAGCAGAAGTCACATAAAAAGAAAATAGGAGTGGAGCACAAAGCACAGCCAATTAGCTCCAGAGTCCATGGCTCTTAACAATTATATCATATTTATGAGACAGGTGCTATTATCCACCATTTAATAGATGGACTAACAGAAGCACTTGGAATTTTATAAGCTCCTCTTTGTCACGTAGTAAGTGGAGGAGCTAGAACTGAAACCCAGACAGTTTAACAATCCAGAGTCTACACTCTCAATCTCTGCAACTGGTTATGTCATTACATTTCCTGTCTTTGTGCCTAGTGTAGGGTAATTATTCAATTAATAATTGCTATGTTTATTACTAGAAACTTCTTGTCCACAATGGGTACTATTGTATAGCCCATGCTAAGCTTTTGTTAAATAATTACTGGGTAAATAACTAGCCAGAAATTACTAAAAACTTGTTTATCTGTTTATGTTGTTCTGCCTTTTGTGGCCTTTTGCTGGTTTTCCTACCACAAGACATTTTCTTTGTTATTCTATTACCTTAAGAGCTCTGTGTTTATTGTTTTTACTAAGTAGTTAAGAGAGTTAAGACAGAACAGTGTCTTAAAAAGAATATATTTTTCTCTTAAGAAAGAGACTTAAGATAGTATAATGTTCATGCTCACAAAAATTGCTTTACCATGAAAGATAAATATATATGACACCATGTAATAGACTGAATAGGCAGTTCATGAAGACGGTAGTTATCAAGCATGTAGTGTGACAGCTAAGTGCTTTGAAGACACATTCTCACTTATACTCACAACAACCCCATGAGAAAGCTCTCATGATCTCCATTTTATACGTAAGAAAATGGAAGCCCAGAGAGTTTGGTGAGTTGAGCAAATTTAAGAGAGATGTAATAAAATGCACAATTCAAATTTGAGCATCAATTTACCTTCAAAACTTATTTACTTAATTGCTATGCAACCTTGCCTTTCTAAAAAGTTAAGAAGCTCCAGGAGGGCCTATTTTAAGTTGCTTCACACTGGCTATATGTGTACCATTGACATCAGCCATAGACAGTGTGCCATGGGCTGTCAGGCCGCTTGACGCTTGCCTCACTCAGTACACCCATGGAAGGGGCAAAATCTTAACTCCTTCCAAGTAAGGATGTCTTTTCACCAGATAGCTTTGTTTTGCTATTTACTTTCTATTTCTGTTTATTTCTCCCCAGGCAGACAAATCTGAGTTTTATTGCTTTTTTTGGTCAGTAATTGGAGAATGTTCTAGCAGAGCATACTGTAATTGCTGTGATCCTGTTGTCTTGTTTCTGTCTTCTAGAATCTCTTGCCTACTCACATGTGACCTACATGTGCATTATATGATATTTTGGGCACTAGGAAAATATCTGTAGAACTGCTTTATATCCTATGTTGGTCATATGTTTGATGTTTATCAGGTAAAAGTTCTAATACTAACAAAGATAGCCATGTAAACTTCACTCAGAGTTCTCTCAGCATGGTTGTGGTCCATGTTCATCTCAAAAATAAAACATGGAAAGTGACAACCCAAGAAAAATATTTGCAGTTTATATCACAGACAGAACTTAATAATTCTAATTATAGGGAGCTTCTAAAAGCAGAGAATAAAAGACCTAAATTCCACTATAAATGAGCCATATAAGGAGATTGTTTATAGAAAAAAATCCTTCTTAACTATATAAAAAGATGCTCAGCTTTACTCAAAACAAAAGAAATGCAAATTAAGCATTACTGCTTACCTGTCAGATTAACAAAAATCCCCATTTGTCAGATACTCTGTTGATGAGGCACTGGAAACAGACAATTTCACACATTGCTGGTGGGAATCCAAAATGCTACAAACACTATGCAGGGAAATTGTGCAATATCTAGTACATTATATGTGCAATTATTCTTTGATGAAATTATCCCATTTCTATGAATGTGTTCTGAAGACACACTGGCAAAAATACAAAAAGACCTATATGTGTGACTGTACCTTGTCATACTATTTTAATAACAAAAGAGTAGAAAAAATGAAATGTCCATTAAAATAAAAATACTGGATAATTACAGTATATCCACACAAGAGAGTACTATACAGCTATACAAATGAAAGAATATCTCTATGTATTAAGGAATGACCCCTGGGATAATATATTGTTAAATGAATAAAGGAAGGGACAGAAATGTGTTTTTAGTATGCTACCATTCATCTAAGTAAGTGTAATGAAAATATAAATGCATATTTGATTCTATTTTTTGGGGGGTGGGGGCAGAAATGGAGTTTCATTCTTGTTGCGCAGGCTGGAATGCAATGGTGCGATCTTGGATCACCGCAACCTCTACCTCCCGGGTTCAAGCGATTCTCCTGCCTCAGCCTCCCAAGTAGCTGGAATTACAGGCATGCACCACCACCCCCAGCTAATTTTTTATTTTTAGTAGAGATGGGATTTCTCCATGTTGGTCAGGCTGGTCTCGACCTCCCAACCTCAGGTGATCCACTCAGCCTCCCAAAGTGCTGGGATTACAGGCATGAGCCACCGCACCCAGCCCACGTTTGCTTCTATGAAAACCCAAACAACAATAGCAAAACCTGCCCTACTGTAAAATACACACACCCACATGCATGTGCACACAGATCTAATTGTTTTTAAAAGTTGCCTATGGCAGAAGAGATGGTATGGGGGTAGAAATAAAGAAAGGTAAAGAGAGGAGAAGATAGGGATAGAAGCTTGCCTCTTAGAATTTTGAATATTTGACTTTGGAACAATTTAAATATTCTATATAATTTAAAAACAAAGTTAAATCTTAAAACAGTAATTTCTTATTATCCAAAACAAAATGAAACAAATGAGCACAACTGCATTTCAGTTTTTTACGTAAACACGCTGAGATGAATTACTCTAAGCCATTATCAACAGTGATTTGATTGTCTCTAGTGGAAGGTACTCTAAGGACAGGGAGAACAGCACCACAGTCTGAAAGTGTTTTTAGTAATCGTGTTGTTAATGATAGTGCTGATATAATTATAATGAAACTGTTGTGTATGCTTTGCGTGATATGCAGAAGAAGTACTTACGTTGGTATCTTTAAGAACTAGAATTTTTGGCATGGGGAAAGGAAATATATATATGTAAGGTCAATAAATTTAAGTAAAAACATTATAATCCTGATTTCAAATCAGAAATATCATGAATAACTCAGTATTTTTTTTCTTTTAAAAAATAAAATGCACATTCCAGTGGCAGTGAGCACAACTAGAGCCCAGATATTGTTTTCTAAATAGCATTTTCTTTTAAAAGGAACCAAGTCTCCTTGGAGAAATGGCTGAATTTGGGACTGTACTAAGAAAGTACAAGTTGAGTCTGGAATATCTTTTTTAACAAATAACTTTGGGGGATACATGTGCAGGTTTGTTATATGAGTGTATTGCATGACACTGAGGTTTGGGGTATGAAAGATCCCATCAACCAGGTAGTGAACATAGTATCCAATGAGTAGTTTTTCAGCACTTGCTCCTCTTTTTCTCTCCCCACTCTAATAGTCCCCAGTGTCTATTGTTCCCATCTTTATGGCCATGTGTGCCTAATGCTTAGCTCCCACTTATAAGTGAGAACATGTGGTATTTGCTTATCTGTTCCTGCATTAATTGGCTTAGGATAATAGCCTCCAGCTGCATCCATGTTGTTGCAAAGGACAGGATTTTGTTCTTTTTTATGGCTGCATAGTTGGAATATTTTTTAGTGCCAGAAAGCAAAGATACATTCAAATGATGATGGGACTTGTCAAAAGGATACAGGAACCAGATTATCAGGGCTTCTCCTGGCAAAATCTGGGAAAATTCAAGCATAAAAAAAAAATGATGATAATGTGTTATAGCCCATTAAATAAAATAATAATGCATATGTCCATACTGATATATATAATCCATACATTAGGTGAAGGAGAATGCATAGTATACTACCAATGAATAAATTCAGAAGGAATGATGGAATTAGAAAGCCACAATTGGCAACTGTCATAGTAGTTGATGTAGTCGGGTGTCAGCAAAGGATGTTAAAATTTGCAGATAAAATTTTGATGAATTCCAAGATATTCCCCAGAAGATACTTATTAATTAACAAAAGGAGCCACTTTTCACTGGAGAAACCTGGATGATACCACCTGAACCAGGTGATCAAGTTTAATACCTTCAGTGAGAGGAAAAACAACATCACGTGCCTTTTGATATGAAAAGAATGAAAAGAATACTGATACAGGATGTTTGTTTCATCCAAATCTCATGTTGAAATATAATCTCCAATGTTGAAGTTGGGGCCTGGTAGGAGGTGATTGGATTGGGGGCAGACCCCTCATGAATGGTTTAGCACCATCCCCTTGGTGATGTTAGTTCTTGTCCAGTTAGTACATGTGAGATCTGGTTGTTGAAAAGTGTGTGTGACCTCCCTCCTCACTCTCTTGCTCCCGCTCTGGCCATGTGAAATGGTGGCTCTGCATAGCCTAGAGCCATGACTCCTAAAGCCTTCACCAGGAGCAAATGCCAGCACCGTGGTTCCTGTACAGCCTGCAGAACCATGAGTCAATTAAACCTCTTTTTAAAATAAATTACCTAGACTCAGGTATACCTTTACAGTAACAAAAATGGCCTAACATAAATATATTACTTCTGTGTTATTCTTTCCAAAGTGCATAACTTGAATATAATCATAAGCAAACACTGGAAAACACCAGTTGAGGGGCCTTCTAAAAAATAACTGGCCCATACTTTTCAAAAACATGAAGGTCATAAATCAAGGAAAGACTGAAAACTGTTTCAGGTTAAAAGAGATTTTTTTTAAAATGACAATTGAATGGCACGTGGGATCCAGGATATTCTTTTACCATGAACAACAGTATTTCAGATAATTGGGGAAATTTAAACAAGGTTGGTGCATTAGTATTATATTATCCTACTTTGACCATATAAGAAAATGTCCTATACTCTAAAGTGTTTAGGGACAAAGGAGCATCATATCTGCAACTTACTTTTCAGTGGTTCTGAGGAAATTTTATATGTAAAGAAGAGAACACTCACTGCCACACATCCACCCTCACACCCAACCCCCTCAACACGCACACAGATGAGAGAGAAAAAAATGGTAAGGCAAAGTGTCAACCAAAATGGTAATGCAAAATATGAACCAACAATGTTGACATTATCACATTAACCATTAACATTCGGGCAAACCAGGGGAAGGGTATACAGAGTTTTTGTTTTTTTTTTTTTCTTTTTGCAACTTTTCTCTAAGTCTGAATTATATATAAAAAAATTTAAATAGATATTTCTCGATCTGAGCTGTCTGTAGAAGCCACTGCAGACAGGGAGGCAGAGGGAGAAGCTTGGGAAGAAGAGATATTTGCCATGGCTGAACACTTTAAAGAAATAATTAGATGTCCTGCCTGTCCAAATGGTCTTGAAGAACCTGTGCAACTGAAATGTGGATACGTCTGCTGCCTCCAATGCATCAATTCACTGCAGAAGGAGCCCCACGGGGAAGGTTTACTGTGCCCCTTCTGCTGTGTGGTCTCTCAGAAGAACTTGGTCAAGCCCAAGTTCAAGCTGAGGGCGCTGGTTTCCACGATCAAGGAACTAGAGCTCAAGCTGAAATCAATTCTAAAAATGAACCCAAGGATGAAGAAGTTTCAAGTAGATATAACCTTGGATGTGGACACAGCCAAAAACTTCTCACCATTTCTGAAGACCAGAGGAGTGTCCATGAGGGAATTTCAGCCAGAATAGGAAGGAGCAAGCTGAAAGGTTCACCTTTGCACTATGTGTCCTGGGTGCCCCTCCCTTCACTTCCAGCCACTATTACTGGGAGGTCGATGTGGGCATTTGTAAGGAATCTGTGAATCGACAGGGGGACATTGTACTTTCTTCAGATCGAGGCTGCTGGACTGTAGATTCCAGAAAATGAAAGGTCTTTGCTGCCAGCACCATGGCTTTGCCTATTCTCTAGGTGAGTCCCCAGCTGCACAGAGTAGGAATTTTCATGGATATAGGTATGAGGTTCATTTATTTTTATAATGTTAGTGATGGGTGTCATATCTACACACACAAAATTTCTTCTAGCCACTGCATCCATTTTTTGCTCATAAACGTGAAACTCAAGATGGAGCTTTGCGAGTATCTGTCCTGTGATCAATCCAGACAATGCCAGTCCCCCAATTTATTCTGGGGAAAGTAAATAAACATTTGAACATAATCATCCATAGGAAGTTTCTGTATGCCCACAGCCAGAGCTAAGAATTTTCTGCTAGATACACATAGGTACAAAGGGATAGAAGGTAAAGATCAATTTTGTTGTCATGTTGCTTTCTTCAATAAGTAAATATTTTGAAATTTCAAAAAAGAAGATATTTCTTAGTTTATTCACTTATTACCAACCCAATAGAATTAGTACTCCGTGTGTTTGTCCACATTCTTGTCTTTAAGGGTTTTTTTTGTTTTATTTTGTTTTTTTGACGGAGTCTCACTCTGTCCCCAGGCTACAGTGCAGTGGCATGATCTCAGCTCACTGCACCCTCCCCCTCCCAGGTTAAAGCGATTCTCCTGCCTCAGCCTCCTGAGTAGCTGGAATAACAGGTGTATGCCACCACGCCCGGCTAATTTTTTTATTTTTGGTAGAGATGGGGTTTCACCATTTCACATTAAGAGGAATCAGGTTCCTTTAGAATAATGGTTGATTCCAGGTCTGGAGCAAGGAATATACAAAAAGTGCCTGAAAGAGCTATATCTTGTACCAGAAGGCAAGAACACTACCAAAGATCACTAAGATTGTGTCAAAAGAGCTCACAGCTAGCATAAATAATCTTCCACTGGGAAGAGTTGAGAAGATTTAAAAATGAGTAAGGATAATAACCTCAATATAGTGAGTTATAGCAAATATTTTAAAATCCACATGTTCATCAAAAAAAAAAAGCCTTCATTAATCATTTTTGGGGGATGTTAGGGGACCAAAGTTCTTATTTTAAAAAATTAGTAAAAGTAGAGGGAAAAAATCAAACATTTGATCTGCTTTTTCTATACAAGTTACACTTAAAGGTAGCCAAATATTTGAGGACAGGAAATTTCTCTTTACAGAAGTATTCCAGTATATAAATGAATGTAGAATTATGAAATTAGATAATTACCATTTGGCAATGGTTAGTATATTAGTGGATCTAAGCAATAATTATCAATGCTGCCAACATCACTGGAGTGGGACATTATGTGCCTCCAGATGAAACGATAACCATTCTCTCTCAAGTAGCATTGGCAAAAACAAAAACAACAGAAAACTTTAATCCAGATCTAACTACCAGTTTATGGGAATTACAAAGAGCAGAGGAATGTTTCAAACCACATCACAAGAATGTGAAGGGAAGAATACAGACTGTGGAAAACTTACAAGATAAAAAGCTCAAAAGGCCCAGGTTTCCTGAACAACAAAAAGCATAAGAGAAAAATGGAAGCAGAGGAACAGAAGCTATAGATTAAGAGAAATGTAATAATTAAGAGAAATGTGTAAGAGTGTCCATCAGTTGCAATGTATGGAGTCTTGCTTAGCCTGACTTGTCCAAAGATAATTTTCCTAGATAAACAGGGATATTGGAAAACTAATTAGATATTTGTTTATATTAGAGTATGATTGTTATCTGTGGTAATGCTATCACATTTGTTTACCAAAAAATGTACTTTTTAAATAAGTACATACCAGAATATTTACAAATGATATGATGAATGAGATTTGCTTTGACATAATCTGGGCAGGGAAGGGGGAATGTGGAAGGAATGTGCTGTGTGGGGTGAGGGTCACATATAAAAATGAAGTGAGTTTACCCTTGGGTTGACAATTGATGAAAATGTGTGTGGGTACAAAGGCATTTATTTATCTTTCCACTGTTGTATTAGTATGAACATTTTCATAACAAAGAGTAAAAAGTTTTAGATCATGGGTAGGATGCAGAAGATAGGAAAGAAGGGGAGAAAAGAGAATATTGGGCACCTGTTGGGAAGCATATGAGGTGCTTTTTTGATGTGCTATTGAATTTAGTTCTCAAAACGGTCCAGTGGAGTGGTTATGCTCTTTTTTTTTTTTCCAAATAAGAAAACTGAGGCTAAAGTCACTCAGTAATTTGCTCAAGATCTCAAAACTAGTAGTTGATAGATGTGGAATAAATATTCACCTCCTGGGTTCTGATCCTTCATTTGTGTCATTCCAAATAGTGTTAGACCCAGTTAGATCTGGATTTAATTCATTACTCTACCATAAAAGGGAAAATGAACTTCAGTGTTATTTTAATGGCTTTATTGAAATATAATTCACGTATCATAAAATACATCCTTTTAAAGTATACAGTTTAGTAGTTTTTAGGATATTCACAGAGTTGTGCAATCATCACCACAACTGAAATTTAGAACAATTTCATCATCCCCAAAAGAAACTTTATATCCATTGCAGTTACTCTTACTCTCCAGTCCCTCCAACTCCTCAGCCCTAGACAACCACTAATCTATTTTCTGTTTCTATAAATTTTTCTATTCTGGAAATTCCACGTCAATGCAATCATATAGTATGTGACATTTTGTGACTGTTTGCTTTTACTTAGCATAATGTTTTCAAGGTTCATCTATGTTGTAGTGTGTATCAGTACTTCATTTCTTTTTATTGCTGAATAATATTCCATTGTATGGGTATGCCACATTTCCTTATTCATCAGTTGATGGATCTTTGAGTTGTTTCTACTTTTCAGCCATTATAAATAATGTTTCTATGAATATCTGTGTACAGGTTTTTGTATGGACATGTCATTTCATTTCTTTGAGGTATATATAGAGGATAGGAAATGCTAGGTCATATAGTAACTCTGTATTTAAAATTTTGAGGAACTGCCAAATTGATTTTCTTTCTTTTTTTTTTTTTCTTTCTTTTGAGACAGACTCTTGCTCTGTCACCTAGGCTGGAGTGCAATGGCACAATCTTGTCTCACTGTAACCTCCACCTCCTGGGTTCAAGCGATTCTTCTGCCTCAGCCTCCCAAGTAGCTGGCATTACAGACATGTGCCACCATACCTGGCTAATTTTGTGTTTTTGCGCTTTTTTTTTTTGAGACAGAGTCTTGCTCTGTCACTGAGGCTGGAGTGGAGTGGTGTGATTTCGGCTCACTGCAACCTCCGCCTTCTGCATTCAAGCGATTCTTGTGCCTCAGCCTCCAAAGTAGTTGGGATTACAGGTGCCCACCACCATGCCCAGCTAATTTTTGTGTTTTAGTAGAGATGGTGTTTTACCATGTTGGCCAGGCTGGTCTCAAACTCCTGACCTCAGGTGATCCACCCTCCTAAGCCTCCCAAAGTGCTGGGATTATAGGCATAAGCCACAATGCCCGGCCTAATTTTTGTATTTTCAGTAGGGAGGGGGTTTCACCTAATTGGTCAGGCTAGTCTCGAACTCTTGACCTTAGGTGATCTGTCTGCCTTGGCCTCCCAAAGTGCACGATGAGCCACTATGCCTAGCCCCAAGTCGATTTTCACAGGGGCTGCGCCACTTTACATTCCCACCAGCAGGTATTGAGAGTTCCAATTTCTTCACATCTTGGCCATCACTTGTTATGGTTTGTCTTTGAAATTATAGCCATCTTCATGAGAGTGAGGTAGTATTTCACTGTAGTTTTTATTTTCATTTTTAAATGACTAATTATGTTGATAATGTATTATTGAATATAAGATCGTTATTACTGGAATTTTGTATCATTCTTTCATTCACTCAAAGAATGCCAGTAACTGGTGGGTTTGGGGGTGAGAAGTTGAATAAATTCTCTTCTGATTGCTTTCATTTTCTCACTGAAATAATGAGCAACGTGACTGGCTGAGAATCATGCAAGGAGAGGTATTGAAATTAACTGAGGAATAAAAATATATCTGAACCAAAACTGAAAAACTGAACTAGTTGGAATTAAATTAATCTAGCGAATTTTTTTTTTTTACTTTCAAAAGTTGTTATGACTATATCATGCATCAAAATATATAAAGAATATATAATGAACACCTAGGTAACTACCATGTGGCTAAAAACAAATCATCAGTGAAACCAACATTTATTGGATGGTAGCCAACTCCATCTCTATTCTGAATTTTAACTGTATCCCCTTGGAGTTTTCTCTTTCTTTTTTTTTTTTTTTTGGTTTTGTTATGTTACTACACATACACACACTCACACACACGTGCATGCACGCACACACTCAGATACAAAATTAGAAGATGACTTTCTCAGCAATATGGCATTTATATTATGTACATTTTATTATTAGATAATGCAAAAGTTCTCTCTAAAGAGATTGTATAAATGTATACTCCCACCAACAGTTCATAATTTTTTTAACTCCTGGTCCTAGCCAACAGTGTCTGTTATCTAACATTTTAATGAAAATTGCTTCTCATAGATTTAACTTGTAATTTTATTTATTTATTTATTTATTTATTTATTTATTTATTTATTTATTTATTTTTGAGACGGAGTCTCCCTCTGTCGCCCAGCCTGGAGTTCAGTGGCGCGATCTCGGCTCACTGCAAGCTCCGCCTCCCAGGTTCACGCCATTTTCCTGCCTCAGCCTCCGAAATAGCTGGGACTACAGGCACCCGCAACCACGCCCGGCAAATTTTTTCTATTTTTCAGTAGAGACGGGGTTTCACCGTGTTAGCTAGGAGTAATTTTATAATTTTTTTCTGAGATGGGGTCTCACTATATTACCCAGGTTGGACTTGAACTCCTGAGTTTAAGCCATCATTCTGCCTCAGCCTCCTGAGTAGCTGGGACTACAGTCACGTGCCACGGCACCTGGCTATGCAGTTTTGTAATTTTTAACAACAAAGGTAAATGCCTGATTATTTATTTGCCCATTTTTATTGCTCAGTTTTTTTTCTTTGGGTTT
Organism: Rhinopithecus roxellana; assembly: GCF_007565055.1. Classification (NCBI taxonomy): domain Eukaryota; kingdom Metazoa; phylum Chordata; class Mammalia; order Primates; family Cercopithecidae; genus Rhinopithecus; species Rhinopithecus roxellana. Next base: position 132,445,902 of record NC_044557.1, on the reverse strand, counting down.
GTGTGTTTGTTATATATCCTGGATGCCAACCTTTGTTAGTTTACATGTCTCAATTATTTCCTAATTTGGAGGATTGTCGTCACTTTTTAAATAGTGCCTTCTATGAATATAAATGTTTAACATTAACTTGTGGTATTGATGCTTTGTTTTAAAAATCCTTTCCTACTTGGAGTCATAAAAATACTCTTTTTTCTTTTCTTCTAGAAGTTTTATTTTTCACATTTTGGTCTTTAATCTACCACATCTCTTTTTTAATATGGTGAGAAGTTGGAATATATTTTGCCTCACATGGGTAAATTTTCTAGAGCCATTTTTGAAGTTTGTCATTTGTCCATTGATATGCATGCTTTTTCTGCCACTTACATTGTTTCTGAGCCCTCTGTGTTCTTCCATTGGCCTATTTGCTTATTTCTGTCATTCTACTGAGTTTGGAGTTACATTGTGTTTTAGTTTGTTATGGGAGGATTGACATCTTTACCTTTCTGAGTCATCCTATTTATGAATGTAGCATAATTCCATTTAATTAAATTTTACAAGATTTTACAATAAAGTCCTGCAAATTTTTATTGAATTGATTCCTTGGCATCTTGTATTTTTGGCTATTATTATACATTTACTATCTGTTTTATAAGTTACATTTATTGGCAAATAGGAATACAAATGATTTTTGTAATTTTATCTTAAATCCAGTAAACTTGCTGAACCCTTTGATTTATTACTTGTCTCTGAATTCTCTTAATTTTTCTATATTAAAAAAGACAAGGTTTTTTTTGTTTATTTCCATTAGATGATGAGACTGACATGAGATAATCAGATTAAACAGTACCAATTAGAAAATGGGAGGTTCATACAAACCACTGGCTCATAGAAATTCTGAAATCTTGCTGGGCAAATGTCATCAGATCTTTTTACCCAGGAGTGTGGGGGTATTTCTTAATTGCACCCAGAGAGTGGGAACTAGATTTCCTGAGTCTCCATTTACTGTTCTCCACAGCTCTTGGCTTTACCCTCTGGAAGTTTATTTCCTTTTTGTTGACCTCTTTGGCCACTTCTAAGAGGGCATTGGAAAAGATGCCTTTGAGCAACTTCTCAGCTTACTTCCTTACGGTAGAAAACTGGGGGCCCAGAGGGCTTTTTATATCTGAAATAGTTTCAGCCCCTTTAACTCCAGCCTGATGCTTTTGTCAATCAAGTTGTCCCACATAATTTATGAATTTCCTTTATATAGTTTGATTCATCTCCTCTTCTTATGTGAAAAACTACATCCACAATTATTTTTAAGACAAGCCTATTTTTCTAGATTTAATTACTGGTAATTTAGGTGTTGTGAAACACCTTGAATAGGCACTATTTCAGTATTTTTCAGAGGTCTTAATAAAGGGTCTTATAGTTACATCCTTGATTTCTTCTTTACCCTAAGGACTTATCTTTCTGGCAAGGCTCTGAATTTAATATTTTCACAAAGATATATATTAATTTTAAAGTATTTGTCTGGAAAGACCAGAGATAAGAAACTCAGCCAGACTTAATGTTTTTTTCTGAGTTTTGCTTGCAAATTGGCCAGTTATTTTCTAAGTTCATCTATTTCTTGAAGAAACTTATCATACGTAGCTAAAATCAAGTGGATAATATTTGCAGTACTTTTCCTTCTTGCCCAATTTTGAAAATTTATTAGGTTCACTTTCTATCTTCCAAGTTATCATAGATGATAGTTTTACCAAACACTTTAACGGCACATAACACTGGTCTCTGGTTTTCCAAACTTTCATAATAATTTTCTTACATTTTTACAGCCTCCACCTACAACTGTATCCCAAAATCAATGGCATATATTTTGGGCTTTTATTAGTCAACACTCAACTTCTAGGATGAATTTCTACCTCAGTAAGCCATAGCTACATATGAACTTACTCCAAAACTCAGTGGCTGAATACAATAAATATTTCTCCCACTTTTCTGGGGTTTGGCTGATTTAGGCTGGTTCTTGGCTGGATGGGCTCAACAGGTCTCAGTTGGGCTCTCTCATGTGTCTAGAGGTTGGCTGGCTGTCAGTTGATATAATCTGGGCTTGTCCAGAGTGACTTCAATCTGTTCCAAATGTTTTGCATCTGCCTTTTGAGACTGGCGGACAAGCATAGGTATGTCTTTCTCAAGGGGATGACAGAAATGCAAGAGAGCAGATCGAAAAATGCAAGGCATCTGGAAGCCATGGAGACAAAAATTCAGACTTGCAGACAATTTGAATAGTGAATAAGACAGGGTTTTATTGGGCAAAAAGGGAAGAAAAGGGGGAAACAGGGACTCTCGCTAGGCCAGAGTCCCTGCTAGAGTGCTTCCTGCCTCTCAGTTCGAATTGCAGTTTCCACACAGGAAGAGCAGGGGCCAGGCTCCTCCCTGCTGCACATGTTGTGAATTTCTGTGTCTCCTCTCTAGTGCTCAGGCCAGTTGGGGTTTTTCTAGGGACGCCCCCTCCTACCTAGCTGTCTCATTCCCCCCCTAAATAAATACATCCAACAACTGTTCAAATAAGGATAAGGACAAAGACCAATCTTAACTGCTTCCTGCTGACAGGGGGCGCTGTTTTGGGGGAACCGGCAGTCATAGCTCCCTCAGAGGCCTATCTAAGGGTTTCAGCAGAAAGGCTCTGGTTGCATGACTGCTTGGAGTTTGATGGCCTGAAGGCAAGAACAGACAAACTGGGTTATTAGAAAGCAGTGTCAAAGCAAAACAAGGGGAGCTAAGGACAACTCAGAAATCCCAAGGCCTTTTAACAGTGTGCACAGGGAGAGGGAGGCCAAAAGTCCTACTGACAAAAAAAACTTTACCCTTTTGCTGGCATGTTGGGCTTCTGGGTTCCCTTCCCCTGAGCTCAATCCTAAGCCAACCAATTTAAGACTTGGGAAATTAAGTTTTCCCAGTTTGGAGGATGCACTGAGGTGAGTGTCTCATAGTACAGAGACACAATTACCTGTTTATGAAGAGAGAACCAAGGAGGAGAAAGAACAATGAAGGCATTTTTTAAAGGAGTCCCAGGGATTTGGGATGCATTTGAAAGGCAGTACAGACTGAAGATGAATGGCTAACCCATCTAGAAAGAGGGGAGCAGGCATCCCTGGTTGCCTTCTCTTCCTAGCAGATACCTGGGATATAAGTGAGGGAGAGAAGGAAGAGCATTCTCTTTCCCTCTTTTGTCCTTGTACCCACATACATCCTATCTCCCCTGCTGTCGGTAGCCTTGAATTTCCTAGGACTCATTTATGCCATGGATACTAATGTGGCCTTTATCCATGGAACAGGAAGCTTGGGCTTAGCTTACTTGGCAGGAATCAGCCATGATCACTTGTGCTGTGCCTTTTAACATCTGTCATTGTCTGCCTTTGGATCCCTTAAATCCAGTTTTTTTTCTTAGGGCTTTGACCCAAAGCTTGGCATTGAGTATGGGACAAAATGTGCCTTGGGGGGTTGCATGCACTCCCTATCATAAGTCAAATACTAAGGTGAAACTGCAGAACTGAGTCCTCCTCCCCCAGGGAGAGGAAACGATGTCTTATGATAGACTTAGAAAACTGGTGGCTATAGTTATGCTTGCAGGATTTGGGTGCATGGTGCTTGGCTTTGGTTAGCTCCCTTGGTCTTACTTTCCCAAAAGGAAACTTCTGCATGATGGGCATCCTATTTATTCCCATCACCTGGCAGGATTTGCAGGATAATTACTCAGAGCTAGGATATTAACCCAGGTTTTTACATTTGCTATCCCTCTTGTTCTTTCGCAGCTGCCGCCAGAGATTGCTGGTTGGTTCACAGGAACAAGCAGGGTTAGTCTAAGATGTAGGCAAAAACTGAAAAACAACTAGTGCGTTTAGAATTTAATGACAAATGTATGATAAGTTTTGAAACATGATTTCTGTCTCTCCTGTCCTCATTTATGTTGAGAAAAAAAATCATAACAGGACGGAGTTGTTTGCAAAATAGACTTTAATCTTATACTTAGCCTGATTATTTGCATAAAGTGCATCAAGAATAATTATTTCTACACAGGCCATTTGGATTGGCTTTGAGGGAACTGTGTTCCCCCAAGGAATCTCAGATAAGGCCTTTAAAGCCCATCCAAGCCATGGGTTGGGTATTCTCCAATACCTGTGAGTTGTGTAATCCTTGTCTCTTAAGGTCTGAAGATAAACTTTGGATTTCCTGGGCCTGTTAGAAAGTGACATTCTTTACTGACCACATGTCAGGAACCCTGTACAGGGACTGCATAGATGAGGGTGTGAGGCCAGTCTCCCGACTGGGCTTATACTGGGTCTGCAAGTTTAGATTGACTCTTTAAAGGGAAGCATACTCTTCCAGTCAAAGCCTTGGTGAAATAACCACTTTCTCCAATTGTGTCCTGTTGCAAAAGAAAAATGGATTCTTATGGCACTGATGCAAACAACTATATTGCTGTTATAAATAAATTTTTGGGTGTCACCAAAGAAATAGCACTCTAACATTAATTTTCTCAGCAAGGCAATTTTTACTTCTATGGAATGGTGCGCCTCATGGCTGGAGCAATGACGAGAGCACACCTGAACAAGGGAGGAGAAGGGGTTCTTATTCCTCATGCAAGTAGTCCCTACTGCGGTGCCATTCCCTGTTGACTAGGGTTGGACCGCACAGTCTAAGCTAATTTCTATTGGCTATTTTAAAGAGATCGGGGTACTAGTGGGAGTGGGGCAGTGAGTAGTTTGGCGGGAAGGATGGTTACAGAACAGGTGACTCAGGATGAGTCAGGATGGAGCAGGTGACCAGCGGTGACTCAGGTCAAAGCAGATGACCAGGGAAACAGATGTGAACTACTGATTAGAACTGGCAAGAAAGTTGTTTACTGAAACTAGAGGCAAGGGGTGAAGAGAACCAGGAAGTTAAACTTTAAAATGGAGAACAGAAAATAAGAGGGCTGAACACCCTGACATGCTTTGAAGAGAAACTTGGGGTTCACTATATTTAACAATGCCATAAGTTAAGAATACTCACGGATAGTTTCCAAATTCTAGAGGACCCAGGCAGAGAGAAACAAACATGCTCCAAATTTTGTTCATAAGAGTGTAACTTACTCAATTATTAAAGACTGTAAATAGTTCAAAATAAGTTTCCTTGACTCTGAAAGACAAAATAAGAATCAGCAACATTCCAAGCAAAAGTCAAAAAGTTTGCTTCAGCTATCTGATTTCAGTCCATTTAATTAACTCTGGTTTTGCTTGATATTTGTGAACACTTGAGCTCTTTATAAAGTGTTCTTTTCTTTATTCAAATGTCACATTCTTCAAAGTTATCAGAAGCCTGTATTTGGGAGCACCTATTAAATTTCTATAGCTTACTATCAACCATCTTTTGAAAAGGATTAAAACAAGATAGTAATTGTGACTAGCAAAATGTCCAGAGTAGTTACAGTTGGAAACACAATTGACAAAGAAGTTTGGTTATCTTTGTGGTTTACCATAACTTAACATAACAACCTTAGTTATGATTGATTGCATATATTTAAACATTAGAATTTTAGAAATTCCATACAATTTTGGAACATACATTAGCATTATTCACAAAAATACAACCTAAAGAAGATTGAACATCATTTTGGCAATCCCATGTACCTAAACATGTTAAATAATCCTGTTTACTTTTCTTTCTGGATGATTCAGGGGCCCTTTGAACCATTCAAAAAGCCAGGTGTCAGGGAAAACAATTTTGAAAATGAAGTTTGATTTGGGGAAGGCTGTCAAATATGTTCAAGATTTAAAACACCTGATATTATGAAATAGAATTCCACATTATCATAAATTATTTATTTTGCCAAAATGATGAATCAGAAATTTTAAATAAGGAAAAACCTTTTTAACCTTCTATAACTAAATATAACATATTTAGTCAATATGTTCACACAGAGAACCTCTTCTGCAAGATTAATTTTCAGAATTCTTCCACCACTGGTTTGAACTTTTAGCTTTTCCTATCTAATTTAAAGCAGTCCTTTAACCCTAGGCAAAAATTTACATTTCCATGCCTTCTTATGACCTTTCACTAAAAAAGTCCACCAACAACAAATTTGACTGTTCTTACACACCTTGTATGTAAATGTATTTCCAGTAGTCTCAATGATGTGTTATAATTGTAACTCCTAGCAATTTTTAGCTTTAAGGTAAAACTTGGTAAGTTGCTTTAATTGTGTGCCAAGTGCAGCCAAGGTTTGACTCCATCATAATTAAGGGTGTGATTAGTTCCATATGTCCCCAGGCTTTACCAATTGTGAAGCCGGCACATCAAATAGTTTCAAAACCAAAAAAGCAGTTTGTAACCTCAAAATGTTTAGCAAACCTTGCATCTGACCTGCATATTTTAGTTCACTTACTTTACATTTTAATGATCCCTGCATTTTACCAATAATCTTTAAGGCTGTTTTTATTTCTGAAAGATTAAAGTCACATGAACTGAAAGGTACTGCAGCTTTTAGCTTCCCTTGAAAAACTACTTGATTCAAGCGCTTGTCTTTCTTTAGGCCAAATTAATTAGGAGCTCTTATTATAGACATCATACACAGTACAGACACAGACAGGAAGAAGAAAACCTACTTGCTGGTGGGATCCTTGAAGAGACAGGGCTAGGAGTACATGCAGATGTCAAACCAGAAAGGAACTCATTCTCTAAGGTAGGATTGCTAAACAAAGCCTTGCCACTGGAGTTACAAGCCATGCCCTCAGGATGTAAAACAAGACAGAAGCTTGATTTCAAATCAAAACTTTGCAGAGAATATAAACAGTGATATTTCTGAGGTCTGGCCTAGTAAAAACATCTTCTAAAAGGAATAAAAAATAAAACTTAACTGCTGATGACGTAGAGAAGGAGAAGAAAAACAAACAAACAAACAAAAAAACAGCTTAAATATGCCTGGTGAAGAACTTCTTATTCTTATGCAAGTGGTTCCTCCACCAGGAGAAATGCTTAATTACTGTCCAATAAAGCTGAACCCCTTGGCCTGGGAAGGGGAACACTGCTGCATCACATGGCTGGGAACCAGCCAGTTGACTGTATGGGACTTTTGGGCCTTGTGATCCCAGCCCTAGCAAGGAGCAGAGAGTGACAGGGAGCTGCTGCTTGCTGGTCTGTCCCAGAAAGGAAGGAAAAGGCCATGAAAAGGCCTGGGAGTGATGGGGGGTGGGGGTATGGTTTCCATTACCCTCAGAAGTCTGAGGATGAAAAGGCTTAGAAGCAACAGGAAGAGATTTTGAGTACCCATTTTATTCACCATTTCTCAAGCCCCATATTGGGCATCAAAAATGTTGCAGGACTTTTCCTTAGTTCAGGTGAAGATGGGGGTTCTTTGTCCCACAGCCATGAAAATTCAGGCTTGCAGACAATTTGATTGGTGAGTAAGACAGGGTTTTATTGTGTGAAAAAGGAATAAAAGGTGGAAACAGGGACCCTCGCTAGGCCAGAGTCCCTGCTAGAGTGCTTCCCACCTCACAGTTCAGATCCCAGGTTCCACACAGGATGAGGAGGGGCCTGGCTCCTCCCTGCTACAAATGTTGTGAACCTCTGTGTCTCCACCCCAGTGCTCAGGCTGGTTGGGGTTTTTCTGAGGACTGCCTCCCACCTGACTGTCTCAGATGCAGGAAGGTGAAGAATCAGGGTCATTAAGTTTATCATTCTACCACCCACTAATGGCATTATCAGGCCAGGCAAAGGCTCCAGGCAACCAGGGATCTGTCAATGTGCACAGGGCAGCTGCTTGCATCAGCTGCCTCTCATTTTCAGTCTGGACTCGGATTTCCCTTCTGATGGTTTCTCCTCTTTTCTCACAAGTCCTTTTCTCCTAAGCTTTGCATTCAAATGACGTCTTGTTCCATTTCAGCTAGAAGTATTACATATTTTGAAGATTGAGTGTTTTCAGAATATCTAGCCCATAATATGAGGAGAAATAGCAGTGCAAAAATTATTAAAATTATTTATTAAGATAGAATATAATTTGCTTTTCTAGCCTATAGGACATGGCTATCTGGCTTTTGTAACTGGGCTTTTGTAGTCTGTAAAATTTTTTCAATAATGGGTCTTATTTTCATTCAACAGCGTAACAGTTATCCAAATAGTTGGAGTTGGGGTATTTGTGGACCAGGCAGAAACACAATAAGAGAAATAAAGAAAATAGAAGTTCATTGAGGAGGGGAGTGCAATTTTATAGTAGGAGATAATTTTAAGGAAGAGATTATGGGAATCGGCAAACAAAATGAACAGAGGGGAATGGAACAGATATGAGTTAGAATGAGAAAGTTGGCATTGAAACAGTTGAATAGTGTATACATGTTCAGTATACTAAGTGCACATGATAAAAAGTAGTTTAATTATTTTAATTAGCTAGATTATTGTAATCATTTCATGCTATATATGTACATTAAAAAATCACGTTGTACACCTTAAATATATACAGTTTTTGTCAGTGATACGATTTTCAAAAAGTAGTTTAATTATTTGGGAAGCCTTTCTAAACAATGTAGGAATAGGACCTGAGTTCTGAGATTTGACCTCACTTGTTTTTTTTTTTTTTTTTTTGTCTTTTTTCTGTAATGCCTACAGCCCTCCCTTTTTTCCTTCTTTCTCCAGCTGCTCTATGTAAATTACATGCTATGAGATATAGAAGATAATTTCTCATCTTCACGACTTAAGTGTGGGTAGATACAAATCAGTAAGATTGGCCTGTGTTTCATAAACTTTCCAACGTTAACCATCTTAAAGCAGTGTAAACCCAAATGATCTTGTACTCCATTTATAATTGATATTGTGAAAAGTATATGCAAACAAAGTTGAAACTTAGTAACAAATCTTGAGTCACAATCATCTCATTAATATGTTCTGAGTAAAATAAAAGCAATTTTCTCGTTTTACATTATTCATATTACAGTTTTAACATGTTGACTAGTAAGACACAGATGGTTCCAGATTTTTCACTGAATGTAATGTAAAGTTTTTGAGAAGAATATATGCTGTTAAGTAAATATCCTTAAAGATGAAAAATTCTTTGAATACTCTTTTCAGCTGCTGATGTGATGTACTGGCCTTCAGCCAGTACACACAAATTGTGCTACGTATGAATCAGTTCACACTAATTATTACAAAGAATAAGAGCTAGTGAGAAAAGAGCTAACAGTCTGCTTACATTACCATCTTTAGTCCCTAACTTGAATTCAATGTATATATTATTTTAAGGATGTTTATTATCTATTCCAAACATCTAATGTGTTTGTGTAACAGAATTGTGTTCCAAAACTTCCATTTTTGAAATAGCAGGATCAAAATAATTTATCCAAACCTTAAGAGTTTATAAGAAATATTTCATTAAAAAAATGACCATCTTGTAGACAGACATTCTTCTGATATGGCTTAAAAAGTACATTAATCAGTGTTGTCTGGGAATCATTTACATGATTTTAGTTAGATGTAGAGATACTTCGTAGTTCACTGCATATGCCCTGTTTTTCATTCTTGAGGATTTAAAAAATTCATTCAACACATCTTTTCATGTTTATTTTCATGAAATCAGAATTATGCTATTTATTATGAGGAGAGCAAAGGAGTTTAAGACATGATCTCAGCCTTCCATAAACATCCAGTTTTATTAACAAGAGGAAATAGAGTCAGATAACTTGGAGTATAATCAAGTGTGCTGAGAACCAGTGGTCATAGTAGTTGAACTCTTGGATTAACCACTGAAAGCAGACTTCTTGGAAAGAGAGCCTAGGACGAGGTAACTACTTCCTGGATAGGTGAGCTTCTTGCTGATAAGCCATACTGCAGAAATTTGTAAGCTTTGAAAGAATTTTTGACTGGGAATGCTATTTATTTATTTATTTATTTGAGATGGAGTCTCACTCTGTCACCCAGGCTGGAGTGCAGTGGTGTGATCTTAGCTCATTGCAACCTCCTCCTCCCAGGTTCAAGTGATACTCTTGTGTCAGCCTCCTGAGTAGCTGAGATTATAGGCGTGTGCCAACACGCCCAACTAATTTTTTTTATTTTTAGTAGAGATGGGATTTCACAGTGTTGGTCAGTCTGGTCTCAAACTCCTGACCTCAAGGGATCCACCTGCCTGGGCCTTCCAAAGTGCTAGGATTACAGGTGTGTAATCTACCTATAATCCACGCCCTGCCTGCTTTTCTTATTAAAGTTATGCTGACTTGCTTAAGAACCTCAAAACGTAGGGACCTCTACACTTGAAAGGGCAAAGGAACATGTATTTTTACATTACTAAATAATAATAAGGATTTTAAAAGTTTATCTCTGAAATTTTAAATGTTTTTTACCCATGTATTTAAAATATTTTCAAATAATTTTTAATTCATTTGCATTTTTAAATTACTTTTGCCGTGGATTGCTGTCTGTGATGTGTTATATGAAGTGTTTAGAACTGCTCTCTTCACTAAAACCCTTTCATAAAGATCTATGGAAGGATGTTTACTTAGCTTAGGCAAATATAAATAATATAACCAAAACTCTACTACTTTGATCTGCTATGTGTAAAAAGGCTACATTCAAATTTTTTCAGATATATATATATTTTTAAAAGGAGAAAGTACTCTTTGCTAACATTTTTTCATCAACACCAGAATTGGAGGAATATAAAGAGCTTTGTGAATTTAGAAAAATAAAAATAGTAGAGCCCCATTTTTCACCTGTAAAATATTCACTTCCTAATTCCTCTGACTCTTGTTTGCAGCTCTTGTTATTGCTTTGCTTGTCAGCTATTTCTTACTAAATTTCTACTCCAGGTGGAGTTAAACATCCTGAATATCACACCGTTTATTCTCTCTCTGTGCTCTACTTTTCAATAGCGATACATCTACCATTGCATTTGATTTCCTAGTAAGCAACCAAGGAGTTAGTTCTGATTCTGTACTGCTCTCAACTTTCTGATCATACCCAACTCTAAAACCTTTTTCAGTCTTTGGCTTACAGTGCCTAAACTCATCTATTTCTGTTGTTCCAGTGATCAATTTCTTTGTTCATTTCTGTGTTTCAAGTCCCATCTACTTTGAGCCTATACTTAGACAAATCTCCAAGCCCAATTCTGCCCCGTATGTAAATGATATTAATAACATTGAATTAATTATTCAACCTTTTAAATATAATATCTATAAAATGAAACTTTACAGGATAAAAACTGCACTGTCAATTCCCTGTTCTGTTACTCTGCCCTTATTGACTACCGTATAAAATGAAACTTTACAGGATAAAAACTGCACTGTCAATTCCCTGTTCTGTTACTCTGCCCTTATTGACTACCATGTATCTATTCTTACTCAATTTGTCCGTTCCACAGTGATACATCAAATAATAGAAATGATTTGAATACAGTCCACACTCTTAAATAATTGTATCTGGCTCATACACAGAATTTTATGGTTTATCTGTGTCCCAAACCTCAGCATCACCCAATATACCCATGAAACCACCCCACATGTACACCTCCTGAATCCAAAATTTAAAAAAGGAAGAAAGCACAATTTGTACTGACGTTTGGTCATGTCCCTCAGTGAGACTACCACTGCTGAATCCGGTCCGTGTTGAGCTTCAGCTTCATCTTCTCTGAACTAGTATATTTAATTACAAAACACACATGTGGGGCCATTTATATATATATACATTTATATATAATCTTATTTTATACTTTACATGTTTGTATCTTTTCCCTCAAAATAAACAGAATAGCAATGAAAAACCTTTAGAATATGGATCATAGACTAAATACATTCAATGTGCTTCCCCTGACGCTCCCTTTAGGGCCTTAAATAGCAGACAGCCTCTAGTATATCAAGCCAGAAAAAGATGCCAACTCTCCAAACTCAAAGTCCAAGGTAGCTTTTATGAACATTCTGTTGTTGGCTTTTGATTTAGCATTAAAATTTGTGGCCGGGCACGGTGGTTCACAAAAGTAATCCCAGCACTTTGGGAGGCCAAGGTGGGTGGATCACAAGGTCAAGAGATCAAGACCATCCTGGCCAACATGGTGAAAGCCCATCTCTACTAAAAATACAAAAATTAGCTGGGCATGGTGGTGCACACCTGTAGTGTGCTATTTGGGAGGCCAAGGCAAGGGAATCACTTGAATCTGGGAGGCAGAGGTTGCAGTGAGCCAAGATCGCACCACTGCACTCTAGCCGGCGACAGAGCAAGACTCCATCTAAAAAAAAAATTGTAAGTATGCAAAAAAAAGTGGTAGATACAGGGGAATATGTTACATAAATTGTGATTTAAAGAACAGTGACAATCAAGGGTCTGGTTTTATTCTTTTCTCATACATTGTACGATGATAAAATGTGCTTCAAAATGAAAAAAATTGTGTGAGTCATTTCTGGTATGCATTTATTGTAAAACTATGATCAAGCATATTAAAGTAAGAATTAAAAGATGCAGATCTAAGGCTTAGCTTTCCCATTTAATATAAATGACTGTTCGAAGTATCGGATTCTTTAGCTTTCTTTGGTCTTTTTGTATGAGACCTTGACATTTAAAGTAATAGTGCTCATTGCCGACTTAATTTTAAACATAAACACAAACTTGGGCACTTACATCATGCAACTGTACTTTCTGGTCAGTCAGGAGATGCAGAACACACCTGTATTACTTTTGAAAAGTTATGAAAATTAAATCACAAATACACAAATATGTGTGTATATATAATAGTTTTTTTTTCTCAGAGACCTCAGCTCACTGAGAATACGTCCACACACAACATTCAATACACAGTGACACACAGCAATTCTATTTTAAAAGCCCACAACGCAGAGTCTGTTAAATTGCTTTTGCTATTCTCCAATAAAAGAAGTATAGAAATTGAGAGTATTTAGTGAATTTTGTAGCAATACGATATTTGTTGAATGAAAACAAATTTAAAACCCTTGGCTTATGTTTTATATGACTTTGTTTTATAAAGATTGTTGTTTATGATTATTGGTTTTCATGTTTTTTTATGAAAATATTGGTCCTGAGGGTTTGAAAATTAAAGCAAAACAAATTTTAAAAAATGGTCTTTCACCGGGGTGTGGGGGGGGGAAGAATTTTATGGTTTAATTATGTTATTTACTAATTCATTTGATACGATAGGCTTTATAATTCTTATCATCCCCATTTTATAATTGGAGAAAATGAAATTCAAGGAATAAGTAACATTGTAAAGTCTCACAGATGGAAAAGTATTCTGAAGTTGTAAATCTGTTTATAGATTTTTAAATTAAAAAACATGTCTTCACAATCATCTGCTTTTAAAAGTAAATATAGATTTAAAATTGAACAGTATTGTTAGTTTTAATTTCTGTACTTCAAATATTAAATTGTGGCAGATGCATATGCCCTTCTGATTTTTTGAAAACATTCATTTGATTGCATTATTTTACAGCTGAAATCCATTGTAGTGCTTTAATTTTCTGATGTGGGGAATGTACGTATAGAAAGAGTTCAGATTACCTGCTAAGTTTTACAAACACAGTTTCTAAAATGTATCTTGTATATTTTCATGTAGGTTGTATTAAAATTAAGATATCTAGTTCCTTTCCGTCACTTGCTATTACTTGGAGAAATGTTCATCAAATATGTCCTAAATCGTATTTCATGTGTTGCTTTTGGTATTATATTTGTATGCTGATTATATATTATATTGTATTATTGTAAGATTATATTGCATTATATTCTGTACTGAAATGTAGAATATGTTGTGAAGTCTGAAGACTCAGAACACCATCTGAATTTTTAATTTTTTTTAATTTTTTTATTTTATTTTTATTTTTAAGACAGAGTCTTGCTCTGTTGCCCAGGCTGGAGTGCAGGGGTGTGATCTCGGCTCACTGCAAGCCCCGCCTCCAGGGTTCACATCACTCTCCTGCCTCAGCCTCCTGAGGAGCTAGGACTACAGGCACCTGCCACCACGCCCGGCTCATTTTTTTTTTTTTGTATTTTTAGTAGACATGGGGTTTCACCGTGTTAGCCAGGATGGTCTCCTGGCTCGGCCTCCCAAAGTGCTGGGATTACAGGCCTGAGCCACCGCGCCCGGCCCACCGTCTGAATTTTTAAAGAACTGTTCAAGACTATTGTAATAGTAAAAGTTATCACTAAACATATTTAAGCAAGGCCTATATTTTTCAGCTGAAGAGGCATTAAAAATATATTTTCTCATATTTACTGTAGAATTTAGAAATGATATTGCAGTGCAAAAAGAAGAAACTAAAATTACCTGTAGTTCCTTCATTCAGATAAAGGCACTATTAAATTTTGATCTTATTCACTATTGTTTTCCTCAGCATATCAAGCAGTTCTTTGCCTGTAGCAAGTCTTAATAAATGTTAGAGAATGAAGAAATGAATGAATTAGTGAACAAGAAATGGATATACACTCATATGAATTTTTTAAACAAAAACTAGATTATACTATGAGTATTGCTTTTTAACTTGTCCTTTTTTCACATAACAAAAATCCCTAGCAATTACATGTATTCTGTATTCTGCTACAGTAGCATTTTAATAGCTGTATCGTATCCGAGTCTATGAAAACAGATTACTAACATTTGTTGAATTAGTATAACATATCTGCCATTGATATTGCCCTGTTTCGAATTTCTACTGGATCCCGAAATGTCTAAAATGCTTTGCAATTGGAGGCAATATGGCCTTCGAGCCCTCTCTATTCTAGTCCCTATCCCCTGACCCCAACCCAGTTTCCACCTGGGCCATTATTTACTATTTCCCAGCAGTGACACCAAGCTCTCTCCCTATGTGAGCCGCCCTGTTTACAACACACTCTTCCTTCTGCCTTGAATGCTCATCCCACACCTCTTTCCTGAGAGCACACATGCAGCCTTCCAAATTCAAAGCAAAGATTTCACTCCTGGGTCCTTTATCACAGTGACCTTAGGAATTAGCATAAATCACATAGAACAAGCTATCTAGTAGAATTGGAGGAAACTGAAGTTTTATTTCAATTCAGAAAGACAAAAAGCATTTGACAGTCAAATCTCTAGGCAACTTTATTTCCCTGTTGTCCTGTTAATAAGAAAAAAGTCATCTAAGACAGTATATTCTTTTCTTCTCTTCAGGAAACAGTGGCATTTAATTCTTCTATTCTGAGGCCCCGTGTGATTGGAGAATGGATTGGTAGAGAAGAAAATGATGCTGATCCCCTAGCTGCTGAAATGCTACAGCCTCCAATTCCAAGAAGCAAAAATGACCAATGGGAAAGTGAAGATAGTGGCTCTAGCCCTGCAGGAAGGTGAGATGAGCTAGCTGTCTGCTGAGATTCTATATTACTAGTCATTAAAAGGTAAAGGGAAAATAAACCCAAGTTCATGGTTTTTATGAAATCCCTTTTAGTAATTTTTTATGAAAATTATGTTAGTCTATACATAGGATACAAACATCAATTGCTGTCTCTTAAAATGAGGGTTTCAGACCTGCTTTGGGGTTTTGGTGTTGATTTTTTTTCTTCAAATCTAGACCACCATGTCTTTGCTACTGAAACCAAATAGAGAAATAATTTCAAGGATATGCTGCCAGTCAAGACCTACTATAATATTGAACAGAGAGTGGCTGGCTGCTAAGAATTGGAGAGGGGGGACTTCTGATGTACCAGAAAGATATCGTTAATCATCAGGGATAATAAAAGTATTAAATGTATAATAGACCATAGGAGGCAAAGTTAATATTGACCATAAAGAGAGAGAAACCTTAGTTAGAACCATTTAAGTTTAGAGTTGATAACTATGATTGAATATATTTATTACTATTTTCTTTGTATAATTTTTGAAACTACCATTATTTGTAAATGTGAAAGTCTATACTTTCATTTTACTCAGACCCGTCAGGCTCAAAATGGTGGCAGGAGGTTTACCTTAAGTGCCCATGTGCTGGTAATAGTGAATTAATGTTGAAATGTCCAGATCTTGTTTATTGGAAAAACTATATTCAGAGTAATTTTTTTTTGTAATACCAGTTGCAGTGAGTAAAACTCAAAACAAAAATGAAAACTTCTGCAAAGTATCTGGGGTGAAAAATATCATGGGAGGCATGGCTTAGACAAGACTGCGAAAACAAATACTCATGAATGGAAATGGAACAGGAGCTTAAGCTTTCTGTGAGTGTTACCAGCTGTCCATCACAGAAGAGTTTTTCCTATGCATAGCATAGCCACAGTAACTTGGTATTTTCTATGTTAAATTTAGCAGCAACCAGTAACTATTTTTTGTCAAGGAGAAAATTATATTTTCTACAATGTAATAGCTTTCAGGGGTTCTTTGCAGTGACTTATCACTTGGCTGGAGGGAAGGAAATTCAGAATACTCATTAATGTGCTTCAGGCCTATAGAAAATTGATTCTATTTCCATGAGAAATAACTTTTAAATTATTTAAATAGTTGAAGTATCTTGTAAGAGGAGAAGAAAACCATTTATAAAGATCCATTTACCTTCTTTGTGAAATGCCAGATCAATTTCATCTGTCAATGAGAGTAATTTTTTTAATACCAGGCTTATAAAACCTACTAGACCTTTATCTTTATTCATTGGTAAATCTTTAGCTCTTAAATGTAAAATTGAGAAATGTCAACTTTCATTTTACTTTCATTTAGTCATAATAATAATCAGAACTATTTATCACAAGTGTTAGTGCTTCTATTTTCTTCCTAGCTTCAGTGAGTTCTTATTCCTGCTTGAATACTCAATAAGGGAGAACCTTTTCTCTAATCCTAGTGGACTCCCTTACCTAGAAAACTCAGTCCATGAACATGTCTCTTAAATGTTTGTCTTAATTTTTTTCTTTATTTTTCTGTCTTTAAATCATAAATTGAGGTATTACACTATGACAGGAAAGAGCTGGTGAAATTCTGCCCAGGTGCCCCCATTAGAGTAGAAAGAATACATGCATATCTGAATTAAATTTCAAGAACAGCAGTAAACTATGGGCTAGAAACTATATTTTCTCCATCTTCTAATACAAAACAGGATTTTTGAATTTATACCAGCAACTCACACAGCATTAGATTTGATTTGGATCAAGCAGAAAGGGTTGGAGAAAATTTTTTAATGACTCCAGAGTCTTAGCTTTTACACTTAAATAGAAATGAACCTGTACTATACTTTAATGACCAACTGACAAAATCATATCCTAGACTCCTGAAAGAGAAAGCTTAATTTTCAAGCATGACTCCATCCATTTTTCACCCCACCCTCTCCACTGGGGCTGGCATATTTTTGTTGTTGTTTAATATCTGTTACATGAGTGACAAAGGCACAGGCTGATGCTGGGCATCTGCTAAATAAAGCTTACTGACAAGAAGAACTGTTTATAGTCTTATCTTTATTTCTTGCAGCCGTTCCTATCTCAGTTTTTCTCTATTGTGTATTAAGTCTTACTCAAATGGCTACTGCAACGCTCCATCTTTTTACATAGCCAGCTTTCCTTTTCCTGCAGAATAATAGATACATGATAGGCTAGAATTTCACCGTTAGATTAGAAGGAATTAAATAAATGGCACAATAAACCTTGAGAGCCTTATGGGTAGAAGCTTACCCCCTTTTTTTAACGATGTACTGCGTGTGAACTTCTTCCTGTAGGTCCCCCAAACATGACATTGTATGAAGAGGTCAAGACGTACATTACAAATAGCTTGATACAAATGACACCTGAAGCATTAAGTGCTGGTTAGAAAAGAAATTGTGAGGGTGATAAAGGGAAACTAGTAGAATAAGACAAGAGATACTAACATGGAGTCCTGCCACATCTTTCTTAGATTCTCAAAGCAGTTCAGAATTAAGAGTACTTAAGAAAGAAATTAAAGCATTTGAGCAAGAAAAGTGAGAGGAATTCACCGAAGAGAGAGGTGAATGTGTTGGGAAATGATTGAAGGCTTTCTGTGATTGTCAAATCCTACCAATTGGTATCAATTGCTATAGCTTGCCTAACTATTTAGTGGGAAAACATATACATTCGTTGCACATTTAGTTATTAAAAATAATCCCACATTTATAATAATATAAGTTTAAACAAAAATTGAGTTTCATAAGTCTATATAATCTTATTTTAAGCCATCTTAATTAAACTTTGCAATAGCTGAGTAATGGATTTTCTGAAATTACTTGTTAAATTGTAATGTGAATTTACAAATAGGCTCATCAAGCCTTGAAGCCTAATGAAGTTCCTCTGCAGCTGAACCACCTTATTAAGACAAAAATAATATCCATAAATACTGTAGATCTGGTGAATTAGCTTTATTTCTTAAGTGAAAACTGTTATTAGATTGAAAATATGTCATAAAATAAAGAGAAAAATTTATAATTTAGAAATGTGTATGAAATATTAAAATAAAAGCTAAATTCACTGCCCATTAATAAGTTTTCTTTCCATTAAAGCTCATAATTGCTTCTAACATATCTGTGAATAAAGCCTGAAAATGGTCCCCTTCCTCTTAGAATTTTTTTCTATTGGCAGAAGGAGACAAGTAGTAAACAAGTGAATATACAGATATATGCCATAAATTCAAGTAGTGATAGGTATGATGGAAAACAAATCAAATTTAGTAATTTAGAAATAATCTAACATGCAAATTTTAAGCATAAATAATTTTAATTGATTTATATGTAATCTGCCAAAGAAACCAAAGAACAGAAGTCTTGAAAATATCTAAAACACACAAAAATTATACCTCATAACTTATAAATTTCTTAATTTCTTTTTTCGTACAATTTCAATCCAAAACAAATTTCTTTTCTGTTTCCCCTTGAGGCATTTTATTTGTAAGTATGTATTACATCCCTAGAAAAAGAATCCCAGGATTTTCCCTCCTGTGTGTTTTCGTCTTGCTTCTTTGTGGTCCACAATGCCAGCTGAGGTTGTCAGTACAATGAAACCAAGCTGGTCAGATGGGAGCAGATTATGTTGCCATTTTTCTAGATCTTTGAGTTGCACATGAAACCTGGGGCTGATCATTCCACACTTGTTTAGCCTGCCTGTGAGGTTCACAACAATCTTCCCAGCTCTGTGATCATCAATGATTTCAGATCCACCTGTGGAACCATGCTTCATCATCACAGTGAGAAACCGGACGATGACTTGGAGCATGGCTTGATAAGAACCTGGTGTTTGTTTCTCTTTTTAGCATTGTGGATGCCCCTGAGACTATCAGCCAGGTCAGATGGCAGCAGAAAGAGACAAATTTCTTTTTTTTTTTTTTTTGAGACAGAGTCTCACTTTGTCACCCACGCTGGAGTGCAATGGTGTTATCTTGGCTCACGGCAACCTCCACCTCCCAGTGAAAGTGAGCCTCCCACCTTAGCCTCCTGGGCTTTCCATTAAAGCTCATAAATTAAAGCGGGGACTACAGGTGCTCCCCACCACGCCCGGCTAATTTCTTTTAAATTTTTTGTAGAGATGGGGTTTCACTATGATGCACAAGCAGGTCTTGTATCCCTGGGTTCAAACAATCCACCCATCTTGGCCTCCCAGAGTGCTGGAATTACAGGTATGAACCACCATGCCTGGCCAAGACAACTTTCTTTTTAAAGCCAAAAGAGCATATATTTAATTTCAGATCATTGTTGAAGTCATTTTGACAGGTTCAAATTTTTCTTTTTATTTATTTAGTATTCATTTGCTTTTGTTAATACCAGGTAATGTGCTAGATACTGGATAAGACCGACATGACAAAATATCCTAGACTCAAAGGAATTGCTTAAAAGTGGAGGAGAATAATTTTTAAAAAGTTTTATTTCTGCTCAGTTCACACAATGCTAGGTATATGACAAGCACTTAAGTGTCTGCTAAACTGATTCTAAAAACATCATATTTAGATCTACTTAAAAATAGCTCTTGTGCATAAAAATCTATATGCAACAATTGAGTGTGAAACTTTACATGATCTCTTCAATTTCCAAGGGTTTAGTGTGAAGAGCTCCCTTTAATTAATGACTGGAGTCAAAAAAAGGGCACAGGTTCAGCCTACAAGACTGTGAGGGTGAACTCAACAAGCTTAGGAGGTAGTCCAAGAAATCATCCAATTTTTCACCAAAAAGAATGCATGGAATCAGATTAAACTAATGTTTACCAATCTATGCTCAAAAGGAAAGTGTGAAACTAAATGGAACAAGCTCAGGCCCATGAGGGAGACAGGGGTCAGGAGGAGGAGGGCCAGTGGTCAGAATGAAGGCTCAGGAGGCTCCACCTGCTCAGGCAGGCCCATGGGGGAGGGTCTGTGGGGTGACCTCTTTAAACTGTTCCTTTCCATTTGATCCTGTTTAGAAATCACTCTTTTAAACCAAAGCAAATGGATTCTTTGAGTATATGAACACCAAATTGAAATATTAACTGCTAGTCTTTCTCATCAGGCCTCTTTTTGTTCCCTTTCTCTCGATGTGAGATATTACTGCTCAAGAGGAGGTGTTCACATATCCAGGATGCCCCCCCTTGTGTTCTCTGAACACATAATGATATTAATTACCACTTAGAGACTGCTCTATGTGCTTTGCATATCTTAACCCATTTCATCCTTATGAAAACACTATTATTTAGAAATGAGAAAACTAAGTCCCAGAGTGGCTACATCCCCATCCCAAAATTGATAGCCATTAGGTCACTGAGCTAGGCTGCCTTGCTTCAAATTCTGTGCATTTAAATCCTTTGCTCTACAGTCTCTCTTCAGAAAGCTGGTCTAAGAATCCTGTTATTAAGCTTTAGGTTCAAATCTGGGAAAGAGGGGCCTCAGAACCCTAAGTGCTCTTAGAAAAACGCCTCTTGTTCTAATCTCACTCGACACTGTCTGCATGAACACTCCTGCATCCCTGCAGTAGGCTGCTGTTTTTTAATGGTTGTAGGATCCACAGGCTGTGGAGCTGGAGAAGAGGGTGGGTGTCATCCTTTATCCTCTGCTGCTTCCAGATCTTGCTGTCTCCTCCCTAAAACAATCCCCAGTTCTGCATCTTGTTCTGAATTTCCCAGTGTGTTAATTTCCCACATCATCTTCTAGCAATAATTTGCTAACTGCCAGTCATTCCCCTTTCTCTGAATATTCAAACATCCAGCTCCTGTAACTCTCCCCAGTAGCTTTGCTGCATTGGTGAAGTCAGCGTCAATATCATCGGTGATCCTTCCCCAAACCTGGCCTCTCATTTCCTTTGCCTACTCTTTGCCATGTATCTTGAATTCCACCCTACCTCCCCCATCACTCCCTCTGTCATATCCTAGACCTTCTCATTCTCATTATCTGCAAATCCATGATATCAATATCAGGCATCTCACTTTCTGATTAGCACCTCTCATCTTTCTGGTTCATTGCCTCTGACACTCAGCTTTAACTGGGACCCCCAAAACACTGAGGCTGCCAAAGTTTTATTGTTTCTCACCCACCTTGTTCTTTCTCCTTAGTCAGGTTTATCTATGCCCCATCGTGGTAATTGGTCCCTTGGATATGCCCTCAAATCTTCTGTTCCTCTTTTCCTGTTTTACTCTCTTGGAAAAACTCTACCATGTTTACATTAATTATTTCCCTATTCTGTGGCTGAACCAACCTAGGCTACAGAAGGACACATGGCCACACTGGCCAGTGTCACTGAATTCACGACCACCAAACTCCAGGGGCACAGTAGTGCTACCTGGCAATTGCAGCTGCACCTGCCTCGGCAGAGGCCATTCACATATTCACTCTCCTCAATGATGACTTCACGTTTTTCCTGCTCTCCCCCAATCTCCAATACACGTTTTTCCTGCTCTTCCCCAATCTCCAATACTTGTCCCCCTATCTTTATTCTTAACTAATGACTCTGTTTCCTGTTTCAAAGAGATAGCTTCAGTCATAAAGAAAACCTCCATAAGCTTCTCCAGCAGACTGTCTGTGCACCTGGCTCATCTGTGCTCAGGTTTTCTGCTCTCCCCTATGGCTATGGGTGAGTCACTCATGCTCCGCCTAGGGCAACCTCCTCCACTCCGTGCTAGATCCTTACTCTAACTCACCCATGTAAGCTCATCACTTCTCTTCATTCCCTGCACCATTCCTTTCTCCTACATCATTCCCCTCAGCATGAAGGTATAATGGAACATCTTTCGAAAAAATGAAGCCTCCCTGGCGCCAGCTATTATTGTTCTCTGTCTTTCATTCACTTTACAGAGAAACTCCTCACAGTAGTTTACTTGTGTGCACTGACCCCTCATTTTGCAATCTTTTCCAAATAGAATGTTATTCCCACCACCTATTGAAAGCGACCTTGTCAATGTCACAGGATGACCTCTTGTCCAAGTTACCCAGTGTCATTCAAATGACCTCTGCCTTCTGAAATTCCAACCTCAAGTCTCAGCCCCCATCTTATTTGACCTAACAGCAGTGTTTGAGATTTCGTCTCTCAGTTATTTATTCAAATATTTTCCTCACAATCCTTATCTCTAATAGTGAAATTCAAAATGCTCTGAAAACCAAAGTTGTTTTCGTAATTCATTATAGTGAAACCTGATCTGAACCCTGCAGATTATTTATCCCAGTCAGTGGGAATGCTAATACATAATAATGGAGAAATACTGATGTATTTGATAACAGGGTGAGGCCACAGACCCTCTGGAAGGTATTATATAATATAGAGTTTATGCAACAGGACACATCCAGCCCCAAGGATTCTAGAAAAACAGGTATGGACCTGGAATAAAATTCTAAGTTTATATTTGGATAGATATACTCTTTTTCTGTAAGTAGGCATGTTTGGTGATATGTTGGCCTTTTAGAAATCATTATATTATGTTTTATAAATAGACATTTGATTTATGCTTATTCATATAAAATAGCATCTCAAGATACAGTGTATATTAATTTTGCACAAAATATTTAATATCTAACCATCCTATATATTTAGGTACATAGTAAGCAGAAGCAGTTGTCAGAATGTACATATAACATCTGCTTCAGACAGTTACACTTTGTGAATTATTATTTAACTCCTAAGGGGGAAAATTGCCTTAAAGCCATAACTGTCTTTTTACATGAAAACATAAAATGTATATAAAGTATAATATTCTATTAACTTTTGTTAAGTTTATAATATAAAATTTAAAGTTATGAAGGAAAATTTAATTGATTTATTAAACAGACATAAATAGAGCTATTTGCCAGGGACTGTTCTGCATTTATTAACCCTTTTTAATAGTCCAACCACTGTATTATTAAATACATTGGAAGTCTACAGTAATCTGCATTATGGATAACAAAGCTGAGGAAAGAAAGGAAAAGTAACTTGCCCCAAATTATTCATCTTGTAAATGAACTATGTTCAATTGTCATTCAAAGCAATATCTGTATCCCTTCTAGTAATCAAAAGCAAATGGGGCTAAAATAATACATGAATATTGTTATTTTAAATGAATTTAATTAAGATAAATAATTTAGGTGTTAATTCAGCTTAACATGTTAGATCTATCAGCTAAGAAATCCAAATTAAAATTTTGTTTTGACTGGTTTTGTTTACTTCTCAATGAATAAAGTTGGTCAAGGAAGACTGTAACATTGTTACATTGTTCTCAGTTTAGAAGACACATAATGCAATGATGCAGAGGACAGATGTCCTGGCAAGAGACTGGAGCTAAATAAACTTCCTTCCATTTTCAAGTGAATATTTATGTTTTATCTCCACTATTAAAGAGTAAACATAATTTTCTTTAATTATTTGGAATGATATCGAGGGTTAGTCTAATTAAAAAATTACTTAAAAAGGGAGGCATTTTTACAACCTCTTAGCAACAATCCCATTTCTGTTGGGAACCTAAGTTGGGAAGGAAGATAAAATTAAAATAAATATTGCTAACATGTGTTGCTTTCATGTATTTGTTCTTATTTTTTCCCTTACCTTTTTACTTTTAAAAGTTTCAAACCACAGAACATTTAAAAGTAGTCATATCAAGATCCACATACCCCCCACCTGCATTCACCAATCAACATTTTACCATCTTTATTTTACCTATGACCTATTATCTATAGATCTATCATATATCATATTCTATTTTTTGCTGGACCATCTACAAATAAATTATAAAATGTTAATTGTTATTCTTCAGCATGTATTTCTTAGGAATAAAGCTATTTTCTTATGTGCCCATAATATAATCATCATATCAAACCAATCCCACCATAAAGTTATCTAATGTAAAGTCCATTTTCAGATTTCTTCAATTTTTCCAGTAAAGTCCTTTATGGATTTTTGTATACTTGTTTATTTCTTTTTTATCTAGCATCTAATAAAGGATCATGTGTAGAATCCAGTTGTCAAGTCTTTTTAGTCTTCTATAATCTACAACAGTCCTCTGCCTTTTGTTTCCTTTCTCTGACATTTACATTCTTGAAGACTATGGGCCAGTTATCTTGAAAAAATTCCTGAAATCTGCATTTGTCTGATTGTTCTCTGATTAAATTCAGATTAGACATTTTTGGGAAAAAAATTCTACATAGTTGATGGGATGTACTTTCTTATTATATCATATTAGGAAGTACGTAATGTCAATTTGTCCAGTATTATTGGTGATGCTAAGTTTGATCACTTGGTGCAGGTGATGTCCACCAGATTTTTCCAGTGTAAAGATATCAGTTGCCCTTTCTAATTAACAAGTCGTGTCACTTGCGTTTGAACAAGATGGTGCAGACTAATTGCTTTCTGCTGTCCCTCACTACATACTCATATAAACCCTGAAATAAACAAGAGGCACCAAAAGAGAACTGTGACAAGGGTAAAGAGGAAGGTGGAATGGTTAGGCACCTGAGGGACTAGAGGAACAACTTAGCAGCAGGGCTCCTTGCAGTTCCCCACTCAACAGAATAAGGGGCATTTCCTTGCTCCCAAAATAGCAAGAGAAGGTGGCCCATGTAGGTTATTTCTTCCCCTGATTGAACAGTAGCCACACCAACACCACCAGGAGAAGCCAGAGACATAGGCCAGGGGTATTGCCGATTCTCGCTGACAATAAACGGTTAGGGGACATGCTTTCCTTCCCTGCCAGACCTGAGAGTCCCTTTCCCCACTAAAGATGCTAGGAGAGCTGAGTGGTAACAGTGAATCTACCTCAGTGACAAGAAAGTATCTACCTCAAAACGTCAGGAAGGAAGAAAGGAAAACAGAAAGAGCAGAAATACGGGTATATACAATGGACTATCCTCACGAGTTTTAGAAATGATATTTAACTATTGAAACAAAAAATGTAACACCATCTGATACTCAATAATATTTAAAAGTAGAGAAACTAAAGGGTCCAAAATGGAAGTAAGGTATCTATACACCCCAAGTGGTAAATGTTGACACTAATACAACAGTCTACTGAATGTGATACAATATACATACACATATTGTAACAGGAAGAGCAGTCACTAATAAAACTATACAAAGAAATAGACTCAAAAGCACTATAAATAAAAGCAAGACAATTCAATGAGGGAGAGAATAGTCTTTATAACAAATGGTGTTGAGACAACTATATACACATACGCAAAAGAATTTAAAGTTGAGTATTTTAAAACATCTTAATAGTTTAAAATATTTATTCCATTGCATGTGTTTTCCTTAACATGCATTTGCTTTGTAAATCAGGGACTAATAATCTGGACTTTCCAGCTCTTCTTTAAAAATCAGAAGACTCATCGAGTAGACTTTAATTTCCACATGGCAACAATAGGTAGGAGTAGATTAGCACCTGCCCTCTTAAGTGAGCCAAATTTCAGTTTCCCCATACTCACTTGGGAATTCCTTAGCGAGACACACATGGGTGTTCAAGAAAGATGATATTTCCATTATCTTTGGGGAAAACTTTAGTAACATGTCCACATATGTGTGTAATAAAATAACCAAATGGACATTTGTTTGTAGATTTTCTTTACTTATCACAGCTAATTAACATTTAAATATTTCTTCAGCTTAAAGATGGAGCCTAAGAACAAAGGATTAAAACAGCAGCAACAGCAACATAAGAAACTCCTGGCCGCAATGCTCTCTCAAGATTCTTTTGAGTCCATCCACAGCCCTACCCCATCTGTAACAGAAGAAGATATTGATAATGAAGATGATGCAATGGAATTGCTGGGTAATTTTAAAAATTAATAATTTCTCATTTTCTTCTCTGGCATTGTAAAAAATATGTAGTGATTAAGAGATTTTAGAAGTTTTGAATAGCCTTGTCTTAGGGAAAAGAAAGCATTTAGTACATATTTTATTTACGTTAGACTCTCATAAAGTTGCATGTAAGAACTAAATTGAAACACCCTAAGCATGTGAATATTTATTAGACTGTATTTTGTGCTTTGTGTATGCTGCACTTTACCTTCTGACTACGTAATGAAGCTTTATTCTGTGTGCACCTGTGATCAAAATTCAAGTCTGTCTGCTTTAATCTCTGATAATAATTGCCTTGTTTACATCTATTGTCTATAAAATATACCCAAAGTACGTATTTCAGCTCTCACCCCAAAATGTCCCCCTGTTATTTTGAGGATGCTTTAGAGAAATAGAATAAAGTTGAAAGGGGCCGATAGTAAATTAGTGTTTCATGTTTTCCATAAATGACAGGAAAGTTTGCGGAGATTTCAAAGTTTCTTCAGGTCTGTTACTTTCATGAAAACCTTATTAATCTTGTATATGTAGGATATCCTTTTATATTTTTAATGTAGTATCTGTATGTTTTTGCATCATCAGAAATCTCTTCATATATATTTTTAAACTGAACTTCTCTTTGGATCATCATTTTTCTGAAGGAAGAAAATGAAATGTTATTTCAGAGTGATCCACATATAAAACAGTGAGTTTTTAAGTCAGTGGTATCAATTATTCTGTTAAAAATAGAGTATAATTTTTAAATACTCTGTAACAATATACTATTGTGTTTTATTTAGAAACAGAATAAATAATATAATTATTTGAAAGCCTTAAACACATTTTACATATAGAATATGGAATCTCAGAAAAATATAGGCCATTTTCTGAGGTTTTTGTTAAAAAATGAGATTCCTTGGTTTTAAGTGTTTATGGCAGTAAAATGCTATCATTATAAAAAATGATATATTGTCTTCCTGCATAGGCCTACAAAGGTGTTATTTAGTCCATGTTGACAGGTTTGAAAGATGTTTTCTGATGCTGTAAAAACTGCATTCATGCTGGCATTAAGGAGACTGTATCATGGCGTTTTCATTACGTGCTGTTGGTCTCTTCCAATTGGGTCTTTTCCTCTCCTCCAAATCATTAACATGGCAAACGTGCCCTATGTGGCAGTGGTAGCGTCATTCAACAAACATTTACTGAGCACTTACTATATGCTAGCACTTGGCTTGGGCCCGGGAACATAAAAGTAAAATCATTATCATCTGTGTTTAAAGGAATTTTACATTGTAATGTTCAAGATACAAACGTCAATACGTCACTACCTGCGCTAATTGGATGAAGCACATGGTTGTGTATAGGGGTAATAGCTAAAGCAGAGGTAAGGGACGGTGATCCAGGAATGTTTCCTAGAGAAGCCGATTCCTCTGGCTAGTCCTGAAAAGCAAATAGATGTAAACTCAGCAGGCAGGGTGTGGTCTTTGTAGGTTTGCTCACATAGGTATGGGCTGCTTTGTGATTGTGCTCCATAACTATGCCTGTAAATGGTTTCTCTGCTTCGGACAGTAGCAGGAAAGGGGCAAGTGAGATCCAGGGTTTCTTTCAGGAGATGCAGGTGTTCACTCCATGCTGGTACTCCCTAGATCTCAGCTGCCCTGGCTGAAGGTTCTAGTCTCCCAAGCTGAAGACTAAGGATTGAGTCTTGGAGACTATCTAATGATGAGCAATTAATAACTAGTCTTCATTAATTCTTTATTTAGACATTTTAGCCTGTGGTCTCAGCAAGTTTAATAATAAGAGATAGTTGAAGGTTTGGACTTTCTCCATGTAATTCCACATATCTCAGCCCAGGTGGCAAGCAGTGTAATAATGTTGGTCTCTAGGTCATGAGATTATCCCGTGATAGCTTGGAATGTTACAAGTCCACTGGGCTTTCCCCTAAAATAATACCATATTCAATTTCTTGTTTTTGAAACCAATTCCAGTGAAACACATGTGATTGTGTCTATTTGAGAAAAATACGCTAAGTTCTTGGAAATTTATGTGAAATCAAATTTTATAGAGTTTATATAGAATCATTATAAGATGCAATAGAGACATCTGATATTTAAAATCTTTTTGAATCTGCAACATTTTGTAGATGAGTTTGCTATAGCTTATGTGTTTTTAAATGTTTAACTTGTCTTTGTTATCTATACCAAGAAATAACTGGCTGAAAAATATTTATTATGCATGGAAAACACTCTGTAAACCTTGTGAAGTGATAAATAAGTGAAAGGTATAATTATTAGTTGACATTAATATAAAAAAGGACTATTCCTCAATAAAATTGGTTGATTTGAAGGGAAAAAAATCCTTTTAGTTGAACTAGTAGAAGTTAGTAATAACTATTGACTCTTGTTTTGTTTATTAAGGAAACTATCATTGTTAATATATACTGATTAATATTTAATTATTCACAGTTGTTTAATTATATATTTGTGGATGTCTTTTCTAAATGTTTTAGGTGTATGAAAATACTATAGTACAACACCTGTAATTTTTAAGTAGATTAAATATTTTCTGTAAGATTGCTTTAAATGCTCCTTATAAATTCACATTGCAAAAGTAGCTTACTATGGAATTAACACTTGTCAGATAATAAAACATACAAACTTGTGAATTTTTAAGGTATAATCATTTTAAGCACCTCTGAAATTGGTGCTGTAATTATAGAAGACATTGAATAAAATATCTGCCAAGTCATCTCATGCTCAAATATAAGATATTTTCAAATATTTTAGTACAAATATTTTAGTAATTGTTCTGGCAATTAATGACCATTACAAATAAAATGTTATAGAGAATCTTCACATATTTTTTTAAATTAATAAACAATTTTCAAAAATGGAATGACAAGTTACAATGGTAGAATGAGAGATTTATTGCTGGGCATAGTGGCTTAAGCCTATAATACCAACACTTTGGGAGACTGAGTTGGGTGGATTGCTTGAGCCCAGGAATTTGAGACCAGCCTGGGAAACATGACGAAAGTTCATCTCTACAAAAATTACTAATATTAGTCGAGTGTGGTGGCATGCACCTATCGTCCTAGCTATTGGACTGAGTCTGGAAGGTCGAGTTTGTAGTGAGCTGTGGTCATGCCACTGTAGTCCAGCCTGGGTGACAGAGGGAGACTCTATCTCAAAAAAAAAAAAAAAAAGAAAAAAAGAAAAAGAAAAGATCTATAAAAATCCCTGTATATTTTACTACATTAATTGTCAGAGAGCATTTGAGGAACTTCATTAGTTTAAAAGATATTTCACCTTGGAAACATGTGCCCATTTTTTCTTAGATTAGATGCATTTTCATCTTACTCTTGTTGAAAGGCGAGTTTCAGTCATGTTTTTGATTATTCTCTTTATGATTGATATTCATTTAAAAATATCATCAATATTATTTAAAAAATACAACTACTTTTCTTCTACATTCTAATATGGGGTATTACTATCCCGTACAATTTATAAAAGTTTATTAAAAATTTATTAAACTTTCTCAGAATTGATGATGAGGCAAGTATCTAAAAATCAAATTCCAGAGATGCTAAAAAGGAAAACAATATTAATTATGTTTTATACTTTTTGGTCTTAGCCTGTAATTATATAAAATCCAAAATCAAAAGTAAAATTACATTGCAACAAGGTGATTGCAAGTACATTTTATCTGTTTTAAGATGAATAATCAAGAACAAGTATAATTATGCTGGGATTCTTTGCTGAATATACATTGAGTTTCTATTACCTCAACATGTTACCAAATTTTGTAAAATAAAAATGATTTACTAGAAGGAGTTAACACATTAAGGTGATAATTTGACACTTTTTTTCTTACATTCTGATCAATCTTTATCAAGTAAATACTCACTCTCTGTTCCGTTTTTTAAATTGGAGGCTTCTTAAAGAAGAATGCGCCCACATTGGCAAAATAAGAACATGCTTTTTGCCTAATGAGAAATGAATGCTGTCATTTGGTGATGTAAAATTTCTTTAAAAAGGAGAGAGAGGGAGCACTAAATGTTTAAAGAAAAATCTACCTACCTATGCATGTACCTATATTTTAATAAAGTATGTAAAATAATCTAAAACATACAAACTTGTGAATTTTTAAGATATAATCATTTTAAGCACCTCTGAAATTGGTGCTGTAATTATAGAAGACATTGAATAAAATATCTGCCAAGTCATCTCATAGAAACTCTTTTTATCTTTTTGTTTCTTTTGATCTTTTGAATATTGGTCATTGGAAGTAAACAGGATAACAGAAAATTTATCACTTTAAAATGAAGTTTCTTCATAAAAAAGATTATTCATAAGAAATCTAAGGACTTTCTTTTTCTTTTCTTTCTTTCTTTCCTTTTTTTTTTTTTTTTCTTTGTAAGAGATGAAATCTTGCTTTGGCTAATGCAGTTTGTGTCACTTTCTTATGTCCTCCTTCCTGATATATTTTATAGGAGCACTTAAAAAATGAACTGCTTAGAGTAGGAAAAATCACATAAGTTATGAAATAATTCTAGCACAGACTTGAGAAAATGGTTTCTTTATGATTCATTTTCATCGTATTATCGTGTTAAAAAGCTTTATTTAGGATTCTTTCTTTTTTTTTTTTTGCTAAATGTGACTCAGTCCCTTTTATTACCTTCTAGATTTACTTGTTTTGTATTTAGAATTGTTTTGTTTTTCATACTCTTCATTCTTCACTTTTGTTTCTTTTCAGCAAAATAGTAAAACATTTGCAAATGATAGAGATTATCCTTTAAATAAATATAAATCTGCATGGCACCAAAATATATACATCATCCTATGTGATTTACTTTTATGGTGTTTAGTAAGAAATATTGCTTTATTTTTCTGTAGAAAATTTCCAATGGTAAAAATAAATCAACATAGTAGAATAAATGTCAGTAGTTTGAAAGTGAAATCTAAACTCATTAACAAATTATTGACAAATGCCTCTTATCTCAATTATACACCTATTGGAAAATTTCTTTAAGACACAGCCATTTCCAATATATTTGTGAAAAGAGTTGTTTAAAACCTATTTATCACTTTGAATAAGTTACACGTCTTTTGACACATACCAATAATACAGAGTAATATATTTTTTCATGTTTATGTTACAGCTTTTCACTGAGTACCTTGCAAAGACATGAGACACAGAATGATATACATATGTGGTTGTGTTAGCGGTGTATGGCCAAAGCACCAGCTTATACTCTAATGACCCAGGTCTAGCCCTTATGCTACCTCTTGCTAAATTGCCACCTCAGGTAAAAGTAATTAATTGTAAAGTGCTGGTGACTACATATGACCTTGCTACTCCACAGGGATGTTGAGAGGATAAAAAAAAATGAGATATTTCTCTAACATGCATTTAATTTTTTTCCTTTTGTCATGGCTAACAGGAATATTTAACAAAAGACACTAGAATTTCTATACGAAGCTTTTCTTCCAGGTAAATTTATATCCTTGAACCCGGATACTTTTTGTATGCTATAGACAAAGGAAAAAAGAAAGCTTTCTTTGGCTTTGGGAAATTGCCTACAAACAGCAAAAATTTATGTTTCCTACAACACAATAAAATTAAATACTTGAAAGGATAAGAGGTAAAGCTATATATGTATTTGCAAGCCAAAATGTTGGCTATATCAATACAAAGCACTACATTTTTCATTTTTAATATGGATATTAAAGCAAGGATAGATGATTCGGTTAAGATGTATAGAAAATTATTCTACTGTCTTTCATTTTCTTCTGTGTAAGCGTGTAATTCCTAGGAGGAAAAGAAAAATGTTTTCTGCCTACATATGTGTCTCTAGTAGCAAAAGTTGGGCTTAGGGTAGGAATAAGGTGGAGAGACAAGGAGATATAGAGAAGCTAGAAATTTGTACTATATGTTTACATGCTTTATTTAAATAAAATTATAAAAAGTTGAAAATCTGCAAGCTTAAAAACTTCTTGAATTATATTTATAAACATGAAAATGTTTGAAGCAGCACAATTTGATAGTTTCACATTAATTCACTGTGTAAACAAACCTCAGCTAAATTGAAAAGTCGTGTTACATATTATTAGGGTATTGTTGCTTTTGAAACAAACTTGCCCACTTCAAATGCTTTATAAAATGGTGATGCTATATTTCAAGATCATTTAGCCATAGTAATAATTTTCATCTAACTTGACTGAATTTAAATTTTGTACTCTATTTAAAAGTCATTTGAAAGCAGTGCAAAATCGTAATTTTACTGTAGTTTTCTTCTTGGTTGAAAATGTGCAAAGAAGCATAATTAATTCAGCAATTAATTGCATTTTAACATCAAAACCAACAGATATTAAAGCAGCATTAAGACTCTTGCTGAACTTACTAAAAATCAAATGTATAACTATAGGGATCCATTTAAATTTTCATATATTGCAATATTCCCAACAACTTACTAAAATATCTCTAAATAGAAACCTTAAAGTTATTGTAGTTGACTGGGTACGGTGGCTCATGCCTGTAATCCCAGCACTTTGGGAAGCCGAGGCCAGTGGATCACCTGAGGTCAGGAGTTCAAGACCAGCCTGGCCAACATGGCAAAATCGCATCTCTACTAAAAATACAAAAAATTAGCCGGGCATGGTGGCACATGCCGGTAATCCCAGCTACTCGGGACACTGAGGCAGGAGAATCACTTGAACCTGGGAGGCAGAGGTTACAGTGAGCCGAGATTATGCCACTGCACTCCGCCCTGGGCGACAGAGTGGAACTCTGTCTAAAAAATAATAATAATTGTTATTGAATTTTAACACTAAATACATATTAACAGAAGAGTGGGCACAAAACTTGTCAATTATTTTCGACATCTGAAAAATGGAAGCTTTTATGAGGTTTTATTCAAGTATTTTTAAAAAGAATATTATAAACACATTTTCAGAATCCCAAATGTTAAACTAGTCCTATGTGTGAATTATTTTTGAAATGAAAATCTTAGGATTTTTCTTTTAAAAATGTCTTATGTTCAATAATTTCAGAGAGAACATAACCATAACAACATTATTTTTTTAAAAAATTGCTCTGAAACTATTAAATAGAGGAGCACTAAAGAACAAAATGGAAAAAAAAAGTAAGTGTTCTAATTGAGATAAAATCTAGTGATTTTATTTTAGTTTTCAATTTTTTGGTTTATTTCTGCAAAAAATTGAATGTCTTATTTTAATAAATGATGAATTTCTTATATCTAGTATAAACTTAAAATTTCATATACAATTTTATGTATTTATTTTTTATCTCTGGCACTTAATGACAGAAAAAAACTCAAAATCAGTTTTAATTTCTTTAAAACTTTTTCAAGAATTGCAAAAGAGGATTTGTTGAACTAGCTCTTTTTCACTTCTTAAATGCTCTCATACGCTCTCATAATTACTTTTTCATTACTGACATTTGGGAGGACTCTGTATTTAAAGAATTTAAAATAGAAGCCAGGCACGGTGGCTCACGCCTGTAATCCCAGCACTTTGGGAGGCCAAGGTGGGCAGATCACAAGGTCAGAGTTTGAGATGAGCCTGGCCAATATGGTGAAACTCTGTCTCTACTATAAATACAAAAAAATTAGCCGAGCATGGTGGTGCATGCCTGTAACCCCAGCTACTCGGGAGGCTGAAGCAGGAGAATTGCTTGAACCCAGTAGGCAGAGGTTGCAGTGAGCCAAAATAGTGCCACTGCACTCCAGCCTGGGCGACAGAGTGAGACTGCATCTCAAAAAAGAAAAAAGAAAAAAAAAGAAAGAAAGAATTTAAAATAGAGAATTATTAATATGGTAAAACAAAGTTTAAATTTATTGCAGGAAATTAATTATATGGAAGAGAAAATAGCATAGTATTAGAAGTAATAATAGCATGACCTTTGAAGCTTCGCAACTGACCCTAATTATATGATTTAAGGAAAGTAACTTTCTTTCTTCAAGTATCAGTCCATTATCAGTAATAACAATACTCATATCTTAGGGTTTTGTGAAAGTGAAGTAAAATCATGCATGGAAAGTACTCAGTGTATTTGATAAAGAATTAGAGCTAGTTCCAGGCATGGTGGCTCACACCTGTAATCCTAAAACTTCAGTAGGCATTAGGTGGGATGATTGCTTGAGTTCAGGAGTTCAGGACAAGCCTGGGCAGCATAGAGAGACTTCATATTTACTAAAAATAAAAAGGAAATTAGTTAGGTGTGGTGGTGTATGTCTGTAGTCCCAGCTACTTGGGAGGCTGAGGGGAGAAGATCACTTGAGCCCAGTAGGTTGAGGCTGCAGTAAGCTATGATGGCACCGCTGCACTCCAGCCAGGGCAATAGAGTGAGACTTTGTCTCAGAAAGAAAAAAAAAAAGAAGAATTAGAGCTAAAGAAAAGACTTGTTACTATAATTCATATCATTTTAATACCAACGGTTCTCCTGTCTTTAGCATATAAGTCTCGTGCATGTTATAAAGTAAGACCATAGAAGTTTGGTCTTAGGGGTTTAAATGCTTAGTCTTATCCTAAATATTTCAGTTAGAAATGCTCCACATAGTTAGAAATTATTTCAACAAGTACCATCTTCTCGATAGTTAAGTCTTACTTCCAATTTCTTCCTTTCTTTTAAAGATCACAGACAACTTTCTGAAAAGATCATGGCATAGAACTTGAATTTTCCCTAATGTGTTAGAATGAATCTTGGCCTATTCGCCTAATTAAAGTCAGTACACTCATTATAAAAGAACATTATCATGTTCAAATTTTTCATATAGTTTGAACCAATTATTTTAAACAACTTGAAATATTCAAGCTTTTTATTTAAAAAGTATCAAAATGTAAAATCATATATCTGATTTTCTATTATATGTATATGCATTTGTTTTTGTTATTAGGTTGGTGCAAAAGAAATTGCAGTTTCGCCACTACTTTTAACAGCAATTACTTTTGCACCAACCTAATACAAGGTTACTTGTCTCCCTGATTTATAGTCATAGACACTCTGGGGTTTTCCTGTAGCACGGAAAAGATGGCTTGTAGAAACATACGACTTTATTGGCCCCAATGAATTCCAACTTATAATGGGAATGGAATATGCAGAATTCCAAGCCTGCCTCAAAGAAGTAAACATTTTCCAAAGCTTATACAGGCTATACACTACCTTTGTATTACAATGCATTCTCTTATCTTCTCACAATACAGAGAATCCACATCTAATAATATAAGAAATATATCAAGAGATGTCAGGGAAAAGGGACAAAACTTTTCCTTTTCTTTTTTTCTCCCAGGTTAAATCTGATTTGCTTATCTTTTCTTTATGGACTTTTTGGCATTTATGATCTGAAACTTTCATTGGTAATATTTTGATACCATCTGAGTTCTGCATCTTGGTGGCTGAGTTAAGGGCATCTTTTATAGAAAGTAGTTTAAGACAGGAAACATCTTTGTTCATATATAGAGTCTAAACACAAAAGTGCCAAACGAGTTCCATGCAACTCTATTTTGATAAGGAAAATTGAGAATGTGAGTGGAGTTATTTTCTAACATAAAGCTTTCAATTGAGAGATAGAAAGTCTTAAAAACATACATTTTATTGGCCAGGCACGGTGGCTCACGCCTGTAATCCCAGCACTTTGGGAGACCGAGGCAGGTGGATCACGAGGTCAGGAGATGGAGACCATCCTGGCTAACATGGTGAAACCCCATCTCTACTAAAAATACAAAAAATTAGCCGGGAGTGGTGGCGGGCACCTGTAGTCCCAGCTACTCGGGAGGCTGAGGCAGGAGAATGGTGTGAACCTGGGAGACGGGGCTTGCAGTGAGCCGAGATCATGCCCCGGCACTCCAGCCTGGGTGACAGAGCGAGACTATGTCTCAAAAAAAAAAAAAAAAAAAAAAAAAAAAGCCATACGTTTTATTTCTTTATTTTTATAATCAGTCTCTACTTATCCAAGAACAAATATTTTTTTAAAACCCACCAAAATCACAAAAGCAATATTTCTTTTACAATAAGGTTTAGATTATTTGCTCAAGGTTTAGATTATTGCTCGTTATTTATTTTTCTGCCAAGTAACAAACCTGATTGTTCCTTTAGAAATGTCATTTTGTTTAAAATATACTCTGTAATCATAAAGAGTAATACCATCATAATATGCATATTTAAAAACTTATTATTTGTTTTTCAAGTTGTATTATTGCTTTCTCTAGTAAGCAGCAGTTTAAGTAATTTTTCCATAAACAAAGAAAACCAAGTGAGAAAAGCCATATATGGTCATTACTGATCTTAAAATTGTTTCAGTATCTTAACATTCTTAGTTCTTTCTGCCACTTCAATATTAAAATATGCATACTATTAGCATGCTTTCATAGTTTAATACCTTCCTAATAAGCAAAAAATTTTAGACATATGAACAAAAAATGATTTTCTGAAAAAACTATTGGCATTTGTAATTCAATATAGGCTAATTTCAAGGTCTTTTAATGTCAAATCATCTGGGATTCAAATTTCCTTTTAAATAATATTAATTTTAATTATGAAAAGATACTTAATATAGAAAGCATGGAAATACAGAAGTCAAAATGGATGAATAAATATTACCTTGAAATAATTACTGTTGATGTTTTAGTGATGTGCTTTCTAGATACTTTTGCATATAATTCATATAGAATAACATTAACATTTATGTACATTTACAATATGCAATGTACTGTGCTAAATTATTTCTGTATATTATTTAACAATCACAAAAATACAGTGGGTCAGGAAATATTATTTTCACCACAGAAAAGGACACAGATTCTTGATAAACAAAATTTACCCAGATTACATAGTTGGTACTCAGGAGTCAGATTCCAAAACCTGCAATTATACACTAACTATGCAACACGTAAACATTAAAATACAAATTCGTATTAATATTTTATATTTACATGAGTATATATGTAGTTTCCTTCTGATAAACAAAGCTTTTGAATTTAATAGAGGGGGCTTTGTTTCCAGTCATGACAGAATAACTGGTCGTACTGGCTGTAACCCTCCACATTGAGCAGTTATATAATTGGACAAAATATCTGAACTTGACTCTTTAGACTCTCAACAAAGGGCAGCACAGGTGTTTGGTTCTTGAGAGTAGGGAAATAAACAAGGTGAGCTCTGTGTTTCACCCTGGCTTTCCTCATGGTGACATTTCCCTGGCCAGCTTGTTTGAAGGTAGAACTCAGGTGTAGAATGAAGAGTGGTGATCCCACAGATCTAAGAAGCAAGAGACTGGCATTTGGGGTTGCCTAGGTGACTGGTGCTTGTTGAACCCCAAAAGAAGAAAGCTGAGAAGAGGGTGTGGACAAAGTCTACAGGGGCGTTCCTCTTAGATTCTTAGCTGAATACTGGGATGCTCTGGGATGCAAGACTACTCAAGACCTGAGAGAATGGTTATTGTGTTTGAGAAGTGAATAGAGAAACAGAAACCAAACTGAGCTGGGACACATCAGAGCTTTCACCCAGTGAGAAAGAATAAATCTCCCTGAATTCCTTGGGCACTCAAAGGAAACCTTGGAAAAGTCAAACATGAGGGACATACACTGAATTGAGAGCCACGCCTAAGAATGAGGAAAACATTTAAATAGACCCAACTAAACCCATGAGTACAAAGGTGAAGTGGGTCGGTGAATAATTTAATTCCTGACAGAACAAAACTCAGCATCCTTTAGAGAAGACCAGATAAGCCAGCATCCTTAAAAAGAATCAACAAAAAGTAAACAATAGAAACAGACCTCAATATATGCAAATGTTGTAATTAGCTAACAAAGACTTGTAAAAAGCAATTATTGTACATATTGTATGCATTTAAAGGAAAAGATCACAAGGAGTAAACAGATGGAAAATCTCAGCAGAGAAATTGAAACTGGAAACAGAACCAAAGAAAAATCTAGAACTGAAAAGTTTAATATCTGAAATTTTTAAAACCATTTTGTAAGACTAATAGCTTATCAAATAATGCAGAAAAAATATCAGCAATTTTGAAGATAGGTCAACAGAAATAATTCAAATTGAAGAGCAAAGATTAAAGAAAAAATAAAACAAGCTTCATTGATCAGGGGAACATACAAAATAATAAGAAATGTTATCAGAATTATGCAGATAATGAAAGAAAAATAATGGGAAAAAACATTTTAAGAAATAGTGTCTGTTTTATCCCCAAATTTGGTTAAAAGCATGAATCCATAAGAAGTTCTGGATAAAACAGGCTCAGAAAACTCTTGATATGGTTTGGCTGTGTCCCCAACCAAATCTCAACTTGAATTGTAGCGCCCATAATTCCCACCTGTTGTGGGAGGGGCCCAGTGGCAGAAAACTGAATCCTGGGTGTGGTTCCCCCCATATTGTTCTCGTGGTAGCGAATAAGTCTCATGAGATCTGATTATTTTATAAGAGGTTTCTCCTTTCACTTGGTTCTCATTCT
The DNA here is from genome assembly GCF_007565055.1 of Rhinopithecus roxellana. Classification (NCBI taxonomy): domain Eukaryota; kingdom Metazoa; phylum Chordata; class Mammalia; order Primates; family Cercopithecidae; genus Rhinopithecus; species Rhinopithecus roxellana. The sequence continues at coordinate 132,407,316 of NC_044557.1, read as the reverse complement.
GCCTTGTGTGCCACCGTGTAAGTCATGCCTTTTGCCTTCCTCCATGATTGTGAGACCTCCCAAGCCAGGTGACACTGTGAGTCATTAAACTTACTCTTTTTCTTTCTTATCAATTACCCAGTCACAGGTATGTCTTTATTAGCAGCATGAAAACAGACTAATACACATATTATAGCCAAACTGCTAAAATTCAGTTATAGATAGAAAAACTCAATAGTATTCAGAGAAAAAAAGATAGTACAGTAGTGGAACAATGATGAAATATTAGCTGATACCATATCAGGAATAACTAAGGCCAAAACACAATGGAATAATAGCTTTAAAGTGCTCAAAAAGAAATGCCTTCCAAAATTTTACATCCAGTAAAAATATTGTTCAAAATGATGGCAAAATAAAGATAATTAAGCAAAAGCTGAGAGAACATGTTATCAGCAGACCTGCATTATAAAAACTGTTAAAGCATCCCTCAGGCTAGAAGGAAATGATACCAGAGGGAAAATCGTATCTATAGAAAAGAATGGAGATTATCTGAAATCGTGAATATGTAAGACTATCTTACTTTTCATTAATTTTCAAAGACAACTGACTGCTGAAAACAAAAATACAAGTAAGGCAGTATAGAGTTTATAATAAACACAGCAGTAAAATTATGTGATAAAACAGCACAAAGAATGAGAGCAAATGAAATTACACTGCTAAAGCTTCTACATTATTATAAGAGGTGATATAATATTTATTGTAAGAAGAACATAATAAATTAGGAATGCATTTCTTTAATTCCAAGAGCAGTCACTTAAAAATATGAAAAAAAATATACAAAGAGATTTCCCTAAAACGCTAATATAAAACATCAAATAGAATACTAAAATAAATTTGACTAAGGAGGAACTAATGAATACAAAGCAGGTGGGGCAAATAGAAAATAGCAGAATAGTAAACTTAAACCTGAACATATTAATAATTACATTAAGCATAAATGAATTACACACACCAGTTAAAAGGCAGAGGTTGTCAGACTGGATAAACAAGCAAAACTTGTAAGCACACTATAAGATTCACACTCTGAAGGCCAGAGAGGTTCAAAGTATAAAGTTAGCAAAATAATTATATGCAAAAAGTAGGCAAAAGAAAGTTATAGCTTAATGATAAAAAGCATATTTAACAGGAATACAAAACAATCCTAAATGTATATGCATTTGAAACAGAGTTTCAAAATACATAAAGTAAAAACTGACAAAACAAAACAAAAAAAAGACAAATAGTGTATCGTGGATGGATAGTTAAACACATTTCTCTAAATAATTGATAGAAAAGTAGTGAAAAATCAGTAGGGATATAGAAGATTGGAATAACAGTATCAACATTTACTGTAGATTAAAATTTATAGTACAATATGCCAAACAGCTGCAGAATACAAATTATTGTCAAGTGCAGATGAAATGTTTATGGAAATAGTCCATAGGCAGGGTTAACTTTCTATACTTGTATCACAACATGATTAAATTAGAAATCCATAATGGACATTTAGGAAAATCTCAAAATATTTGGAAATCAGACACTTTTACTAACAAATAGGTCAAAGAAAAATAAAAAGAAAACTTAGAAAATAATTCAAGCTAAATAATAAAAATACAACACATAAACTTTGTGGAGATATAGCCAAAACAGTGGTTAATGAGAAACCCACAGCTTTAAAGAAGAATGTTTTAAAATCGTTCATATAAGTTTCTATCTTAAAAAGCTAGAAAATATATTCAAATTGTATTCAAATAAATAGAAAAAAGGAAAAATACAGATAAAATGAATCAATGAAATCAAAATATGTGAACATACAGAATATTAGCAATGCCAAAACTGAAAAATTCCTAGTAGTACTGACAAAGGAAAAAATAGAGAACCACAAATTATCAATATTGGAAATGAAAGACAGGGACTGATTTTACTACAAATCTTACAGACACAAAGGATAGCAAAAGACTATTACAAACAAATGTATGCCAACATATTTGCCAATTTAGATATAATGGAAAAATATTCTGGCAGAACATATCACATCAGATATAAAACAAGAAAAGTACATCTAAATAGTCCCATGTAGGTTAAAGAAGTTAAATTTGTAAGCAAAATGCTTTCCAAAAAGAAGACTTCCAGTTCACATGATTTTACTGGTGAATTCAATCACGTATTTAGAGAAGAAATAATGCCAAATGTAACAAATTCTTTCAGAAAATAGAACAGAGGGAACACTTCTCGGGTTGTTTGAAAACCACCATAGCTGATACCAAAACCTGGCAAAAACATTAAAAAAAGAAGAAGAAAATTACAGATGAATACCCCTTATACACATAGATATATACACTTAAAAATATTGTTAAATTAAATCTCTATGACACAGTACAGTTTCAAATGAATTTCTAATAGGCTTAGAAAGTTGACATTCAAATTCTAAAGTTTATATGGAAATAATGACCTTGAATGGCCAAAAACAGCATCAGTGGAATTACAGGATCTGATTGCGAGACTTACCCTAAGGCTATAATAATCAAGACAATGTGGTATTGACATACGGCTAGAATAACAGATTAACGGAATGGATTACAGTCCAGAAATAGATCCACACATATGTGGTCAATTAGTTTTTAACAAAGCCACCAAGGCAATTTGATACAGAAAGGAAAATATTTTCAACCATTGGTGCTGGAACAATTGAATAAATGTAAAGAAAGAGAATGAACTTTGACCCTTTACTTTATACCACAACAAACATTACTTTGAGATGAATTATAGCCCAAACATAAAAGCGGAGACTGTGAAACTTCTAGGGAAAATGTAGAATATATTCAAAACATTGGCCTGGCAAAAATTGTTTAGAGATAACAAAAATCACTAAAGATAAAAGAAAGAATGGATAAACTAAACTTCATTAAATGACAGATTTCTCCTCAAAAAATAAAAAGTAAGAAAAATTGTAAATGCATGCCACTCACTGACTTAGATAAAATATATACAATATATTAATATCTGACAAATGTGTATCTAAAATATATACAGAACTCGTACAAATCAGTTTTTAAAAAGACAAATAACCTAATTAAAATAGACAACAAAGTGTAATAGGCACTTCTCAAAAGAGATAAACAAATGGGAAATAAGCACTTGAAGAATGTTTAACATAATTAACCATCAGGGAAATAAAAATTAAAACAACATTGAGATACCACTTCATACCACCTAGAACTGGTAAAATGAAAGATTCTCAACACTAAATGTCGCTAAGTATGTGGAGCAGCTGGAATTCTCAAACATTGCTAATGGAAATGCAAAATTGTACAATCACTTTGTAGGATGTGTTTAGCAATGTCTCATGAAGTTTAATATCTACTTGCTCTATGACATAGCCATTCCTAGATTCACAAAAATATTTGCATATGAAAACAATTTTATTCAAAATAACTTGAACAGAAAACAATCCAAATGTCAATCATCAGGAGAATATGTAAACAAATTGTTGTATATTCATACAATAGAATACTGTTTGACAATAAAAATCAATTAAATATGGATACATGTAACAATATGGATGAATCCTAATGCTGTTGATTAAATTTTGTTCTCCCACAATTCGTGTTGATTCCCTAACCCCAATGGGATTGTATTTGGAGACAGCGCTTTTAGGAGGTAATTAAGGTTAAATAAGGTCATAAGAGTGGGATCCTAATCTGATAGAGTTGCTAGCCTTTAAAAGAAGAGCAAGAGAGAGAAATTCTCTTAATGCACACACAGAGATAAAAGGATGAGAGGACACAGTTAGAAGGCAGCCATCAACAACTGAAGGAGAGAGTCCTCATTAGAAACTGACCCTTTTGGCACCTTGATTTTGAAACTTCCAGCCTCCAGAACTGTGAGAAAGTAAGTTTCTCCACTTAAGTCATCCAGTCTATGGCAATCTATGGCAATCAACGGTATTTTATTTTGTCACCTTTAGCTAACTGAGACACTCATAAACATGTTTGTTTACAAAGGAAACCAGACACAAATTGTTATATCCTATATTAATTTAATCGTAAGAAATTTAAGAACAGGTCAAAATAAACTATAGTGATAGAAATCAGAACGGAGGGGGGAGTAAGGAATTGACTTGATATTAGCATAAGGAAACTTTTAGGGTGATGGAAATATTTTATATTGATGCATACATTTTTCAAAACTCATAATATTGCACATTTAGTATCTGTGCATTTTACTGCACATTTTACTTCTAAAAAATAAAATAGTAATTTTTATGTATAAAAAATCATGTCTGCATAATGTTACATCATGAGACTATATGAGGAGTCAAAATTAAAGTTGAAATTTGGTCTTGCTTCAATAGTGAAATGATAATGATGATATTGAGATCTCTAATTATAATAGTCGATTTGTCTATATTTCCTCACAGTTCTGTCAGTTTTCATCTTGTGTATTTTGGTGTTTTGTTGTTAGACACATAAATATTAAGGATACTTATATATTCTTGACTAATCATCTCCTTTATTGTTCTAAGCCCCTCTTTTATCTCTGATAGTTTTGTTGCTCTGAAGTTTGCTCTGTCTGAAAATAATATAGCTACTTCATCTCTCTTGATTAGTGTTAGCATGGTATATCTTTCTCCATCCGTTTAATTTAGTCTTTACCCATGTTTACATTTAAAGAGAGTTTCTTGTAGACAGTATGCATTTTGGCTTTGAGCACTTTGGTAAACTCTTTTAATAAGCATATTTAAACCACTAAAATTTAAAGTAACTATTGATGTAACTGGATTAATATCTACTATTTTTTCTTGTTTTCTATTTATTGTTCTTTGTTCTTACTGTTGTCTTCCACTTCTGTTTCTGCCTTTATGGTTTTAATTGAGCATTTTATATAATTCAACTTTCTCTCCCTTCTTAGTATATCAGTTACACTTCTTACTTTTTTTAGTGGTTGCTATGGAGTTTGTAATATATATGTTTATAAATATTCCAAGTCCACTTTTAAATTATACTATATTGCTTCATGAGTAGTTCAAATACCTTATAATACCAAAATACTCCTAATTCTTCCTTATATTCCTCATATTATTGCCATAATTTACTTCACATGTACATATGCCTACACACACGTGTAATTTAATACATTGTTGCTATTATTTTGAACAGCTATCTGTTAGATCAATTAAGATTAAGAAAAACAAGTTTTTATTTTACCTTCACTTATTTTCTAATGCTCATTTTTTCTTTATACAGATCCAAGTTTCTGACCTACATCATTTTCTATCTCTCTGAAGAACTTCTTTTAACGTTTGCTGAAAGAGAGGTCTACTGGCAACAAATTTCCTCGATTTTAATTTGTCTAAGAAAGTTTTTTTCTCCTTCAGTTTTAAAGGAGATTTGATATTTTCATATGGTACGGGAATCTAGATTGGTGTTTTTGTGGGGTTTTTTTCCCCCTCAATGCTTTAACTATTTCACCCTACTCTCTTCTTGCTTGCATCATTTCTGAGGATAAGTCAAATGTAATTCTTATGTTTCTTCCCTAATGGGTAAGGTTTTTTGTTTTGTTTTGTTTTGTGTGTATGTGTGTGTGCTTTTTTTTTTTTTTTTTAACCCCTTTGTTTTCTTTCAAGGTTTCTTCATCTTCAATTTTCTTCAGTTTGCACATAATATGCCTAGGTACAGTTTTATTGACATTTTCCTACTTAGTGTTCTCTGAGCTTCTTAGATCTCTGGGTTCGTGTCTGACATTAACTTAGGGGACATTCTCAGTCAAGATTCCTTGAAATATTACTTCTGCTCTTTTCTCTCTTTCCTCTCTTCCTGGCATTTTCATTATGCATGTATTACATTTTATACCATTGCCCCACAGTTCTTGAATATTCTGATGTGGTTTTTTTACTTTTTTTTTCTTTGCTTTTTTGTTTTGAAATTTTTATTGACATAATCTCAAGCTCAGAGACTCTTTTCTCCAACCATGTCCAGTCTACTAATGAGCTATCAAAGGCATTCTTCATTTTTCTTACCATGTTTCTTATCTGTAGAATTTCTTTTTTAATTCTTTCTGAGAATTTTGCTCTTATGCTGTCATTGCTCATCTGTTCTTTCATGCTATCTACTTTATCCATTAGAGACCTTAGTATATTAATCATAGTTTTAAAACATTTTCAGACTGATCAATTCAACATTCACACTATATCTGAATCTGGTTAATTCTTGTTTCCTCTCTTTTCGGGATATAGGAGGTTTTTTGTTTGTTTGTTTGGGGCTTTTGTGCCTTTTAATATGTCTTGTAGTTCTTTCCTGACAGGCAGACACGATGGACTGGTTAAGAGAAACTGCTGTAAATACACCTTTAGCAATGTGTAAGACAGGGATGGGGGAAGAAGTGTTCTATAGTCTCATGATTGCATCTCTGCCTTTCAGTGAGTCTGTGCTTCTAGACTTTGAACTTCACGTGTACTCTCCACTCCCTGCTTCCCCACCTTAGCTAAGTCAGAATGTCTAAAGATAAACTCATGTTGTCTTCTAAAGGTTTTAAAGTTTTAACTCTTACATTTATGCCCATGATTTCCGTTGAGTTCATTTTTATTTATGGTGTGAAGTATGAATCCAATTTCAATGTTTTACATGTGGATATTCAGGAGTCCCACATGCAAAACACCAGTTTGTTAAAAGATGAATTTTTTTCCATTGAATTTGCTTGGTATTCTTGGTATAAATCAATTGACTGTACATGTTTGAGTTTCTTTCTGGACTCTCAATTTTATTCCAGTGACTTATATGTCTGTCTTTCTGACAACACCACACTCTCCTAATTACTCTAGCTATGTGATATGTTTAGAAATTAGTAAGTCCTCCAACTCTGTGCTTTTTCAAATTTATTTCCCTTGCATTTCTATCTAAATTTTAGAGTGAACTTAACTTCCTCAAAAACATCACCTCGAATTTTAATACAAATTTCATTAAATCTGTAAATCAATTTGGGAAGTATTGCCTATATTAACTATTCTAATTCATTAACATGGAATATCTTTCCAATTATTTAGATCTTTAATTTTTTAATAATATTTTTCAGTTTGTCAGAGTACAAATTTTATACTTCTTTTGTTAAATTTAGTCCTTAGTGTTTTTCCATGCTATTGTCAATGAAATTGTTTCTTAATTTCTTTTTGGATTCTTCATTGATAGTGTATAGAACATAATTCATTTTATACACTAATTTTTTTATTTTGCACACTAATTTTTTTATTTTGCACTCTTACTTAATGTTTGTCAGTTGTCATAGGTTTTTTAGTGGTTCTTGAGGATTTTCTATATACAAGACCAAAATAGAAGTGAACAGAGTGGTCATCCTTGTACTGTTCTTTAATTTAGGGGGAAGCATTGAGTCTTTCAACATTAAGTATATGTTGGCTGTGGATTTTTTGTAGATTCTCTATTAGTTTGAGAAAGTTCTCTTTTATTTCTAGTTTGTTAAGTTGTTGAATCATAAAGATGTTGGATTTTTGTCAAAATTTTGGCATCTATGAGATGATCATGTGGTTTTTATTCTTTATTAATATGGTATATTGTATCAATATTTTATTTATATGTTACCTCAACCTTGTATTTCAGGGATAAATCCTTATTTGTTGTGTCTATAATTCCTTTTATATGTTGCCGAATTCAGTTAACTAGTGTTTTGTTGAGGATTTTTGTATCTATGTCTATAAGAGATAGTGTTCTTTTTTTAATTTTATTTTAATGTCTTTATCTGGTTTTGGAATTATGTAAAACTGGTCTCATAGTATGAGCCTGAAAACACATCCTGCACTGGGGCCGGGTGCAGTGGCTCACGCCTGTAATCCCAGCACTTTGGGAGACCGAGGCGGGCAGATCACGAGGTTAGATCAAGACCATCCTGGCTAACGCAGTGAAAGCCCGTCTCTACTAAAAATACAAAAAATTAGCCGGGCGTGGTAGCAGGCACCTGTAATCCCAGCTACTGGGGAGGCTGAGGCAGGAGAATGGTGTGAACCCAGGAGGCGGAACTTGCAGTGAGCCAAGATCGCGCCACTGCACTCCAGCCTGGGCGACAGAGCGAGACTCCATCTCAAAAAAAACACCAAAAACCAAAAAACAAAAAACAAAACATACCCTCCACTCGTTTTTTGGAAGAGTGTGTGAAACACCAGTATAAATTCTTTAAATGTTTGGCTGAATTCTCCAATGAAGCCATCTGTACTCAGAGTTTTAAACTCTGATTCAATCCCTTTTCTTGTTAAAGGCCTATTCAGATTTTATATTTTTTAATTGGGTTAGTTTTGATAATTTATATCTTCCTAGGAATCTGTGCATTTCATCTGTTAATTTGTTGACATACACTTGTTCAGAGCTTTCCTTTTTATATCTGTGTGGTCAGTAGTCCCCTTTTTATTTCTGATTTTAGTAATTTAAGCCTTCTCTCTCTCTCTTTTTCTTGGTCAGACCAGCTAAAGATTTGTAACTTTTGTTGATATTTCAAAGAGCTAACTTTTGGGTTTATTGATTTTTCTCTTCTCACATTCTTGACTATGAAGTAATAAATATGTTTATTCTATGCCACAACATAAGTTTTATGAAAAAAAAATGAGAAGTTTAAAGTTGTGGAAAACTCTTCTGAGTTTAATAAGTTGAAATAATGGGGGAAATTCAAATTCCATGAAAGTCGAAAAATGAGATAGTATAGTTAGTAACACATCATATTTCAAGAAGCTTTTAAATGTGCTCTTTTCTATGTGTGCCTCAAGACAAATGGCTTAGCAAATTGAAAAAAATCCAATAAAAATGCCTACAGGTTTATCATCTGAAATTTAACATTTTAAAGGTTTTATAGTATTTTTATATAAAGTTTACATTCATATAGCAAAAGTTTGAGATGTATGATATACTTACAACTCTAGTTTATATTTTTCAGTAAGTTCTTCATTGAAGTTCCTACGTTTATTGACAATATAAGGTACAGCAGCACATTTATTAATGCATAGGTGGTGGTAGCAGCTGATCTTCCATGAGAAATTTTGCTTTGAATCTTAAGTTGAGTGGATGACCCTGGCTTTATTCAATTTCTAACAGTTTCTTTAATTCTTTTAGGTATTATGGAATTAACCTGTATCTAAATAGAGATCATATTTAATTAAATTTAGTCAAAAGAAAGAAACTTGTTAAATTTGATAAAATGACTTTTTATATATAAGGTACAGTCACTCCTTTTTTCCTATCTCAGCTGCTATTTATGGTCCTTAATATAATCATATAATAGTTTAAAAGAATAACTTTGAAATTTTAATTTTCTTAATAGTTTATTAAGCATTGCTACAGGTTAAGCCACCATACTAAGTGTTTTATATGCATTATCACATTTAATTTTCATAATAATTCTATAGTGTGATTGATATCACTCCCATTTTACAGACAAGGCAAATGAGGCTCAAAGACATTTAATGGCTTGGACAAGGACAGATGTCTAGTCATTGGCAGATCTAAAATTCAAATGCAGTGTAACAAAACATGGCATGGAATTGTGTGTACACACCCATATATCTTTTTTAAAAAAAATTATTTTATGTTTAGTGTTTCTGTGCCATTGTATTTTAGTTTTGTCCCTTGTCAAACGACCTTAGATTGCTCTTGTAATTTTCAAAATTAACCTTAGAGATATTTTCTCTATTTGGTAGCTTTACTCTGTTTACATTTATTGTGGATCTGAAAATACTCAGCTTTATTTTTCCACTTTTTTGTGTTTACATTTTTAATACTTTTTATGTTTTAAAAAGTTTCTGATTGTTTTCATACCCTATTCCCTTTCCTCTACTGATTTCTATTGTTTTGCAAGTTTTATTGAATAAGCCAAAAGGGATAGTGTGGTATAGTAAAGAGAACAAGCATTGGAGACAGAAAGCCATTGTTGCAGCCTCTCAAGTTCATTACTAGTTGTACAACCTTGAGCCAATTATTTTAGCTTCTCTCTTAGTTTCCTCATCTGCAACATTGGGATACCATTCGGAGGATGGTTGTGAAGATTAAGAGAGTAAATATATGTGGAATAGTGCTTGATGCATAGCAATAAGAAGCATTTTATGAGTGTTGGCTATTTTCCACCTCTCTTTTGTTCCTTTATCTTTTACCCTGGTGAGATTCATGCATTCTACTTACATTCTTTAACTTTTTTAGCGTGCGTATCTTGCAGCTTTAGGCTTCTCCTTAGGAAGACTAAAATTTTAGAACACTCTTATGCTATTAATTTTCTGCCCTTCCCTCATTTCTGTCTTCTATCTCCATCATTCCAGTTCCCTCCCTTCTCCAGAGGTAATTATTATGCTGATGTTGGTTTTGGTTTTTATTCTATTATTTCACAGTTTTACAGGCGTAGGGCCATACCAATAATGGTGTATATTTTAAAAAAATTTACATCTATGATTTGTACTGTGCATACAATTCAAAGTTTCTTTTTCAATTAATTTTATGTTTTAAAAGTTTATTCGTGTAGGTATATGTAGGTATAGTTCATTCACTTTACCTGCTACTTAGCATTCTCTTGTATGAATATACCAAAATGCATGTATCCATTTCTGTATTCATCAATTTCCAGATTTACACTATTACCCTAGGTACTGCTATGAATATCCCTGTCCTGTTCTCTTGGGCAACTTCGTTTGAGTTTCTTTTGGGTACACATCTGAGAGTGTCTAGCACTTTTGTATTTGAAATGGCAGAAAGCCTTTTGTGACAGTCAGCCAGCCACATTGGTAGAAACTTACATTGTGTAATTTAATCAAATCCACATACTAGTACATGAAATACATGCGAATTATTAGCTTTGAAAAACAAGTAGCACATATTATGTATGTCATCTCATTTTTGAAAAAAAATTATGACCAAAAAGTATATACATTTTATTAGCTATAAATATATCAATATTTATATGTATCTCAGTCTCTATCTGGTAAACCAAGCTACTATCCATGGTTAAATTTGGAGAGCAGTATTAAGGAAGGAGGGAATTTTTTTTTTTTTTTTTTTGCTTTCTATACTTCCTTATTGTTTGATTTTTGTACACAGCCATTTTAAACAAGAAGAAGATACTAAAACTACTGTGAATTCTAGGATGAAATTACTTATTCTAAATAATTTTCTGTGATTATTCTGTAATTTCCCTGATTAGTATCTTGATAATTTTGCTAACAGTGCAAACTCTGTAGGCTTGAAACACAGATTGTGAGCTTGTTTTGAAGACTGTACGTAGCGCACAAGTCAGGAGGCATAGCCTGACTCAGCAAACCTCAGGATCCGGGCACAGGAGCAGGCATGGAAGTGACAAAGAGCCGACCACACCTCTGAGGCCTGCTGGAGAGGACAACCCTGCGAATCAGACTATTACCCAGGGATCCTCGGCCGATGTACTCCCTGGTGTCAACCTTATGGCATTTTAAGTTTGTTAGAAAGAACTGCAAAGTTCTTGTGGATTTTAAAACATTGGTAGTAATGTCGGTTGTGGGTATGATAGATCTCATCCACAAATGGCAATTAATGGTGATTGAATTTCCCTTTCACAGCTAATACAAATGTCGATTCTAGTAGCCACATATACTCCCTTTTTAAATTCTTCATTCTTTCACAAGCTATATTTGCTTTCTCATAAAATAAGAAATAAGAATGCTTACAATAAATTTTTTAAACCTAGGTTTTCTTAACCTATTTCTGAGTCTACTTACAGACCATCATTTCTATCATACATGCAACCTAAGTTATTCACATTACCAATGAAAAAAATGTGTTTTATTGAATTTTGGTATATTAAAAGAACAACAGAAAAAATTCTTGCTGGACCTACATAGTGATTGAGTATTGCTTCGGCTACATTTACCTTACAGGGTAAAATAAAGTTTGTTAGCTCCTGTGTTTTGTAATTAACTTGTTACCCATTTATATTTGGCATCTTAGTCAGAACTTGGTTCTAGGCAAATAATTTTACACTGAAAAATCCATTGACCTTCTTGGTGGGGGAATCATTTTCTTTTAAATTAAATTGCCTAATGAGCTAATCCTTTGGAAAACTCATTCTAAGCTTGAGCCCCAAAAGCTTGACAAAACTGTTAAACAAAACTGTTTCTACTTTTAAAATAAACTACTTACAAATTGCTTCCTAAAGAGACCAGATTCAAATTACTATTTATTAGACCAATAATGAGTCTACTTATTCCAGGAATTAAGTGACCCATCAAACAAAACAGTTATTATATTTCATTAATATTTATTTGCCATATGCCCACCCAGATCTTGCAGGTAAAAGTAGCAAAACCTCCACCTTGCATGTAAGCTATCAGAATGTGCTTTAGTTTCCCTACAAATTGCCTGCCATAGAACAACCTTGTAACGAAAAATGTGCCTTTGTCAAATCAGCTTCCCTACACCAATGGGGAATAAACATCCTTCCCAAAGAATAGTTGAGATGCTTTGGTATTCTGAGAATATGGGACTTTCACAGTGGTTTCTACTTAATATTCATTCTGTAATAGCAAAGGTGTTTTCCAATATGCTGTTTAATTCTAAGGAATATGACTAATGGAGTCTTTCCAGACCAGGTGCCCAGAGCATAAATATCAGAATAATGGACAGCCACGCCTATTGGCAGTCAGAGATAAGAGGCTAAGAATTAGAACAGATGTGAATTAGTAATGAAATAGTTTAGAACATTCTCTACCCTGATTTTTGGCCAAAAGTGCCCTTATAACTGGATAAAGCAAACGTGGAAATGTTCCACCTAAAATATGAGCAGATGCTCAAACACCTGTGGTTCAGAAGGTACTTCATCTGGCTCTCATCTGCTGGTCCTCATTTATTAGTTCTGAACTTCTTATAGATAAAAGATATAGGAGAATAGGTGAAAACTGTTATATTAACCCTCAGCATATTTATTCTGAGTCAGCACAGGCCATAATAAAATGGTCTATTATGCAGTGAAGCTAGCTTATGTGAACACTATTTTAAGAACAGCATTGGAGAATGAACTATTCTCCACCTCATTTTAGGTTTTGAATCTAACTTTGATTACTAATCTTAAATAGAATATATTTAAGTAATCATATGTCATAATAGACATGAGTAAGTCTGTATAATAATTTAAAAATTTTCCATTAAAAAAATTTTGGAAAGTAAATGTATGTTGATTTTTTTAGTTAATAAAATATACCTCTCTTATAATAAATTAAATTATTTTTACCAAACAGAAAAGAAAATCTCTAACTATATAGTTTCTTTTTTCTTCTCATACAGTGTACCAATATGGAGGATTTAATTAATTGAGAAATATCTATAATTGTTAGGAATATGCTAAAAGGAAAAGGATGAAAGAGAGAAAGAGAGAGGGAGAGTGGGAGAGAGAGAGAGAAAGAGAGAGAGAGATCACAAGCACAGGAAGAAATTTCTGGTCTTCTAGCAAAAAAATGTTTAGATACAATAATGGACTAATTATTTTTGTGATTGTAGTAGGATATCAATGCTAGTGGAGGCTTATGATTCCATTTCTGATTAGCTGTTGAGGTCATTGATTATGCTATGCCCTGTACTAGGAAAATACAGAACCAAATGAGGTACAGTTACTACCCAAAGAGTAGGGGAAAAGACAAGAAATAAAGAAGAAAAGAAGTGAATACAAATCCATGTTGTATAAGCAACATTAAAAGCATGTACAAGGTAAGACATGATTCAGGGGAGAGAATAGGTGATTAACTCTATTACTGAGAGAATCAGAGAAGGCATCACAGAACACATGATTAACAAGATCTTGAGTGAGAAAGATGAGTTTTCTTGTGAGATGATTGAGTGGGGTGCAGGACACCAATGAGAGTGAACATGAACATAAAACAAGGTAAGATCATATTTGCATTTTAAAAAGTTATTCTGCTGGTTGTATGAATGATGAAAGGGAGTTATCCCTAGATTTGGAGACCAGAGGTCACTGATTGCAGGAATACAGGTGGAAGATCATGATTATGCTATGGAAGTGAGAGATGGAGGAGCGTAAAGTAATTTCTATGTGTCCAGTCTGGGTGAAGGCTGGTATCATCAACATAGACAAGGAATTCAGGAAAAATAATTTTCAGCTTTGGGCTAAGAAATGACTTTATATTAGTATAGTTTTTAAGGTGTGTGTGTGTTTTTACATGTCCTGTAAATGATAAGATGTATGAGTAAGTCTGTAAGTTGAGGGTGGAGTTTCTGAACAAGGCAGGACAGGAATTTTAGTTTTGGAAATTAAAACTGATTAAAGAGAACTTTAAAATAAGGTCAGAAGGGGTACTGATGGAAACTTGAGAAATGGCACATGAGTCTATGGCAAACAACCATTTTTCTTTTGTTGTCATAAGAATACGTGTGACCTGTCTTAATACAGAAGATTCATTTGCATGGAGAAATTACCTGGATTTGCTTTTGTTTACAGAAGTCTAAAAACACCTCAGCCTAAAAAATTAAATCCGAACATGATATAGGTATGAAATTAGCATGTAGCCAGGAACTTCAATGATTTCAGAAGGGAGTGGGTTAGATGAACAGTTAAAATATACTCAGTGATACGTGCTATGACGCAGCAAGAATATGACTCTTAGGGACATGTGGGTGGGCTCCACATGAATGGAGAAGGATGGGCTGTGAATAGAAGATTCATGGAGTTGATGGAACACAGTCCCTTGAAAGTCAAGTAGGTACAGAGAACATTGGATTTCAGATGGGGACGACAGAGAACATGGAAGCATTCCTATTAGGTGGTTCACCAAACAGAGGCGGAATACTAAGGGTGATGAAGCTGGGAAGATCTGCTGAGGTCAGAAGGGGGCTTTGCATTCCACATTAAATGGTTTGGGTTTTCTCTTGAAATCGATGGAAAACTATGGAAGAGGATAAGCAAGGGAGTCACCTGATTCTGTTCTCTTTTCTTTTCTTTTCTTTTCTTTTCTTTTCTTTTCTTTTCTTTTCTTTTCTTTTGAATGAAACAGTGTCTGAGTGGCAGACTGGAAGATGTATTGGACAGCACTATGACTAGAGGTAGAGAGAAACATGCACACACAGGGGTGTCTAGAGACAGTCCACACACATGCAGTAGGGAAGAAGGAGGAGCTTTGATTTCTGATCATTTCTTATTGTTGTTCACTTAGTTTCATATCAAAAATATACTATCGTATAGTCACACATTCTGAACATTTTACTCTAAGTATTTGCCTTCCATTGTCTTGTGCTGTTTCTTAGTTTGCTCTAAAACCAGGACTTAAATTAGTGACAACAGATTTACCTTCATTTAGTTACAGTCATGTGTCACTTAATGATGGGGACACTTTCTAAGAACTGCGTCCTTACCAGATGTAGTCTTTGTGTGAACATCATAGAATGTGCTTACACAAACTTAGATGGTACAGCCTACTACAAACCTAGGTTAGATGGCAGAGCCTATTGTTCCTATAAACCTGTACAACATGTTGTTATACTGAATCCTGTAGGCAATTATAATGCAATGGTAGGTATTTGGGCATCTAAACTTATCTAAATGTAGAAAAGTACAGTATAAAATGGTATGCAAGATAAAAAATGGTACTCCTGTAGAAGGCACTTAACATAAATGGAGCTTGCAGGACTGGAAGTTGCTCTGGGTGAGTCAAGTGAGTGGTGAGTGAATGTGAAGGCTTAGGACATCACTGTACACTACTGTAGACTCTGTAAACACTCTACATTTTGGTTACATTAGATTTATCTTAAAATTTTTCTTTCTTCATTAATAAAGTAACCTTAGCTTACTATAACTTTTTTTTAACTTCATACACTTTTAATTTAATTTAATATTTATTTATTTATTTATTTATTTTTGAGACAGGGCCTCACTGCCACCCAGGCTGGGTGCAGTGATGTGATCACAGCTCACTGCAGCTTCCACCTCCAGGGTTTAGGTGAACCTTCCACTGTAGTCTCCTGAGTAGCTGGGATTACAGGTACATGCCACCACGCCTGGCTAATTTTTGTATTTTTTATGGAGGCAGAGTTTCCCCATGTTGCCCAGACTGGTCTTTAACTCCTGGGATCAAGGAATCTACCAGCTTCAGCCTTCCAAAGGGCTAGGATTACAGGCATGAGCCACCACACCCAACCCAACTTTTAATTTTTTTTTAACTTTTTGACTCTTTTTTAATAACACTGAACTTAAAACACAAACACATTATACAGCTATACAAAAAAACTTTATTTTTTTATATACTTATTCTATAAGCTTTTTTCTATTTACAAAATTTTTAACTTTAAAAAATTTTAAAAAACTTTTCTGTTAAAAACTAAGGCACAAGGCGAGTCGCAGTGGCCCATGCTTGTAATCCTAGCACTTTGGGAGGCCAAGGTAAGTGGATCACCTGAGGTCAGGAGTTCAAGACCAGCCTGGCCAACATGGTGGAACCCTGTCTCTACTAAACATACAAAAAATTAGCTGGGCGTGATGGCAGACGCCTGTATTCCCAGCTACTTGGGAGGCTGAGGCAGGAGAATCACTTGAACCTGGGAGGTAGAGGTTGCAGTGAGCCGAGATTGCGCCACTGCATTCTAGCCTGGGCAACAGGGCAAGACTTTGTCTCAAAAAAACGGACCAAAAAATGAAGGCACAAACAAGCATGTTAGCCTAGACCTACACAGGGTCAGGATCATCAGTGTAACTTTCTTCCACCTCTACATCTTGTCCCACTAGAAGGTGGGTACATGGAGCTGCCATCTCCTATAACAGCAATGCCTTCTTTTGGAATAAATCCCTGCCTGAGGCTATTTTACAGTAATTTTTTTTTTTAACTAGTAGAAGGAGTATACTCTAAAATTATAATAAAAAGTATAGCATGGTAGATACATAAACCAGTATTATTTATTATTATTATCTAATACTATATGCTATACATGATTGTATGTGCTACATTTTTATACAATGGGCAATACAGTAGGTTTGTTCACACCAGCATCACCACAAACACGGGAGTACTGTGTTGTGGCACAATGTCAAGACAGCTATGACGTCACTAGGAAACAGGAATTTTTCATCTTCATTATAATCTTATGGGACCACTGTTGTGTATGTGGCCCCTCATTGACCAAAGCGTCTGTATTTGGTAGGGTGAGATCATGATCCTAAAATGAATCTGATACTTGGGAAACTCATTCTCTCATATGACTTTTCATCTGTTTTAGCTGCTCTCTAAATCTAAGAAGGGATTTATTTTCATTCAACATTGAGCAAATCATTTCTGCAGTTTGACTCTACAGCTGCCATTGTGTTAGACACCATTTATCAACCTATGAGACTCTAATTATTTGGAAGTTGGAAAGAAAGGGTTCCAACAGTTCCAACACGCATAGTTATTTAGAACACGTTGGAGGGGTAACGGGAAAATGGGAGGAAAATACAGCCTGATTTATCCTAAAGACACATTATCATAGAGATACATTGTAAACAGTTTTGTTGTTGTTGTTTGTAAAAGGACTTATTGCATGAAGGCAAAGAAGAAGGAGAGAAAAGCATTTTGGGCAAAATCCCTTGATGCATAACTATACTGCATAATTTACTGGTTCACATGTACAGGCACCTGTCTCTTCATCAGATCGGGCGATCCCTAAGTGGTAAGACTTGTTCTTTGCTATTTTTATACCCAGTAATTTAGCATGACATTTAAAACATTTCTGATATTCCTTATATCTATCAAATGTCGAAACATTAATATTTCCTGAAGAATTTTGAATTTCTATTCATACTCTAACCTTGGTAGTTGTCCATAATTCCTGGATCTGTATCCAAAGCTATATTTTGTGGCACAGTACTATAATTTTTTAAAAGATACATCAAAATGGCACAGTTTACTACATAGAATGTGAATGAACCATCTCAGGCTACAGTGACTCTTTTCCTCATTCTAACACCATTAACCTCCTAATACTATCAACATTGTCACATCCTTGATACTTTCATTAATTAACAAAGTTTCAGAGAAGTCACCTAACCTGGTTAGATAGCCAGGAAAATGCTAAATTTTTTTTAAAAAGTAATTAAAATATTGATTTCTTATTCAAAGTAAGAATGTATGCAAAGATACATGAAGCATGTCCTAGGGCCATACCTCTCTGTGTTTTGAAAAGCTATCCTTTCCGATTTTACAGTTGTGATAGCTCTAAATATATCTAGCTCTGTTTAGCAAAGAGAGGTTGAGACTTGAGTCAGGAAAATAAAGCATTAAAGGAAAGCTATGTGGATTGGAATCATCATAAGAAATGGTGAGTGGCCTTAACAAAAGCCAGTGGAACTTTAAAGTAAAAACACAACTTTTAAAGGGTTTTTAAAATGTGTTTTCTTTTTTCTCAAACGGAATGACCCACAGATCCCAGTGCTACAAAGGGAGAAGTAGAGCTCAAATGAAAGCCATCTAGCAGATTTTGGAGGGCTCATATTTCAAGTTTGAGATTATCTGCTTGAGAGAGTTCAGACCAAAAAAAAAAAAAGAAGATGTGAACTCCATCAACACTCAGTTTGTCCCTCATATTATATTGCAGTGGTACTTAGATAAATAAAGCAAGGTTTCTGTCCTTGAAATTTTCACAGATTAGTGAGGAAACAGATATGTAATTGAAAAATGACATTTCTAATGAGTGACATAACAGAAGCATGTGCAAATTTCTCAGGAGAGTAAAGAAAGGAGCAAATAACATTGAAACAAAATCAGATAGGCAGAAGAAAAGGAATTACTGAACACAATTTAGCTTCAGAAAATCACTGGGAGCTTTTGCACAATATTCAATATGACTAGATAAGAAAAAAGCATGTCTGAAAAAGAAATATTTGTACTTTATTTAAATTTCAAAATAAAAAATGCTATGATGTATAACTATAGAGTCTGCATATCCTTAACTACATTAGTTTGCTGTCAATAGTTTCTTAGTAAGGAGATATCTTTATGCCCTACATTTGCTAATATGATAAAAATGCCATATACCTCTTTATTTCTGAAATTTTTAACATTTACAATTGAACAAAACCTCCAGTTTTTGTAAATCTTGCAAAATGACATTTGCAAACAAGCATATTTCTCCAAAAGAGTGACCATATAATTTTAAAAGAACAAAAATGGAACAAAATATCGTTGATCATTGTAACTTCAGCTTATTGAAACAGATAAGATGGGAGAGAAACTCTGAGAGGAATTTTCTAGTTGGGCCAACTTGGATACTTAGTCATATCATTGACAAATAGTTTTGAGTCGTTTATATTTATTTCTCTATTCAAGCCTGAAATGGGTGGCCTTATATAATGAAGAGTTGGATAGTGCACCCTTTTTGCATAAACTTCTTTGCCCCTGGTCCTATGTGGGTAGGACACAGGAGGCTCACCCTGGACTAGGTTGCTGCTTTTTGGAAGATTTCTACCCAAGCGCAGCACAGATCTGGGGTGGCAGCAACTTTTAACCACTTCACTTGTCCTTCGTCCTGGTTTGTGATCTGCAGGCACCAGGGCAAAGGCAGAGAGCAAACGAGAGCCAATGTCAGGTAAGGGGAAAGAAAACAGTGGGGTTTGTCAATTTCCCAGATGTCAATTTCATGGATGCTATAAAATATAAGCCAAATGTTTGGATTTAATGGAATTTATAGGGTTGGATTGTTCTTCTGGAGAGAGAGAGAGACAGACAGAGAGAGAGACAGAGAGAGACAGAGAGAGAGAGAGAAAGTTAAATTTTAGTAGGAACATCGAAAGACAAAAGTGCTGAGAAACAAATGAGGGTATCTTCCCTCTGCCCGCCACTGGAGGAGGAAGCTGACTCTGCTGTGCATATACTCTCGGAGCTGGGTTGAGAACAGTGTGCCTGGCATTTCCAGGTATCAGAATTATTCCCATAAAAATATCTGAAGTGTCTTCTTTCTTCCATTTGCCCCAATAGGAGCAGGTAGAAACAACTATAGTGAATTGCTCTTTTTTTTCTCCTTGATTTCTTTGAGTTTTCTGACATCTTTTTCTCTGCTTTATATCGTGTATAATCCCTTTCTACTTCACCCTTTTTTGCCCAGATTGGCATCATTGCTCTTATCTTTTTGGGTTTGTCTCTAGCACTGTAGTTGTGATGTTTTCAGAATTGGATCTTTGCTCTCCTGAAGGATGGGCTTTTGTCAATGTAGGCCTTTCTTAGATACCACTTGGTTAACTTATTCTCACTACATGTTAGGAAGCAAATCAATCCCTTCTGAAGATAAAGCTGCTTGTCCAATGGTTGCAGGTCAGGGTAAAGCTAAAATGAGTCAGTGCTCTTATTCCCCAACTATCTCTAAGGATATGCGAAGCAGGCCTTTTTTCACCCCTATTTCCAAGGAAGAGAGGGAAGGAAAAAGCAAAGAGCAGTGCTGGAAGAGAAGAGAGAAAGGGAATGAGCATTTAAAAGACAATGTAGGAATGCAGTGTGCACTTTAGAAGCTAAAATAATGGTGAAAGCAGAATGAGTCCATCTTTTGTGTAGCGATACTGAGAGTTTTCTAACCTCAGTGAAAAGCAGTGATGGAGTGTGCAAAATTCATCATACACTGCTTAAGCAATTACGTTATGTATCTGGCAGTGTGTTTAAGATTTATTATTTTATTTCACCTCTAAATAGAATGTTTGAAATGAGATTTAGAGAGTTTGCCTAATTCTAGTCTAGTCTAATTCTAGACTCCCTAGAAATTTTTCTAAATGAAATATAGCTATGTAGCTACAGGGATTTTTTAAAATAGAAGTGTAGATGTGTCTAAAATGGGTAATCATTTAAGAAATAGGAATTGCTTGAAGGAAGGTACAGATTATACATAAATAGGTAAGAATGAAGTTGGCTAAATAAGAGTTTTACTCAAGAAGCTGTTATTAAACATCAAGGCATTGTTTTTGTAAAGTCTGGGTTTTGGTTGTATTTTTATTTCCTACGTTAAGCATTTCAGATATTTACAATTCTACATCCATGGTTAATTAGTTGTAAAGTTGCGTTTTTAAATTTGGATGTAATTATATCAAACACTTTTTAAAAACTTGTATTTTAGGTTTGGGGGTACATGTGAAAGTTTGTTACACAGGTAAACTCATGTCACAGGGCCTTGTTGTACAGATTATTTCATCACCCAGGTATTAAGCCCAGTACCCAATAGTTATCTTTTCTGCTCCTCTCCCTTCTCCCAGCCTCCAGCCTCAAGTAGACCCCAGGGTCTGTTTTTCCCTTCTTTGTGTTCATAGGTTCTCATCGTTTAGCTCCCACTTATAAGAGAGAACATGCGGTATTTGGTTTTCTGTTGTTCAGTGTAGCCACCTTCTTCAATGATCTTAGCTAGATCTTCTGGATAACTTGCTGAAGCTGCTACATCAGCACTTGCTGCTTCACCTTGCACTTTTCTATTATGGAGATGGCTTCTTTCCTTAAACCTCATGAACCAACCCCTGCTAGCTTCCAGCTTTTCTTTTGCTGATTCCTCATAGAATTGAAGAGAGTTAGGCCTTTATAGAATTGAAGAGAATTGGGCCCTTGCTCTGAACTAGGCATTGGCTTCAGGGAATGTTGTGACTGCTTTGATCTTCTTTCCAGACCATTCAAATTTTCTTCATATCAGCAATAAGGTGTTGTGCTTTCTTATCATTCATGTGTTCATTGGAGTAGGACTTTAAATTTCCTTTAAGAACTTTTTCTTTGCTGAGACTTTTAATCATAAAGAGATGCTGGGTTTTGTCAAATGCTTTTTCTGCATCTATTGAGATGATCATGTGATTTTTGTTTTTAATTCTGTTTGTGTGGTATATCACACTTATTGACTTGCATATGTTAAACCATCCCTGCATCCCTGGTATGAAACCCACTTGATCATGGTGAATTACCTTTTTCGTATGTTATTGGAGTCAGTTAGCTAGGTTTTGTTAAGGATTTTAGCATCTATGTTCATCTATGTTGGTCTGTAGTTTTCTTTTTTGGTTGTGTCCCTTCCTGATTTTGGTATTAGAGTGATACTGGCTTCATACAATGATTTAGGGAGGGTTCCCTCTTTCTCTATTTTGTGGAATAATGTCAATAGGATTGGTACCAATTCTTCTTTGAATGTCTTGTACAATTCTGCTGTGAGTCTTATCTGGTGCTGGACTTTTTTGTGTTGATAATTTTTAAATTACCATTTCAATCTCACTGCTTGTTATTGGTCTGTTCAGAGTATCTAATTCTTCCAAGCTGGGAGGGTTGTATCTTTCCAGGAATTTGTCCATCTCTTCTAGCTTTTCTAGTTTATGTGTGCAAAGGAGTTCATGGTAACCTTGAATGATCTTTTGTATTTCTGTGTTGTCACTTGTAATATCTCCCATTTTGTTTCGTATTGAGCTTATTTGAATTTTCTCCCTTCTTTTTGTGGTTAATCTTGCTAATTATTTATCAATTTTATCTTTTCAAATTTTGTTTCATTTTTCTTTTGTACTTTTTTTGGTTTAAATTTCATTTAGTTCTGCTCTGATCTTGGTTATTTCTTTTCTTCTGCTGGGTTTGGGTTTGGTTTGTTCTTGCATTTGCAACTTGGCTAACTGGTGAAGAGGCCTAGTTTTCAGCCTGTCTTGGCTTTCTACATGCCTCCCTCACTAAGCTAATTTCTAGCTTTTGAAATTGAGAGACATGCAACTCTTCCTTTCACTTGAACACTTAGAGGCCATTGGAGGATTATTAATTGGCCTAATTTCAATATTGTTGTGTCTCAGGGAATAGGGAGGACTGAGAAGAAGCAGAGAGATAGGGGGATGGCTAGTTTGGTGGAGCAGTTGGAACACATAAACATTTATTGGTTAAGTTCACCATCTTATATGGGCAGAGTTCATGTGCCCCAAAGCAATTACAATAGGAACACCACACATCACTGATCACACATCACTGATCACAGATCAGCAATAAGGCTGTGGTGCTTTCTTATTATTCATGTGTTCACTAGAGTAGGACTTTAAATTTCGTTCAAGAACTTTTTCTTTGTATTCACAACTTGGCTGACTGGTGAAGAGGCCTGATTTTCTGCCTATCTTGGCTTTCCCCATTCCTCCCTCACTAAGCTTAATCATTTCCAGCTTTTGAAAGTGAGAGACTTGCAACTCATCCTTTCACTTGAACTCTTCAGTATTTTTGAACACTGAAAAAGTTTGAAATGTTGTGAGAATTACCAAAATGTGACACAGACACAAAGTGAGTGTTGGAAAAATGCTGATGAAAGACTTGCTCAATGCAGGGCTGCCACAAAGCTTCAATTTGAAAAAAAAAAAAAATCTGTGAAGTGCAATAAAATAAAGCACAGTAAAGTAAACTGTACTTATAGATGACTAATATATGATAACTGACATTATAACTAGATCAGTAGATTTTATGAAGGCCCATAGTTTTCATAACCTTTGTTGAAACATACTTATGTAAGAAATTCTAATGATACAAGGCTTCTTAAAATAGAAATCGATAAATTTTAAAACTGAGCCACTAAAAAGGATCCTGTCTTTAAGTTCTAGAACAGGATAAGCAAAATTGTTTCTGGCAAGAGCCAGATAATAAATATTTTAGACTTTGTGGGCCATACCATCTCTCTTGCACTACACAACTCTGCCAACATAACTTGAAATCAGTTATAGATAATAAGGAAACAAGTGAGCATGGCTTTGTTCCAATAAGACTTTATTTCAAAAACAGACATTGGATCAAACTTAGCAATTTGGATTTTGTTTGTCAGCTCCTGTTGTAGACTGTCTGTTTTCTCTTCTTTTCACCCATGTGTATTTCCCAATAAATAACCTCCTGATTTATTGACTCTTGTAGAAATAAGGTACAGGTTTCTATGATAAAATCTTGAATCTTCACATGCTTTCCCTTACTAAGAAAAGAAAACTTAAAATTAAGCCAGCATGGCTAAAAATTTGCTTAAAGAAACAAAGTATTGTGTGATACAGAATAAAGGATTTATTATGGGAATTCACCACCACGTGGTGGGAGCTGATTAAATAGTCTGAGTGAGGCTGTCGCCTCTACATCTGGTGTTAGGCTCAAGTCCACAGAGCAGGAAGTGAAGAAGGAAAGAGGAAAAAGAAGTAGGAGACAGCAAAGACAAACCGGAACCCACGGAGACCAAGGGAACACCACCTCCAGGCCTCCACCCTCATTGATGCCTGGGACTCCCAGAAGCTGGGACACTGCTCTATGCCTGGATTACAGATCCCATGACAGACATCTACAGGAGCTGCGTGGATCTCAGACAACCAAAGCCATACCTGTGACTGCCTGACCTCCCAACCTAAACATGACTACTGCTTCATATCCTCTTCCCAAATCACCTGCAAAATTCCCTTGTGATCATCCTTAACCCCTGAGCTCTGCAGGAAAGGGAATTCAGGGAAATATTTTAGTTTAGCTAAGTTGCCAGAGTACTACAAACTCTATGCTGAATTAGAGTATCATCTGTCAAGGAATTCACAGGACAATGTCACTGTCATTAAAGTTTAAACATACTGCCTTTACTTCAGCTTCTACAATTGCCTTGAGGACAAATACTACTGACTAATATTTTAGAAGCTGCCTCTGCAGAGTACCTACATTCTTCCCATACTTAACAACCTATCTGAAGAATTGAATGAACTGCTAGAAAAGAAAAATATGAAGTGATTACAATGAAGTTCCAGCACCAAAGTCTCTGTTCAGGCTGCTCTTTGATTTCAGCCTTCCCCAGACTGAGTCTCTTCTCATTGCGCACTCTCTCTCTTTTTCATGCTTTTATATTCCCTAGTAGCCTCAAAATAATTGGCTGGAAGTCCATGCTTTTCTATACCAAAGATAGTTTTCTCTCTTCAGAGTATCAAAACCATTCCCACAGGGCATACCTGAACATGACCTGAACATAAAGTTAGCAGCCAGTGCACATAGATCTGCAGCTGAATCTGGCTTGAGAAAATTTAAGTTACGGGATAATCTTCATTGTTTATCTTTGTTTTTATAGACATATATATAATATTTATTTATATTTATATTTGCAATTACTCTTTCCTACTCATCCTGAGAAAGCTTCTCAACTTGTTCTCATGAATCTACCTAATGTGCAAACACAGTCAACCATGGGAATAGTCACAGGAAACTCGTGTCCAACCTAGATAGAGTAATGCAGTGATTGTGATTGTCAGTATTCAACAATATAGACTTGGTGCTCTCCTGTGGTTAGAAAGGCATTCCTTATGCTAATAAAACATTGTAAACCAATCTCTTTGTGAATATGATGTATCCAATATAATAGTTGCAGTTCCCCTATCTAATTTCTACAAACTTGAAATGTACTTGGCCTACTGTCAGTGGCACAGATTTCAAAACGAGTACATTGGTTTCGATATTTCCCCTGCTAAGTATAAGCCCTGTGAAATAAGTCATTAACCTCCTGCTACTCAAAGGGTGTTCCAGAACCAGCAGCACAGCCATCATCTGGGAGCTTGAAAGCAATGTGGAATCTCAGTGCCAGCCTCAGAGCTGCTGAATTGTAATCTAAATTTTAACAAGATCCCATTGTCATAAGTGTGCACATTAAGGTATGAGAAGCACCAACTTAATTCCTGGAGTCTTCTAATTAAATTGGAAATCATAGTGTAATACTTACACAAATGGTCTAAAGTACAAATGAGATGGTGCATGTTAAGTGTCTGTACCAGACACTTGGAGTAAGAGGAGTGTCCTCTATTAAAGAAAATGGAATAGGCACTTTTGTTCCTCTCTTATCATGAAGCTGATGAAAGGAGTTTTGACCATTGAAAGAAATCACTGGGAAATGGCACTATTCCTCCATGGAGGAGAGCAGGACCCCGGAGGAAGGAACTTGTCTATTCTTGGGAATAAAACATCTAGAACATGCAGACAGCCAACCTCAGCAGTCTCAAGAAAGCCATGCCAGTAAGCCTTTCCTTCCATGGAAGGGGAATGCCCTCTGCCTGTGGCTACTCCTAGGCCATTTAGTTACAGGGTCAAATATTGCTGGCCTGTCTCCTTCCTGCATAATAAGGCACTTTTTAAAAACTCTACTTAATCTGTTCATAAGTAAATCCCTAGAAGGAAATTACCCCTTGAGAACTTTGTAGTCAAGGCAGATTCCATTTCAGTCTTCTTTCTCCAAAGTTGAAGACGACTAGGAGCAAGACAACTTCAGAGAGGATACAAGGTCAAGTCTAGCAGGAACTGTCTATGATTCCTTTCATCAAAAATAGGTATTGAGAACCCACAGTCTGTAAGATACTTTTAAAGTTGTTCTTAAGTCTGCTGTGCTTATTGTGTTGTTGGTGGGTGAGTTCAGTGTAGGTGGGTGCCTGTGAATAAATATAAAAAAGAGGAGGAAAAATTCCTTTGGTGTGCAAGCTTATATATTATGGCTTATGAACAAGTGACACTTACAGAAAAGTAGGAAGAAGCATAGGGAAATTGCAAATGGTCTTCTTTTTATATTTTAATGCCAAAGATAAATAGGAGTTTACTTACATTGCTCTCATTGATTTCAGAATATGAGCACAGTGACTGACACATCTGCTATGAAAAGCAAATGTGAACTTTTGAAGACTAACAATAATGACACATGTAAAATAATATATATAGTCATGTGTTGCTTAACAATGGGGATGCATTCTGAGAAATGTGTCATTAGGTGATTTGATCATTATGCAAATATCATAGAATGTACTTACCCAAACCTACATGTGATAGTCTACTACTATGTATGTAGGCTACCTGGTGTAGCTTATTTCCCCTAGGCTACAAACTTGCATAGCATGTTACTGTGCTGAATACCATAGACAACTGTAATATAATGGCAAGTATAATATTTGTGTATCTAAACATACCTAAACATAGAAGAGCTGCAGTAAAAATATATTATTATAATCTTATGGGACCACCGTCTATATATGGTCTGTTGCTGACTGAAATGTTATGTGAATGTAGTGCATGACTGTATAGACATACACCTCCCCACATACACACACACACACACATAGTATTTCAAACAAAAAAATTTGTCAAACTATGCTTTTCAATAATTCGTCCTCTTAAGTGAGATTATTTGTCACTTTAATGTTTTCTATTGAAGACATTATTAACACTACATACTAGCTATGCATATTACACTCTCCATATGACATTCCCATTCCATGAATACATAAGCATTTTTGGAACTGTGTTGCAGCTTTATTGTAATTATTATTTCTAGAATATATATATTTAATACAATTTATAATATAATTATCAGAATACATATATATACATACTTGTGTATTTATAATCTTGATATTGGTGATCCAGAAATAAAGTTCCATATCATTTTGATCAGTGTATATGGTATTTTTGTTTTGTATAAGGTTTCAGAAGTATTGCACTGCTTGAAGCTATACCTAGGGGGACTCTTAAATGTATTTTACTCATATTTGCCGAGATTTGATTACTGTGCTTTAGTGTCCCGTAAACAGTATGTTTGGGTTTTATGCCTGGTATCTGGTTCCTGAAAGTGCTAAGTTTAGCAGGATTGGAGTGTGATGGTCATTGCTTTGAATCTGACAGATTTTATGTGTTTCAAATCATTATGGATAATGATAAGTCATGGCTTATTTTTATGTTAGAGCTGGAATTTGCCTATTATTTCAGTGTCCTGAGGCATCCCTCAATAATTCTGAGCTCTCTTTCACACTCAGCTCTTCAAATACTTGAGTAGAGTTATCATGGCTCTCCTGTCTTCATTCCTTCTGCTAAACATCCTCATTTTCTTCAACTGCTCCACAATGCCCTGGTTTTCAGGTTCTGTCTATCCCTGGCCTCTCTTCATGACCAACTCTAGTTAAACATTATATTCTATTGAACATGGATTTTGGGTCTTGACCCTCTGCTGTATTCATACCCTTAGCTGTGTGACTGTATAGTGCCTCCTACTGAACACAGAGTATACTACTCCCCCACCACTGGAACTTCAGTTGTGCCTTGTTACTTGCTTCGGTTGAGGAAATGTGGGTGGAAATGATAGGGTGCCAGTTCTGAGATGAGGCCTTTAGAAGTCACCATGTTTCTACTTCTCTTGTGTATCTCTGTCATTCCCATAAGCAGCATGTGCACCAGCTAGACTGCTGGTCCAAGGAGGAATGAGAAATATATAGAGCCAACCTAGATCCAGTCTGCAGCTTAGAGCCAGGCTCCCAGCTATGCCCAATTGAGATCAGCAGAGTTGTCCCAATTGACCTGCAGATACAGGAGAAAGAAATATTTATTCGTTGTACAAATAAGATTTTGCAGTTGTTTGTTATGATAATAGATGACTGGTACAGGCCTGCTCTAGTTAAAAGTGGCATCCAGGAAAAAATGTGATGGCCTGATCAATATAATGCATCTACTTCTATTCTTTGAACACTTAGGGCTGGTATTGCATAACCACAGTTTTACAATATGTAAGGGCATTCTTCCACATAGAATACAACAATGTGAATTAGTTCATATCTTGGATGTTGTTTCGTGTTGCATTTAGCTTTTCCTTTGTTCAAGTTTAGTCATTTGGCATTTGCATTAGACTATCAAAAGTACATCTCATGAAATATTTGTCCTATGTGATGTTCCTTAAAAAATATCTGTGGTAAAATAAATTTGTGAAAGTATTTATACATATTCTTGTCTTGCACATTTTCAATGAGCATTAGATGATCAAAAGTTTTGTGAAGTTCTACAGTTAAGAAACCAATTTAAACTTTACCCACTTCCCAAATTTATTTGACTACCAAATTATTTTTCAAGTAATACTAGTGACACACCATAAAACTATCATATGTTGTGAATTGTTAACTTAGTCTATCAGATCTTTTTTATTTTGACTCAAGTTTTTAATAATATCAGCTACTATCTCAACATCTGTATACATATGTAAGTATTAATATTTGATAGGTGAAATAATTATCTTAATTCAAATACTGAGAAAAAATGAGAAAAATATTAACTTTTGTGAGTATTATGATACTACAAGAGATTTTACCGTAGCTTATTGTCTATCTCATGACTATGTGATATTCTCTGAACATCATTGTTCAATCAAAAATTATTCACCTACCTGACATATTATCTATTCTACCTTATTTCACTTTGCTAACAAAATTAGCATAAGATTAGTGTCTTGAAACCAGTATATATTCCAATTTTTTAAAATTTAGCATATAGCAAAGGTCATCTCTGCTGTACTTCATTGTGCTTTAAAATTTTTGGAACTGCAGAATAGACAATACTTCTTATAGAGTATATAGAATTAGGTATTATCTTACCCATAGTGGAAACCAGCATAATAGAACACTAGTTGCAGTTTTTGTCTTACATGTAGTAGTAACTTAATGAATGTATTTGTCTTCTGTTTCATAAAAACTCAAAACACATGCATGAGAGGTTACTATTCTACTTATGGAAGATCTTATTTGAATTTCTACTAGATTTTATAGCTTTACTTGTCAAAAATCTTATTGCAGTGTAGTTTCTTCAAAAGTAGAAAATAATCCCAATTAGTCCACATTGGAAGATTTTCTGTGCTTGCTAGGGCTTTCTCAATAAACATGTATTCTTTAAAAAAAAAGCAAATAGGGAGTGTCTATAGATGAATGATTTTACAGACACTCCCTATTCCTTCCTTTCATATGTGTAGAAATAAATTCCTTTTTTCATATGTACAGAAATTTTTAATAAATATTAATGCCATGGCTAGAAACCATTTTAAAGTAAAATAATAAGTTTATGTAAAATATAAACTCAAAAATGACCTATCTATATTAATTATCCTATGTCTGCAGAGGAAGAAATACAAACTTTTAAAAGTTGGAAATGTCATTAGGAGAAAGGCACGAGGGTGTCATAAGTTTGTAATTTTTGCTTATACATATGCCTTGTACTTAGCTAATGTGATGCATTCATATTCTGGGTGAATTATATTAAAACACCAATAAAATTGTTGTATACCTAAGTCAGTGTAAAAATAAATATCTAAAGCTAAAAGTAATTTATACCAGCTATTTCCTAATCATTCTTTTTGTCAGGCTGTTATTCTTCAGTTTATATTGCAACATTTAGCACTATAAACCATCTAGTTTTCTAATCCTTCATACTGTTACTTTCTGATGTACTTGTGTTACATTACTGCCTACTCATGTTTTCAAACCCATATGTGCTACAGATTGCAGTGGTACACTGGGAAAGAGGTTGAGTTTGCCATTAGAGATGGATACTTGATTTTCATCTTCTAAAATAATCGAAATAAAAATCAATATATTTTGTCAGTATAAAGGTGTATAATCTCTACAGCTCATACACAATGATAACTCATCCTAAACCTGTTTGGAGGCTGACATCCCCAGCCCTTACTATGGACCCTGCTTTCAATGGAGTCCTGTGTTGAGAGTGAATGGGGCCAGTATTCTATTTGATCTAAAGGGCTTACCTGCATTAAAGAGCTGTGGCTCTTGGTCTTCAGTAGCACATCATTTTTGTTGAGATTTAATCAAGTATTATCATTGGTTCCTATTGACAAAGTAAATTATTTACCTGTTTAAACTTTGATTGATTTCCTAATTTGGACAAGTTGAATTATAATATATGCTTACTTTTTGGTATGATGAGCTGACATAATGCTAGTAGATTTTTTTTTTTTTTTTTTTGCATTTGCTACTTACCTTTTTAAATACGATTGTGTTATTTGCACATCAGAAATGGCTGCCAATCACAAAGTTTCCTAGGACTTGTACAATAGTCTTGCTTTTATTCCTATCTCAGTATTCAAGATGCCAGATTATTTACTTACCACCAATTAAATGTTCTTTTTACACACACACACACATAAACACACCCACAGAAATGTATCATCATCATTCTGTATGATATCTATCTGCTTATCTAGAAATAATGATTATTAGACTAACACCGTAATTATGTAGACGTATTTACAAAAAATAGCAACCTTTCCCTGAGGATTTGGGACTTCAAATACTCTGTGGTAAGGAATAAAACACAAACAATAAACGTATTCAGCTATAACATTCAAGCAGATTTTCCTTCAACTATGGTGCAAAATTAGGAATGGAAAGTTATCGAAACCAAGAGTCTATTTAATGTCACAGATAATAGGCAGAGTGCCCCCTTTGCAGAAGGATGCACCACTGCTTAGTTACTTTTTCTCAGCTACAATTCTTTCAATATTATTGTCTATAAAATCATTAATAAATTTATTATAGGTAAAGGCTTTCTTTGAATTTGTATTTGATGGAATGATATATTAATGGTGAAAATTTACTGTTCTTATTGTGTGCCAAGCACAGTGCTTATCATATAGGTGCTGATATTTAAAATATGTAATAAAAGTATTAAAGTTCTCTTTAAATATGCATATTACTTTTACCATTTTTTAATTGCCTTATGTTACCAATTTGCACTTGGAAATTGCCAGAATATATCTGAAATTACATGTTACAAGTAAGAGATTTAAAATTATTTTACGCATTATTAAAAAGAGAATGAATGAAAGAAAAATTGATCCAAATGTAGATAGCACTCATTTGTGCTTAAAATTTGTTATACCACTAGGGGGTGCTAATGCCTTTGATTTGCAATTTCAAAACGTTAAATCTAGATAGAATTAAGTTTTTGAAAAGAAATGAATATGTGTAACATACAAGTAAACCCCATACAAGAAAAAAAAAAAAAAGATGTAGGCTATTAAAATGAAAACTTGGATTGTAAACTGAATGTGGTGTACAATGTTTTTATGTAAAGACAATAATGCTAAAACTTTACTTTGTATTTCTACTTTAAAAAAAAATCTGTGAAGTTTAAAGAAAATATTTAGCATACAAATGTGGAAAAAAACATGCTGAAATGTGAACAGTGGCTCTCTCATGAGACTAACATTATAAGAGATTGTTGTCCTCTTCTGTGTACTTATGTGTATTTTCCATTTCATTTTCCACCATAGTCTTGGGGGATTTCATTTATAACAAGTTAAAAAAAACTTTTAAAAAGAAGGAGGAAAGAAGTAGGTAAAAATAAAGGAAGGAAGTAAGAAAGGAACGAAGGGAGAGAAGGAAGGAATAGGCGCTCACTTGCCAATATTTTTGGGGGCTAATACATTTTACTATAGACTTACTAAAAATGATTTTAAAATATTAGAGTACAAGAAACAAAGCATTTGATGTCTTGTGAATAGGATTAAATAATATTTATGATGCCAAGATACACTTTGAACCTCCTTTCTTCATGTAGTTCGTAATGAGGCTATAAGGAAAGCAACATGACTTCATTTCAGTTTCCTGCTTAAATCAGTCTAACATTAGACATTATTTCAGTAGGAACTTCTTATTGATTGAAACTGAGCCTAAACTACTACAAATGTGTTCCTCTGGCAAAATACACAAATTCTTTTCGATCAGGAGGGTACCATTGACGGGGTTGCCTTGTTATATATAGAACAGTCTTGGTGGCCCACACAGATGGGTTTCTTGAGAAGATTCATTAACATGCTTATAAGCAATTGAGGCCGGGGAGATAAAAACCAAACAATTACAGCAAAATATTTAGTGAAAGATATCTATAGTTCATTGAAGATGAAATATTGTCTCTCTCTCTCTCTGTGTATACACACACACACACACACACACACATATATATATATATTCCAATACTGATCTTTATTCTGAGGAAATTAACTGGTAGTTGGCAGGTTTTCTCTTCGTTTGCCATTATTTTGCCACTAGTATATAACACATATTTGAATGCCACTAGTATATGTGAATTTCAAACAGTTGCATTTCTAATCAAAATGTGGTCTATTGCGCTTGTAATTATGGGAAAAACTTTGCTGAAAAGGAAAAAATGCTATATTGTTTAAGAGTTAAAAGTAAACAACTGACAATTCCTAGCCATACTCTTCTTTGGCTTTCCAATTTGGAGAATTTACAAGTATCAGTCCTCAGCAATTTAACATGCAAAATAAACAAGGCTCAACACAGCACAACTTTTCCAAAATTGAATAGAAAATAATGTTTCATATTTTCCAAATGAGATTTAAGGAGTGACACCTACTTAAGTGGTTGCTGCTTTAGACTCTGTCCCTCTGAGTTCTTGTCCTTGTAAGGTTTTGACAATTTTATTTTTTAATGGTCACAATTGTGCACAATGCCCTGATACTCCCAGGTGCAGAAACTGCTCTTCCTTGGTTCATCTTGACATAAGTGAGAGAAGTTGATATTCCTAAAAGAACTTTATCAAATTCTATAGAAGTACAAAATGAAAATAATTGATGGAAAAGAATTTAAAAATTTGCTTTTCTAAAGCACTTTCATTCTTTAAAATGCAGATAGAAACACCAAACAGGTACTTTTAGACCTAACTGAATTTTTCTTATTGTAATATAAAGAAAAATTAATTCCAAAGGATTTCATCCTCCTTTAAATTTGGCCCTCTTGGCTTTGCTGCTCCCCAGACAATACCTGTCTCTTGGCCAGCTAAACCTTGACTACTATTTTGTCCTTTAGTGCCTTAAAGAATTAGTCTGATGGTTTATCTTACCCCTGTAGAGAAAAGTTGCAAAGTAAACTTTCTATTTCTTTTTATTCAAGTGCTCCCTACCTTCCTATTCCAAGTGCGCTCTGCAAATCAGCAGTATTAGTAGCACCTGGGAGCTTGCTAAAGCTGCACACTTGCATCCGATCACCATTTGTGGTCCAAAGGCTATGCCTAGCTGCAAGCACCTTCTAAGGGAGGGTAACAGAATACATGAATTTTAGACTAAGGATGCCAAATGTATGGCATATGTGCGACTACTTTCTTATACTGCAATCTATAGTTTTAACAGTCATCATTAAATGAGAATGTCACTTTTCTTCCTTGATCTCAGACTGCCTGAAACAAATTCTCAACCTAGCACTCCGAGTAATCTCTACTCTAGATTCAGATTAAATCTATTCATTATACCTTATCTAAGCCATCTAGGCTCAGATTATCAATTTTATTCACTCTTAAAGAAACCTAAGACAAATGAATTACTTCATAAAAGGCTGCTCATAGGGGTATTACAATGCAAATTCATAGCAAGGACAAAAACAGAATAAACATAATGAGTAATAAAGTATATATATATAGTAAATGAGAGACTGTGTGTGTGTGTGTGTGTGTGTATGTGTGTGTGTATATATATATATATATATATATATATATATATATATATATAGTAAATGAGAGAGAATTATTCATTCGCAGAACCATAAAGATGATTTTGGACAAAATCTCTGTAGAACAAGAGCATGTCTCTTCTTAAATAGAGGAACATAATGTCAGAGCTTTAAGGGGCATACATTTTTAAAGCCCTGTCTTTTAAATATATAAAAAGAAAAGACGATGAAGTGAAAGGGGCAGGGGTGAAGGAGATGGGGAGGACGAGGAGAGTAAAAGAAGAAGAGAAGGAAAGGAGACCTAAAGTGCTTATTTAATTTGTTAATAGTTATAGTTGTTTATATTATACTAATCTTTGATCATTAGATTTGGGTTTTTTAACTTAATTGGAAGTCATTTGAAAACCCAGGAAACTTTACGGTGAATGCTCTCAGTACAATGATAACATTATACTTATGGCCCCTATCAGATTGATCCAAGTTCAAAGTGTGCTCTAGCTTTAGCAAGTCGATTGCAGTAGAGGATGGAGGTCATAAGACTGTTAAGTGGTAGAAAATTCTAGTTGTTAGCTTCTGTCTACAAGTATAATCAGTGCCTATTACTAATCATAAGGAGATAGGAGATAGGCTCAATTATTTCTGAGAAAATGAGAAAGTAAAGGATTTGTATCAAAGTTATTAACTTACTATGAAATATAATATTCTCCAGAAAGATAGCTTTTCTTGTGAACAGTGAAAAGATGCTGATTTTTCTCATGATGGCAATTCCCTATTCCCTAGGATTTGACATTGTTGAGATCAGAAAGGAAATCTTTTTCTACTTTAATTCCCAGTGTCTAGAACGTGCCTGGAACCCATCATGGTGGATTACTCAAGGTTCAGTGTGGAAAATCCCCTAGCTATTTCAAGTACAGGGTGATTTAATACAGGAATTAAGTGTGCAGTGAAGGAAAAGGTCTTCCTCAAACCTCTTAGGCATGTTGGCTATGTCTGAAAGGAAA
The DNA here is from genome assembly GCF_007565055.1 of Rhinopithecus roxellana. Taxonomy (NCBI): domain Eukaryota; kingdom Metazoa; phylum Chordata; class Mammalia; order Primates; family Cercopithecidae; genus Rhinopithecus; species Rhinopithecus roxellana. The sequence goes on along the minus strand of NC_044557.1, from coordinate 132,372,079 downwards.
ACTGACAAAGACAGATTAACAAGAGAAATGCATATACACTTATTTAATAAGTGTTATGGGACATGAGGGCCTTCATAAGGAAATGAAGACCCAATGAAACTGCTAAACTTGTGTATTTCTTATGCAAGTTTTGATGAAATGGAGAAATGGATGTAGTTATGGAGAAGTATGATTGGATAAAAAAGTATAATCTAATGGTCATAAATTTGGGAGAACTTAGCAAGGCCATTTGTTCAGATCCGTCTCTGTGTCCATGTGTCTTTAGAAATAAAGATATTCTTTTCTTCTGGGTACTGGGAGGGCACCTCTTGAATGACGGTCTTATGCCCTGCTTCAGGGGAAGGTCAGAAAAATGTTGTTTAGGTTTTATGGCCTGCTTCAGAGGAGAAGAGTGTGTGAAAAGTGAGAGCATCCTTTCTGAATCTGCTGTTTTCTCCAATGACAAGGGACCACATTTTGGGGTAGTACATCTTGAACTCCACTGAGTGCTAACAAAATTATTGTAAAAGATGGAAAAGCAAAAGTCTGGGTTTTAGGGTCTATTTGTATTTTTATTTTTGTTCATACTGCTGTGGTGGAGAGTTCTTGAAGCTTCCGCTACGATCAGGAAGCATCATGAAACTACTGCCAAGTTAGGGCTGTCCTGCAGTCCCAAAGCTGGTCACAGGCAGTGGAGTACAGCGGAGGCCAGCCACTGCAACAGTTCACATTCCTGAAACAGGCTGTCTGGCATTTCTGCTGCAGGGACAAGAATCCTTTATCATTGTCCCATCTTCCAAATTTCTTGCCAGTACACCTTGTTGGCGAGCCAAATTTCATCCAGAATTCTAGATGCAAGAGAGTCTCAGTAAAGTAGTTCTAAGTCTTCTAACTCCTGTGATATTTGGGAAATCACACACACAAAAGGATAGTTATTGGCACTGAGCAGTATAGAGGAGGAAAATACAAAATCATTCTCCCCTGTAGGGGTGGAAAGGATGTGATACCTTTCGTCAGTCATAAGAGTTACAGCTAACGGTCCTATGACAAAGTCAGGGTAGCCGGAGAAAGTCGTATCTTACTTAATCAGAGTTTTATGTGGCACAGGAACCTTCAGAATGAAGACCCAAAGACCCAAGGGAAAACTTCGTTTGTATGGTTAGACTCAATGAAGAATGGAGAGTTATGTAGAAATATGATCAGACAAAAAGGGAATGACCTAGTGCAACAGACTAAAGTGGGGGAACCCAATAAGGCTCATCTGTTCAGATTTTTCCTGGCCTCTCAGTGTGGCCTGCCTTCCTTCCTTCCTTCCTTCCTTCCTTCCTTCCTTCCTTCCTTCCTTCCTTCCTTCCTTCCTTCCTCCCTTCCTGGTATAGGATATGACCCCCCTGGAAAAGAGTCTTATAATCTACCATAGGACAAGGGTAGGTTAGAGAATTTCTTTATGGCCAGCTGCTAGACAGAAAAGTGGGGAAGGTTAAAGGAATAATTCTAGTTTTTATGATGGGCTTTGGTGAAAAGGTGTTCCAGTTTCTATGACCCACCTTGGAGAAGTGGAATTCTGGTTTTTATGACTTGCTTTAGGGATGATTGAGGGGTGAGAGGTAGAAGGACCAGAGAAGGTCAGAGTGACCTTGGTTCTGAGGCTGCTTCTAAGGCCCTTCCAATGTCCTTTAGTTCAAAGTACTCAGTACACCAAAGCACCATGTTTTCGGTATTACTCGTTTTTGAGCTCCAATACTCTCAACCTTTCTAAATTCTCTGCTGGGGCCCCTGTAAAAAAAAGGCAGATTAACAAGAGAAAAACAAAGAGAAGTTGATTAACATGCATGTCACACACATCCATAGGAGACCCCAACTTGGACTTACATAGCATCTTCAAACAATGAAAACAATGAAAAAGTGTGAGGAGGCAGGTTATGGAAAGGTAACTGGGAAAATCAGGGTAGATAAGAATAAGGTTTGGTATAAGGGTTTTGGTGCCTTCTCTATTGACAAGAGTCTTTTGTGATTTCATCCTCCTTTTCTTCCTTGTACAGAGTGGGAGATACTCTTACAAATGGAGATTTTCATTATAAATGAAGTTTCCTTTACAAAAGGGTAATGTATGCTGTTTTTAGAACCTTTCCTGTGTCTGCTGTTTCTCAAAATAATAAGCTCAAAATAATCCTTATGCAAAAGAGCCATATTTAGGGTGGTATATTTTGGTCTCTTACAGTTATATTTTGGGGTGTCATATTCTTATCTCCTACAGCAGAAATAGATAATAGCCAAACATATGGGATAAAAGAAATGATTTGCAAGAAGATAAATAGTACTTTTTTATTAGATGACTACTATGCATGAAAAACTTCATTGGGCTCTATTTATTTAATTTAATGTTTCTAACAACTAATTAATATCTCCACTTATACTGAAGCTTAGAGAATTTAAGTAACTTGTTCAACCTCACACAGCTACTGTATGACAGAGCAAATATTCAATATTTGAATCTAATTCTCTCTGAATCTAAAATGTATTCCCTATTCACTCTATGGTGCTAATCTCAACAAATTCTTCAGGTAAGTAATGACCCAGATACCTACTTAAATTATTACCCATTTTCAAATCCCCGGACTGATATATTTCAATGTATTAATCCACCTCCATTTCTTTAAAAGTCAATAGGTCATGTAGATAAATTGTTCTCACCAAGGGTATAAATCTACAATCATGTTCTCAACAGCTGTGAAGATTTGTAACTTTCAACTACAAATATTTAAATGGTGAAAGAGTATAGACAATGCTTTTTTTTTTTTTTTTCAAATTAGAGCAAATTTGAAGTTTTCCTAAAATAATGTCATGATCTCAATTTCATTTCAATTTATATTCTTGTGAGGGAGAATTGAAATAGATGTTGTGGGAATGCTGCATGAACGCTGTCATCTATTGAACCAATCCTGTACTCCTTGTGAGTGGATTTAACTGATGGTTATCAATCTTAAAGCATGTTATGTAATCACAAAAATTTTCAAAAAATTCTGGTTATATCTATATATGTTATCTGCCATGTGAAAATGACATTTTTATCATGGAAGAAAAATGTTTGAAAATCGTTAATGTAGGGTATTGAGGACAATTCCTCTCTAGCTGTGGGTTCACAGGTTATGGATGCATTAATTCTCTTTGTTCTTCAACATGTATTTACTTTTATGTGCCTACTGTTCCTAATGCATTGCATAGGTAGTATAAGAATATCTGTCCCTAATTTTGAAATGGTACCTTCAGAATGATCCAGTCCATTTTGCCCCCGAACTCAACTGAGATTTCTGCAAAAACCCCTACATCCTGATAGCGTTTTCTGAGAAAAAAAAAGCTGGATGGAACCTGATCAAAGAATGGTGATATGTAACAAGGAGAAATAATAAAACAGTGTTCCATATGGATATCCACTGTCCTCAGTAGGTGAGTCTTTTGTGCCACCAACTGAGATACATAGCTTTCTATGGAAATCCGTCTTGTATGCATATAAATATCCATTTTGATATGTATATTTGAAAGCTATTCATATATACATGTCCATACCTTCAATGTTTTATCTCTTAGGCCCCAAATGCACATAAAGAGCAAATGTACCACAAAGGGAACAGCTGGGAATCATTAGTCATAATCATAGCCAGGATCAAGGGAAAACCCGGCAGGTAGAGTGTTCTCGTTAACAAAATTGTCCAGAAATCTGGAAAGAGAAACATTGTTTAAAACATCGCTCTTAAAATAAATCATGACTGTAACTTCCTCTGGTCTTGGTTTTCTTTATTTTCTTTTTCTAAAACCTGGTTCTTATTGCATAAAAATGGAATATTTGGCATGATAAAAATAATAAACATGAATTGAGTTTTGATGAGACTTAAAGGATTCCATAAAGAACATGGACTTAGATACAGCCCTTTTTCCTCTGGCTCCACAGCCTATTAACTGTTGCACTGATATCATGTGTTGTTTTACCATGGAAATGTAGTGATATGACTATGTGAAGAACTAGAATTCCTGGACTCTAAGGCAGGCTAGTCTCTGAGTGGGCTTGGGGAAGTTGCTTACTTTCTCTGAACCTCAAATATTAGGACTTGTAAACTAAGGCCCTTTTTTGTCACTGAATGCTGATGCTCAGCATTGGGCAGTCTGAGAAGTTAACTTTGATTCCCCCTACGATGCTTACATTTCAATCCATTGAGCAAAATGTAAAAATATTAGAAGTATGGTGAGTACATCTGTAGAACCGGGAGAAAGAAAACCACAAACATAGCTTCTTGGAAGTGATAGAGTGATGAAACAGTAAAAAAAAAATAAAAAGCTTTGAAAGGTAGGAAAGAATTTTATGGGATAGTTTACAAATTCAGTTTGGTGAAGAATGGGATAAAAGACCTTTTCAGTATATAGTTAAATAAAAGACTGGATTCTCAAGTTGGATAAGAGGCATATATTTTATTTGGTAAAATATTGAGATAGTTATGCAATAGTTTGTAGTTTATTTTGCTGTCAGTTATGATATTAGTTATCTATGCTGCATAACAAATTATTCTAAAGCCTAGTGGCTTAAAATAATAAACAAATAATAAACACATTATTTCACAGCTTGAGTGGGTCAGGAATTTGGGAGCAACTTATCTGGGCGACTTTGGTTTAGGGTCTCATGTGAGTTTGCAGTCAGTGTGTCAGCCAGGCGTGGCAGGGCTGGAGAGTCTATTTCCAAGAAGGGTCACTCACATGGCTACTAACAGGAGGCCTTAGTTCCTCACTGCATGGGCCTCTCCTGAAGCTGCAGAAGTGTCCTCATAAACTGGCAGCTAACTACTCCCAGAAGAAGCAATCAAGGAGGGCAGAGACAGAAAGAGAAAGAGAGGCAGACAGACCCAAGCGGAGGCCACTATATCTTTTATGAGTTAGCCTCAGAAGTAACATACCATCACTTCTGCCATATTCTATCAGTCACCCAGTCCAGCCCCGGTACAATGCAGGCGGGGATTACATGGGAGTGTGAATACCAAGATGGGGACCTTTGGGACTGTCTTTGAGGTTGGTTACCACCTATTAATACAAAGTATAATATTAAGAACTGAAGAAGGATGAGATTTTGATTCTAAGTATAAATATGTAAAAGTGAGCAGAAAGCAGAGGAAGATATAGTCTACATCTGACTTTGATTACACACCTTTCTATATTAGAGGGGGAGAAAAGGCCTCAATACATGTATATTTATTTAATATGCATTTACAAATTATCTACATCTTCCATCATCAATATTTCAAAGAAAATACGCACTTACATCAAAAATCTGCATTTATTGTTCTACATGATTTCGATTCTTTCTTTACTTCTTAATGTGGTTGATGAAGATCTTGTGTATATGAAGAAGGGCCAGTTTGGCCACTTCCTTGTTATTTGCTTATGTTTTCATTATTAGTATTATCTTTAATCTGTAACTTCTATTCAGAAATCTCCTAAGCCATCTCTCTACTTTGTGAGGGCTAGTTAGTTAAAACTGGAGAATAAAATCTATTAATCCATTTAATCAGTCCAGATAAACTGTAATGCAGTGTGGCTCACTGAGAACAGATGAACAAAGACACACCACTCTGCTTCCTGGAAATCCTACTCAACCCTTCAGGCACCTCACATTCTTTCCCTGAAATGTGACCATAAGATACAGAGATAAATTGAGAGCACCAATGCTGGTTTGTAACTGAAATAAAGATCGATTTCTTTCCTTTTTGAAAACAAATAGCAAGTTTAATATTTTCTTCTATTTTATGGCTAAGGAGTTTCTCAAAACTTCTTTTGCTTTGATGAGCAAAGAAACAGGAACATGCCGTCTAGATCAGGAGTCAGCAAAGTATAGCCCAAGGGCCAAATTCAGTTCTTTGCCTGTTTCTATAAATAAAGTTTTAATCAACTAAGCCACAGACATTGGTTAACAAATTTTCTATGGCTACTTCCATGGTATGACTAATTGTAATACTCACTATGGTCTGCTAAGTAGAAATATTTACTACATAACCCTACAGAAAAAGTTTACAGTCCCTGTTTTAGGGGCTTTAAATGAATGCTCAGATGGGTAAATTTGATGACAGGGAAGCCTAATGATTAAAGGCACAGACTTTGATTAGTCACATCTCTTTTTCTGATCATCTCTGGTGTGATGACCATGGGACAATTACTAATTTCTTGGGGTCACACTTCTCCAGTAATCTATCACAGGATTTCTTTCCTGAGGATGAAATGTCATGTGTCAAACTGCCAAATTCAGTGCCATATTTAGGCACTACATAATGGCAAAACTTTAGGACACATTATTGAACAGATGATCTATAAATAGTAAAAATAAAAGAAATTCAATGCAAATACCTTTGAACATTAGCATTGAACTTGCTTTTTCATCACGCTATGTTATTAATTTATACAATCTGTGTTGGTTAATAGATTTCAATCTAGATCTCAAGTGAAGCTCTCAGGGATTGGCTCTGGCCCTTTTTGAACATTTTACCAAAATTTGAATGACAGATGACAAGTTTAGTATCTTTTTAAGTGACACAAAGATAGGAAAGGTAGATAAGCATTGTATAAAAAATATAGATTCAAGAAAACTTAATAGAATAAAACTAAGGAAATGAAATTAACAGATATAAATTAAAAAGCATATTTAATAACAAGATTTGTGTTGAAAATGTTAATATTTTAATGCATATTTCTTTATTCTTCAACAAGATTTATTTAATAAAAACAACATTTAACTGCTGCTTGTGTGACAAAGAATAACTAATTGAATAACATGGCTACATGGAAAAAGAACTATCAGAATAGCATGGCTATTTAAATAGGAGAAAGAGAGAAGAATGTGAGAAAGGTCATGAGACAGACAGAGAGAATGTGAATGCTATCTCAGGCTGCATTCAAAGAATAAAGTGTATGTACGGGTCAAAGGATGCAAATCTGGCCAGTTCATATTTTACTTATTTCTGTTTAATTTTAGATGCCACATTTTAAAAGAGACATTTACCTACAATAGAAAAAGTCAAATTATATTTATTCAGATCACTTTTATGCTTATAGCTATACCTACATATGCTGGTAATTGTACTAATAGCCTTTACATGTGATAACTACAATAGCTGCCCTTCCCCATCAAAATTTTTGAGTGGATTTAAGGGAAATCTAGTTGTCTTTTAGCTTGAACCTGTGTATATATCTGAAGTAAGTATTATTATTTTTCTTTTACATATTAAGACATTAATTTCATGTGGATAGATAATTATGATGTAAAGATGGATATATTGCAGCAAAAATAAGGATAAAAAGCATATAGTATAAAGCATATACTATATAGTTGGTGATATACAAACAATTTGATGCACCATAAAATAATAAAGGAATATGCATTAAAATATTAACATTTTCAACACAAATCTTGTATTTATTTATTCAATAATATGTGTTGCATTTGCATCAGATACTATTTAACGTCATAGAGATGTAGTGGTAAACAAATATTCTGTGAATGTTGGGGAAAAGAAATTTCCCCAGGAATTTACAGGAAAATAAAATGAGAACAGGACACTGAAAAGTCTAGCAACCCAGTCAAATGAGGAAAGACCAAAAGAACTGTAGGTATTACGTTAATGTGATGAAAGTCCAATGTGTGGCCATCAGCTAGGTCTTCATGCATTTGAAGTGGAAAAATGGATAGTTTCATTTTACATGGCGCTCATAATTAACACTGATGACAGAAAATTGATAAAATAATGATTCTGTCTCTTCACTAAGAACAATTCAGCAAAACTAAAAGTTAGTCTTCTCTAACAATGGGCTAGGTCAGAAGTCAGTAAACTTTTTCTGTAAAGGATCAGTTAAATATTTTCTTCTTAGCAGGCCATATGGTTTCTGTTGCAGACTCCTCAAACCTGTCACTATAGTTCAGAGCAGCCACAGACAGTATGTAAATGAGTGAGTGTGAATGTGTTCCCAGAATATTTTATTGGCAAAAACAGGCAACAGGTTAATTTTGAACCACAGGCCACAATTTGCTCACCCTTGGACTAGGCTAATTCCCAAGGCTATGAACAACAAATGGCCAGGCACAAATAAGTAGGCTACCAATCAACCACATTGACCAGGAATTTTGAGGATAAACTACAGAATATGACATAAGATTCCTTCAAAATCAAGGATGAAGTAACAACAGTTAATTTCATATTATCTATCTATCCATCCATCTGTTCATCCGTCTATTCCTTTCTTTCATATTTCATTGTATTTGACTTCTATTTAGCCAGAAATATTTGTTTATATTAAGGATACTAAGATTAATATAGTAAGAATATAGAGAAAGAAAGAAAGGAAGAAAAAGAAAGAGGGGAAGGAAGGAAGAGAGAAAGAGGTGGAAGAGAAAATAAAGGAAGGAAGAGAGAAAGAGGTGGAAGAGAAAATAAATGAAGGAAGGGGGAAAGAAGGAAAGAGAAAGAAGAAAGAGAGAGAGAGAAAAAGGAAGAGAAAGAGAAAGAAGAGAAAGGATGAAAGGAATGAAGGAAGGGAGAGAGAAAGGTGGAGGAAGGAAGGATGATGGAAGGAAAGAAAGAAGGAGAGATGGAGATAGAAGGAGAAGAGAAGAAGGAGGGAGAAGGAAAGGAGGAAAGGAGAAGGCAGGAAGGAAGAAGAAAGAACAAGGGAAAGATAAAGGAGCAAAAGAAGGAAGGGAGAGATGAGGGAGGAGAAAATGAAGGAAGGAGAGACGGAGAAATAAGATGGAGGGAGAAGGGAATTAGGAAGGAGGGAGCGAGAGAGGGTGAAGGAAGGAAGAAAAAAAGGAAAAAAGAGAAATGAGTGAGGGAGGGAGAGAAGGAAGGAAGGAAGAAGAAGGAAAGGAAGTAAGAGAAAGATGGGAGAAGGATGGAAAGAAGGAAGAGAGACAAAAAAGGAGGAGTATATTTAGCAGCATCCATGGTATAAAAAAAATAAGAAACATTTTTAAAAAGCATGAGGAGAGAGGGAGAAGGGAAGGAGGAAGAAAAGAAAAAAAGAAAGAAAGAAAGAGAGAGAAAGAAAGAAAAGAGAAAAAGAAAGGAAAGAAAGAAAGAGAATGAAAGAAAGAAAGAAAGAGGAAAGAAAGAAAGAAAAAAAGAGAAAGAAAGAAAGAGAAAGAAAGAGGGAAAGGCAGGAAGAAAGGGAGAGAGAAAGGGGGAAGGAAGGCAGGAAGGAAGGACAGAGGAAAGCAGGGAGAGAGGGAAAAGCAAAAGATGGAGGAAGGAAAGAGAGGAGGAAAGGAAAACCTTTAAAAATCTATAGTATAACTTTTCAATTTTTCAGAAATAATTATTTTAAGAAAGAGATATTTCTTAGTCCCCTTTATTTTCATTAACCTAACAAATCTGACCTTTGAAGCAGGTGATAGGGTTTTACTTTAAGCCCAGAGTACAGAGAACTCAGGATATTAACTAATGAAAATTCCTGTTGTACTGGAACAGGAGGAAAATTCAAACATATTTGGCAGAGGAGGATGATGGAAAGGAGAAGAGAGTGGATAGACGAAGTCAACTGCAAGATATTAAAATCATTAAACTTTTAAAAATGAAATCGTTGAAGTTCTTAAAATATCCAACTACATGTGGAAGTCCCCCAAGATTTGAGTCGTAGTCTATCTAATGAGTATGAAGTTTGAGGCCTCTAGGAGACGCACAGCGCTTAGCTCAGAGCTTTATCAATGTAATGTGAGAGCAGCAGGGCTACTCTGGCAGAGGCAAGTGTCTAGTGAGAACTGAGACAGCTGTGAGGCTTTCCCTGGCCAGCGATATCAGGGATGGGCCTTGGACCAGCAGAGACCACACATGGACTAGCAAAGACCTGGAGTTAAGAGAAGACGTTATATTGTGGAGGAACTCTTGTTGGAGCCATGGGCACCAGTATGGCATTCCAAAGAACCCAGATGAGACCTATCTCACCACCAAGGAGGCCAGAATCAGGCTAGCCACACTGCATGAGAAACCCATGTCAATTTGAGGCTCTTCCTGTGTTGCTGCCACAAGCTCATGAGGTCTTGTGAACTCCTCTGCACACCCTGCCGCCATCTTGGAAGGGAGGAAAATCTGATAAGCTGAGATATGGCATGAAAGAGTCTAATTCATTCAGAAGAAAATCACCAAACTAAAGGTCCTGACTCTTCTATTTGGCAAAATAATGTTATTGATAGCTTATTTGCTTCTTCCATTAGTAGGGTAGAGACCATAAGAGGAAGATTAGATTTAAGAGAATATTCAGAAGCTACGTTTTCTTTGCATATTTGGGCAATATCAAGTCAAATTTTAACCATGTAATAGGAGTCTGAAAAGAGCCCTCATTGCTGCTTTAAAGGTAACTCAGCCCCACCTCATTCATGTTATTTGTGGAATTAGTTTCACCTTCATAGTGAGACAGAGCAGACAAGGAAAAAAGAATGTTTAAATGTGCTTAATATTCCATAAACGGTAGGTCCTGTAAAATTGGCAGGGGGAGGGAGAAGCAGCAGCTAAACTGCAGGCTAATGAAACATATTTTCTCCTACACATTGTAATGTATTCTCAGAGATAATTGAGTTGACTAAAACTATCTCATTCAAAGTTATGAATGATTCTATTGTCTATGAGAAAATACTATTTCCCAAACACATGCCATGTGACAGGCACAACTTTAACTGCTCTTACATGACATGTAAACACTTGTGATAGTCTCAGCAACTTTTAAAATACATCCTATAATTTGCATTTCTCAGATGAATAAAGCATGTTTTAGAGAATTTAAGACTTTAAATGAATTGCCCGTGATCAGACTAACGACTGGTCTCAGATGCTTTATAATTTCATGAATTCTGCTGTCTTTTATAAGATATTTTGTTTATTCTTAAACTGAAATTATATATATATTTTATATATAGACTAATATTCACTTTTTTTCTCTATTCAAATTTTTTCTTCATACTCGCCATATAGACATCTATGATAATCTATTTAATTTTTAAAATGATAATTTTTTAGATTCACAAAAATTTCCTTATGGCATTTTGATTGGAATTATATTTAATCTGTAAATCAATTTAGCATATCTATTTATTCAACTTCATGTATAACTTTTAATGAGTTCTTACATGTTTCTTCATTAAGATCTGGGGCTTTTTCATTAGGTTAATTCCTGGATAATGTATTGTTTGGGCTTTTATTGTGATTGTATCTTATTTTCAAAAATCTAGTTGGTTTATTGCTAGCATAGAGGGATGGTTTTGAGTTTTATAAGTTAATATTTTATATTATAAGCTTTCTGGATTCTATTATTTATTCTAATTTTGTGTTACTTCTGTTAGTTTTTTTCTGTAGTATATCAACTGAGTAACTGCAGTTTTATCAGTTTATCTCTTTTCTTTTTTTTTTTTTTTGAGATAGAGTCTTACTCTGTTGCCCAGGCTGGAGTGCAGTGGCATGTGGCCTGATCTCGGCTCACTGCAAGCTCTGCCTCCTGGGTTCAAACAATTCTCCTGCCTCAGCCTCCTGAGTAGCTGGAATTACAGTAATGCACTACCACACCCGGCTAAATTTTGTATTTTTAGTAGAGATGGGGTTTCACTATTTTGGACAGGCTGGTCTCGAACTCCTGGCCTTGTGATCTGCCTGCCTTGGCCTTCCAAAGTGCTGAGTATCTCTTCTTTTTTAATCTTTCCATCTTTTGTTCTTTTTCTTCTTTTATTTGATGTGTTGAGCAATGGCTTTTGTAATGGGCTTCACTGTCTTGTTTCTAGTCATAAAGGGAATGCATCTCAAATTATCTCTGTTAAATGTGAAGCTTGTTTTAAGTTTTTGGTGTTTAACCTTTATCAAGACATGAAGTCCTTATCCATTGTTACATTTTCTTGAGATTCATCAATTGGAAATATTTGCTAAATGTTATCAAATGCTTTTACCATGTCTGCTTTGTTGATCATGCGATCTTCTCTTATTAGTCTACTAATGAAATCAATTCCACTAACAGATTGTTGTGGTGTAAGAGTATTAAAATTAAACCTTATTTGATCATGTATTTATGGTCATCTTAGTATAGTGTTATAATCAATTAACTCATTGAGTATCTTTATATCTATCTTTATGTGAAGTTTAGATTGAATGTTTGACACTGTTTTTAAGTATTGGTATTAAAATGAAATGAAAATTTTTTCTCTTATTTTTGGAGACAATTCTTTAATACAGAGGCTATGTATTGTTCCATTAAAATATGCCAGGTCCATCTTTAAAACTTAGTCTGGGGGTTTTCGTTCTCATTTGCATGGAGGGACTTTTTTACTATTATATTTTTCAGTCTTTCAGCACTTATTAGTCTAGCAAAAACTTTTCTCTACTAATTTTTAAAAAATGTTTTCACTGGTGGTGTATATTTGCTAATAAATCCTCTGATGTTTCTGTATTTTCCTGTTTACATTTTGTGTTTTGTTCATTTACAGCTTTTCTCTTATTTTTCTTTTTCTGTCTTGCCAAAGATTTAGCTAGCTATTCATCTTTTCAAAAGAGTACCTTTTAGTTTTATTAATCATTTCTTTTTTATTGTTTGCTGTTTTTATTCAGTGATTTCTGATCTAGGCATTATCATTTTATTTCTGTAGTATTCTTGGCTATATTATCTTAAAGTTCTTGTTTTTTAATAAGCATGTTCAACTCTCTAATATTCCCCAAGTGCTGGTTTAGTTGTGTCCTGCAAATTTCGATATATATTTTTCATTTTAATTTAGTCCTAGCTATTATTTAAATTTCCCCAAATGTTCTTTTTAAGGCAAGAGATTATTTAATACTGATTCATTTTGTGTACAGACAGAAGAAAATTTTTTAAAAAATGATTTTTTAGTTATACTTTTTTGGGTGCCATAGAGTATTCATTGGTATTTATTGAGTGTCTTGTAGCCTTGGGATATTTTTTAGAATGTTTAAAATGTGCCTGTCTCTGATTGGTCATCTAAAGTTCTATATAGCTGGATCTTGGGTATAGTAAAGGTGTTCTCAAATGTGCTGTTTATTTTTCATCCCCTTGGCCCATGGATATCTGCATTTATCTAACTCTTCTTATAATTGTCTGGTGTTGCTTTGTATTTTTAAAGGCAAGGTTAGATCCACATATGGGAATGATGATTATATCTTCTTGATTTAGTGCTCCCTTTATTTAAACATGATTCCCCCTTTCCTCTTATGATGTTTTTCTATATTAAATTATCTTTTATCTAAAAAGTATGTATTTTTATTCCAACTTTTTTTGATTCAGCAGGTAGATGTCCAGACTTGTTACATGGTTATATTATGTAACACTGAGGTTTGGGGTACAAATGATCCCGTCACCCAGGTGGTGAGCATAGCACCCAATAGGTAGTGTTTTAACACTCCCTAAAAATATTAAAACAAGTATTCTAGATTTCATTGCTTGTATCTTCATGGTTTTTCAGTTTTATATTTCTGTGTTCTACCTTTCTACATTTTTCTGTTTTATATTTATTGCTTTTAGACATTATAATTCTGGATATTTTAAAAATTCAACCTGAGAGACTTGGACTTTTGAACAGTGAACTTAGCCCATGTACCTTTATGGAAATTACTCTCCCATAACGGACTATTTCTGCTCTTCTATTTTAAATGTTCTGTTCTTTATTGCTTTATTTTTTTCTGCGTTCATACCTTCAATAGGATATATCAATTTTAATCCTGCTGGCTTTCTGGTTTAAAATTTGCAGATTTATTTTTGCCTTGTGGTATTTTCTCCTACTTTTTTAAAATCAGTGCATATTTTTATCTTTTTCTATCACTTTTGAGCTAAGGCAAGTGTTTTTGCTTGCTCTCACTCCCCTTTGAGCACCCAACAGCATTCATTGGCTGATTTCATCTAGAGTTTTAATTCTGGAGTTTTACAGTTAAAAATGGTAAAAAATATTTTGTTTACAATAATAAACTTTTCTAAGTAATATACTCACACTTACCCCCCAAATACTTTTAGCATCCTCTTTGATTCATTTTTCTCTTTATGGGATATTTTCTCTAGTAGTTCTTTAAACAATTGTCAATTGGTCTTTGATACAAGTGTAAGGGCTTATTTATATGTCTAAAAATATCATTTTAGAAATTTCCCCTTGCATTAAGGCAGTTATGGATAAAATTCTAGTTTGAAATATTTTTCTTCAAAAATATGTTGCTATTTGTGTGATGTTGCTTTGTTTTGTTTTTTTTAATAAATAATCTACGTGTTGTCTTTCAATGCTTTTAGAATTTTCTTTGCTCTCAGGATTCTTACATTTCCCTATAATGTTTCTTCTGGGACGTGGGGGAAGTTTCTTTCTTTTAATCTATTCTTTAGATATTCTCCTCTTAAATCATTTGAATCTGAGGACTTGCATGTTCAAGGGATATTTCAGGCATTATTTCTTCAAATATTGGCTCCAGTTTTTATTCTTTTCACCTGAGACATCCATCATGCAGAAATTAATACTTTTGTGTATATTATCTGTATCTCTGTCTTAATTTTCAAAAATTATTTTCATATCTTCATTCCTCCCTGCTATGTTCAGGCAGAAATGCTTAAAATTATTTTGCAGAACGTGAGTGGAATTTTGCTTGTGTCTATGCTTATATTTAACAATTTCAGTTATTTATTTCAAATAATGCCTGCTTTGTTTTCTTATCCAATATCTTCAAGTAGTCTTTTTTCTTCTAATTACTTGTTTTTGCTGTATGTTTCCAATATCACCCTTTATGTCTCTGAAGACATCCATTATGATTATTGTTCTATTGGTCTTTTAAGCCTACTTCCTTTGGTACAGACCATTCATTCTGTTTGTGTGTTTCTTTTTATTGTACTTTTGCCCTTCGAATGCCATAGGATTTCTTTCTCTATTAGTGTATATTCCCTTTGGTTAATTTGATTGATCCCTGGGCAAAGGGAAAAAGCCTAGTTCTCATCTCCAGGTAAGTTTAGGAACTTGGAGATGGAGGTGAGACAGAGAACCTCTGGTGGAGTAATATAAGCTCAACTACTACCCTTTTTCTCCCGTCTCCATTGGATAGTCATATTCCTCAGATACTTCATTTCCTAGGGCCTCTTTCACATTATGATTAAGTAGTATAACACTCACTCTGAACATGTTTACCTTTAGAAATTAATACATTGTTTTAAAGTGTATATATGAGTGTCAATAACTATGAACAGTCTTGAGATTTTTGCTCTACTTGCTAGCCAGTAAGATACTCTGCTATAATTTTGTGGGTTCTGGCAGAACACATGAGACTCCTGTGTTAGAGACAAAGGCCAATTCTTTACTCACAGCAACAGCCATAGCCAGAGTATCAGCTTTTTCTTAGGCAGGTTACTCATCCCTCCATTCCAATAGGCGCACGATGAGACCAGGTGACACAAGCATATCTGTGAGTTAGTGCAGTGTATTAACCGCAAGCCTAGGAAAACTTATTCTTTCATAAGGGGCTGGAAGTAAACCTGCACAACTTTTGTCCTGGAGGGAGACATTATCTCCAAACAATCCTGCCTTCTGCACCTTAGCGAGATACTCTAAGTTCCAAGGCTGTCCACTCTGCAAACATTCATATAGAGATCGTCCAGAACAAAAGGCTGACAGGGCATGCAGAAACATAAGAGACCTACAGATAACTGTTTCCTGTTATGGGAAGATAAACTATTTTAATAATGTAAAGAACTTCCCAAATTATATATAGTATGGATCTTCCATGTGCATGCAGTTTCTATGAATCATTAAAGAATTTTAAGATTTTCTACTTTTTAGCTGAGTATTGAAACTTGATTTCTTTATTTTTAATTAAAGTAATATTATGCAGTCACATTGCTCCTGGGAAGCATGTGCATGTTCAAAGCCACACTTCACATGGTGGTGGGAAGTTTCTGGTTTTTGACAGGATGTCAGATGAATCTCCTCTCATGCTTCTGAGCATGCTCCTGAAGGAAGGATACCCTCTTGGAACAAGCAGCGAAGATGGCACTGAGAGACACCTGTGTCTCATGTGAGGGTGGGTCACATGAACATTCTCACATGTCCTACAGATTGGCGTCCATACATTTCTTAGGGCTGGGATTTTTAAAATATATTTGAAGTTAGGTGTTGCTTATTTTTAAAAATGATTTTGTAGGGAATATCTTCATCTTCTTAACAAAGAACCTCATCTGTGTTTCTTTAGAGAAGTGTTTGAATTAGAAAGGCATGAACTTTACATTGAAAACTCATCTATTATTCTAAAAACAAATCTTAGAAAATTAGAGGAACTTAAATACATTCATCCTGCAGTTCAGGTAATACATCTGCCAAATTAGAGTGGGGGGTGTGTGTGTGTGTGTTCACTTATGAAGGAAATTTAAGTGATTCTTTCCCTCATTATTTTGGCGACCAATGAAGAACCCCAAAGGGACTATCTTTACTAGAAAATTGATACTGTAAGAGCAATTTTTCTCATGTTTCAGATAATACTTTTAAACCCATGTTAAGCCTTAAAGTAATATAACTACTAGGAAAGAGTAACTTTATTCCTGCTTCTTGTCATGGTCTGACAACCAGTAGCACATCTGTCTTAGTTGTAACTTTGTTTATACTGATTAAAAAAAATGAAGTTGGTGAACACTTTATTTTAAAACTAGAAAAATTTTTTCCTTCTTACGGCTAGCTAGATTTAAAGTACTTTTCAATTGTGACCTTTTTGTTACTATATTCAAGAACATTAATATTTTGATGAAACTATGATACTTTACAAATTCAAAACAATGTTAACCATTGTTTTTAAAAATTAAAAAGTAATGTTAAGCTAAGGTGACTGCTTGGACATATTTGGATAACTTCCTCCTTCCTCACTCCTACCCCTATCAATGAAAATAAACAATGCCTTACTAGTGACAATCAAGGAAGATGGGCCAATTTTCATAATCCTTGATGCATTTCTGCTAGAAATAACACAACACAGTTCAAAATGAAGACAGTACAGATCGGCTTCAACTCTCCTTTGTAGTCAGCAATACATTACCCTGTTCATATCCCCCAAATGTCCGAGGGAACTGTGAGATATGCGATATTCTAGACAAAACATTTGAGACTACTTTTGCTTCTGGAGATCAAAAGTTATGGGTACCAAGGGTTCTTGGGGGCCCAAGGTTTATATGTTATACCTGGTGTGGCAAGTTCAGTTCCTCAGACAGCAAAGCACACCAGTGGGAAGAGGCTGCAGCACAGCTAACCTTGCTGACATGGAGACAGAAATCTGAATCATGGCTTTAGGGCACCAAAAAACATCAAGAAGACACCAGAAACCAAATGAAAAATAGATTTCTCTATTATGACTACTTGTTCTATCTTCCGCCCCATTCTAAGAACACTGTTCATTAAATAGATTATAGAAATTTTCATTTGTAAGATCTTCCTTTTCAGACATGAGAAGGGGATTCTAATAGTAATTAGGTAAAGAATGAAGGAATCCACTGAAAACTTGTCAGTTCTCTTTCAGGAAAAATAACAGATCTGAATAGAAAACTTACAAGACGTTAACTTAAAGAAAAATGAAAATGTTGTAGATCATAAAACAAATAGAAGATACAGAGGACGAGGAAGAGGATTTTCTGTTATGAGAGGACAAGATGTGCTCTATAAGACACAGGTAAATTTCAGACATTTGTCTTGTATTCTCAACATTGAGAAAATATGGAGTTTATGAAACCAGAAGTAAAAGAATATAAAATGACAATATGGTGAGATTTAAGTGGAGCTCTAGTAGGAAAAGAAAAAACTAAAATAAAAGTTAAACAAGATTAAGTTAATATAGAAATTCAATATTTCTTTCATCTTTTAGCAGCATTAAAAGAATGAAACAATCCCAAAATACTACTTAACGTAGCATTAAAGACATAAAATACTTAGAAATAAATTTAACAAAATTGAGGGTCTACATAAATGCTAAATATATGTTTCTGAGATATATTAAAGAGGACCTAAATAATATATATCATGCTCATGAATTTGATGAATCAATCCTGTTAAGATTTCAATGTAGTTATAATGCAGTTCCAATGAAAATTCTAGCATGCTTTTAAAAGTAAAAATTGCTAAGGAGTTGCTAAAATTTGTATGAAAACACAAAAATCTTAGCCAAAACTAATCTTGTAAAGGAAGACAAAGTGGAAGATTCATACTAATTGAAATCAAAATTTACAAGCTACAGTAACCAAAACAGTGTTGTATTGAACTAAGAACATAAAAAGAGGCCGATGTGAAAAAGAAGTCTAAAAGTGGACCTTTACATATATCATCTGAAAGGAGTCTTTTAAATGAATTTTGCTTGATAGGAATGAAATTGTATTCCTCCCTCACAGAATATACAAAAATGAAATGAAAATGTATTATACCCCCAGATATAATGCTAAAACTCTAAAAGTTCTAGACGAAAATATAGGATAACATATGCAAGGCTTTGGAGAAAACAAATATTTGTTAGAGAAGATGTGAAATATACCTGTTGTAAAAAAGTGGAAAATTGGGGAAATCATCAAAATCAAAGTTTTGCTTACCAAATGTCACATTTGAAAGGATGAAAAGACAAAAAAGTATATGTGTGTGTATACTGACACACACATGAACACACACAAACACATACATACCTGTATGTCAAAAGAATTTCTAGATAACTTTATAATTAAAACATAATCCACAAAAGTGGGAAAAAGCTTAGACACTTCACAAAAGAAGATACTTCTATGGCCAATAAGAAAGACACGAAAATGTGATCAATATAGTCATCAAAAGTGCAAAGTATATCTACAATACCAGATTATAACAAGTATGTGGAGTAACTAGAACTGCCATCATTACTGGTTTTTAGTGTATTTCTTTTTGTAGACTTCTCAGTGGTTGCTCTAGGTATTGCAATATACATATGTAATTTATCACCATCTACTGGTATTGATGTTTTACCACTTTGAGTCAAGTGTAGAAATCGTACTCTCATTCAAGCCCTTTATCCTTTCAACCTTTAAAATATAATTGTCCTAACTTATTTCCCCTTGAAGCACCGAGCACCACATCAGATGGTGGTGTAATTCTTAGTTCAAACATCATATATGACTTTTAAAACTCATGAAAATAGTTTATTACATGTACTTCCATTTTTACCTATTCCAGGGTTCTTATCTGAAGTTCTAATATTCCCTTTGTTATCATTTACTTCCTGTTTTAATAAATCTCTTTAGCCATTCTGTTAGGATAGGTTTGTTAGCAACAAATTCTCTTAATTTTCTTTGCCTGAGAATGTTTTTATTTGCCCTCTATTCCTAAAGCATATTTTTGACAGAAATAGCTTTACAGTTGACAGATTTAAAAACATTTTTATTGATACATAATATTTGTGCATATTTATGGGGTATATGTGATATTTTGCTACATGCAAATAATGTGTAATGATCAAGTCAAAATATTTGGGGTATTTATCACTTTGAGCATTTGTAATTTCTATATGTTGGGAACATTTTAAGTCCTCTGTTCTGGCTATTTTGAAATATACATTATGTTTTTGTTAACCATAGTGACTCTGCTCTGCTTCAAACTTTAGAATTTGCTCCTTCCATCTAACTGTATATTTGTACCCATTCACCAACTGTCTTTATTCCCCTCCTCGCACACATACTTCCCAGCCTCTGGTAATCATCATTCTACTCTCTATCTTCACAAGATTAACATTTTTAACTCCCACATATGAGTGAGAACATGCATTATTTGCCTTTCCATGCCTGGCTAATAGTTGGCAGTTCTTTGCTTTCATCACTTGACAAATGTATGTCCCTTTCTTCTGGCCTTCATGGAGAAATCCACTATCATTTGAATTGGTGTTTCCCTATAAATCTTGTGCTATGTCTTCCTCTTTCATGTAGTACTTTCAATACTTTTTCTTAGTTTTTATAAAGATAATTATTTTGTGTCTTGGTATGGATTTCTTGGGGTTTATGCTATTTGGGATTGCTCATATTCTTGAATCCATAGGTTTATGTTTTTCAAGCATTATTTCTTCAAATACTTTATTCAGTCCCATTCTCTTTTTTTCTGAGACTCCAATGGTACACATGTTAACTTTTTTGTGATTGTTTCACATGTCCCTGGGACTGTTTTTTTTGTCTTATTTTTCTCTTTGTTGTTCAGATTAGTTAAATTTTATTGTTCTGTCCTCAGGTTTACTGATTTTATTCTCTGTCATCTCCACTCTACTGTTGAACCCATCCTGTAAGTTTTTAAAAATTATTTTCAGTTATCATATTTTTAACTTTTATAATTTGTGCTTGAGTCTCTTTTGACTACTATTTCTCTGCTGAGATTCACGTTAATCCTTTTCATTTGATTCAATTCAATTTTTGATTTCTTATTGAGTCACTTCTAGGATGGCTACTTTAAAATCTTTGTCAGATAACTGCAATGTCCATCCAGTTAATCTTGGTATTGTCATCTCTTGGTTGTCTTTTCGCATTCAAGTTGTGATTTTCCTGATTCTTGGTATGAAGAGTGATTTTCTATTGTGTACTGCACATTTTGTATATTATATTAAAATATCTGAGGTGGAATTTTATCTTCTTTCTCTGGTAAGCAGTCTCCCTGTTTAGGAATAGCACATGATCCAGGTGGATGTGGATGTTCCATTTCCCACTGGGCCTTGGTGAAAACTAGAACACTGTCTCACACGGCTTCATGGATGAAAGTTCAGCTCCCTCCGCCACCATCAGGTCACCTCATTGCCTCCAATGAGGAGAGCCAGCTCATGGCCTCATGGGGCCTACTGACACCAGGAAGGGGAGAAGCAGAATGCTGACTTTAAAAGCCTTGTTGCCACATCATGGGAGCAGCGAGTTAATCCACTGCCATGTGTTGCTAACACCAGGTGAGGGAAGGGTGGAAGTGGAGTGCCAACTAATCCCACCTCCCACCACCTCCTTCTAATCATTGATACGGATGGGGGTGGAAGTTCAGTTTCCTCCCAGCCCCTGCTGACACCATTGGTGGGGAGTGTATTAGTCCATTCTCGTACTGCTATAAACAGAATGGGTAATTTGTAAATGAAAAAGGTTTAATTGATTCACAGTTTTACATGGCCTCAGGAAACTTACAATCATGGTGGAAAGGGAAGCAAATGCATCCATCTTCACATAGTGGCAGGAGAGAGAAATGAGAACTGAGCAAAGAGGGAAGCACCCCTTATAAAACCATCAGATCTCGAGAGAACTTACTCATTATCAGGAGAATAGCATGAGGGTAACCACCCCCGTGATTAAATTACCTCCCACCAGGTTCCTCCCACAATGCATGGGGATTATGGGAACTACAATTCAAGATGAGATATGGGTGGGGACACAGCCAAACCATACGAGGAAGTAAAGCAGAGTGGTGACTAGCCTTGTTTCACACCACCTTATTAAGTCTCATTGCTGCCAGATGGGTGAGGTAGAGGCTCAGCTCCTACTAGACCGTTGACATCACTCTGGTGCTGAATGGGAAATGGAAGACCGTTTCCCCGTTGGCCCCAGGGAAACCAAGGAGAGAGGGGAAGTTATTCTGTTGGTTTTTTCTGAGGTAGGGCAGGTACTGCCCCCCAAATTTTCGTTCATGAGACCATTCTTTTCCTGTACCTTTTGCTAGAGCAAGCAAGATTTTCTTGGAACATATTTTCTTTCCACCTGTTGGCAGTTCTGGGTTCAAGGCTTCTGCAACACCCTATTCAGCATGTATAGCAAGCAATAAGAAAACCCAGGGAAATCACAGCCTTGCCACCCTTAATTCTTCAGGTTCCTAATCAGTCCATTCTCTTCTTTTCATCTTTCAAATCTTCCTAAGTTTGTTCGTGGGATTATGTCCAGGGTTTGTTATTATTGTTGCTGTTATTGCAAGAAGAAGCACCTGGGAGGAAGGTAGCTACCTCCCCTTGGCTGGGACCAAAAGTCTCATTGCTGCTGAAAGTGTACAAGGGTGCAACCACTTTGGAGAAAAGCTTAATAGTTTCTCATAAAGTTAAATATATACTTACCCTATCACCCTGACCACTAAACACACACTTGACATAGCTATTCCTCTCCCAGTTATATGCCCAAAAGAAATAAATGAGATGCTCCTGACTGTATTCACAATATCTTTATTTATAACTGTCCCAAACTGAAATAATCCAGATGTTCATCTGGAATATACCCAGACCATGGTATATTTATAAGTGGACTACTACTCAGTACATCTATATCTATATCTATATCTATATCTATATCTATATCTATATCTTTAAGTGATCTACTTACTGGTACATACAACATTATGTCTGAATCTCAGAATATTAAGTAAAATAAGCCGGATACAAAAGAAATCATACTGTGTGGTTTTATTTACATAAATTTCAAGAAGAGACAAAACTAATGTATGGAAGAAAACAATTACAGTGGGGATATGGGAATAGGTATTGGCTGAAGGAACTTTCTTAGGGGATAGAAAAGTTGTATACTTTCGTTGAACGGTTGGCTAGAGAATAAATTGCTGCACTTTTCAAATTACACTAAAGATCTGTGCATTTCACTATATATAACCTCAATAAAAGAAGTCATAACAATGATATCTATGATCTAAAATTTATGGAAAAATATTTCTGTATCCTTCTGACTAATAATCAAATTAGAAGGCAGAAAATGACACAAGATTAAGATATAATGTAAGAGAGTTAACAAGTAAACCTACAGAATTAAAGTTTGCCTTGGAAATAGATAAAGACAAAAACACCATGGAAATTCAAATTATTTTATGGAGAGCACTGTTTAGAATCTTTTCACAACATGAAGAGGAAACAAAAAAAACAACTGAACATAATGAAAGAGCTGATGTCACATATGAAGTAAAGACAGAGGTATGTGATATGAAGAAGAGACCAGAAACAAATGGAAGAGAAGAATCAAAGATCCAAGGGTATGGGGTAACCAGTCAACATTGAGGTTTTTTTAAGCCAACAGTCAAATTTTAATAACATTTTTAAACAAAATTTATTAAACAATGTTTACTTTATCAGCAAAAGATAGACAGCAAATCATTCTGTAAGAAAACACAAGTAAAGATAAAGTACAAACAAGTTAACAAATTAGTTACAGCAATAAGTGTAGATATTTTCAATGACAACAATTTTCATGTATTTAAAAATTTGGAATTTACCCACATAATCAACTGATTTTTGACAAACGTGTAAAGGCACTGAAATGGAACAATGACAGAGTTTCACCAAAATGTTCTGGAACAACTGGGCATCCTCATTTAAAAATAACATATCTAGGTACACACCTTACACCCTTCGTACCAGTTAATTCAAAATGGATCAGAGACCTAAATGTAAAAGTCAACACTGTAAAACTCCTAGAAGATAACATAGTAGAAAATCTAGATCACCTTGAGTTTGGTGATGACACTTTCATACAATACCAAAGGCACAATCTATGAAAGGAAGAAAAATAAGCTAAACTTAATGAAAATTAAAAACTCCTGCTCTGCAAAAGACACTGTCAAGAGGACATAAAGACAAGGCACTGACTGGGTGAAAATATTTGCAAAAGGCATATTTGATTAAAGACTATCATCCAAAATATATAAAGAATTCTTGAAATTCAACAATAAGAAAATAAAGGATCCAGTTAAAAATTGGACCAAAGATCTTAACAGTTACCTCACCAAGGAAGACGTACAGATAGAAAATAAGCACCTGAAAATGTGCTCCACATCATTTGCCATCAGAAAATTGCAAATTAAAACAACAGTGAGATGTTAATACACACCTGTTAGAAGGGCCAAAATCAGGAACACTGACAGCACCAAATGCTGGCAAGGATTTGGAGCAACAGCAGCTCTCATTCATTGCTGGTAGGAATGCAAAATAGTACAGTCACTTTGGAAAACAGTTTGGCAGTTTCTTATAAAACTAAATATACTTTTACCATATAATTCGGCAATTGCACTCCTTGGTATTTACCCAAATGAACTGAAAATTTATGTCTACACAAAAACCTGCACATGGATGTTTATAGCAGCTTTGTTGATAATTTTCAAACCTTAGAAGAAACTAAGATGTTCTTCAGTAGGTTAATGGATAAACTATGGTGCAGCCATGAAGTTGAATATTGTTTAGTACTATAAAAAACGAACTAGCAAGCCATGAAAAGATGAGAGGCAGTGAAGAGGAGGAGACACCTTAAGTGCATATTATTATGTGAAATAAACCAATCGGAAAAGACTAGGTGCTGTATGATTCTAACTACATGACATAGTAGAAAAGGCAAAACTACAAAGATTGAAAGAATCAGCATTTGCCAGGGCTTGAGGAGGGAGGAATCAATCCCTGGAGCACAGAGGATCGTTAGGACAGTGAAGCAATTCTGTTTGATATTGTAATGGTGGATATATGTCATTATACATTTGTCCAAATTCTTAGAATGGAAAAGCACAAAGAATGTGCCCTAAGGTAAACTATGGACTTTGGGTGATTATGACGTGTTAATGTAGGTCCATCAATTGTAACAGATGAACCCCTGGGGGATGTTAACAGCAGAGGCGGTGCATGTGTGAGGCAGGAGGTACACAGGGAATCTCTGTACTTTCTGTTCAGTTTGGCTGTGAACATAATACTGCTCTAAAAAACAAATTCTATGAAAAATATATGAAATTCCTCATAAAGTCAGGGATAAAGCAAAATTGTTATACTTTCTGCAACTTTCAACCAATGCAGTATGAAGCATAACTGATGGATTGAGGAAAACCAAACCATGATTATTTGTAATTAATTCTCTTATACATTAAGAATAATCTAGGAAGCAAACTATTATAATTAATATATATTTAGTAACATGGCTTGTATTAATATTGTGAAGAAAAATAACCTGACTAACTGGGTGCAGGAATTGTGTCTTACTTTATTTTATATCCCAGTATAATGTATCCAACAAATATTTGTTGGTGAAAAAGATATTCCCTCATATAGCCTGACTGAATATTAAGAAAATCATAAATGAACAAAATATTTATGGATAAAAGGTGGGCCATAAATTGCAGAGAGAGGTAATGGAATAAAGGATCTTACAATCTACTAATCAGCTTTCTAATAATGAGAAGTTGCTGTATTTTAAGAGATTTGATGTCACATACAGTATTACCTCAGAAGCTAAATTGTATTTGTTGATATTAGGTCTGGATCTAGTGAGATTAATGTCATCCAATAAATTTGTAGCTAAATCAACACAGGCAACATGATACCCTCCCTCCTAATCTTTACTATTTGTTGGGAAAATGCTGTAATGGAAAGGCAATGATCACTGGATTTTTTGTGAAATGGGTGGAAGGGCAGAAAGGGAGTGAAGGAGGGCATAGTTGAGGTCATGCATAAAATCTATTAAACTAAAAATTCTCTGGTACCATAGCACTTAATAAATCCTTGGCATTAAGATATATTTTTGGTTGGATTTTACTTGTTTCTTGGATATTTTGACATGCAAATAAACTAGCGAAACTAATTTAAGATTTCCATGTGTCTATCCTCAAAGCAGTCTGGCCACAGGAGTAAAATGTTGCACAGTAACATCTCTCAGGAAACATTCACCCACGTACTACATATCTCCAGATGTTTACCATTTGTGAGTGTTTTAAAAATGAAAACTCCCATCTGTGTTTCTTATCCTCAATCAGAGTGTATCACCAACAGCTGAAGGTATCCCAAGGCTAGTCTCCTAAGGCTTTGTTCATTGAAAGAAGACAAAGAAGAAAAGCGATTATTATTTTTTTCTTCTTTGCTTCATTGGCAGCAAGTTTTATGTTTCCCTGCAATGAATAACAAAATATTCAAGACTAACATTATTATCTACTATATATGTTCACTAAGGCTGCCATTACAAAGTACTGTAGAGTGGGTATTTTAAACATTTCCAGAGGATAAACATCCAAGGTCAAGGTGTCGGCAGAGTTGGTTTCTCCTGGAGCCGCTATCACAGATGGCCACAGATGGCCACAGATGGCCGCCTTTTCTCTATATCTTTACATGGTGTTCTCTCTGCAGATGTCTGTGTTCACATTTCTTCTTCTAAGGACACCAGTGACACTGGTTTAGGGCCTGCTCTAATGACCTAATTTTAACTTTACTTTCTCAAAGACCCTATCTCCAAATACAGTCACATTCTGAGGTACTGGGAAACAGGACTTCAACATATGAAATTTGGGGAAACACTTTTCAGCCCATGACACCTACTTGACATTCACTTTGAGGCCTGAACAATCCAGATTTTATTGTAAAGTTAAATCATTCCTTGGACCTTGTAAATGAACCTACAAGACTGTTGAGTATCAAAATCTGGAATCTGGAGAATCTGTCCTATTATTTCTTACCTGCTGCTTTTGGCATCAACAAGAGCAATGGTTAATGTCATTTAGAAGGCAGCACATGTGTGTAATCTCAATCATGTTTTGGCAAAGGTCAAAAGGATGTGGTTGAGATGTTCAACAAGACTCTAATGAAGATGAATTATAGATCAACTTTGGAAGTCTGTGTGGTCAGAGAGGCCAGTGAAGTTCCTAAAAGTGAGGTAAACAAAGCTTTCTGGTCAAAAAATGAACAGATAGTAGGAAACAATATAGTAGCTTTTTATTAATTTGTTCACTCTCTCATTCATTCAACAAGTCTTTACTATGTACTGGGAAGAGAAGTAGACACCAAATGCAGAAAAAAACAATAAAACTTGGACTCGTCTTCAAGTTCTGTACACTGTATGTGGGAAAGAAAGATGTGTCAAGCAAAAATTATAATACCATATGAAAGAAATGAGTATAATAGAAACATCGAGAAAATTGAGCCCCACCACTCTAGAGCTATGTAGAGATGAAAGCTGTGGTAATAAAAACGATCTTCTAGGAGAGAACAGAGGGTAAAAAGAGAAAACTAAGCATGTAAACTTGAGGAATCTCAAGTGAGCCAAACCACTCTAGAGCTATGGGGAGAGGGTTAAAGAGCCTTGAATTTTGGATGGAATTTCTCTGATGGCAAAGATACAGATGATGAGAGGATGGAGAGAGAATTCTTAAGTGGAGGGAACAGTGTGAACAAAGGCACAATGCTAAGGAACAGCATGATGTATAGATGGAAATTGGAAGTAGCCACTCCATGATGCTAGATCATAGTCAGAAGCAGGAAAAGAAATTGAGAATCAGGCAGGGTATGACACATGCAGTTCCTCCTATGACACTTAAAGGAATTAAGATGTGTTCTGTAGGCAAGGAAAGTCTGGGTATGACGTGGTTAGATGCACATATGCCTAGGATCACATGGCAGCTGTCTCAAAGATAGGTCTGAGGGGGATGAGATAAGAAATAAGGAGAAGAGTTGAAGGCATTTGCAGCAATCCAACAGAGGAAGATGAATGTTTCAACTCAAAATGTTAATAGTATGGATGAAGTGAAACAAGTGGTTATGAGAAATACTTGGAGCTGAGCTCAGTGGCTCACACCTGTAATCCCAGCATTTTGGGAGGCCAAGGGAGGAGGATCACTTGAGTCCAGGACTTCAAAACTGCCTGGGCAACACAGTGAGATTCTCATCTTAACAAAATTATAAAAATAAAACATTAGCTGGGTGGAGTGCTACTGGCCTGTAGTCCTAACTATTCTGGAGTCTGAGGCAGGAGGACTCCTTGAGCCCAGGAGTTTGAGGTTGCAGCGAACTTTGATTGCACTGCTGAACTCAAGCCTGGATGACAGAGCAAGATCCCATCTCAAACAAACAAAAACTTCAAAAGTATAGGTTGGAAGTAAGGGAGAGGAGAGTTGAGAGTGGAATAAGAGTCAAAACAATCCCTAACTTCTGTGTTATAAATTCTAGTGCCCAATGACTGTATGGGGCTAAGCTCCCTGGAGGTGTATCTAGGGGTTACTAGTATGCATGTGATCATTGAAACCCTTGGTAATGAAAATGATCTTCCAGGCGAGAACAGAGAATAAGAAAACTAAGAGTGTAAACTTGAAGAATCTCAAAATGAACTTCATGAAAGAGAAGTCACAAAGAGCTATGAGGAAATCAAGAAATTGGTGTGGCCACAGAAGCCAAGGGTATAAAGAGTTTTAATATAAGTTGGTAATCATTGGTGTCAAACTAAGATGGAGTCTGAGTAGTCTCACTGGGTTTGGCATGTGGGAAATTACTAGCTCCATTGAGAACACAGTGTGGTGAAGGCAGTTTTCAGTTTGCAGTAGACAGAAAAATTGATAGTGGGTAAGAAAATGGAGAAAATTACATTGGATAGCCTGCATGACTTTTCCAGGGAAAATGCTGAAGTTCTCCTTGTACCATTAATATCTTTCCTTAGTTTTGGAGGCCTGTGGGCCTCAAGGGAGAAACAAGCCAGATAAGTACCAGTTATGGTCCAGCCACTAGTTTCCAGGAAGGTAGGAGGTGATGAGTTCAAACACAACAAAGCCGGGCAAGTGGAGCCAGGTGGAGATAAAGAATGATGCAACAGAGGTGGAACAGAAGGGAGTTTCTGCCAATTTCAAGATTCATCCAAATGCAATTAGGGATAGATAAGGGCTGAGACTGAGCATGGATCAAGTGCATGGTTATCTCTCACATTCACTCAGGAAAAACTAATGAATATAGAATTGAAGACCAGTCTCACATGTGAATTTGTGATGTCTGCATGCAGTATACTTATGGAACGTTTGCGATATATGCAATGCAGAACTTTTTAATTAACAGAAATAAGCCTCAATGTAAATTTTTGCAAGAGTTTTTAGTATGCAGTTCAGTTATTTCTAAGAGTTCTGGAAGAGTGGATACATGAGAAATGGAGGTGGGCAGGAAGAGAGTAATTCATGAAGCTAATTATGTGGAGCAGTGCACTGGAGAATGTACCGTTTGTGGCACTACATGTACCAAGAGTTAGTGTTGACACTTCTATATAAACAGTGGTTATATTATTTATGTAGTGATTCTCTCAAATGAGGCGCAACCTGGCTCTCTGATTCATTCCTAGGGGATAATCGAATGCATGTTAGT